>NC_140590.1:4577590-5210331 GCF_964204655.1 Triturus cristatus | reverse complement strand
TGACAGTCCCTGGACACGTGCTCTGTTTGCTGAGTTGGGTCACAGAAGTGATTCACTCAAGGGCAGCCTCTAAGGTCAGGTCAGGCGTGCTGAAGCCAGTGAGTCTGACTCTAACCTCGGCACAACACTGAAGGTAAGAGGGGTCTGTGCAGGGAGGTTTCTGCAGGTAAGGGTGTGTGTGTGCAGGAACGTGTCTGCAGGTAAGACGGAGGTCTGTGTAGGGATGTGTCTGCAGGTGAGAGGGGGTCTGTGCAAGGAAGTGTCTGCAGGTGAGAAGGGGTCTGTGCAGGGACATGTCTGCAGGTGAGAGGATAGTCTGTCCAGGGACATGTCTGCAGGTGAGAGGATTGTCTGTGCAGGGACGTGTCTGCAGGTGAGAGGATAGTCTGTCCAGGGACATGTCTGCAGGTGAGAGGATTGTCTGTGCAGGGACGTGTCTGCAGGTGAGAGGATAGTCTGTCCAGGGACGTGTCTGCAGGTAAGAAGGGGTCTGTGCAGGGACATGTCTGCAGGTGAGAGGATAGTCTGTGCAGGGACATGTTTGCAGGTAAGAGGAGGATCTGTGCAGGGACATGCCGGCAGGTAAGAAGGAGGTCTGTGTGGGGACATGTCTGTAGGTAAGAAGGGGGTCCATGCAGGGACAAGTTTGCAGGGAAGAAGGGGGTCTGTGCAGGGCATGTCGGTAGGTAAGGGGGTGGTCTGTGCAGGGACATGTCTGCAGGTAAGGGGGGGTTCTGTGCAGGGACTTCGCAGGTAAGAAGGGGGTCTGTGCAGGGACATGTCGACAGGTAAGAAGGGGGTCGGTGCAGGGACATGTCTGCAAGTAAGAAGGGGGTCTGTGCACAGGATCTATGCAGGTAAGAGGGGGGTCTGTGCAGGGACGTATCTACAGGTAAGCGGGTCTGTGCAGGGACGTGTCTGCAGGTAGGAGGGGGTATGTGCAGGGACATGTCTGTAGGTAAGGGAGGTCTGTGCAGGGGCATGTCTGCAGGTAAGATGGGGTCTGTGCAGGGGGTCTATGCAGTTAAGAGGGGGGTCTATGCAGGGACATCACTGCAGGTGAGAGAGGAGTTTGTGAAGGGACGTGTCTGCAGGTAAGAGGGGGTCTGTGCATGGATGTGTCTACAGGTAAGGGGGGGTCTATGAAGGGAAATGTCTTCAGGTAGGAGGGGGTCTGTGCAGGGACATGTCTGTAGGTAAGGTGGTCTGTGCAGTGACATGCCTGCAGGTAAGAAGGGGGTATGTGCAGGGGGTCTATGCAGGTAAGAGGGGTCTGTGCAGTGACTTCACTGTAGGTGAGAGAGGAGATTGTGCAGGGTGTGTCTGCAGATAAGAGGGGGGTCTGTGCAGGGATGTGTCCGCAGGTAGGAGGGGGTCTGTGCAGGGATGTGTTTACAGATAAGGGGGTCTGTGCAGGGACGTGTCTGCAGGTAGGAGGGTGTTTGTGCAGGGACATGTCTGCAGGTAAGGGGGTCTGTGCAGTGATGTGTCTGCAGGAAAGAGGGTGGTCTGTGCAGGGATATATCTGCAGGTAGGGGGGTCTGTGCATGGACGTGTCTTCAGGCAGTGGGGTCTGTGCAGGAACATATTTGCAGGCAAGAGGGGCTTGTGCAGGGACATGTCTGCAGGTAGGAGGGGGTCTCTGCGGGCACGTGTCTGCAGGTAAGGGGTCTGTGCAGGGATGTGTCTGCAGGGAAGAGGGTGGTCTGTGCAGGGATGTGTCTGCAGGTAGGGGGGGTCTGTGCAGGGACATATTTGCAGGCAAGAGGGGCTTGTGCAGGGACATGTCTGCAGGTAGGAGGGGGTCTCTGCGGGCACGTGTCTGCAGGTGGGGGGTTTGTGCAGGGATGTGTCTGTAGGGAAGAGGGGGGTCTGTGCAGGGATGTGTCTGCAGGTAGGGGGGTCTGTGCAGGGACATATTTGCAGGCAACAGGGGCTTGTGCAGAGACATGTCTGCAGTTAAGAAGGGGGTCCGTGCATGGACATTTCTACAGGTAAGAAGGTCTGTGCAGGGACAAGTCTGCAGGTAGGAGGGGGTCGCTGCAGGCACATGTCTGCAGGTAAGGGGGTCTGTGCAGGGACGTGTCTGCAGGGAAGAGGGGGTCTGTGCAGGCACGTTTCTGCAGGTAAGGGGGGTCAGTGCAGTGACATTTATGCAGGTAGGACAGGGTCTGTGCAGGGATGTGTCTGCAGGGAAGAGGGGTGTCTGTGCAGGGACATGTCTACAGGAAAGGGGGTCTGTGCAGGGACGTGTCTGCATGTAAATGGGGTCTGTGCAAGGACATATCTGCAGGTAGGACAGGGTTAGTGCAGGGACTTCATTGCAGGTAGGGGGTCTGTGCAGGGACATGTCTGCAGGTAAGAGGGGTGCATGTGCAGCGACGTGTCTACAGATGAGGGGGAGCCTGTGCAGGGATGTGTATGCGGGTAAGAGGGTGGTCTTTGCAGGGATGTTTCTGCAGGTGAGAGGAGAGTCTGTGCAGGGACATATCTGCAGGTTATAGGGGGTATGTGCAGGGACATGATGCAGGTAAGAAGGGTGTCTGTGCAGGGGGTCTATGCAGGTAAAAAGGGGGGTCTGTGCAGGGGGTCAATGCAGATATGAAGGGGGTCTGTGCAGGGACGTGACTGCAGATAAGAAGGGGGTCTGTGCAGGGGCTCTATGCAGTTAAGAAGGGGGTCTGTGCAGGGACGTGTTTGCAGGTAAGAAGGGGATCTGTGCAGGGGGTCTATGCAGGTAGGAAGGGGGTCTGAGCAGGGACGTGTCTACTGGTAAGGGGGTAAATGCAGGGATATGTCTGCAGGTAAGGGGGGTCTGTGCAGGGACTTCATTGCAGGTGTGAGAGGAGTTTATGCAGGGATGTGTGTGCAGGTAAGAGGGGGTCTGTGCAGGGATGTGTCTTCAGGTAGGAAGGGGTCTGTGCAGGGACGTGTCTGCAGGGAGGAGGGGTTCTGTGCATGGACATGTCTACAGGTAAGGGGGATCTGTGCAGGGACATGTCTGCAGGTAAGGCGGTCTGTGCAGGGACGTGTCTGCAGGGAAGAGGGGGGTCTGTGCATGGGCGTGTATGGCGGTGAGAGGATCGTCTCTGCAGGTAAGGATGGTCTGTGCAGGGAGATGTCTGCAGGTAAGGGGGTCTGTGCAGGGACGTGTCTGCAGGGAAGAGGGGTGTCTGTCAGGGGCTTCACTGCAGGCAAGAGAGGTGTCTGTCCAGGTACTTGTCTGTAGGTAAGAGAGGTGTCTGTCCAGGTACTTGACTGCAGGTAAGAGCAGTGTCTGTCCAGGTACTTGTCTGCAGGTACTATCTGTGTCTGGCAGGCGCTTCACTGCAGATGAGAGGGGTGTTTGTTCCAGGGGCTTCTTTGAAGGTTTAGGGGTGTCTCTCAGGAGCCTCAGTGCAGGTGAGAGGGGTGTCTCTCAGGAGCTTCAGTGCAGGTGAGAGGGGTGTGTCAGATGCTTCAGTGCAGGTGAGAGGGCTGTCTGTCAGGAGCTTCAGTGGAGGTGAGACGGGTGTCTATCCAGGGGCTCGTTGCAGGTGAGAGGGGTGTCTGTCAGGAGCTGCAGTGCAGGTGAGACGGGTGTCTATCCAGGGGCTCGTTTCAGGTGAGAGGGGTGTCTGTCAGGAGCTTCAGTGTAGGTGAGAGGGGTGTCTGTCAGGAGCTGCAGTGCAGGTGAGAGGGGTGTCTGTCAGGAGCTGCAGTGCAGGTGAGACGGGTGTCTGTCAGGAGCTGCAGTGCAGGTGAGACGGGTGTCTATCCAGGGGCTCGTTGCAGGTGAGAGGGGTGTCTGTCAGGAGCTGCAGTGCAGGTGAGAGGGGTGTCTGTCAGGAGCTGCAGTGCAGGTGAGACGGGTGTCTGTCAGGAGCTGCAGTGCAGGTGAGAGGGGTGTCTGTCAGGAGCTGCAGTGCAGGTGAGAGGGGTGTCTGTCAGGAGCTGCAGTGCAGGTGAGACGGGTGTCTGTCAGGAGCTGCAGTGCAGGTGAGAGAGGTGTGTGTCAGGAGCTGCAGTGCAGGTGAGACGGGTGTCTATCCAGGGGCTCGTTGCAGGTGAGAGGGGTGTCTGTCAGGAGCTGCAGTGCAGGTGAGACGGGTGTCTATCCCAGGGCTCGTTGCAGGTGAGAGGGGTGTCTGTCAGGAGCTTCAGTGTAGGTGAGAGGGGTGTCTACCAGATAAAATAACCCAGCTCTTAAAAACGTAATAAATGCAAGATAAACTTATCAGTGGGAAATCTGCCTTTTTATGTTATGAAAACTCGTTGGTTAATGTGATCACTTCAAATGTCTGTGAGTAAGGAGAGAGACATAGAATTAAACCCTGGTTGGTGCAGAGGGGACTAGTGACGGGTATTTTTAGTGCTACGAGGTCCAAGCGTGTGACAGAAAGCACTGGGAATATGTAAGTCATTATTTCAAACCGACATTACACACAGTATAAGATAGTGTTAGAAAGGGTAGACGGACCGGGAGGGTCGGCCGGGGTCAGGAGGAGAGGTCTCCGGGGAGAGCCGTCTCCAGCGATCGTACAGATAAGTAACTTCCCCCCCACAGACGGATACCACACACGGATAAGGTTCAGGGTTCTTTATAAGCACTTCTTAGGGTACGGTTGAATGGTACAAGGAGGTCTGGACTCAGGGGTCCCCTCGATTCAAGTCTCTCAAAGCAGGGTAAGGGGTAGCGGGACAGTCTGTCTACCAGTCAGGTAGTTCGGATGAGATGATGACTAGCTCACAATCCTCGAGCTTGGTGGTTTAGTTGGTACGGGCCGCGGCAGCGCCAGCAGGTCCCGGTTGAGATGGTCGGTACACGGTCCGCGGCAGCGCCAGCAGGTCCCGGAAAGATGGTCGATGTACGGTCCGCGGCAGCGCCAGCAGGTCCCGGTGAGGATGGTCGTACAACGGGCCGCGGCAGCGCCAGCAGGTCCCGACGAGGATGGATGTTGCAGAAGGCCGCGGCAGCGCCAGCAGGCAGGACGATGGTTCACAAGAGCGGGCTACGGCAGCGCCAGTAGTCCGTCAAGGCTGAGTTCTCTCGGTGTCTCTCGACTCCAGGATACAACTGCCTTCCTGCTCCGGAGCTGCCCCAGTTATAGGGCAGGCGCCCTTTGATGTCCGGACCCTCGCACTTGGAGGTCGGAGGGCCCGGGATGAAGGTGTCCAGACACCCAGCAGGGGTTGGAGCCAGCTCCTGGGGGAGCTGGAGGCGATCGGCACCTGGCGGGGGAAGAGCTCTTGACACTTCGTTCTCCCATTGACCTGCCAAGTGGTCCGCTCACCTCCTGGGTGGAAGGTGGTGCCGGGATGTCGGGGCCGGCCAGGCCCGGGGTTAGGGTCGGGCCGAGGCCACGCGGCCTCGTGGTGCAGGGCCCAAGATGGCGGCTTGAACCGGCCGGGGGAGCCGGTGGGGCTGGGCCCCGTGATGAGTAGAGGTCCGAGGGCAGAAGATCCGTCGGGAGACGGGGTACAGGTGCTTTTCGTGGGTTATGCCTGGCGGGCCGGAGCTCGGGCCCTGTCGTGCGGGGAGGGAGCAAGCCCTTCGTGTGGCCTGTCCAACATGCGTCCCCCCCAGCTGAAGGCGGGGAGAGTCACCCATCTCCTTGGGGACTCTCTTCGTCGAGGCGGAAAAAGCGGGACAGGCCATCCGCGTTGGCGTGGTCTTGGCCTGGCCGGTGCTCTACAGTGAAGTCCATTCCCTGCAGGGAAATGGACCAGCGCAAGAGTTTTGGGTTCTCTCCCCGCATCTGCATCAGCCACTGCAGGGGTCGATGGTCGGTTTGTACCCGGAAGTGGGTACCGAAGAGATAAGGCCGGAGCTTTTTGAGGGCCCACACCACTGCGAAGGCCTCCCTCTCAATGGTGCTCCAGCGCTGTTCTCGGGCCAGGAGACGTCGACTGATGAAGGCCACCGGCTGGTCATGACCCTCGGGGTTTAACTGAGAAAGGACGGCTCCGATGCCGTGGTCGGAGGCGTCGGTCTGTACCACGAATTCCCGACTGTAATCGGGGGCCTGGAGCACAGGGGCGGTGCACAGGGCGGCCTTCAGTTTCTCGAAGGCCGCTTGACAATCGGGGGTCCAGTTAATCCGCTTCGGCTGGTTCTTGGACGTGAGACCCGTGAGGGGCCCCACGATGCTGCCGTAGTCTTTCACGAACCGCCGGTAGTAGCCGGTGAGCCCCAAGAAGGCTCGGACCTCGGTCTGGGTGACGGGGGGCTGCCAGGACTGGATGGCAGCAATCTTAAGTTGTAGCGGGGCCACCAGCCCGCTTCCCACTTGGTGCCCAAGGTAGGTCACAGACCCTTGGCCAATTTGGCACTTGCCGGCCTTAATTGTGAGGCCGGCCCGCTGGAGGGCCTGTAGGACCTCGTGGAGGTGACGGAGGTGGTCGGCCCAGTGGCGGCTGTATACAGCGATATCGTCCAGATAGGCAGCGCTGAACTCTTCGAGCCCCGCCAAGACCTGGTTCACAAGGCGTTGAAACGTGGCGGGGGCATTTTTCATGCCGAAGGGCATGACCTTGAATTGGTAGTGGCCATCGGGGGTAGAGAAGGCTGGCCGTTCCTGAGCCCTGGGTGTGAGGCCGATCTGCCAGTAGCCCGCTGTTAGGTCGAAGATACTAAGGTAGCGGGCGGCCCCCAGCCGGTCGATCAGCTCGTCTGCTCGGGGAATCGGATGAGCGTCGGTCCGGGTGACAGCGTTCAAGCCCCGGTAGTCGACGCAGAATCTCAGTTCAGGTGCGGTGCCGGGGGCAGCGGCTTTGGGAACCAATACCACCGGACTGGCCCAGGGACTGTCCGAGGGCTCGATGACCCCGATTGTGAGCATCTTGGCCACTTCCTCCTGTATGCAGGCCCGTACCCGATCTGGTACGCGGTAGGCCCGGTGTCGGACAGGGGGGCTGTCCCCGGTGTCCATGTCGTGCAAACACCAAGGGGTGACCCCGGGGGTGAGGGAGAACAGGGTAGCGAACTGCCGCAGGAGGTTCCGGCAGCCCTGGCGTTGCTCCGAAGTGAGGGCGTCAGATAGCCGGACCCCGTCCACGGAGCCGTCATTCTCCTGAGTCTTCAGAAGATCCGGAAGGGGTTCGGAGTCTTCCTCTGCCCCACTGTCCGTAGCCATCAGGAGGCTGAGTTCTGAGCGCACAAAGTGTGGTTTGAGTCGGTTGGTGTGGAGGACCCGGAGGGGGTTCCGGGAGGTCCCCAGGTCGATGAGGTAAGTGACGGGGCTTTTGCGCTCGACCACTTTGAAGGGCCCCGTCCACTTATCCTGCAAGGCACATGGTTCGGTGGGGGACATCACCCATACTTGTTGCCCAGGCTCGAACTCAACGGAGGAGGCATTGTGATCATACCACCTCTTCATGTCCTCCTGGCTGGCCTCGAGGTTCGCCTTGGCCATCCCTCTGAAGCGCCGGGTCTGATTGCGTAGGGCCAGGATGTATTTGAAGACGTCTGGAGGGGTCTTCAGGGGGGCCATCTCCCAACCTTCTTTTACTAGGCTGAGGGGCCCTCGCACAGGGTGCCCGTACAGGAGTTCGAAAGGGCTAAAACCGAGGGACTTCTGGGGAACTTCTCGGTAGGCGAAGAGGAGGCACGGGAGTAGTACATCCCACTGGCGACGGAGGGGCTCTTCCAATCCCCCAATCATCCCCTTGAGGGTGCGGTTAAAACGCTCCACTAGTCCGTTCCCTTGGGGGTGATAGGGGGTCGTGAATCTGTAGGTGACCCCGCATTGTTGCCAGAGGGACTTCATGTATTTGGATATAAAGTTCGTGCCTCGGTCGCTGACGACTTCTCGGGGGAAGCCTACCCGGGAGAAGATCCCCATTAGGGCCCGGCCAACCACCGGAGCTGTCACGGTCCGTAGGGGCACCGCCTCGGGGTAGCGGGTGGCATGGTCCACCAGTACTAAGATGAACCTGTGTCCTTGTGCCGTGCGGGGGTCCAGAGGCCCCACAATGTCTATCCCCACCCTCTCGAACGGGGTGGTGACCACAGGGAAGGATTGCAGAGGGGCTCTCAGCTTCCGACCACTCTTCCCGCTGGCTTGGCATGTGGGGCAAGATCGGCAGTGGTTCAGGACGTCGTTCCTCATTTTCGGACAGAAAAAGTGGGTCACTAGGCGGCTGTACGTTTTATCCTGGCCCAGGTGTCCAGCCAGGGGGACATCGTGGGCCAGGTTGAGCAGAAAGTCTCTGAAGCGGAGAGGTACCACCAGTACTCGACCGGCCCCCAGCTCGGCGATTCTTTGCTCGCTGTATAGCAGGTCGTTATCCCAGTAGACCCAGTGAGTTCCGGTGGAGTCCCCTGCGTTCTGGGCGCTGGCTTGTTGGCGGAGTCCCTCGAGGGAGGGACAGGTCTTTTGTTCCTGGCGGAACTGTTCTTGGGTGGGCCCCCCTTCTTGACGCCACTGAGCCAGGTCAGGGAGGTCCTGGGGTTGCGCGTCCCCTTCGGTCGTCGGGTCTGGGAGGCTGGCCTCGTCGTTGTCTTCTACTGGGGCGACCGGGGGCGGAGGTGCTGGCCATTCTGGTTCTTCTGATTGAGGGACGGCACGGGCGGCCATGGACCGGGTGGTTATGCAGGCCCAGTCCGGGAGGCCCAGCATCCCCAGGTGCTCTCTTCTCTCAACGGTGGCCCACGGGGAACTCTCGAGGTCATTCCCCAGGAGGCAGTCCACGGGGGCATCGTCCCGGACCGTCACCTTCAACAGGCCGGAGACCCCTCCCCATTCGAATGGGACGCAGGCCATTTGACACATACTTTCAGAGTTGTCTGCCGAGCGGACGGGGCAGAGAATGTTCGGCAGGATCTGCTCGGGCTTCACCAGGTGACAGCGGACGGCCGTCACACTGGCGCCTGTGTCACGCAAGGCCTCGGCTCGCTGTCCATTAATGGTCACCCACTGACCGTATTTCCTGGTGTTAGCGGGTAGGGGAGCCCGCGGGACCATGTCTCTTCCCCCTAAGCACGCCAGGACCATGGCGGCCGGTTCCCACTCTTGCTGGGCCGGCTCATACTCCTCTGGTTCCTCCGATGATCGCTCTTCCCCCAGGGCGGCGGCAGCTACCTGGCGGGGCTTGGGTGTTTGGTTCTGCGGACAGCTCGGGTCATTGGCGTAGTGGCCGACTCGCTGGCATCGGTGGCACGTGACGTTGGCTCGGACCCCAGGACGCCACGGGGGGTTGCCCCGGCCGGCCGGAGGCGGGGTGCTGGCCACGGGTGTTGCTGGCAAGGCGTCTCTCCCTCGCCCCTGGCCCCCTACTCCTCCCCGAGGACGGTGCTGGCCTTGGTTGTTTCTGTTCTGTTCGTGTGGCCCCCTCCGGCCCACTCGGGTGCTTTCCCATCGGTCAGCTTCGGCGGCGAGCTGCCGGGGGTCAGTCAGCTTACTGTCGAGGAGGTGCTGCCTGAGCTCGACGAAGCAGTTGTTCGACAGGTGCTCCCATACCATCAGGTTAAAGAGTTGTTCGTAGGTGGTGACATGGCTCCCCTTTATCCAACCCTCGAAGGCACGGCTGAAATAGTTCACGTATTCTACCCAAGTTGTACCTGGGATCCGGGTGCAATCTCTGAACCTCTGGCGGTACATCTCGGGTGTGAGGCCGTAGCGGGTGAGGAGGGCAGCCTTCATGTGGTCGTAGGACGACATTTGGTGATCTGGGAGCTGCAGTAGGGCATCGCGACCCTCGTTGATAAACCTCCCCCAAAGTCCGGCTCCCCAATCACTCCGGTCGATCCGGTGGGAGGTCATGGCGATCTCGTAGGCTTTAAACCACTGTTGTATGTCGTCTTCTCGGACATACTCGCGGACAACATCCTTGGGGATGTGGACTTTTTTCTCGATTGGCCCCGGGGTGTGTGGTCGCTCAGGCACCCCCAGTTCTTTATTCTGTTTCCGAAGTTCTATTTCCGCCAGTTTGCGCTCGTGCTCGAGCGTTATTTTTTTCTCCTCCAGCTCTCTCTGTCTCTGCTTCTCTTCTCGTTCATCTCGGAGCCGCATATGCTCGAGGTTGAGTTTCTGTTCAGCTAACTTGAGTTCCCCATCCATCTTGAGTCGTGCCATTTCCAACTCGTGCAATCTGGTTCTTTCTCTTTCTCGGATCTCCTCCTGCGAGAGGCCCGTTCCCCGCTCCTCGGGAGCCGTGGCGTTCCCCTCTGGTGTGATGCTGCTTTGGTCGGAGGGTCCGGCGACCCCAGTTTCTGTCCACGACTCTAGGGCGTGCTTTAGATCATCTTTGGTACTCAGGCCGGTGGTAGCAATGCCAAGTTCTATGCAGAATTGTCTCAGTTCGCGGTGGTTGTATTCTTCTAATTTATCCATTTGGAATTTCTCGGTGGAGTTGCTATCTTTGGCTGACATCGTGTTTTTGTCGTGGGGTGAGCTACTCTCTGTACGATTACGCGTTGATTCGGATCCCGCCGCTGGCCACCAATGTTAGAAAGGGTAGACGGACCGGGAGGGTCGGCCGGGGTCAGGAGGAGAGGTCTCCGGGGAGAGCCGTCTCCAGCGATCGTACAGATAAGTAACTTCCCCCCCACAGACGGATACCACACACGGATAAGGTTCAGGGTTCTTTATAAGCACTTCTTAGGGTACGGTTGAATGGTACAAGGAGGTCTGGACTCAGGGGTCCCCTCGATTCAAGTCTCTCAAAGCAGGGTAAGGGGTAGCGGGACAGTCTGTCTACCAGTCAGGTAGTTCGGATGAGATGATGACTAGCTCACAATCCTCGAGCTTGGTGGTTTAGTTGGTACGGGCCGCGGCAGCGCCAGCAGGTCCCGGTTGAGATGGTCGGTACACGGTCCGCGGCAGCGCCAGCAGGTCCCGGAAAGATGGTCGATGTACGGTCCGCGGCAGCGCCAGCAGGTCCCGGTGAGGATGGTCGTACAACGGGCCGCGGCAGCGCCAGCAGGTCCCGACGAGGATGGATGTTGCAGAAGGCCGCGGCAGCGCCAGCAGGCAGGACGATGGTTCACAAGAGCGGGCTACGGCAGCGCCAGTAGTCCGTCAAGGCTGAGTTCTCTCGGTGTCTCTCGACTCCAGGATACAACTGCCTTCCTGCTCCGGAGCTGCCCCAGTTATAGGGCAGGCGCCCTTTGATGTCCGGACCCTCGCACTTGGAGGTCGGAGGGCCCGGGATGAAGGTGTCCAGACACCCAGCAGGGGTTGGAGCCAGCTCCTGGGGGAGCTGGAGGCGATCGGCACCTGGCGGGGGAAGAGCTCTTGACACTTCGTTCTCCCATTGACCTGCCAAGTGGTCCGCTCACCTCCTGGGTGGAAGGTGGTGCCGGGATGTCGGGGCCGGCCAGGCCCGGGGTTAGGGTCGGGCCGAGGCCACGCGGCCTCGTGGTGCAGGGCCCAAGATGGCGGCTTGAACCGGCCGGGGGAGCCGGTGGGGCTGGGCCCCGTGATGAGTAGAGGTCCGAGGGCAGAAGATCCGTCGGGAGACGGGGTACAGGTGCTTTTCGTGGGTTATGCCTGGCGGGCCGGAGCTCGGGCCCTGTCGTGCGGGGAGGGAGCAAGCCCTTCGTGTGGCCTGTCCAACAGATAGGCTGCCCAAAAATGTGTAAAAACATTTAGGTTTAAGATAAAACACTAAAACAAACATTTCAAAATACAGATTTCAGTAATATGCAGACAACAGCCCATTAAAAGCACACACTCCGCAGGGTCAGTTGTTTACACCTTTACAATACCTCACAAAAAGAATAAATATTTATAATCAAGAATCTGCAAATGATTCAATCAATAAAAGTCAATACAACCTTCCAAGCATCCTTTACATTTGCAGATTAACCAATTAGACACATTTACATTTCTTCCAGGAAGTGGCCACCCTGGCAAGAAGGCTTGCTTCTCGGTAGCTGGCTGGGCCCCTCGACTCCCTGCCTTCTGATTTAGCGGCTCAACTGCTGGAATTACCTGTCCCTGGAGGGTTGTATTAACTGAAAATAGGAAACTGTTTTGCTATATTGTTCCCACCCATTTCAACCTCTGGATGAGCAGGAGCATTTAGTTTGATGAGCAGCAGTGACCAGAGGGTGTGGTGTGTTGAGCAGCAGTGCACAGAGGTTGTGGTGAGCAGCAGCACACAGAGGGTGTAGTGTGGTGTGGTGAGCAGCAGTGCACGGTGTGGTGTGGTGTTGTGAGCAGCAGCACACAGAAAATGTGGTGAGCAGCAACTCACAGAAGGTGTGATGTGGTGGGCAGCAGGGCACAGAAGTTGTGGAGTGGTGAGCACAAGCAAAAAGAGGGTGTGGTGTGGTGAGTAGCAGCAGACAGAGGGTGTGGTATGATGAGCAACAGCACAAGGGCTGTGGTGTGGTGAGCAGCAGCGCACAGGTGTGGTGAGCAGTAGCTCACAGAAGGTGTGGTGCGGTGAGCAGCAGCGCACAGAGGATGTGGTGAGCAGCAGAACACAGAGGGTGTAGTGTGGTGAGCAGCAGCTCACAGAAGGTGTGGTGTGGTGAGCAGAAGTGCACAGAGATTGTGGCATATGAGCAGCACTGCACTGTGTGGTGTGGTGTGGTGTGGTGAGCAGCAGTGCTCAGAGGGTGTGATGAGCAGCAGCGCAAAGAGGGTGTGGTGAGCAGCAGAACACAGAGGGTGTGGTGTAGTGAGCAGCAGTGCTCAGAGGATGTGATGAGCAGCAGCGCAAAGAGGGTGTGGTGTGGTGAGCAGCAGTGCACAGAGATTGTGGCATGTGAGCAGCACTGTACTGTCTGGTGAGCAGCAGTGCTCAGAGGGTGTGATGAGCAGCAGCGCAAAGAGGGTGTGGTGTGGTGAGCAGCAGCAGTACATATCTGGTGTGTTGTGGGGACCAGCCGCACACAGATGGCGTGGTGTGATGAGCAGTAACACACAGAGGGTGTGGTGAGCAGCAGCACAAAGAGGGTGAAGTGTGTTGAGTAATAGTGCATTGAGGGTGTGGTGAGCAGCAGCTCACAGAGGGTGTTGTATAGTGAACAGCAGTGCACAGAGGGTGTGGTGTGGTGAGCAGCAGAGTACAGAGGGTGTGGTGTGGTGAGCAGCAGAGCACAGAGGGTCTGATGAGCAGCAGAGACCAGAGGGTGTGATGAGCAGCAGCTCAAAGAGGGTGTAGTGTGAGCAGCAGCAGTGCACTGAGAGTATGTTGTGGTGAGCAGCAGCACAGAGAGGGTGTGGTGTGTGGCACACCAGCACACAGAGTGCATGCTGTGGTAAGCAGCAGCGCTCAGAGTGTGTGGTGTGGTGAGCAGCAGCGCACAGAGGGTGCGGTGTGGTGAGCAGCAGTGCACAGAGAGTGCTGTGTGGTAAGCAGCAGCACACAGAGAGTGAGTTGTGGTGACCAGCAGAACACAGAGTGCATGGTGTGGTGAGCAGCAGTGCTCAGAGGGTGTGGTGTGGTGAGCAGCAGCACAAAGAGGGTGTTGTGAGCACTAAGACACAAAGTGTGTGTTTGGGTGAGCAGCAGTGTACAGAGAGTGTGGTGTGATGAGCAGCCGCGCACAGAGAGCGTGTTGTGGTGAGCAGCAGCACACAGAGTGTATGGTGTGGTGAGCAGCAGCGCTCAGAGGGTGTGGTGTGGTGAGCAGCAGCACAAAGAGAGTGTGGTGTGGTGAGCAGCAGCGCACAGAGGATGTGGTGAGCAGCAGAACACAGAGGGTGTAGTGTGGTGAGCAGCAGCTCACAGAAGGTGTGGTGTGGTGAGCAGAAGTGCACAGAGATTGTGGCATATGAGCAGCACTGCACTGTGTGGTGTGGTGTGGTGAGCAGCAGTGCTCAGAGGGTGTGATGAGCAGCAGCGCAAAGAGGGTGTGGTGAGCAGCAGAACACAGAGGGTGTGGTGTGGTGAGCAGCAGTGCTCAGAGAATGTGATGAGCAGCAGCGCAAAGAGGGTGTGGTGTGGTGAGCAGCAGTGCACAGAGATTGTGGCATGTGAGCAGCACTGTACTGTCTGGTGAGCAGCAGTGCTCAGAGGGTGTGATGAGCAGCAGCGCAAAGAGGGTGTGGTGTGGTGAGCAGCAGCAGTACATATCTGGTGTGTTGTGGGGACCAGCCGCACACAGATGGCGTGGTGTGGTGAGCAGTAACACACAGAGGGTGTGGTGAGCAGCAGCACAAAGAGGGTGAAGTGTGTTGAGTAATAGTGCATTGAGGGTGTGGTGAGCAGCAGCACACAGAGGGTGTTGTATGGTGAACAGCAGTGCACAGAGGGTGTGGTGTGGTGAGCAGCAGAGTACAGAGGGTGTGGTGTGGTGAGCAGCAGAGCACAGAGGGTCTGATGAGCAGCAGAGACCAGAGGGTGTGATGAGCAGCAGCTCAAAGAGGGTGTAGTGTGAGCAGCAGCAGTGCACTGAGAGTATGTTGTGGTGAGCAGCAGCACAGAGAGGGTGTGGTGTGTGGCACACCAGCACACAGAGTGCATGCTGTGGTAAGCAGCAGCACTCAGAGTGTGTGGTGTGGTGAGCAGCAGCGCACAGAGGGTGCGGTGTGGTGAGCAGCAGTGCACAGAGAGTGCTGTGTGGTAAGCAGCAGCACACAGAGAGTGAGTTGTGGTGACCAGCAGAACACAGAGTGCATGGTGTGGTGAGCAGCAGTGCTCAGAGGGTGTGGTGAGGTGAGCAGCAGCACAAAGAGGGTTTTGTGAGCACTAAAACACAAAGTGTGTGTTTGGGTGAGCAGCAGTGTACAGAGAGTGTGGTGTGATGAGCAGCAGCGCACAGAGAGCGTGTTGTGGTGAGCAGCAGCACACAGAGTGCATGGTGTGGTGAGCAGCAGCGCTCAGAGGGTGTGGTGTGGTGAGCAGCAGCACAAAGAGAGTGTGGTGTGGTGAGCAGCAGCACAAAGAGTGTGTGGTGTGGTGAGCACTAACACACACAGTGTGTGTAGTGGTGAGCAGCAGCGTACAGAGTGTGTGGTGTGGTGAGCGGCAGTGCACAGAGGGTTGTGAGCAGCAGCCCCCAGAGGGTGTGATTTGGTGAGCAGCAGCATAGGGAGGGTGTGGTGTGCTGGTCCTTATGCCGTTAGTGAAAGGAAGTAGTGCGAGAAGTAGCTGCAACATGCTCTTGGATACCCTTCTGGATAGAGAACAGGGTCAAGCTGCTCCACAGTCATGTGGTGTTCATACATTCCTTGTGAGCGGGATAGAGTCTGTGCATCACCTGTTTGATATGGTTATGAGCGATGTATGTTACATGATGTGGAGACTGTGCGGGTTGTGTTATGGTGCTCTGTTATCTTTGGTAGTGCTAAGTAATGTGGTGTTGGCCGGAGTGATGTGGTGAGATTTAGGAAAAGCTGTTAAGCTGTGTTGTCTCAGGTATCCATGTCCCACATTTTCTTTGACTTTCCAGAAAACCTCAGTCATCAGCTGTACATTAAGTGGCACAAAAGTGTAAGCAACACTACTGGCATGTTATGCAGCCTTTGGGCAGGATTGTCCTTCCCCTGCCATCCCAAGGTGCAACAGTTGTAGTGTTCTCGTTTCCCTCAGCCCATAAGCAGCCAATAAAGAGGTGGGAGAGAGTCATGGGAGTGGAAGCATAGAAACCATGGTCAGCGGTAGCATCAAATGAAGGTAGGGTGCAGCAACACATGAGTGTGCACTGGAGGTTTGGTGGTATAGTAACATTGTGTGAGTGCATGTTCTTGTAGCTGCCACCTTTATCCTGTGTTTGTGTGTGTTATAGGAGTTTAGGACCCTGTGTTTGTGGGTGTCCTAGTAGATTAAGACTCATTGTTAGTGGCTGTGGTGGGAATCTAGAACCCTGTGTTTTTGGATGTGGTAGGAGTTTAGAACCTGTATGTGTGGGTGTGATAAGAGTTTAGGACCCTGCGGTTGTGGTTGTGGTAAGGGTTGTTCAAGACCCTGTATTTGTGGGTGAAGTAGGACTTTAGGACCGTTTGTTTGTTGGTGTGGTAGGAGTTTAGAACCTTTATGTGTGAGTGTGGCAGGTGTTTAGGATCCTGGGTTTGTGGTGTGGTGGAAGATTAGGGCCCTGCTTTTGTGGATGTGGTAGGAGTTTAGGATCCTGTGTTTGTGAGTGTGATAGGATTTTGGGATCCTGTATTTGTGGTAGTGGTAGAAGTTTAGTACCCTGTGGTTGTGGTAGGAGTTTAGGACCTGCATGTGTGGGTGTAGTAGGAGTTTAAGACCCTGTGTTTGGTCGCAGAGGGGGCCTGTGTTCGGTTTGAGTGTTTGTGTGTGTGGTAGGACTTTAGGACCCTGTGTTTGTAGGTGTGGGAGGAATTTAGGACCCTCTGGGTGTGCTAGGAGTTTAGGACTTGTATTTGTGGGAGCTGTAGGAGTTTAGCACCCTGTGTTTGGTTGGGGAGGGGCCCTGTCTTTGGTGGGAGTGTTTGTGGGTGTGGTAGGAGGTTAGGACTTGTGTTTGTCGGAGCAGTAGGAGTTTAGGGCCCTGTGCTTGGTGGGGGCTTAAGGGGCCGTGTTTGTGGGTGAGGTAAGACTTTAAGACCCTGTGTTTGTGAGTGTGATAAGAGGTTAGGACCCTGTGGTTGCAGGTGTGGTTAGGGTTGTTCAGGACCTTGTATTTGATGGTGTAGTAGAAGTTTAGGGCCCTGCGTTTGGTGGGAGCTTAGAGCCCTTTGTTTGTGTGTGTGATAGGACTTTAATATCCTGTGTTTGTGGCTGTGGGGGGACTTTAGGACTGTGTTTTAGGGCGTGGTAGGAATTTAGAACCCTGTGTTTGTGGTCTGGTAGGAGTTTAGGATCTTGTGTTTGTGGGTGAAGTAAGACTTTAGGACCCAGTGTTTGTGGCTGTGGGGGTCTCTAGGACTATGTGTTTGTGGGTGGGTAGAGATGTGGCACAGTGGCCAGGGCAGCTGTTGGACCTGGCCTCGTGGCGTGGTCCTTAACCCCCTGGATTGTGGCCGTTCCCCGCCCCGGCCGTCACGGGCCACCCGTCTGGACTGCACCAAGGCCCTTCACCCGGAGCTACACGTGGTCGCATACTCCTCGTGGCTCCGCCATCTTGATGGCATCCACGTCACACCGTGCCCCAGCCGGCGCGACCCCGCTCAACCCAGCCTCGACCCCAACGAAGCCCCGACATCGAGGCACCACGAACTGGCCAGGGGGTGCCGCAGGAACCATTCATCGCCCCGGCGGAGGACAGTATCGATGGGACCCCCAACTGTCCTCCCCTCTCGAGGTGTGATCACCCTGCAAACTCCCATGGGCCTGGCGCCTCTCCTGCTGGGCGTCTGGCCACCTCCACCCGGCCACTCCGCCCCCTCGGGCGCATAGGTCCGGACATCAAAGGGCTCCAGACCTATATCTGGGGCGACCCCACCACAGCTCGGCAGTTGTATCCCGGAGTCGAGAGCCCTGCTGATTGAATCGCGGCTGACCCTACGGAGAAGAACTCTTGTCGGAACCATCACGAGCCCTGCTGACTGCGTCGCGGCTCCTCCCTGTGAACCCTTTCTGAACCACCTGGAACATCGGAGCCCTGCTGACGCCGTCGCGGCCCAACCTCGCTGAAACCTCCCTCGGAGCCCTGCTGACGACGTCGCGGCTCGAGCTGAGCAGAAACCATCTTGAGAGCCCTGCTGATTGGATCGCGGCTCTCCACGAACTGTACACCAGAGCCCTGCTGACGCCGTCGCGGCTCAACCCCTCCGAGATCCGGAGGTCCTCCAGCTTGAGGATAAGAACTGGGCCCCAGGTACCCTCGTACCGCATTCCTGCCAAAGACTGTCCCGCTACCCCGACCCTTCCAAAGAGACACTGAGACTTTTGGTGGATCTCTCGATCCCTTCGTGTAAATATTGACCTCGTAACCTTTTTATTGCTGATAAAGAATTGCTTGTCACAAGACAACCTCCTTGAGTCCTGTGTGGTGGTGTTACTGTGCTAGGACGTGATAGGAGAAGGATCTCTCAGGAGACTTCTCGGCAGCGCTCGGCTACTTCGTGCAGTGTGAGGGCCCCCCCTTGGTGGTCGCACCGACTCCTCGGGGTCCGCCTTCCAACATTTGGTGGCCAGCGACGGGATCCGAGCCGAACGCAGTACGTACCAGCCAGTACCCACTAGCTACCCATCCAAACGAATAGCATCATGAGCAGCCAGGAAAACAACGCGACAATGGAGTTCCAGCCCGAACGGCTGGAAGAATATACGCACAAAGAATTAAAACAGTTCTGCAGAGACAAAGGCATTGCAACCACCAGCCTCGGTACCAAGGAAGAGATGCAGAAAGCTCTGAGGGCATGGTTGGAGGCTGGGGCAGGCCCCTCCCAGGAAGAAGGGCCCTTGCCCCTGACGGAGACCACAGCAACCGCACTGACCACGGCAACCGGAGGAAGAAAGAGCCTAGAAACCGGCCTCTCCGAGGAAGAAATACGAGAGCGGGAAAAGGTCCGGAGCCACGAACTAGAGCTCGCCCGACTGCGGCTGGACGGCGAACTCCAGCTGGCAGAAAAGAAACTGGCCCTCGAGCAGCTACGCCTTCAAGAAGAAATAGAAGAGAAGAGACGACACCGGGAGTTGGAGGAAAAGAAACTAACTCTTGAGCACGAGCGCAGTCTCAAGGAGCTCGAGATCAAGGCCAAGAACGGAGGGACCAACACCCCCAGTACTAGAGACACTCTACCGCCCCCCGAAGCCAAGGTGCATATCCCGAAGGAGGTCGTCAAGGAGTATTACAAGAATGACGATATCCAACAATGGTTCAAGGCCTACGAGGTGGCCATGACCTCCCATCGGGTGCCCCGAAAAGACTGGGGCGCAGGCCTGTGGGGGCGATTCCTGAGTGAAGGGCGGGACACGCTGCTCCAGCTACCGGAGGAGGTGATGACCTCCTACGATCACATGAAGGAGGCCCTGCTCACCCGATACGGGCTAACAGCGGAGATGTACCGCCAGCGGTTCCGAGACTGCAAGAAAATCCCGGGTACCACATGGGTGGAATATGTGGACTTTTTCAGTCGGGCCCTAGAAGGGTGGATCAAAGGCAGCAAAGTAACCACCTACGGACAACTGGTCGACCTCATCGTCTGGGAACACCTTTCCAATAATTGCTTCGTGGAACTGAGACAGCACCTCCTCGACAGCAAAATGACCGACCCGCGAAAACTTGCCGTCGAGGCCGATCGATGGGTCAACTCCCGGGTCCCCCGGAGCTCAATGGGGGAGTACCAGAGGAACCCCAACGGACCCCCACGCCAGCGCGGTGGGGGGGGAGGGCCGAACAGGAACCGAGACCCTCCCGCTGGGGCCCCCAGGAGCCCCCCTCGAGGGCCACCGCAGCCACATCTCTCCCCGAGCCTAGCGCGAAGGGTGGGCCCGGCCCGACCCGGACCACGGCCACCCGTGACCTGCTATGGCTGCCAACAAACCGGACACTTTGCCAGCGACCCGGCCTGCCCCCTGAACCGAAGAAACGGGGCCGGCGGGCCCCCGCCCCGGCAGCTGACAGCCGCCGCCTTGGGGGGAGAGGAGGAAGAAGAGGCCCTCGACCGAGAAAACACTGAGTGGGAGCCGGCAGCCATGTCCCTGGTCTGCCTGGGTAGCCGAGAGATGGTACCCTGCACCCCCATCCCAACCAACACCCAGAAGTACCGGCAGCAGGTCACGGTCAACGGACAACGGGCCGAAGCCCTTCGCGACACCGGCGCCAGTATCACCGCTGTCCGCTGCCACCTGGTGACCCCTGAACAGATTCTACTGAATGTGCTGTGCCCTGTGCGGACGGCCGACAACAGTGAAAGCCTATGCCAGATGGCCCTGGTCCCCTTCGAGTGGGGAGGGGTGACGGGCCTGCTGAAGGTGACGGTGCGCGACGACGCCCCGGTCGACTGCCTCCTGGGGAACGACTTGGAGAGTTCCCCCTGGGCTCAAGTAGAACGACGAGAGCATCTCCGAATGTTGGGACTGGCTGATTGGGCCTGCGCCATCACCCGGTCCATGACCGCCCAGGCCCCCCGCTCCTCCTCGACCTCCGGGACGGCCCGACCCGAGGGGCTCACACCCCCTCCCGCCAGCAGCGAGGAGGAGGCGGACACCGACCCCGGGCCCAGCGAATCCTCCCCCGAAGAGATGGCTTCTCCGAGCGCCCTACCAGAACTGACGCAATGGCAACATGAAGGGGGCCCCACCCGAGAGCAGTTCCAGCAAGAGCAACAGTCCTGTCCCTCTCTCGAAGGGGTCCGACAGCAGGCGACCGCGCAAGCCAACGGTGACCAGACCGGCACCCACTGGATCTACTGGGCCGAGGGCCTGTTATACAGTGAACAGAAAGTGGCAGAACTCGGGGCCGGCCGCGTGTTGGTGGTCCCCCTCCGCTTCCGGGAGTTCCTTCTCAACCTGGCCCATGATGTGCCCCTCGCCGGACACTTGGGGCAAGACAAAACGTACAGTCGTCTGGTGACCCACTTCTACTGGCCTCGGATGCGGAGAGATGTGGACAACCACTGCCGGTCCTGCCAGACCTGCCAAGCCAGCGGAAAGACGGGGGGTCGGGTCAAGGCCCCCCTCCAGCCCTTTCCCGCCGTCAGCACCCCGTTTGAACGAGTCGGAATCGACATTGTGGGACCCCTGGACCCCCAAACCGCCCTGGGCCACCGCTTCATCCTGGTCCTCGTGGACCACGCCACCAGGTACCCGGAGGCGGTCCCGCTCAGAACTATAACGGCCCCTGTGGTAGGCCGGGCCTTGATGGGGATCTTCTCCCGAGTGGGATTCCCCAGCGAAGTGGTGAGCGACCGTGGCACGAACTTTATCTCCAGGTACATGCGGTCCCTGTGGCAACAATGCGGGGTCACATACAAGTTCACGACCCCATATCACCCTCAGGGGAACGGGCTGGTTGAGCGGTTCAACCGAACATTGAAAGGGATGATCCAGGGCCTGGAAGAACCCCTCAGGCGGAAATGGGATGTCCTGCTGCCCTGCCTCCTGTTTGCCTATCGGGAGGTCCCGCAGAAGTCCCTGGGGTTCAGCCCGTTTGAACTATTGTATGGGCACCCGGTCCGCGGACCACTCAGCCTGGTCAAGGAGGGCTGGGAGATGAAGCCCCGAGGCGCCCCTCCTGACGTCTACCGATACCTCCTGACCCTCCGAAACCAGACCCGCAAGTTCCGAGCCATAGCCGAAGCCAACCTCGAGGCCAGCCAGGAGGACATGAAGCGGTGGTACGATCGCAACACTTCTACGGTAGAATTCGAGCCAGGTCAGAAAGTATGGGTCATGGCCCCGGTCGAACCCGGCGCCCTCCAGGACAAGTGGACCGGGCCCTTCAAGGTGGTGGAGAAGAAAAGTCCCGTCACCTACCTGGTCGATCTGGAGTCCCCCCGGAACCCCCTCCGGGTCCTACATGCGAACAGGCTAAAACCCCACTTCGCCCGGACCGAACTGAGCCTGCTGCTGGCGACCGACGAGGGGAGCGAGGACGACTCCGAGCCCTTGCCCGACCTCTTGCAATCCGACAGTCACGATGGATCGATCGAAGGGGTCCAACTCGCCTCGTCCCTGACCCCGGAGCAGCACAACGACTGCCAGCGATTACTGCGGGACTACGCAGCCCTCTTCTTTCTCACCCCGGGGGTGACCCACTGGTGCGTCCACGACGTCGACACCGGGGAGAACCCCCCCATACGACACAGAGCCTACCGGGTGCCTGACCGAGTGCGGGCCTGCATCCAGGCCGAAGTAGCGAAGATGCTGGCCCTGGGGGTCATCGAGCCTTCCGACAGCCCGTGGCCCAGCCCTGTCGTCCTGGTGCCCAAGGCCGCAGCTCCCGGTCACCCCCCGGAGTTGCGATTCTGCGTGGACTACCGAGCCCTGAATGTAGTAACCAAGACAGACGCACACCCGATACCCCGGGCCGACGAACTGATCGACCGCCTAGGGGCCGCTCGCTACTTGAGCACGCTGGACCTCACCGCCGGGTACTGGCAAATCCAGCTCACCCCCGGCGCCCAAGAAAGATCCGCCTTTTCGACTCCGGATGGGCATTACCACTTTCGGGTGATGCCCTTCGGAATGAAGAACGCCCCGGCCACCTTCCAAAGACTGGTGAACAAGGTTTTGGCCGGGCTTGAGGCCTTCAGCGCGGCCTACTTAGATGACATTGCCGTGTACAGCAACCACTGGGCCGAGCACCTCCTCCACCTGGAGGCCGTCCTGGCCGCCCTCCAGCGGGCCGGGCTCACTATCAAGGCCAGCAAATGCCAAATCGGCCACGGATCCGTGACCTACCTGGGCCATCAAGTGGGGAGCGGGCAGGTGGCCCCCCTCCAAGCGAAGATAGATGCCATCCAGACCTGGGAACCCCCCACTACCCAGACCGCTGTCCGGGCCTTCCTGGGCCTCACCGGATACTACCGGCGGTTTATCCGGGACTATGGGAGCATTGTTGGCCCCCTCACAGAGTTAACGTCCAAAAAACAGCCCAAGAAGGTACACTGGACACCCCGCTGCCAAACAGCCTTCGACACCCTCAAAACGGCCATGTGTACTGCTCCGGTGCTGCAAGCCCCGGACTACCAGAAGGAGTTCGTGGTACAGACGGACGCCTCCGAGTATGGGATCGGGGCCGTCCTCTCCCAAACTGACAAAAGGGGGCTCGACAGACCAGTGGCCTTCATCAGCCGGCGACTACTGCCCCGGGAGCAACGCTGGAGCACTATTGAGCGCGAGGCCTTCGCTGTGGTGTGGGCCCTCAAGAAGCTCCGGCCCTACCTCTTTGGCGCCCACTTCCGGGTCCAGACCGACCACCGGCCCTTGCAATGGTTAATGTGAATGCGGGGCGAGAACCCCAAGCTGCTGCGATGGTCCATCTCGCTACAAGGGATGGACTTTGACGTCGAACACCGGCCCGGCAATGACCACGCCAACGCCGACGGCCTGTCCCGCTTCTTCCGCCTTGACGAGGAGAATCCCCAAGGAGATGGGTGACTCTCCATGCCTTCGGCTGGGGGGGACGCCTGTTGGACCTGGCCTCGTGGCGTGGTCCTTAACCCCCTGGATTGTGGCCGTTCCCCGCCCCGGCCGTCACGGGCCACCCGTCTGGACTGCACCAAGGCCCTTCACCCGGAGCTACACGTGGTCGCATACTCCTCGTGGCTCCGCCATCTTGTTGGCATCCACGTCACACCGTGCCCCAGCCGGCGCGACCCCGCTCAACCCAGCCTCGACCCCAACGAAGCCCCGACATCGAGGCACCACGAACTGGCCAGGGGGTGCCGCAGGAACCATTCATCGCCCCGGCGGAGGACAGTATCGATGGGACCCCCAACTGTCCTCCCCTCTCGAGGTGTGATCACCCTGCAAACTCCCATGGGCCTGGCGCCTCTCCTGCTGGGCGTCTGGCCACCTCCACCCGGCCACTCCGCCCCCTCGGGCGCATAGGTCCGGACATCAAAGGGCTCCAGACCTATATCTGGGGCGACCCCACCACAGCTCGGCAGTTGTATCCCGGAGTCGAGAGCCCTGCTGATTGAATCGCGGCTGACCCTCCGGAGAAGAACTCTTGTCGGAACCATCACGAGCCCTGCTGACTGCGTCGCGGCTCCTCCCTGTGAACCCTTTCTGAACCACCTGGAACATCGGAGCCCTGCTGACGCCGTCGCGGCCCAACCTCGCTGAAACCTCCCTCGGAGCCCTGCTGACGACGTCGCGGCTCGAGCTGAGCAGAAACCATCTTGAGAGCCCTGCTGATTGGATCGCGGCTCTCCACGAACTGTACGCCAGAGCCCTGCTGACGCCGTCGCGGCTCAACCCCTCCGAGATCCGGAGGTCCTCCAGCTTGAGGATAAGAACTGGGCCCCAGGTACCCTCGTACCGCATTCCTGCCAAAGACTGTCCCGCTACCCCGACCCTTCCAAAGAGACACTGAGACTTTTGGTGGATCCCTCGATCCCTTCGTGTAAATATTGACCTCGTAACCTTTTTATTGCTGATAAAGAATTGCTTGTCACAAGACAACCTCCTTGAGTCCTGTGTGGTGGTGTTACTGTGCTAGGACGTGATAGGAGAAGGATCTCTCAGGAGACTTCTCGGCAGCGCTCGGCTACTTCGTGCAGTGTGAGGGCCCCCCCTTGGTGGTCGCACCGACTCCTCGGGGTCCGCCTTCCAACAGCAGCTGACTCCAGAGCACGGGGCTCATGGCTTGCTCCCCGGCAGCAGCTCAGCCGAGCACCATGTGACTCTGGGCAAAAGCTCGCTTAATCTTCACCATGGCCCACAGCGCCTTGAGACCCCTAGGAGTGGTTTGTTCGCGCTTTACAAATACTGGGTTATTATTTGGGTCCCTTAGTAGTTTAGGACTCATTGTTAGCGGCTGTGGTGGGAATCTAGGACCATGTGTTTGTGGGTGTGGTAGGAGTTTGGGACCCTGTGTTTGTGCATACAGTAGGTCTTTAGGACCTTTTGTTTGCTGGTGTGGTAGGAGTTTAGAACCTGTATTTGTTGGTGTAGTTGGAGTTTGGGGCCCTGTGTTTGGTGGTGGGGTAGGAGTTCAGGAACCTGTGTTTGTGGGTGTGGTAGGTGTTTAGAACCCTGAGTTTGTACATACAGTAGGACTTTAGGACCATTTGTTTGCTGGTGTGGTAGGAGTTTAGAACCTGTATTTGTGGGTGTAGTTTGAGTCTGGGGCCCTGTGTTTGTTGGTTGAGTAGGAATTCATGAACCTGTGTTTGTGTCTGTGATAGGAGTTTAGGACCCTGTGGTTGAGGGTGTGGCAGAGGTTTAAGACTTGTATTTGTGCATGTGGTGAGAGCCTAAAAGCCTGTGTTTGTGGGTGTGGATAGCTTTTAAGAGCCTGGGTTTCTGAGTGTGGTGGAAGATTAGGGCCCTGATTTTGTTGGTGTTGTAGGAGTATAGGATCCTATGTTTGTGAGAGTGATAGAACGTTTTGGTTCCTGTGTTTTTTGGTTGTGGTAGGAGTTTAGTACCCTGTGGTTGTGGTAAGAGTTTAGAACCTGTATTTGTGGGTGTAGTTGGATTCTGGGACCCTGTGTTTGTTGGTGGGGTAGGAATTCAGGAACCTGTGCTAGTGGCTATGGTAGGGGTTTAGGACCCCGTGGTTGAGGGTGTGGCAGAGGTTTAAGACCTGTATTCGTGCATGTGACAAGAGGCTAAAAGCCTCTGTGGGTGTTGTAGGCGTTTAAGAGCCTGGGTTTCTGAGTATGGTGGAAGATTAGGGCCCTGCTTTTATGGATGTGGTAGGAGTTTAGGATGCTGTGTTTGTGTGAGTGATAGGATTTTGGGTTCCCATGTTTGTGGTTGTGGTAGGAGTTTAGTACCCCGTGGTTGTGGTAGGAGTTTAGGACCTGCATTTGTGGGTGTAGTAGGAGTTTAAGGCCCTGTGTTTGGTTGGGGAGGTGCCCTGTCTTTGGTGGGAGTGTTTGTGGGTGTGATAGTACTTTAGGTCTCTTTGTTTGTAGGTGTGGGAGGAGTGTAGGACCCAGTGGGTGTGATAGAAGTTTAGGACTTGTATTTGTGCGAGCAGTAGGAATTTAGGGCCCTGTGCTTGGTGTGAGCTTAATGGGCTGTGTTTGTGGGTGAGGTACAACTTTAGGACCCTGTGTTTATGAGTGTGATAAGAGTTTAGGACCCTATGGTTGTGGGTGTGGTAGGAGTAGTTTAGGAGCCTGTGGTTGGGGTAGGAGTTTAGGACCTCATATTTGTGGGTGTAGTAGGAGTTTAGGGCCCTGTGTTTGGTGGTAGTTTAGGACCCCATATTTTTGTGTGTGATGGGACTTAAGGATCCTGTATTTGTTGGTGTGGTAGGACTTTAGGACCCTGTATTTTTGGTGTGGTAGGAGTTTCTGACCCCATACTTGTGGGCATGGTAGGAATTTAGGACTCTGTGTTTGAGGTGTAGTAGGAGTTTAGTACCTTGTGTTTGTGGGTGTGGTAGAAGTTTAGGGTCCTGGGTTTGGTGGGAATTTATGATCCCGTGTTTATGGGTGGGTTAGGAGTTTATGATACCGTATTTGTGGGTGTGGTAGGAGTTCATGACTGTTGGAAAGGCGTTCGCCGGAGGGGGGGGTTCGATACACGTCCTGCCCACCCCTTTGACCCACCTCTCCCAAGTAGGCTGAACCAGGCGCGCACACCCTGAGCTTACACTACGAACAGAGGGACACCACATGTATTCTTTGTAGGACGATAGGTTCTTTTATCGAAGGTTTCAAGGGATCTTTATGATCCAAGGTGTAAGTAGTACATCAGCGGCACAAGAGACTACAAATCGGTGGTAGGGGAATGGGGGTAGCGGGACAGTCTTTGAAGGTAGTGTCTCTGCAAAGTACCCTGCGTATAGCTCACAATCCTCGAGCTGGAGGGTGTTGTTTCTCTGGGCGATCTCTTGCCAATTCGTCCTCGAGGGGAGAGCCGCGGGTCACTCAGCAGGCACAGGTAGTCGGAGTTCGGGAGCTGCGATCTCGTCAGCAGGGCTCAGGTGGTTCGAGGGTCGGGGGCAGCGAGTCACTCAGCAGGCCCAGGTGGTTCGGAGTTCGGGAGCCGCGATCTCGTCAGCAGGGCTCAGATGGTTCAATGGCTGGGGGCCGCGAGTCACTCAGCAGGCCCAGGTGGTTCGGTGTTCGGGAGCCGCGATCTCGTCAGCAGGGCTCAGATGGTTCAATGGCTGGGGGCCGCGAGTCACTCAGCAGGCCCAGGTGGTTCGGTATTCGGGAGCCGCGACAGCGTCAGCAGGCTTCGATGGTTCCAGGTCTTCTCTGCCATTCGTTCCTCCGGCACCCCTTATTATACTCCCCCTGCCCTTTGAAGTCCGGAGTCCTCGCAGAGAGGGGCCTTGGGTGACTGCGGGGGTTCGGCGGGATTTCCTGCCGCTCGTTTCTTTGGTCTTTTCAGGTGGGTCTGGGAGGGACCCCAGACGCTCGGCAGGCGGGGCGCCTGCTCCCCAGGGGCCTGGTGGCCGATCGAGTCCTCCCGGGGGAAGGCGACCCGAGGTGTGACTGGGCTGGCGCCTCTTGGTCTGGCTCGGGGGTTCCCGCTCCCTCGGTCGGACATGCGTGGTAGGGTGTCGAGTCTGTCGGGGGCTCTGGCCGGCCCTCGGGTCTGTGTGGCTGGGGCGGCCGGAGTCGGAGATGCCGTGTCTTGGGGGTGGTTGCAGGTTGGCTGGATGATCGGGAGGGCATATGCCATGAGGCCGGTCTCACACGCGTCCCCCCCAGCTGAAAGGCGTGGAGAACTACCCATCCACTGGGGGGTTCTCCTCGCCGAAGCGGAAGAACCGGGACAGGCCGTCGGCGTTGGCATGATCCGTCCCGGGGCGATGCTCGACAGTGAAGTCCATCCCTTGGAGGGAGATTGACCATCGTAATAGCTTGGGGTTCTCTCCCCTCATCTGCATCAGCCACCGCAAGGGCCGGTGGTCCGTCTGCACTCGGAAGTGGGTTCCGAACAAGTAGGGCCGTAGTTTCTTGAGGGCCCAGACTACGGCGAAGGTCTCTCGTTCTATGGTACTCCAACGCTGTTCTCGAGGCAGCAGCCTTCGGCTGATGAAGGCTATGGGCTGATCTATGCCCTTGTCGTTGAACTACGAGAGGACTGCTCCGATGCCGTGTTCGGATGCGTCGGTCTGGACCACAAACTCTTGGGAGTAGTCGGGGGCCTTGAGTACTGGGGCGGTGCACATGGCGGTTTTCAAGGCGTCGAACGCCTGCTGGCATGGGGTGGTCCACTGCACCTTCTTCGGAAGCTTTTTGGAGGTCAACTCCGTGAGGGGACCCGCGATACTACCATAGTTTTTAATGAACCTCCGGTAGTACCCTGTAAGGCCCAGGAAGGCCCGGACCTCCGTCTGCGTGGTGGGGGGCTCCCAGGACTTGATGGCGTCGATCTTCGGTTGGAGGGGGGCGACCTGGCCGCTGCCCACCTGATGCCCCAGGTAGACCACGGAGCCTTGCCCGAGCTGGCATTTGCTGGCTTTCACTGTTAGGCCGACTTGGCGCAGGGCCATGAGTACTTGTCGGAGGTGCTGGAGATGCTCGTGCCATTGAGAGCTGAATACGGCGATGTCGTCAAGGTATGCTGCGCTGAACTCCTCGAGTCCGGCCAGGACCTTGTTCACCAACCGCTGGAACGTGGCCGGGGCGTTCTTCATCCCGAACGGCATGACCTTGAAGCGGTAGTGGCCATCTGGTGTGGAGAAGGCAGAGCGTTCTTTCGCTCCCTCCGTGAGAGCAATCTGCCAGTATCCGCAGGTCAGGTCGAAAGTGCTGAGGAACCGGGCGGCCCCCAGGCGGTCGATGAGCTCGTCGGCGCGGGGGATAGGGTGAGCGTCTGCTCGGGTGACCGCATTGAGCCCCCGGTAGTCCACACAGAATCTTAGTTCGGGGGCAACCCCCGGGGAAGCCGCCTTCGGGACCAGGACCACCGGGCTGGCCCAGGGGCTGTCGGAGGGTTCGATTACTCCAAGGGTGAGCATCTTCTGTGCCTCGGTCTTGATGCAGGTGCGGACCCGGTCAGGCACCCGGTAGGCTCGGTGTCTCACAGGCGGGCTGTCGCCGGTGTCCACGTCGTGGACACACCAGTCGGTGACCCTTGGAATGAGGGAGAAGAGGTCTGCGAATTGTCTGAGCAGCTGGCAGCAGTCGTCGGACTGTTGGGGAGTGAGGGTGGTTGAAAGTCTTACTCCCTCCACGGAGCCATCCAGGTCTTTAGCGCACAGAGGGTCAGGCAGGGGTTCGGTGTCTTCTTCCGCCCCATCATCGGTGGCCAGTAGCAAACTTAATTCCGTTCTCACAAAGTGGGGCTTGAGACGGTTCACGTGGAGGACCCGGAGGGGGTTCCGGGGGGACTGTACATCGACCAGGTACGTGACCTGGCTCTTCCGCTCGATCACCTTGAAGGGACCAGTCCATTTGTCTTGTAGGGCGCAGGGTTTCACCGGGGCCATGACCCAAACCTGCTGGCCCGGCTGGAACTCGACCAGGGTTGCGTTCTGGTCATACCAGCGCTTCATTTCCTCTTGGCTGGCCTCGAGGTTAGCCTCTGCGAGTTCTCTGAACTTCCTCGTCTGGTTGCGGAGCGCCAGGATGTAGCGGAACACATCAGGTGGTGTCCCCCGGGGGCTTGTCTCCCAGCCCTCTTTGACCAGGCTCAGGGGCCCTCGGACGGGATGTCCGTATAGCAGTTCGAAGGGGCTGAACCCCAGAGACTTTTGGGGAACTTCTCGGTATGCGAACAGGAGGCAAGGGAGGAGGACGTCCCATTTCCGGCGCAGGGGCTCTTCGAGGCCCAGGATCATTCCCTTTAGGGTACGGTTGAAGCGTTCCACTAGGCCGTTGCCCTGGGGGTGGTAGGGGGTCGTGAACTTATACGTGACTCCGCACTGCTGCCACAGGGACTTCATGTAGCGGGATATAAAGTTAGTGTCGCGATCACTCACAACCTCGCGGGGAAATCCGACACGGGAGAAGATCCCCATGAGAGCTCGGCCCACCACGGGAGCCGTCACGGTGCGGAGGGGGATGGCCTCGGGGTAGCGGGTGGCATGGTCCACCAGGACAAGGATGAATCTGTGGCCCTGTGCGGTCTTCGGATCCAGGGGTCCCACGATGTCGATGCCGACCCGCTCGAACGGGGTACTCACAACGGGGAACGGTTGTAAGGGAGCTTTGTGTTTTCCGCCACTCTTCCCACTGCCCTGGCACGTGAGGCAGGATTTGCAGTGTACTTCTACATTCGCTCGCATCTTGGGCCAATAGAAGTGGGTAACCAATTGCTGATATGTCTTGTCTTGGCCTAAGTGTCCTGCCAAGGGTACATCGTGGGCCAGGCCCAGGAGGAAGCTCCGGAAACGCAGGGGTACCACCAGTACCCGGGCTGCGCCTAGCTCGGCGGACTTTTGCTCGCTGTATAGGAGGCCATTGTCCCAATAGATCCAATGGGTTCCGGTTCGGTCACCGGCGGCCTGGGCTTCGGCTTGTTGTCTGAGTCCCACGAGGGAGGGGCAAGTGGCTTGTTCCTGGCAGAATTCTTCCCGGGAGGGCCCCCCCTCACAGCGCCACTGGCCCATCTCGGGCAGTTCTCCGAGCTCAGTCAGGGCCTCCGGGGCGGAAGGTTCTGGCCCTTCTCCCGGGTTAGTGTCTTCTTCTCCCTCCGAAGGAGGGTTGTCCGCTTCGGGTAGAGTGTCCCGGCTCTCGGGAATAGTGTTCAGTAGGAGGGCCTCACTGCCCTCTGAGAGAGGCAATCGCGCGGTCATGGAGCGCGTGGTGGCGCAGACCCATTCTGGTAGGCCCATCATCTCCAGATGGGCTCTTCGTTCTACTTGCCCCCACGGGGAACTCTCCAGGTCGTTGCCCAGGAGGCAGTCTACGGGCTGTGATGTCCGGACCACTACCTTCAGTTCTCCGGAGACCCCTCCCCACTCGAAGGGCACCAGCGCCATCTGGCAGAGGCTCTCAGAATTGTCGGAGGATACGACCGGACAGAGGGCACCGGTTAGGATCTGGTCTTCTGAAATTAGGCTGCGGTGGACCGCGGTGACACTCGCCCCGGTGTCGCGGAGGCCCTCGACTCGGTGGCCGTTGATGGTCACCTGCTGTCGGTATTTCTTTGTGTTGGCGGGCAAGGGTGTCCCGGGGACCATTTCTCGATCACCAAGGGAGACCAGGGCCATGGCCGCCGGTTCCCATTCTTCGGAGTCCTCCATCTCTTCCCCCAGAGCCACGGAGGCCATCTGCCGGGCCGGGGGGTTGGTCGTTGTGGTTCGCTGATACTGGGGACACTGGGGGTCATTGGCGTAGTGTCCGGGCCGTTTGCAGCGGAAGCAGGTGATCCTAGCTCGTGGACCTAGCCGTCCTGCGACTCCGGTGCTTGCTGGAGACGGGGCTGAACCCGCCGCTGGTGGGCTGCTGGGGGGGCTGGTTGAGGACCCCCCGGGAAAGTCTCTTGGTCGGCCGTGGTTCCCTCCGCCCCTCTGGCGGGGGGGCCTTGACTGTGGCGGCCTTAGTCCCCCACGGGGCCTCGGGTGGCTCGGGTATTCACCCAACGATCAGCCTCAGCGGCCAGCTTCCGAGGGTCGGTGAGTTTACTGTCCAGGAGATGCTGGCGCAGTTCTACAAAGCAATTGGCCGCTAAATGTTCCCAGGCAATCAGATCAAACAGTTCTTCGAAGGTGGAGACCTTGCTGCCCTTGATCCACCCGTCCAAGGCTCGGCTGTAAAAGTTCACGTATTCTACCCACGTGGTGCCCGGTATCTTCTTACAATCTCGGAACCGTTGTCGGTACATTTCGGGGGTGAGTCCATACCGGCCCACGAGGGCTTCCTTCATGTGGCTGTAGGAGTTCATGACCGTGGAGGGCAGATCTAGCAGGGTGTCTCTTCCTTCGCTTAAGAACCGGCCCCATAGGCCAGCCCCCCAATCCTTCTGCGGGACTCGGTGAGAGGTCATGGCGACTTCGTAGGCCTTAAACCACTGCTGGATATCGTCGTTCTTGTAATACTCTTTTACCACATCCTTGGGGATGTGGACTTTGGTTTCCCCGGTGGGAGCGGGCGGTGGATTCCCGGGTGGCTGTGACTTTTCGTTTTTAGCCCGCCACTCGATCTCCTTCAGGCTGCGTTCATGTTCTAGCTGGAGCTTCTTTTCGTCGTGCTCTCTTTGGCGTCTCTTCTCTTCGAGTTCCCCTTGTAGCCGTAACTGCTCGACGGCTAGCTTTTTCTCGGCCAGTTTTAGTTCTCCCTCGATTTTCAGCTTGGCCAGTTCAAGTTCGTGGTTGCGGCTTCTCTCTCGGTCCGCTAGCTCCTCGGGGGACAGGTTCCCCTCTGGCCCGTTGTTTCTCGCCGGGATGCTTTGTGGTTCATGGGCAGCGTCTCCTTCCGTTTGGGTCGGGGGCGCCCCCGTCTCGACCCAGGTTTTCAATACTTTCTGGAAGTCTTCCTTTGTGCTTAATCCGGTGGTAGCGATGCCAAGGTCTTTGCAAAACTGTTTTAATTCTCTATGTGTGTAATAGTCCAATTGATCCTCTCGGAACGGTGAGCTTATTTCGGTACCTGCGGCACCCAGGGAGGTTTCTCCTTCCATCTCTGTTTGGTAGTGTGTCAGTCTCTCTTTCGGTGTCGGCTCGGATCCCGTCGTCTGCCACCAAATGTTGGAAAGGCGTTCGCCGGAGGGGGGTTCGATGCCCGTCTTGCCCACCCCTTTGACCCACCTCTCCCACGTAGGCCGAACTAGGCGCGCACACCCTGATATACACTACGAACAGAGTGACACCACACGTATTCTTTGTAGGACGATAGGTTCTTTTATCGGTGATTTACAAGGGATCTTTAGGATCCAAGATGCAAGTAGTACAGCAGTGGCACAAAGTACCACAAATCGTTCGTGGGGAATGGGGGTAGCGGGACAGTCTTTCAAGATAGTGTCTCTGCGAAATACCCTGTGGATAGCTCACCATCCTCGAGCTGGAGGGTGTCGATTCTCTGGGCGTTCTCTTACCGAGTCGTCCTCAAGGGGAGCGCCGCGAGTCTCTCAGCAGGCACAGGTGGTCGGAGTTCGGGAGCCGCGATTCCGTCAGCAAGGCTCAGATGGTTCAATAGCTGGGGGCCGCGAGTCACTCAGCAGGCCCAGGTGGTTCAGTGATCGGGAGCCACGACCTCGTCAGCAGGGCTCAGATGGTTCAATAGCAAGAGGCCGCGAGTCACTCAGCAGGCCCAGGTGGTTCAGTGCTCGGGAGCCGCGACCTCGTCAGCAGGGCTCAGATGGTTCAATAGCAAGAGGCCGCGAGTCACTCAGCAGGCCCAGGTGATTTCAGCATTCAGGAGCCGCGACAGCGTCAGCAGGCTCGGATGGTTCCAGGTCTTCTCTGCCTTCGTTTCTCCGGGACCCCTTGTTATACTCCGCTTGCTCTTTGAAGTCCGGGGTCCTCGCAGAGGGGGGCTGGGGTGACGGAGGGGGTTCGGCGGGATTTCCTGCCGCTCACTTCTTTGGTCTTTTCAGGTGGGTCTGGGAGGGACCCCAGATGCTCGGCAGGGGAGGCGCCTGCTCCCCAGGGGCCTGGTGGCCGATCGAGTCTTCCCGGGGGAGGCGACCCGAGGTGTGACTGGGCTGGCGCCTTTGGGTCTGGCTCGAGGGTTCCCGCTCCCTCGGTCGGACATGCGTGGTAGGGTGTCGAGTCTGTCAGGGCTCTGGCCGGCCCTCGGATCTGGGTGGCTGGGGCGGCCGGAGTCGGAGATGTCGTGTCTTGAGGGAGGTTGCAGGTTGGCTGGATGATTGGGAGGGCAACGCCGTGAGGCCGGTCTCACAATCAGTATTAAACATAAAGCAATGTTAAACGCCCAACGCACATGACAGTAATAGTAAGAGGCAGAGACAGACTTTTGGCGCGCATGCGCAGGATGTAAAGCATCACGCGCATGCGAGAGTCTGAACAGGTTAGGCAAAAGAAAGTGAGAATACAGGCAGCCAATCATATGAAAAAAAAGCATTTACAAATGCAATAGGACTCGTATATACGCAAGTCCTATTGCACTGTAAACAAAAATGCAGGCGCCGTAGAAGGCAGGAACGGGAGTGGGTGGGGGGTGGTGGTGGCCAGAGAAGTCACGGACTGCGGGAGGGAAAAGGGAGAGGCAGGGGAACAAAAGAGTTGATGAAGTAAAGGGGCTGATAGCCATGGAAGGATAAACATGATGTCATGGCAGTAAGGATGAGGGACTAATACGCCGTCAACCAATCAGAATGCAGCATTTCAGATTTGAGCCAATCAAAAGCATGGACAGAAAGTGGGCGGAGCTTCCCTCGCTATACTATATGCAGCATCTCTCGACAATACGGCGCATGTGCTGCCTAGGCCGAGACCTAAAAAGGGTATTTTCAAAGCCTAGGTTTAGTGCTTTAATATGAACAGTAACCACAACCAATGACATAATAAATGCAGCAATGCATGATGTGGCCAATGAAAACAACATCATTAACATGGTAAGCAATTTCCTAGCTTCTTTACACCCTATCACCACTTCAAAGCAATATGAGAAAAATTTGGCAGAAGCAGAAAATTATAAACTGAGGGGCATATTTAAAAATAAAGTGGTGAAGCGTTAATAACGCCGCGCTCTGTCACTTTAGAAACGCAGGGCTGCACCATATTTACAACAATATGGTGCAATCCTGCGTTTATCCCTGTGTTGGCGCTAAATTTAGCTGCATAGCGCCAACGCAGGCACCTTTGCACTATAGTGCAAGGGTGCCTATGTTGAGGTGAGTGATTGTTCATGTGCAGGAAGGTGTCCCTCCTGCACATCAACAATCTGAAATGGTGTTTTGTAACTGTGTGAGCTGCTGAATGCAACACCCATAGAATCTGCAAAACGTCATTTTCTTTTAATGATTGTTTAAGAGCAGGAAAGGACACCTTCCTGCACATAAACAATCAATGGCTTTTTGTTGTTTCTATGTGTGCTGCACAAGGCAGCACACATGGAAACAGCAACAACGAGGAGAAATAAAACATTTCTCCTTGTTGCGCCAGGGTAAGACCAGGTTTTTCCTGGTCTTAATTTTGGCTCTGCCTCCTATGAACGCCACCCTTGTAAATATGGGGCAGCATCAAAATCAATGGGTGTTGTGGTAGAACCCCTATTGCAACAACCATTGGATTCTGTTTTCACATAAGTATAGTGTGAAAGGCGGCCTTATTTACAAGGCAGCATAAATCCACATTAAGTGACTTAGTGCTGCCTTGTAAATAAGGTGAAGCCTGTATCGCCACCACGTCTTTAAAAGTGATGTTGTGGTGGTGATAGGGGCTTGTAAATATTCACCACAGTTGCTTAAGATGGATTGCACAGCGTACTTTCTCTCAGTAAAAAAAAGCTGTTTAGCTACTCTCCATCGTAGGCCTGGCCCAGGTACGATAAGCAGTGCCGTACCGAAGGTGCTTCTATCTGCCCTGGCCTGGTTATGATAAGCAGTGTTGTACTGAAGGTGCTTCTATCTGCTCTGTCCCGGGTACGATAAGCAGTGCCGTACCGAAGATGCTTCTAACTACCCTGGCTCGGGTACGATAAGCAGTGTCGTACCGAAGGTGCTTCTATCTGCTCTGTCCCGGGTACGATAAGCAGTGCCGTGCCGAAGGTGCTTCTATCTGCCCTGGCCCGGGTATGATAAGCAGTGCCGTATCGAAGGTGCTTCTATCTGCCCTGGCCCGGGTATGATAAGCAGTGCCATACCGAAGGTGCTTCTATCTGCCCTAACCCGGGTATAATAAGCAGTGCCGTACCAAAGGTGCTTCTATCTGCCCTGGCCCGGGTACTATAAGCAGGGTCGTACCAAAGGTGCTGCTATCTGCCCTGGCCCAGGTACTATAAGCAGTGCCATACCGAAGGTGCTTCTATCTGTCTGAGCCCGGGTACGATAAGCAGTGCCGTACCGAAGGTGCTTCTATCTGCCCTGGCTCGGGTACGATAAGCAGTGCCATACCAAAGGTGCTTCTATCTGCCCTGGTCCGGGTATGATAAGCAGTGCCATACCGAAGGTGCTTCTATCTGCCCTAACCCGGGTATGATAAGCAGTGTCGTACCAAAGGTGCTTCTATCTGCCCTGGCCCGGGTACTATAAGCAGGGCCGTACCAAAGGTGCTGCTATCTGCCCTGGCCCGGGTACTATAAGCAGTGCCGTACCGAAGGTGCTTCTATCTGTCCTAGCCCGGGTACGATAAGCAGTGCCGTACCAAAGGTGCTTCTATCTGCCCTGGCCCGGGTACGATAAGCAGTGCCGTACCGAAGGTGCTTCTATCTGCCCTGGCTCGGGTACGATAAGCAGTGCCGTACCAAAGGTGCTTCTACCTGCCCTGGCCCGAGTACGATAAGCAGTGCCGTACCGAAGGTGCTTCTATCTGCCCTGGTCTGGTTATGATAAGCAGTGCCATACCGAAGGTGCTTCTATCTGCCCTGGCCCGGGTACGATAAGCAGTGCCGTATCGAAGGTGTTTCTATCTGCCCTGGCCTGGTTATGAAAAGCAGTGTCGTACCGAAGGTGCTTCTATCTGCTCTGTCCCGGGTACGATAAGCAGTGCCGTGCCGAAGGTGCTTCTATCTGCCCTGGCCCGGGTATGATAAGCAGTGCCATACCGAAGATGCTTCTAGCTACCCTGGCTCGGGTACGATAAGCAGTGCCGTACCGAAGGTGCTTCTATCTGCCCGGGCCCGGGTATGATAAGCAGTGCCATACCGAAGGTGCTTCTATCTGCCCTAACCCTGGTATGATAAGCAGTGCCGTACCAAAGGTGCTTCTATCTGCCCTGGCCCGGGTACTATAAGCAGTGCCGTACCGAAGGGGCTTCTATCTGTCCTAGCCCGGGTACGATAAGCAGTGCCGTACCAAAGGTGCTTCTATCTGCCCTGGCCCGGGTACGATAAGCAGTGCCATACCGAAGGTGCTTCTATCTGCCCTGGCCCGGGTACGATAAGCAGTGCCGTACCGAAGGTGCTTCTATCTGCCCTAGGCCAGGTATGATATGCAGTGCTGTACCGAAGGTGCTTCTATCTGCCCTGGCTCGGGTACGATAAGCAGTGCCGTACCGAAGGTGCTTCTATCTGCCCTAGGCCAGGTATGATATGCAGTGCTGTACCGAAGGTGCTTCTATCTGCCCTGGCTCGGGTACGATAAGCAGTGCCGTACCAAAGGTGCTTCTACCTGCCCTGGCCCGAGTACGATAAGCAGTGCCGTACCGAAGGTGCTTCTATCTGCCCTGGTCTGGTTATGATAAGCAGTGCCATACCGAAGGTGCTTCTATCTGCCCTGGCCCGGGTACGATAAGCAGTGCCGTATCGAAGGTGTTTCTATCTGCCCTGGCCTGGTTATGAAAAGCAGTGTCGTACCGAAGGTGCTTCTATCTGCTCTGTCCCGGGTACGATAAGCAGTGCCGTGCCGAAGGTGCTTCTATCTGCCCTGGCCCGGGTATGATAAGCAGTGCCATACCGAAGATGCTTCTAGCTACCCTGGCTCGGGTACGATAAGCAGTGCCGTACCGAAGGTGCTTCTATCTGCCCTGGCCCGGGTATGATAAGCAGTGCCATACCGAAGGTGCTTCTATCTGCCCTAACCCTGGTATGATAAGCAGTGCCGTACCAAAGGTGCTTCTATCTGCCCTGGCCCGGGTACTATAAGCAGTGCCGTACCGAAGGGGCTTCTATCTGTCCTAGCCCGGGTACGATAAGCAGTGCCGTACCAAAGGTGCTTCTATCTGCCCTGGCCCGGGTACGATAAGCAGTGCCATACCGAAGGTGCTTCTATCTGCCCTGGCTCGGGTACGATAAGCAGTGCCGTACCGAAGGTGCTTCTATCTGCCCTAGGCCAGGTATGATATGCAGTGCTGTACCGAAGGTGCTTCTATCTGCCCTGGCTCGGGTACGATAAGCAGTGCCGTACCGAAGGTGCTTCTATCTGCCCTAGGCCAGGTATGATATGCAGTGCTGTACCGAAGGTGCTTCTATCTGCTCTGGCCAGGTAGAGCAGCATGCTGTACCGAAGGTGGTTCTATCCCCGACAGGGACTGGTTTGACACAGCAAATTAGTGTGACCTCTGGTTGTTAGTTCTGCCCTGAATCTTCTCCAAATAATGGTCAGATACAGGAGTGTTTCTAGTATCTGATTGCCGATTTTATCTAATGTTTATGAATTGGGTGACACTAAAGTCGCAACAAGACAAAATAGCTATGGTGATAAATGTGCTTTCTAAATTCACATGCGGACATTTTAGCTTCTACTGTAAGAATCCGCTTTAACATGGCTGTGACGATAACACAAACAAGGAAAATGTCTCAGTCTATATAGGAGGCAGACATGATGCTAACACTTCTGCCTGCGACTAAACTTTGCACCTTCTAATAGAAAGAGATAAACGAGTCTGCAGGAAGCACATAATAAAACATAGAAGAGATTGACATGTGCCCTGACACAGTGTTCTTGACAGTATTACAGAAACAAAGGTGTTTATGTAAGATCCTAAGTTCAGTCAATGTGTGAACTACTCACGACCAAAACTCTGCTGCGCTGTGCGGAGTTCCACAAGCGGTGGCGTGCGTTAGGTCACGCCGTTCGTACTGATTTGTAGAACCAGGTGTTTGTCCCGCAATGGAAAATCAACACAAACAGCACCATGTGCAGCGCAAGAGCACGCTGCTTCTTTTTGCCGCTCAACTAGATTTTATACTCGAGTGGCAGTTTCCACAATGCGAGTGGATGGTTTCTCAATAGGAGTTGTCTCATTCATACGCAACCGTCCGCATTGAGAAGTCTCTCGGGGAGGTGGTCTAGCATTGGTTTATCATCGCTCGCGCTCGCCAACTTTGCGCAGCAGAGTTTTTTGCATCTTCGCATGCACCATGATGCAAGGGTGCCTAAATTGGAGGCAGGAATGTTTTTGTGCATGAAGGGGCACCTTCCTGAACTAAAACAGCCCTCAGAGGCATGTTTCTTTCTTTGTATGCTGTAGAATGCAGTACACATAAAAAGAGGAAAAAACAAGGAGAAATAAAGTTATTTCTCCTCATTCTGCCTCCGACGAGGAGGCGTAGCATTTCGATGCATCCCCAGGTATACCACTAATGATAAATACGGGAATGCGCCACAATTCATGGCTGGATGCGTGGGTCTTGTGAGAAGGTGTCCTGATATATGCTGAACACTAATAATAATAATAATAATAATAATAATCTTTATTTAGATATAACACATATCTTTAAAAGAGTTTACAAGATTCACAGTTAAAAAGAAACCAACTGTTTTAAAATACAATACACTGTTATATGTTACACTGGCTATAAAAATACAACATAAGTATTAAAACAAGGCAGTGTTCTGTGGAATAGGATTAGATGTATTGATCTATCACTTTGCAGAGCATGATAAACGTTTCATTTCTTCTTCTCTAAAATTTTTGTTAACAAATCCTGTTTTGCGTAAAGTTACGATATACTTGTTGAATAAAAGTTATTAAACCCAGGTTTAAGTCTTTGTTTTCAGGGTTCAGAGCCACAATAATGGCTTGCCTGCATGTCCGAACACCCATCCTATTCCACTCTACTTTAAGTTTACACCTGTGTTGCGAGTTAAAAGCTGGGCAGAGACAAACTACATGTAGCAGGGTTTCGGCTGTCTTGCCGCACCCTCTGCAGATAACATTTTCCGCCATACGTCGCCAGGGGGGCAGATCTTGCAAAAAGCGCCAGTCACCCATCCTGATTGCCATAAAGCTGCGTTTTAAGTACAGTGAATATGTGCAAGACAGATAAGATGCAGGGGCTAGCCGTCTGTAAGAATTTACAAGAGCCCAAGCATGACTACGTTTGGTGAAGAGGGCCTTATCCATTATGAGAGAACTCATTCTCACACATTTTTTGATGGCAGTTTTGAATGCTGCCCGGCTGGGGTTGAGGACCCAGAGCTCGCTCGCCGACATTTGACAAATGTAATCCTTGAAAAGACAACCAAACGTACCGCCAGGGTTTTTCTGGGTAATTTCCAACCAGACCAAAGATTCTAGTGTGCCTAAGTCCGCTTGTCGCAGTTTGTGGCAGAGATTCAGATATGTACCAATGTTAGAAGCATCATAATTCAATATCCCCAGCTCAAGTCTTACCTGAGCTGGAGATGCGGAGTTTGGCAAGTGGAGTACCTTTTTATAGATTTTGCTTGTATGTTGGATTAAGGCAGTATTCAGCTTGCCCCTGAATATCTCTATACCATATGATAGAGAAGGGCCGATTTTTGCTCTCAGAACTTCTAAGAGTGGTAAAAGAGTTGGGCCAGAGATATTTTTCGAGACTTTAGCTAGTGATACAGCAAGGGTTATGGCTTTGACTGTGAGCTCGTTACGATGTTTAGTAAGGTTACCTCTAGAGTCCAAATGGACACCTAGGTACTTGTACGAGTGACCTACAACGAGGCTTGTGTTATTATATGACCAACCTCCAACAATGCGCCGTTTCCGACCAAATGGGACTACTTGTGTTTTTTTTAAATTAACCTCTAGTTGGTTCATGGACGTGTAGGTGTACAGTTTATCAAGAAGCCTTTGCAGCCCGACCCTAGTGAGGCTAAAAAGAACCAGGTCGTCGGCATATAAGAGGTTGCTTAAAGCCATTCCTCCTACCTTTGGGGCGTGACTATTAGTATCGTCCAATGAGGTTGACAAATCCGCTATAAACAGATTGAAAAGCATGGGGGCCAGCACGCATCCCTGCTTCACACCTCTTGATGTCGAAATTTTCCGGGAGAGATGCGTGCCGGACCCCAACTTCACCCTAACCCAAGTTCTGGAGTAGAGTTGTACAATTGCCTCCAAAAGTTTGTCAGGGATCCCCCATTTCATCAGCTTTTCCCATAGAGCGGCCATCGGAACCCTATCAAACGCTGCTTTGAAGTCAACAAAGCAACAAAACACCGATCTGGATGTAGAGAGTGCTTTATCGACGATAGTTGACAATGCTAATAGATTGGTCATTGTCCCGGAATTTGCAGTGAAACCTGTTTGGTTAATTGGTATCAATTTGTGTGCCTTTGCCCATGCCCTCAACTCCTCCAGCAGGAGACCCGCATAATGTTTCGCCTCAATGTCCAGGAGTGCAATAAGTCTATAATTTTTGGGGGAGGCACGGGAACCAGATTTATAGATAGGTTGAATTATTTCACCCCGCCATGAGTCTGGGATTGTTGCAGTTCTCAGAGCAAAGTTAAAGAGATTTGACAATGCGCCTGACCAGAGGGCCACGTCAGATTTAAACAAGTTCTGTGGGAGGCCATTTGGACCCGGAGCTCCATCTGATCTAGCTTTTGACACAGCCGTGGCGACCCTTTCTTGTGACATCTGGAGATCGTCGTTATCGGTGTATGAGCACTCTGTAAGATTGTTCTGCTTGTTGTTATGATCTGATACTTTCTCACTTACGGGATTCTCTCCTGTTGCTCCCAAGCATTCCGAGTGACTAAAATGGTCAGTAAGGAAGGTGACCCAGTCTGTTTCTTGGATGTTAGCAGATCCAAGGCTCAGTGTGCTTGAATTTGACTGATTGATTAGGGCCCAGAATTTTCGTGAGTTTCGGCTCTTACTCTCACACACTAACTTACACCAAAATTGGTTATCATGTGTCCGTTTATCTTTAGTGGTTGCCAACCTGAATGACTTTTGGGCTACTTGGTACCGTTTTAAGCATTCGCTGTTCCCTGGAATTTTTACCAGCAGTCGTAAGGCATTGTTTCTAGCTTTCTTAAGTTGCTTCGACTGGTGTGAAAGCGTGAACTGGCGCGAGAGAGATCTACTTGAGGGTTGGTGTTTTTTTGGAAAAAGGTTAATCAGGTGAGCGCAGAGCATCATCCATGTCACTATCGGGGAAGCTTCCTGGTCAAATCCACCTCTTATCAGCTCCATGCTTACTTGAAGGATCTGCGGACTAATGTCATCGCTCCATCTGAGGCGTTTGAGGTTTTCGGAGTATATTCCCCTACTGGTTGAAGGTGCAGGTTTATGCTTCACCGGGTTTGTTTTGAAAGCTATGACCTGAGGCCGATGATCACTTTCTGTTCGTGGGTGAATGCAAAAGCTGACCAAGCATTGGAGCAGAGCTGAATTACAGATGGAATAGTCCAGATAGGAACGTTTGTTTCCATTTGTCCAAGTCCAATTGGGGGGCGTATCACTCTCCGATCTTCCATTTATGACCAAGTAGCCTGCGCTATAAAAACGCATCGCACAGAGGTGTCCCAGAACACTGTAGGCTTGATTCGCCGGTTTAGTTTGTGCCTCTGCCTCATTCAAGGAGAATAGAAAGGGCCCCTCAATTTCTGTTAGTTGCCCCTGAAATAGATTGGTATTGAAATCCCCAGTAACAATACAGTCCGAGTGTGGGTGCTCCACGGCGCTCATAATTTCCGTTAGTCGTACCAGATGTGATTTTTTTGTGCGTGTATTTGGGTTGATATACACGTTTAGAAGAATGAGTGAGCGTTGCTCCCGCCAAGAATTGATTTTAACCCCAAGCAGCCAGTCTTCATCCAATTTTAATTGTGTTATTGGGCCTTTTAGGTTAATTGATATATATATTGACATGCCACCTTTTGAGTGACCATACCTGCTGTCCCTCAGTGCTGGTTTCCATAGATCGATATGACCAGTGACGGGGTGGCCTTGTGAAGCCCAAGTTTCCTGCAGAGCTATTACAGCATGCTGACAAATAAAAGAATACGTTTCTGGGTTCTTAATTTTCTGTTGAAGACCGCTGATGTTCCAGGAGCAAATTAAGAAGATGGAATCTACTTGTGGGATGTGCCCCTTTGCCGATGGGAATGCTTGAGTGCTTGTGTTTTCCGAAGGTGTAAGAGTTTGACCAATAGGCTCTGTACCTTGAGGTCATTCTGTTCTTTTTGATGATAAGATAGCTGGGAGCCAACTCCAGCCTTGATGAGAGTCATCGTTAGAGACCACATTTGAAGTCGGGTTGTCACATGCTTCAGATCCTGACGCATTTTTTAGAATCGAGAAAGGTCTGGGGCGGGGCTCGAATTGTAGGGTTCCGGCTCTTTTGGGTGGCGTTTGCTGGTTTAATAAAGCTGGGGGGTACCCTGGGGTGGAATATGGATAAACTCGAATGCCCCAACCCCGCAGGATAGCCTTGTGGTCCAGAAATACCCTTGCCCAATAGGCCGACTTGAATGCTACCAGTGTTACCTCAGATGGTTGTGTGCCTCTTGGGGGAAGGAATACGATGGAATCTATGTCGTCCGTAACCAAGCCTGCAAACCCCGGAGTACCATCCACTAATTTAATTATATTAGATCTGTTGAGAATGTCTTGCCTACTTTTTGATTTATAGTCTGGGGCTAGTATAATATGAGAAAGATTAGAGTCGCATTTGTCCTTTTTACTGCATAAGCTTTGAGTTAACTTGTTGATGGTATTAAGGGTCAGGCCTGCGTCGAGATCCTGCTCCTGTAGAGGCTGGTGTTGATGGTCCTTCCTCAAGGACTGTCTATTAGTAGGCAAAAGTGGATTGTGATTGTAAATTGTTTTTGTTAGGTTTGAACTAGTCATGGCATGGTCTGACCGGGGTAAAATTGAAGCAGGTACTGGTTTAGGGTTAGTTGCGGTCGCTGTAAGTTCTGACAGGCTTAGATCATTACTGTTCGCCCTTGGCTTTTCTTTAGCTATACTAAAATCTTCTGTTGTTATTCCCACAGATGTGGGCTCTGATGCGCTTAGATCGTTAAATTTCACTCTTGGCTTTTCTTTAGCAGTACTGAAGTCGTCAATCGCTATTCCCATGGCTGACTTAGTTGAATCATGGTTACTGCTCAAAGTCCGTTGAATGACGGTTTCAGATAGGTCCCCTTTTTGATCAATTATGTTTGGGTTTGCTAAGGGTGATGGTATGTCACGTTCACTAAGAACTTTTTTGTTAGAAGCTATTGCGAAAAGAGGAAAAAAGTTTGTCATGGCTGCTGTTGTTTTTAGACCTTGTTTTATTTCTGTTTTTACGCTGGCGTTTGCGCTCACTAGTTTTAGTGGGCACCTTGTATCAGTCCAAACAACCCCTTATGGTGAATGGTTAAAGACAACCTTATGTGAAAGCTATCCCAGTGGTAGCTATGGAGAGCAGACTTCGGGCTAAGTCTTGAAGGAATGTGAAGCAGCTTGTTTTACCTGTCTATAATCTCTTTAATGATCAAATGAAAAGACAACCACACCAGGTATATATTCAAAATATATGTATTTAGGTTAAAACACACCCCTCTAGTCTCTTTATGAGACTGGAGTTCGAAGTACTTTGTTTACAAGTTAGCAAGAATCAGTTATAGCACAAATACACGTTTGGGCTCTAGGGGCGTACCAAACCATATACCAAAAAAGTGGTATAAGAACCACGACTGAAATAGACCCAAGGCCTAGAGCCTGTAGAATCACTGGGACCCCAAGGAACCACCCAAGGGGACCCAAGGGGACTGTATGCAGTGTGTAAACACAACTGCGGATTCCCGTTGTCTTCTATGGGCAATGTCACGGTTGGAAATTTAAAGATTAGGGACACTTCTAATCGAGTCAGGACCAAACCCTTTTGGTCTTACGAAGTTCTAGGGATAGCACGCATGGGAGCACTGGAGTACTCGAGTTACCTCATCCAGGGAAGCCGGGTGCATAGGTGTCTTTTGGTGTCTGGAACAGGTATGGAGGGGGGTCTGCCCACCACTGGCCCTGGGCTGCAGGAACAGGTAAGGATAGTGTCTGTCCTCCACTAGTCCTGGGCTGCAGGAACAGGTAAGGCGGGCTCTGCCCTCCTCTAGCCCTGGGCTGGAGGAACAGGTAAGGAGGGCTCTGCCCTCCTCTAGCCCTGGGCTGGAGGAACAGGTAAGGCGGGGTCTGTCCTCCTCTAGCCCTGGACTGCAGGAGCAGGTAAGGTGGGGTCTGCCCTCATCTAGCCTTGGGCTGAAGGAAAAGATAAGGAGGGGTCTGCCCTCCACCAACCTTGGGCTGCAGGAACATGTAAGGAGGGGTCTGTCCTCCACTAGCCCTGGGCTGCAGGTACAGGTCGGGAGAGGGTCTGATCTCCTCTAGTCCTGGGCTTCAGAAACAGGTATGAGAGGGTCTGCTCTCCTCTAGCCAGGGGCTGCAGGAACAGGTAAGGTGGGGTCTTCTCTCCTCTAGCCCTTGATGTATGTACTTATAAGGCATGTATATATCCATGTATGTATTTATGAGGCATGTATGTATCTGTATATGTATTTACATATATTCAGTATGCACACCCACTGACGAATATTTGATGGGGGATGGGTGGGACTGGACACATACCCCCTGTTGTAGATCTGATGAGGGCTGGGTGAGACTGGACACAGCCCCCTGACGTAGGTTTGATAGGGACCTGGGGGGATAGGACGCAGACCCCCTGACATAGGTTTGATAGGGGCCAGGTGGGACTGGGCACAGACCCCCTGACATAGGTTTGATAGGGGCCAGGTGGGACTGGGCACAGACCCCCTGACATAGGTTTGATCGGGGCTGAGTGGGACTGGACGCAGACCCCTGACATAGGTTTGATAAAGGCTGAGTGGGACTCGACACAGACCCCTGACATAGGTTTGATAGTGGCCGGGTGAGAATGGACATACACCCACTGACATAGGTTTGATAGGGGCCGGTGAGACAGGACGCAGACCCCTGACATAGGTTTGATAGGGGCTGGGTGGCACAGGACGCAGACCCCCTGACATAGGTTTGATAGCTGGGTGGCACAGGATGCAGACTCCCTGACATAGGTTTGATAGGGGCCGGTGAGACAGGACGCAGACCCCTGACATAGGTTTGATGGGGCCTGGTGGGACAGGACGCAGACCCCCTGACATAGGTTTGATAGCTGGGTGGCACAGGATGCAGACCCCCTGACATAGGTTTGATAGTGGCCAGGTGAGAATGGACATACACCCGCTGACATAGGTTTGATAGGGGCCGGTGAGAAAGGACGCAGACCCCTGACATAGGTTTGATAGGGGCTGGTTGGCACAGGACGCAGACCCCCTGACATAGGTTTGATAGCTGGGTGGCACAGGATGCAGACCCCCTGACATAGGTTTGATAGGGGCCGGGTGAGAATGGACATACACCCGCTGACATAGGTTTGATAGGGGCCGGTGAGAAAGGACGCAGACCCCTGACATAGGTTTGATAGCTGGGTGGCACAGGATGCAGACTCCCTGACATAGGTTTGATAGGGGCCGGTGAGACAGGACGCAGACCCCTGACATAGGTTTGATAGGGGCCGGTGAGACAGGACGCAGACCCCTGACATAGGTTTGATTGGGGCTGGGTGGCACAAGACGCAGCCCCCTGAAATAGGTTTGATGGGGCCTGGTGGGACAGGACGCAGACCCCCTGACATAGGTTTGATAGCTGGGTGGCACAGGATGCAGACCCCCTGACATAGGTTTGATAGGGGCCGGTGAGACAGGACGCAGACCCCTGACATAGGTTTGATAGGGGTCGGTGAGACAGGACCCAGACCCCTGACATAGGTTTGATAGGGGTCGGTGAGACAGGACGCAGACCCCTGACATAGGTTTGATAGGGGCTGGGTGGGACAGGACGCAGACCCCCTGACATAGGTTTGATAGAGGCCGGGTGAGAATGGATATACACCCGCTGACATAGGTTTGATAGGGGCTGGTGGGACAGGACGCAGACCCCCTGACATAGGTTTGATAGAGGCCGGGTGAGAATGGACATACACCCGCTGACATAGGTTTGATAAGGGCCCGGTGGCACAGGACGCAGACCCCTGACATAGGTTTGATGGGGCCTGGTGGGACAGGACGCAGACCCCCTGACATAGGTTTGATAGAGGCCGGGTGAGACAGGACGCAGACCCCCTGACATAGGTTTGATAGGGGCTGGGTGGGACAGGACGCAGACCCCTGACATAGGTTTGATAGAGGCCGCGTGAGAATGGACATACACCCGCTGACATAGGTTTGATAAGGGCTGGGTGGGACAGGACGCAGACCCCCTGACATAGGTTTGATAGAGGCCGGGTGAGAATGGACATACACCCGCTGACATAGGTTTGATAAGGGCCCGGTGGCACAGGACGCAGACCCCTGACATAGGTTTGATGGGGCCTGGTGGGACAGGACGCAGACCCCCTGACATAGGTTTGATAGAGGCCGGGTGAGAATGGACATACACCCGCTGACATAGGTTTGATAGGGGCCGGGTGAGAATGGACATACACCCGCTGACATAGGTTTGATAGAGGCCAGGTGAGAATGGACATACACCCGCTGCCATAGGTTTGATAAGGGCCCGGTGGCACAGGACGCAGACCCCCTGACATAGGTTTGACAGGGCTGGGTGGGACCGACAGCAGACCCCTGCGACATCTGAGTTGGATGGATAGCACTGGTGGAAGCAGGAGACAGACCTGTTCAGAGCTATTCACAATTAGACAGGGCTGGGGTCAGATCACCTGAGACAGACTGAGGCTAGTGTCGGCAGGGAAGGTCTAGGGGCAGCTCTCCAAAGGCTGACAAGGGCTGGGTAGGGCTAGGACAGGCTGGAGGGGGGACTTGAGAGATTGACTGCAAAGGGAACAGCGCCAGGCTGGAACTAAATTCAGTCCTGGGTAAAATGCTCACAACAACTCCACGCCGCAGTGGGATGCAGCTAGAATGGGGCCAGGAAGGCATGGTTGAGTCATGGCTGGCCACCCAGACCTGAAAGCAGCCACTTGCTAGCAACCCACCGGGAAAAGGACAGGAGGACCGAATGGACAGTCAGGCCACGGAGGGGCCCAATAACAGACAATTGCTGGCTCGGCTAGGTGAAGATGAGCTATGGTTCTGGTGACGTCAGATCTGGACATAATGGATAGGTACATATATTACTATACACTGTGAAACAAGAACTTCAAAGATAGGATAAGTGGCTGAACGAAGGTTCTGTTTCTTCGCAGGCTGAGTGGACACTACTGCTGCTTACGCTCCCCTCTTTCACCTTTCACCTCTGCGATGGAAGCCTGGAAACTGCTGTGGGCCCTGCTACTTACCAGCTTCCTGGGTGAGGGCAACTGGAAACTGTGGCATGATGTTATATTCATAAATATGTGCACTTACAAGGAGTTTATATATCTGTGTATGCACATGATCTCCAGGGAGGAAGAGCAGACACACCGAGGTGCAGCACGAGAGATGCACCTTGACATAAGTTTGACTACATGGGTCTCTCCTCCACCCTCCTCCCATGGGGCGTGTAGGATACTATCTTAGGGTATATTGAGAATCTTTCCAGGTAGTGTGACACAGGTCAGCCTACCAAGAGGTAACTTTGCAGCATAATTTTGGTAAGAACGGAGCCCACATTATTTCTTTGTCCTGATGAATGCCGCGGACCTTTTTGGGCTAAGAAGGCAGAAACATGTCGACCAAATTAGCCACTACGGTGAGGGGGAAATAATACTCCTCCATTCTCACCGTCCTTGTATTTTTAACACCATATGGTTATCTTTCTGAATAAATTTTATTCTGTAATCATACTGGTTTTTAAAAATTCACTCACTTTCACGGGCCCCCACTGAGTTTTAGAAGTGCCTCCCTGTCTCCAGGTGAAGACCCGCTCTCTCTCAAACCTAGTTTTTAGAGAGCGAGGACTGCCGCTGATGAAGCATGACACCGGGTGGTGTGTGAGGACAGTCCTTCACTTTTCGTGAGATGCCAGCATCTTCACTTAGAAGTTAAGAGAGTTTCGGTCAAAAATTCAGAGCAGCTTCTGTTGTGTATTTATGTACATATAAATGCCTGTATCTATGTATGAGGTTCGGAGGAGTTTAATTAATTGTAAGAAATCGGATTTCCATGTGGGGTAGGTCACTACCCACTGAAGTAATAATCACAACCCATGTCAGGGGGAACGATCAGAGTCACGACACTAACCTCAGCCCAACCTCCTGCTAACTGCGGCACGGAGCACGCAGGCTTAACCCAGGGCAATGGGCAAAGTATGTCCCCAGTGCCAAAACTGTGATAAAGTTGAAGTGAAACACAATACAATCCTAAACCGACTTAAAAAACTAGAGTGCATTTAATAAACAAAATGACAGGAACCATTATATGACTCCAGGAAAGGGAACTGGATATTTGAATTTTAAAACGTTTAAGTTGGAATAGTGTCAGTAACACAGAGTGCCAACGACAGGCAAGGGTTGCGGTAGAAGGCGACCTAGGTGCTCATTTCACCTTCTGACTTAGAACGGTCAGTCCCAATCCAGCACAGGAGTGCACTTCCAAAGACCCCAGGCCCTCAAGAGAAGCACGTAAAGACTCACGGGGTGTTGGACAGAGGCCAACAGCAGGGTCCAGTACAGGTCCAGTTGTCACTAGTGAACTGGGCAGCTGCAGGAAAGGCCTCTTGCAGCTTGTTGTATCCCTGTGGGTTGAACATAAGGTCAGCGTTATGACCCTTGGAGTCCACTTCTTTGCCCTGAGTACAAGAGGGAGTGGGACCAGTGCTTTACACCCCTCTCAGGCCGCAATAGCAGGTCTAGCCCTCCTCAGTTCTTCCCCAGGTCCAGGAGTGTTCTGAAGTGAGTTCCCGCCATTGCCACATTCATGCTTGGCACTTGCTAGTGGGTGGGAATGACACCTGGACATGACTTAACTGATGAGGTAAAAGTTCCCAGGGCCACCCTGCCCACTTTCAGCATTTTCTAGACTGTGAAGGTCTTTGGCCATCCTCAACTCATGCTCTGGGGAATGGGCGTGTATGTGGGGGTAGTGTACTATGGTAATCCTAATGCCCTTTCACATCTAACATTAAAATACAGTTTTAAAAAAACAACCACTCGACTCACAATAAACCCTGAGACAGATGTCTGGTAGGACAAAGCAGGGTTCATCAGCAACAGTGGATACAAAGGAATTGTTGTGGCAAACTGTTCTGTTCCTTTCAAGTGTCCCCAAAAGTGTTAAATGTGAAGCCCAGCAGTCTTGTCAAGCGGGGCCCACTGTGATTGGAGCCCAGCTGGCTGGGGGAGAAAAGAAGGACCCTGCCCAGATGCCAGTTAACATTTGTCTGTGACAGGCAAAGCCTCTTTGAAGTTAATGCATTTCCTGGACCCAACCCCAATAGTCATCCTGTCACAGATCTCTTTGGTCACTATGAGCAGTTTTCAGATCTTATCAAAGCGGAACTACTTGGGGCTTCAGCTAGAGGCTAATTAGCCTCCAGAGGTTTTAGGCAGTGACGTGACTTGAACAGCAAGATGCCTACTATTGGGGAAAGTGTGTGTGCACACCCACCTACAGTCAAAGGGAATAAATCACATTTATATAAAGGGTGAAGATCTCACAGAAAGAAATTGGTGAATAAAAGTGATCAAAAGTGGATTTTTAGTAAAATCAGGACTCCTAAATTTAGGACTCCAAAATGTCTTCTGTGAATACAGAAAGTCTTAAAGTTAGGATTTTTCTCAGTTTAGGAGTTGTAAAGTTAGGACTCCTAACTTTACTACTCCTAAATTGAAAAAAATCCTAACTTTAAGACTTTTGGTATTCGCAGAAGGCATTTAGGAGTCCTAAAGTTAGGAATACTAACTTTACTACTCATAAACTGAGAAAAATCCTAACTTTAAGACTTTCGGTATTCACAGAAGGCATTTAGGAGTCCTAAATTAGGACTCCTAACTTCTGTGAATACCGAAATGAGTAAGTGCCTTCTGTGAATACCAAAATGAGTAAGTGCCTCCTGTGAATACCAAAATGGTAGTAAGTTTAGGATTTTGTCTTAAGTTAGTTCTGTGAAACGGGCCCTTAGTTCTTAAAAAGAGACCTCTGCTACCTTGAGGCTGGGGGAATGTACCCAGTAAAGTTAACTTTCATAAGTAGTGGGATACATGGCTGTTGAATAAAATAGGACGAGGATCTGATTATGGACAGCTAAGGGCTGATTTCAGAATTACCTCTAATTGAACCCCAGTTTTACCCATTGCCACGCATTGAGGGACTCACCTGCCATGTACAAGCCTTCAGGCAGAAAGATGAAAAGCTTCTTTCTCCAGAAAACGAGAAAAGCGGAACTTGCGGATGAGCTCTTGGTAGATGAGAGAATTCTGCCTCACAGCCCGACTTTCAGGCCGATGACTTCGGAAACCTTTGTTCCTGCAATCCTGACACCTGTGGAGGTTAAGAATGGCCTGAGGCTTAATGTGTGCTCTTTGGGACTAGCTAATCCTGAAGCTATGAAAGGACCAGGCAACATTCCTGAAGCCAGGAAGGGACAAGGCAACAGGCCGATGTCATAACGGTACCAGGCAACATTCCTGAAGCCATTAAGGGGCCAGGCAACAGGCCAAAGTCCTAATGGGACGAGACAACATTCCTGAAGCCTTGAAAGACTAGACAACATTCCTGAAGCCTTGAAGGACTAGGAAACATTCCTGAAGCCTTGAAGGGACCAGGCATCTGGACAAAGTTATGCTGGGACCAGACAACATTCCTGAAGGCATTAAGGGACCAGGCAACAGGCCAAAGTCCTAATGGGACCAGACAACATTCCTAAAACCTTGACGGACTAGGCAACATTCCTGAAGCCTTGAAGGACTAGGCAACATTCCTGAAGCCTTGAAGAACTAGGCAACCTTCCTGAAGCCTTGAAGGACTATGCAACATTCCCGAAGCCTTGAAGGGACCAGGCAACAGGACGAAGTTATGCTGGGACCAGACAACATTCCTGAAGCCATGAAGGGACCAGGCAACCGGAAACGTTATGCTGGGACCAGGCAACATTCCTGAAGCCATTAAGGGACCAGGCAACAGGCCAAAGGCCTAATAGGACCAGACAACATTCCTGAAGCTTTGAAGGACTAGGCAACATTCCTGAAGCCTTGAAGGACTAGGCAACATTCCTGAAGCTTTGAAGAACTAGGCAACATTACTGAAGCCTTGAAGGGACCAGGCAACTGGACAAAGTTAAGCTGGGAACAGAAAACATTCCTGAAGCCATTAAGGGACCAGGCAACAGGCCAAAGGCCTAATGGGACCAGACAACATTCCTGAAGCCTTGACGGACTAGGCAACATTCCTGAAGCCTTGAAGAACTAGGCAACATTCCTGAAGTCTTGAAGGACTAGGCAACATTCCTGAAGCCTTGAAGGGACCAGGCAACTGGACAAAGTTATGGTGGGACCAGACAACATTTCTGAAGCCATGAAGGGACCAGGCAACTGGACGAAGTTATGCTGGGACCAGACAACATTTCTGAAGCCATGAAGGGACCAGGCAACTGGCCAAAGTTATGCTGGGACCAGACAACATTCCTGAAGCCATGAAAACACCAGACAACAGGCCAAAGTCATGACAGGACCAGGCAACATTCCTGGAGCTGTGAAAGAACCAGGCAACATTCCTGGAGCTGCGACAGAACCAGGCAACATTCCTGTAGCCATGAAAACACCAGGCAACATTCCTGGAGGCGTGAAAGAACCAGGCAACATTCCTGGAGCCATGAAGGGACCAATCAACATTCCTGGAGCCATGAAGGGACAAATCAACATTCCTGGAGCCATGAAGGGACCGGGCAACAGGCCAAAGTCATGGAAACGTCTCAGAAAGTATCTAGCCTATGATGCTCCGGCAATGCTAGGACCTCTACCCAGGAATGTAACTGCTAGGTAAATGTTAACTTTTGTTGGTGAACCATTAAATGCCGAAGGGCACCCAAGGACATCGGGAAGGGGTGACCTGGCAACAAGGAATGCCCTTTGGGTAGATGTTTTGTTTTCTGTCTCCCACCAAATGGTTCATCCTTCTCGTGGTCTCAGTCTATGTTCTCTTAACTCTCATTCTCAGCCATGCTGTCTTAAACATGCTGTAGTTGGCTTCACCTCTCTTCGTATAGCCTTGCTTTTCTTGCTATCCCCTCCCTCTTTAGGGCCTCTTGCTTGCTGTCTCTCCCTCCCAAATGATACCTTCCCTTCTTTTTTCATTGCCTTCAATCTTTTCTGTCTCTTCCGCTTGCTGACTGTGTCTCACATTGTCTTGCTGTCTCTTTCTCTTTTGTTTTATTCCTGTTCCTTCTGTCTCTGTAAACCCAACCCCATCTCTCCCTCAATCCCTTCTTTCATGTCAACTGTTAGACGGACCGGGAGGGTCGGCCGAGGACAAGGGGAGAGGTCTCCGGGGAGAGCCGTCTCCAGCGATCGTACAGATGAATAACTTCCCCCCCACAGATATACACCACACAAGGATAAGATTTAGCGTTCTTTATAGGTGATTTCTTAAGGTACGATGAAATGGTACAAGGAGGTCTGGACTCAGGGGTCCCCTCGATTCGAGTCTCTTGGTTTGGGGAAAGGGGGTAGCGGGACAGTCTGGTTACCAGTCTGGTAGCTGAGATGGTATGGTGGATAGCTCACAATCCTCAAGCTCGGTGTTCCAGCTTGGACGGGCCGCGGCAGCGCCAGCAGGTCCCGGTGAAGATGGTCGTTACACGGTCCGCGGCAGCGCCAGCAGGTCCCGGTGAAGATGGTCGTTACACGGTCCGCGGCAGCGCCAGCAGGTCCCGATGAAGGTGGTCGTTACAACGGTCCGCGGCAACGCCAGCAGGTCCCGACGAGGATGGATGTTGCAGAAGGCCGCGGCAGCGCCAGCAGGCAGGACGATAGTTCACAAGGCAGGGCTACGGCAGCGCCAGTAGTCCGTCAAGGATGAGTTCTCTCGGTGTCTCTCGACTCCAGGATACAACTGCCTTCCTGCTCTGGAGCTGCCCTAGTTATAGGTCTGGCGCCCTTTGATGTCCGGACCCTCGCACTTGGAGGTCGGGGGGTCCGGGATGAGGGAGTCCAGACACCCAGCAGGGGGTGGAGCCAGCGCCTGGGGGAGCTGGAGGGTGATCGGCACCTGGCGGGGGAGAGCCCTCGACGCTTCTTTCTCCCATTGACCTGCCAAGTGGTCCGTTCACCTCCTGGGTGGATGGTGGTGCCGGGATGTCGGGGCCGGCCAGGCCCAGGGTTAGAGTCGGGCTGAGGCCGCGCGGCCTCGTGGCGCAGTGTCCAAGATGGCGGCTGATCCGGCCGGGGGAGCCGGTAGTGGTTCGGCCCCATGATACATGGATGTCCGGGGGCAGGAGTTCTGTTGGGAGACGGGGTGCGGGTTGCCCTTGGGGGTAACACCTGGGAGTCCGGGGTTTGGGCCCTGTCGTGCGGGGAGGGAGCAAGCCCTTCATGTGGCCTGTCCAACATCAACCACCAGCTTTCTGTCTCTTTCCCACTGTTTCCCATCTCACCTGTCCATACCTTAGTCACTCCCTGCCTCCCTCCATGCACCGCTACTGCTCCCACTCGCAATCTCTCTTGCTACCGCCCTATCATACATACCTCTCCAGCGCTCGTTCACTCCCTCTCTTTCTCTCACCCTGTGCTTCTCTCCTGTGCTGCAGTGTGCCCAACTTCGACCCATCGTGAGGAGTACCAAGCAGATGACTGGAGCGCGTCCCGTATACTGGAGGATTCACTGGGCCAGTATGTGAAGCCGTACACAGCTGGCTTGGTGGACACCATCAGATCCTCGCGGATCTGGGGAGCACTGGGGTGAGTGTGTCAGAGATGCATCAAAAAAGGCACTCCTGCTATAAGTAAGAGTTCCTAGGGCAAGGAAAATATCAACATTTCGCGCATGTCAAGAAGATGGATTTATCTAATGTCCGCCCGGCGTTGGGTCAGAGATCCCGGCTCACCAACTCTGTCAGGACCGGAGGCGAGGTTTATGCTTCTCTTTCTTGTACTACTCTTAAAACAGCAGTCCATCACATCAACGTTTTTGGAAATACTACATTTCCCATGACACCCTACTATAACATGATCTACCATAGAGCCTAAGCCCTATAAAACCTCCGGCCAGCACTCCAGCGTCCTCCTTCTTTGCTGCTTTGCAGGCCCTTAGGTGCATTTCTGATTATTCCCTGAAACATATATGTAACTGTACTACAGTGCAGTATGGGCTTTATACCATGTATTACTTCCAATATTGTGATTGTTTATTGCTTGTTATTTGTGTGTAAGCTGTCTGCGGTGATTTGTGTCGGTGCTCGTCGTGTCCCGCGGCCTCGCCGCGTTGTTAGGAGAGGAAGTGTTTCTCCTTCCGGAGGGGCTGTCAGCTGGCGCCTGATGTTATCATGGAGTGGGAGTTTGGGAGAGGGGCCTCAGTCTGCCTGATGCGAGGTCCATTGGGCAGCCCCTCGCCTCCGTGGCGGCCCTTTTTATTGCAAAAACCAAAGGAAATGATGGACGGAGTGTTGAACATTGCGAGCACTCACCCCCAGTCAACTGATCTGGGTTTAATCCATCACCGTTCTTTAGCCCACTCTGCCACCCCAGTTCAGACATGGCCATGTGCAAATCAGTCTGACCCTGTGCCTCATGGGAACAGTCCAGCCCGAACTGCCAAGCCATGTCTTCCCTGGACCGGAAACAAGCTTCCTAGGACCGGTTTCTGGCATTTCAGCCGTCTTCAGCCAGGCTTGCTTGAATCCAGTGGCAAAGTGAGCAAGGGACTCACGTTTGAGCATACCCTGCCAACTTATGGCGAACAAAGCAAAAACCAAAGGGCCCTTTTCATTGCCCCTCGCCTCTGTGGTGGCTCTCTTCATTGCCCCTTGCCTCCGTGGCAGCCCTCTTCATTGCCTCTCGCCTCTGCGGTGGCCCTCTTCATTGCCCCTTGCAGCCCACTTCATTGCCCCTTGCCTCCGTAGCGGCCCCCTTCATTGCCCCTCGCCTCCGTGGTGGCCCTCTTCATTGCCCCTCGCCTCCATGGCGGCCCTCTTCATTGCCCCTCGCCTCCGTGGCAGCCCTCTTCATTGCCCCTCGCCTCCGTGGTGGCCCCCTTCATTGCCCCTCGCCGCCCTCTTCATTGCCCCTCGCGTCCGTGGCGGCCCTCTTCATTGCCCCTCGCCTCCATGACTGCCCCTTCAGTGCCCCTCGCCGCCCTCTTCATTGCCCCTCGCCTCCGTGGCGGCCCCCTTCATTGCCCCTCGCCTCCGTGGCGGCCCTCTTCATTGCCCCTCACCTCCGTGGCGGCCCTATTCATTGCCCCTCGCCTCTGTGGTGGCCCTCTTCATTGCCCCTCGCCTCCGTGGTGGCCCTCTTCATTGCCCCTCGCCTCTGTGGTGGCCCCCTTCATTGCCCCTCACTACCTTCTTCATTGCTCCTCGCCTCTGTGGCAGCCCCCTTCATTGCCCCTCACCACCCTCTTCATTGCCCCTCACCTCCGTGGCAGCCCTCTTCATTGCCCCTCGCCTCCGTGGCAGACTTCTACATTGCCCCTCGCCGCCCTCTTCATTGCCCCTCACCTCCGTGGCGGCCCTCTTCATTGCACCTCGCCTCCGTGGCGGCCCCCTTCATTACCTCTCGCCGCCCTCTTCATTGCCCCTCGCCTCCATGGTGGCCTTCTTCATTGCCCCTCGCCTCCGTGGCGGCCCTCTTCATTGCCCCTCGCCTTCGTGTTGGCCCTCTTCATTGCCCCTCGCCTCTGTGGCAGCCCTCTTCGTTGCCCCTCACCTCTGTGGCGGCCCACTTCATTGCCCCTTGCCGCCCTCTTCATTGCCCCTCGCCTCCGTGGAAGTCCTCTTCATTGCCCCTTACCTCTGTGGCAGCCCTCTTCATTGCCCCTCGCCTCCATGGCAGCCCTCATCATTGCCCCTCACTCCGTGGCGGCCCTCTTCATTGCCCCTCGCCTCCATGGCAGCCCTCTTCATTACCCCTCGCCTCCGTGGTGGCCCTTTTCATTGCCCCTCACCTCTGTGCCGGCCCTCATCATTGCCCCTCGCCTCTGTGGTGGCCCCCTTCATTGCCCCTTGCTGCCCTCTTCATTGCCCCTCGCATCAGTGGCAGCCCCCTTCATTGCCCCTCGCCACCCACTTCATTGCCTCTCGCCTCTGTGGCGGCCGTCTTCATTGCCCCTCACCTTCGTGGTGGCCCTCTTCATTGCCCCTCGCCTCCATGGTGGCCCCCTTCATTGCCCCTCGCTGCTCTCTTAATTGCCCCTCGCCTCCGTGGCGGCCCCCTTCATTGCCCCTTGCCACGCTCTTCATTGCCCCTCGCCTCTGTGGCAGCCCTCTTCATTGCTCCTCGCCTCCGTGGAAGCCCTCTTCATTGCCCCTCGCCTCTGTGGCAGCCCTCTTCATTGCCCCTCACCTCCGTGGCGGCCCTCTTCAATGCCCCTCGCCTCCGTGGCGGCCCATTTCATTTCCCCTCACCTCCGTTTCAGCCCTCTTCATAGCCCCGCACCTCCGTGGCAGCCCTCTTCATTGCCTCTCGCCTCCGCGGTGGCCCCCTTCACTGCCCCTCGCCGCCCTCTTCATTGCACCTCGCCTCCGTGGCGGCCCCCTTCATTGCCTCTCGCCGCCCTTTTCATTGCCCCTCGCCTGCGTGGCGGCCCTCTTCATTGCCCCTCGCTTCCTTGGCGGCCCTCTTCATTGCCCCTCGCGTCCGTGGCAGCCCCCTTCATTGCCCCTCGCCTCCGTGGCGGCCCTCTTCATTGCCCCTCACCTCTGTGTTGGCCCTCTTCATTGCCCCTCGCCTCTGTGGCAGCCCTCTTCATTGCCCCTCACCTCCGTGGTGACCCTATTCATTGCCCCTTGCTGCCCTCTTTATTGCCCCTCGCCTCCGTGGAAGCCCTCTTCATTGCCCCTCACCTCCGTTGCAGCCCTCTTTATTGCTCCTCGCCTCCGTGTCAGCCCTCTTCATTGCCCCTCGCCTCCGTGGCAGCCCTCTTCATTGCCCCTCGCCTCTGTGGTGGCCCTCTTCATTGCCCCTCGCCTCCGTGGCGGCCCTCTTCATTGCCCCTCGCTGCCCTCTTCATTGCCCCTCGCCTCCGTGGCGGCCCTCTTCATTGCCCCTCACCTCCGTGGCGGCCCTATTCATTGCCCCTCGCTGCTGTGGCGGCCCTCTTCATTGCCCCTCGCCTCCGTGGTGGCCCTCTTCATTGCCCCTCGCCTCTGTGGTGGCCCCCTTCATTGCCCATCGCTACCCTCTTCATTGCTCCTCGCCTCTGTGGCAGCTCCCTTCATTGCCCCTCACCACCCTCTTCATTGCCCCTCACCTCCGTGGCAGCCCTCTTTATTGCCCCTCGCCTCCGTGGCAGCCCTTTTCATTGCGCCTCGCCTCCGTGGCGGCCCCCTTCATTACCTCTCGCCGCCCTCTTCATTGCCCCTCGCCTCCGTGGCGGCTTTCTTCATTGCCCCGCGCCTCCGTGGCGGCCCTCTTCATTGCCCCTCGCCTCCGTGTCGGCCCTCTTCATTGCCCCTCGCCTCTGTGGCAGCCCTCTTCGTTGCCCCTCACCTCTGTGGCAGCCCTCTTCATTGCCCCTTGCCGCCCTCTTCATAGCCCCTCGCCTCCGTGGAAGCCCTCTTTATTGCCCCTTACCTCCGTGGCAGCCCTCTTCATTGCCCCTCGCCTCCATGGCAGCCCTCATCATTGCCTCTCACTCCGTGGCGGCCCTCTTCATTGCCACTCGCCTCCATGGCGCCCCTCTTCATTGCCCCTCGCCTCCGTTGTGGCCCTTTTCATTGCCACTCACCTCTGTGGCGGCCCTCTTCATTGCCCCTCGCCTCTGTGGCGGCCCCCTTCATTGCCCCTTGCTGCCCTCTTCATTGCCCCTCGCCTCGGTGGCAGCCCCCTTCATTGCCCCTCGCCACCCTCTTCATTGCCTCTCGCCTCTGTGGCGGCCCTCTTCATTGCCCCTCACCTTCGTGGTGGCCCTCTTCATTGCCCCTCACCTCCATGGCGGCCCCCTTCATTGCCCCTCGCTGCTCTCTTAATTGCCCCTCACCTCCGTGGCGGCCCCCTTCATTGCCTCTCGCCGCCCTTTTCATTGCTCCTCGCCTCCGTGGCGGCCCTCTTCATTGCCCCTCGCTTCCTTGGTGGCCCTCTTCATTGCCTCTCACCTCTGTGGCAGCCCCCTTCATTGCCCCTTGCCTCCGTGGCGGCCCTCTTCATTGCCCGTCGCCTCCGTGGCGGCCCTCTTCATTGCCCCTTGTTGGAAAGGCGTTCGCCGGAGGGGGGTTCGATACACGTCTTGCCCACCCCTTTGACCCACCTCTCCCAAGTAGGCCGAACCAGGCGCGCACACCCTGAACTTACACTACGAACAGAGGTACACCACACGTATTCTTTGTAGGACGATAGGTTATTTTATCGAAGGTTTCAAGGGATCTTTATGATCCAAAGCGTAAGGAGTACATCAGCGGTACAAGAGACTGCAAATCTGTGGTAGGGGAATGGGGGTAGCGGGACAGTCTTTGAAGGTAGTGTCTCTGCAAAGTACCCTGCGGATAGCTCACAATCCTCGAGCTGGAGGGTGTCGTTTCTCTGGGCGATCAATTGCCAATTCGTCCTCGAGGGGAGCGCCGTGAGTCACTCAGCAGGCACAGGTGGTCGGAGTTTGGGAGCCGCGACCTTGTCCGCAGGGCTCAGGTGGTTCGAGAGTCGGGGGCCGCGAGTCACTCAGCAGGCCCAGGTGGTTCGGGGGTCGGGAGCCGCGATCTCGTCAGCAGGGCTCAGATGGTTCCAGGTCTTCTCTGCCATTCGTTCCTCCGGCACCCCTTGTTATACTCCCCCTGCCCTTTGAAGTCCGGAGTCTTCGCAGAGGGGGGCCTTGGGTGACTGAGGGGGTTCAGCGGGATTTCCTGCCGCTCGTGTCTTTGGTCTTTTCAGGTGGGTCTGGGAGGGACCCCAGACGCTGGTGGCCGATCGAGTCCTCCCGGGGGAAGGCGATCCGAGGTGTTACTGGGCTGGCGCCTCTTGGTCTGGCTCGGGGGTTCCCGCTCCCTCGGGCGGACATGCGTGGTAGGGTGTCGAGTCTGTCGGGGGCTCTGGCCGGCCCTCTGGTCTGTGTGGCTGGGGCGGCCGGAGTCGGAGATGTCGTGTCTTGAGGGTGGTTGCAGGTGGTCTGGATGATCGGGAGGGCATACGCCGTGAGGCCGGTCTCACACGCATCCCCCCCAGCTGAAAGGCGCGGAGAACTACCCATCCACTGGGGGATTCTCCTCGCCGAAGCGGAAGAACCGGGACAGGCCGTCGGCGTTGGCATGATCCGCCCCGGGGCGATGCTCGACAGTGAAGTCCATCCCCTGGAGGGAGATTGACCATCGTAATAGCTTAGGGTTCTCTCCCCTCATCTGCATCAGCCACCGCAAGGGCCGGTGGTCCGTCTGCACTCGTAAGTGGGTTCCGAACAAGTAGGGCCGTAGTTTCTTGAGGGCCCAGACTACGGCGAAGGTCTCTCGCTCTATGGTTGTTAGACCTGGCCCTCGTAACATAGTCAGACCTGACCCCTGCACCTCACACCATCCCCGAGCCCCTGGCCTGGCCGATCCTTCCCACCAGAACACACACACCCGACCCGGACTTCCCCCGTCCGTAGGCCTTCCTCCTTCGGCCACCCCGGGCCCGCGTGCCCACTTCATGCACCAAGATGGCCGCCCGGCCCCAGCGCGACCCTAGCCTACAGGCGCCACTCCGGCTGGAGGACATCGCGCTCCCCTTGGGATGAGAGAGGGAGGAGCAGTTTTCATCACACCTCTGCGCTTCCCTGGGAAGGTGGGTTTCGATCGACCCGCCGGCCTCCCCGAGGGCTGGCTCCATGCCTGCTGGGTGTCTGGGGCTCCTCCCGACCCGGCCCTTAAAGGATCAAAGGACAATGGCAGGAAACCCCCAACAAGCGACCCCCAGGTGACAAGACCCCTGCCTGCACAGACTCCGGACATCAAAGAGGAGTCGCCCTATAACAAGGGGTGCCCTGGGACTGTCCGGCAGATTCGCCTTGGAAACACCTGAGCCCTGCTGAGTGACTCGCGGCTCCCTGAAGATCGTAAGACCTCCGAACTTGTGCTTGAGCCCTGCTGAGTGACTCGCGGCTCCCTGAAGATCGTAAGACCTCCGAACTTGTGCTTGAGCCCTGCTGAGTGACTCGTGGCTCCCTGAAGATCGTAAGACCTCCGAACTTGTGCTTGAGCCCTGCTGAGTGACTCGCGGCTCCCTGAAGATCGTAAGACCTCCGAACTTGTACTCGAGCCTGCTGAGTATCTCGCAGCGCCCCCAGACTCCCTTTGGTTCCACCGGACCCCACAACGACAAGCGTAACCCCCAGCTCGAGGATTGTGAGCTGTGCGCCAGATACGCTCCTGCATTTGATCCATTCCCCCAAAGACTGTCCCGCTACCTCCTAACCCCCCTCCAAGACTTTGTGAGCCCGCGCTCTACTTGTATATATATTGCCTTGCTGATCATAAAGATCTTACCACTCCGATCTGATAAAGATTTGCTCTTAAGAACTCTCGGTGTGGTGTCTCTTTGTCGTGTGGTGCCGAGTGCACGATCCTAGATACGAGATTCCTCCCCTGAGGAGTCTCCCGCCAGTGCCCGGCTACGATACCTCGAGGGTTGGTCTCAGGACAGTCAGGGCCCCCTCCGGGCCCCTCTGAGGTCGCCTTCTAACATTGGTGGCAAGCGACGGGATTCAGGCCCATAATCTAGAGATCGTACCGTGAACGGCTGACGCACTACCGAGAAAGATGGCAGAAGGAAACACCGTGGTTCTCGTAGAAGACGACGCCAGTACCGTGTTCCAGGTGGAACAGCTGGAAGAGTACACTCACAGGGAACTAAAGCAATTCTGTGAGGAACTCAGAATCGCTACCACTGGTCTCAACACCAAAGAAGATATGCAAAAGGCACTGAAAGCTTGGGTGGATTCGGGAGCCCCCCGCCCAGAAGGAGCGGTGGAGCCCCACGACGAAGCAGGACCCTCCCAAGGAGAACGCAGCAGCAACCAGGTGCGAGGCTTCGTACCAGACGGGGGCCTATCCCCGGAGGAACTCGCAGACAGAGAAAAAAGTCGCCATCACGAGCTCGAATTAGCCAAACTCAAAATTGAGGGCGAGTTGAAATTAGCCGAGAAAAAGCTAGCAGTAGAACAGTTGCGAGTGCAAGGAGAACTGGAAGAGAAGAAACTCCAACGAGAACACGAGGGAAGGAGACTTCAACTAGAACATGAACGCAGTTTGAAGGAAATAGAACTGAAAGCAATCAATCAATCAATCAGTGACACTTGTAAAGCGCGCTACATACCCGTAGGGTCTCAAGGCGCTGGGGGGGGGGGGGTGCCGCTACTGCTCGAACAGCCAGGTCTTCAGCTTCTTGCTGAAGGAGAGGTGGTCTTGGGTCAGGCGCAGGTCGGACGGGAGGGAGTTCCAGGTCTTGGCGGCCAGGTAGGAGAAGGACCTTCCTCCTGTAGTTGCTCTGCGGATGCGGGGGACGGCGGCGAGGGCGTGGTTGGCTGATCGGAGGTGGCGTTTGGGAGCGTAGAAGTTGACTCGGTTGTTGAGGTAGCTCGGGCCTTGGTCGTGTAGGGCTTTGTGTGCGTGGGTGAGGAGGCGGAAGGTGATTCTCTTGTTGATGGGGAGCCAGTGAAGGTCTCTCAGATGTCCGGAGATGTGGCTGGATCGTGGGATGTCGAGGATGAGTCTGGCTGAGGCGTTTTGGATCCGCTGGAGTCTCTTCTGGAGCTTGGCGGTGGTCCCGGCGTAGAGGGCGTTGCCGTAGTCCAGTCGGCTGGTGACGAGGGCCTGGGTGACGGTCTTCCTGGTCTCTGTGGGGATCCACCAGAAGATCTTCCGTAGCATGCGTAGGATGTTGAAGCACGCCGAGGAGACGCTGTTGACTTGCCTGGTCATGGAGAGGGAGGAGTCCAGGATGAAGCCCAGGTTACGTGCATGGTCTGTCGGTTTGGGTGCGGTGCCCAGGGCGGGAGGCCACCAGGAGTCGTCCCAGGCGGAGGGAGAGGAGCCCAGGATGAGGACCTCCGTCTTGTCCGAGTTCAGTTTCAGGCGGCTGGTCGTCATCCATTCGGCTACCTCTTTCATCCCTTCGTGTAGGTTGGCTCTGGCGGCGGCGGGGTTGTTGGTCAGGGAGAGGATCAGCTGGGTGTCGTCGGCGTAGGAGATGATGCTGAGGTGGTGTTTGCGTACGATGGCCGCGAGGGGGCTCATGTAGACGTTGAAGAGGGTGGGGCTCAGGGATGATCCTTGGGGGACGCCGCAGATGACTTCGGAGGCCTCTGACTTGTAAGGTGGTAGGCGGACTCGCTGTGTTCTTCCGTCGAGGAAGGAGATGATCCATTCCAGCGCCTTGTCCTGGATTCCGATGTTGCTGAGGCGCCGTATTAGGGTGCGGTGGCAGACCGTGTCGAATGCCGCGGAGAGGTCTAGGAGGATGAGGGCCGCTGTTTCTCCATTGTCCATCAGGGCTCGGATGTCATCGGTGGCGGCGATGAGGGCGGTCTCGGTGCTGTGTTTGGCTCGGAAGCCGGACTGTGAGGGGTCGAGGGATCCGTTCGTCTCGAGGAAGGCGGCCATCTGCTTGTTGACGGTCTTCTCGATGACTTTGGCTGGAAACGGGAGAAGCGAGATGGGGCGGTAAGCAAGAAGCAAGAAGCGAAGAAGCGCGGCCCCCGGGGAACCGGGAGGCGGCCGCCCCGACGGAACAAAAGGTCCACATCCCCAAGGATGTGGTCAAGGAATATTACAAGAGTGATGACATTCAGCAGTGGTTTCGGGCCTACGAGGTCGCCATGACCTCCCACCGGGTCCCGCAAAAGGATTGGGGAGCTGGGTTATGGGGACTGTTAGACGGACCGGGAGGGTCGGCCGAGGACAAGGGGAGAGGTCTCCGGGGAGAGCCGTCTCCAGCGATTGTACAGATGAATAACTTCCCCCCCACAGATATACACCACACAAGGATAGGATTTAACGTTCTTTATAGGTGATTTCTTAAGGTACGATGAAATGGTACAAGGAGGTCTGGACTCAGGGGTCCCCTCGATTCTAGTCTCTTGGTTTGGGGAACGGGGGTAGCGGGACAGTCTGGTTACCAATCTGGTAGCTGAGATGGTATGGTGGATAGCTCACAATCCTCGAGCTCGGTGGTCTAGCTTGGACGGGCCGCGGCAGCGCCAGCAGGTCCCGGTGAAGGTGGTCGTTACACGGTCCGCGGCAGCGCCAGCAGGTCCCGATGAAGGTGGATGATGCAGAAGGCCGCGGCAGCGCCAGAAGGCAGGACGATCTTTCACAAGGCAGGGCTACGGCAGCGCCAGTAGTCCGTCAAGGCTGAGTTCTTCTCGGTGTCTCTCGACTCCAGGATACAACTGCCTTCCTGCTCTGGAGCTGCCCTAGTTATAGGTCTGGCGCCCTTTGATGTCCGGACCCTCGCACTTGGAGGTCGGGGGGTCCGGGATGAGGGAGTCCAGACACCCAGCAGGGGGTGGAGCCAGCGCCTGGGGGAGCTGGAGGGTGATCGGCACCTGGCGGGGGAGAGCCATCGACACTTCTTTCTCCCATTGACCTGCCAAGTGGTCCGTTCACCTCCTGGGTGGATGGTGGTGCCGGGATGTCGGGGCCGGCCAGGCCCAGGGTTAGGGTCGAGCCGAGGCCACGCGGCCTCGTGGCGCAGTGTCCAAGATGGCGGCTGATCCGGCCGGGGGAGCCGGTAGGGGTTTGGCCCCATAATACATGGCTGTCCGGGGGCAGGGGTTCCGTTGGGAGACGGGGTGCGGGTTGCCCTTGTGGGTAACACCTGGGAGTCCGGGGCTTGGGCCCTGTCATGCGGGGAGGGAGCAAGCCCTTCATGTGGCCTGTCCAACATGCGTCCCCCCCAGCTGAAGGCGGGGAGAGTCACCCATCCTCTTGGGGACTCTCCTCGTCGAGGCGGAAAAAGCGTGACAGGCCATCTGCGTTGGCGTGGTCTTGGCCCGGTCGATGTTCCACAGTGAAGTCCATTCCCTGCAGGGAGATGGACCAGCGCAATAGTTTTGGGTTTTCCCCCCGCATCTGCATTAGCCACTGCAGGGGTCGATGATCGGTTTGCACCCGGAAGTGGGTACCGAAGAGATAGGGCCGGAGCTTTTTGAGGGCCCACACTACGGCGAAGGCCTCCCTCTCGATTGTGCTCCAGCGCTGTTCTCGGGCCAGGAGGCGTCTGCTGATGAAGGCTACCGGCTGGTCAAGACCCTCGGGGTTCAGCTGGGAAAGAACCGCCCCGATGCCGTGGTCGGAGGCGTCCGTTTGTACAATGAATTCCCGACTGTAATCGGGGGCCTGGAGCACAGGGGCGGTGCACAGGGCGGCTTTCAGCTTCTCGAAGGCCGCTTGACAGTCGGGGGTCCAGTTAATCTTCTTCGGGTGGTTTTTGGACGTGAGACCCGTGAGGGGCCCCACAATGCTGCCATAGTCCCTCACGAACCGCCGGTAGTAGCCGGTGAGTCCCAAGAAGGCTCGGACCTCGGTCTGCGTGACTGGGGGTTGCCAGGACTGGATGGCAGCAATTTTGAGTTGCAGAGGGGCCACCAGACCGCTTCCCACCTAGTGTCCGAGGTAGGTCACGGACCCCTGACCAATTTGGCACTTGCCGGCCTTAATCGTGAGGCCGGCCCGCTGGAGGGCTTGCAGGACCTCTCGGAGGTGGTGGAGGTGGTCGGACCAGTGGCGGCTGTATACAGCGATGTCGTCCAGGTAGGCGGCGCTGAACTCTTCGAGCCCCGCCAAGACCTGGTTCACTAGACGCTGAAAAGTAGCTGGGGCATTCTTCATGCCGAAGGGCATGACCTTGAAGTGGTAGTGGCCATCGGGGGTAGAGAAGGCGGACCGTTCTTGGGCCCGGGGTGTGAGACCGATCTGCCAGTAGCCCGCTGTCAGGTCGAAGATGCTGAGGTAGCGGGCAGCCCCCAGGCGGTCGATCAATTCATCCGCTCGGGGGATAGGATGAGCGTCGGTCCTGGTGACAGCATTCAAGCCCCGATAGTCGACGCAGTACCGGAGTTCAGGAGTGGTGCCGGGGGCAGCGGCTTTGGGGACCAGCACGACCGGGCTGGCCCAGGGGCTGTCCGAGGGCTCGATGACCCCGAGCGTGAGCATCTTGTATACTTCCTCTTGGATGCAGGCCCGCACCCGATCTGGTACGCGGTAGGCCCGGTGTCGGATAGGGGGACTGTCCCCAGTGTCCACGTCGTGCAAGCACCAAGGGGTGATCCCTGGGGTGAGGGAAAACAGAGTAGCAAACTGCAGCAGGAGGTCCCGGCAGCCCTGGCGTTGCTCTGGGGTGAGGGCATCGGAGAGCCGGACCCCGTCCACGGAACCGTCTTTCTCCTGAGTCTTCAGGAGATCAGGGAGGGGCTCGGAGTCTTCTTCCGCCCCACTGTCTGTAGCCATCAGGAGGCTGAGTTCCGAGCGCACAAAGTGGGGTTTGAGTCTGTTGGTGTGGAGGACCCGGAGGGGGTTCCGGGGGGACTCCATGTCGATGAGATAGGTGACGGGGCTCTTGCGTTCGACCACTTTGAAGGGCCCCGTCCACTTATCTTGCAAGGCACATGGTTCGGTGGGGGACATCACCCACACTTGTTGACCAGGTTCGAATTCGACGGAGGAGGCATTCTGATCGTACCATTTTTTCATGTCCTCCTGACTGGCCTCAAGATTCGCTTTTGCCATTTCCCTGAAGCGCCGGGTCTGATTGCGTAGTGCCAGGAGGTACTTGAAGACGTCTGGAGGGGTCTTTAGGGGGGCCATCTCCCAACCTTCTTTGACTAGGCTGAGGGGCCCTCGCACAGGGTGCCCGTACAGGAGTTCGAAAGGGCTAAAGCCGAGGGACTTCTGGGGAACTTCTCGATAGGCGAAGAGGAGGCACGGAAGTAGTACATCCCACTGGCGACGGAGGGGCTCTTCCAATCCCCCAATCATTCCCTTGAGTGTGCGGTTGAATCGCTCAACTAGTCCGTTCCCTTGAGGATGATAGGGGGTCGTGAATCGGTAGGTGACCCCGCACTGTTGCCAGAGGGACTTCATATATTTCGAGATAAAGTTTGTGCCTCGGTCGCTGACGACTTCTCGGGGGAAGCCCACCCGGGAGAAGATCCCCATTAGGGCCCGGCCGACCACCGGAGCTGTTACAGTTCGCAGGGGCACAGCCTCGGGGTAGCGGGTGGCGTGGTCCACCAGTACCAGGATGAACCGATGTCCTTGTGCTGTGCGGGGGTCCAGGGGCCCCACAATGTCTATTCCTACCCTCTCGAACGGGGTGGTGACCACTAGGAAGGGTTGCAGAGGTGCTTTGAGCTTGCGGCCGCTCTTCCCGCTGGCCTGGCACGTGGGGCAGGACCGGCAGTGGTTGAGGACGTCGTTTCGCATCCTCGGCCAGAAAAAGTGGGTCACCAGGCGACTGTAGGTTTTGTCCTGGCCCAGGTGTCCAGCCAGGGGGACATCGTGGGCCAAATTTAGCAGGAAGTCTCTGAAACGGAGGGGCACCACCAGCACTCGACTGGCCCCTAACTCCGCGATTCTTTGTTCACTGTATAGCAGGTCGTTATCCCAATAGACCCAATGGGCTCCGGTGGAGTCCCCTGCGCTCTGGGCGATGGCTTGCTGGCGGAGTCCCTCGAGGGAGGGGCAGGTCTTCTGCTCCTGGCGGAACTGTTCCTGGGTGGGCCCCCCTTCTTGACGCCACTGAGCCAGGCCGGGAAGGTCCTGGGGCTGGGCGACCCCTTCGGGGGTTGGCTCTGGGAGGTCGGTATAGTCGGTGTCCTCTACTGGAGCGACCGGGGGAGGAGGTGCTGGCCATTCTGGTTCTTCTGGTCGGGGGATGGCACGGGCGGCCATGGACCGGGTGGTTACGCACGCCCAGTCCGGGAGGCCCAGCATCCCCAGGTGCTCTCTTCTTTCGACGGCGGCCCACGGGGAACTCTCAAGGTCATTCCCCAGGAGACAGTCCACGGGGGCATCATCCCGGACCGTCACCTTCAACATGCCGGAGACCCCTCCCCATTCGAAGGGGACGCAGGCCATCCGACATAGACTTTCGGAATTGTCGGCTGAGCGGACGGGGCAGAGAATGTTCGACAGGATCTGCTCTGGTTTTACCAGGTGACAGCGGACTGTCGTCACACTGGCCCCTGTGTCACGTAGGGCTTCGGCCTGGCGCCCATTAATGTTCACCCACTGGCTATATTTTCTGGTGTTGGCGGGTAGGGGAGCCCGCGGGACCATGTCTTTTCCCCCTAGGCACGCTAGGACCATGGCGGCCGGTTCCCACTCTTGTTGTGCCTGCTCATATTCTTCTTGTTCCTCGGAGATTTGTTCTCCCCCCAGGGCGGCGGCAGCTACCTGGCGGGGCTTTGGCGTTTGGTTCTGCGGGCAGCTCGGGTCATTGGCGTAGTGGCCGACTCGCTGGCATCGGTGACACGTGACGTTGGCTCGGAACCCCGGGCGCATCGGGGGGTTGCCCCGGCCGGCCGGGGGCGGGGTGCCGGCCGCGGGAGTGGCCGGGACGGTGTCTCTCCCTCGCCCCTGGCCTCCTCCTCCTCCTCGGGGGCGGTGCTGACCTTGGTGGTTCCGGTTTTGCTCGTGTGGCCCTCTCCGGCCCACTCGGGTGCTTTCCCACCGGTCAGCTTCGGCGGCGAGTTGCCGTGGGTCAGTCAATTTACTGTCGAGGAGGTGCTGCCTGAGCTCGACGAAGCAGTTGTTAGACAGGTGCTCCCACACCATGAGATTAAAGAGTTGCTCGTAGGTCGTTACGTGGCTTCCCTTGATCCAACCCTCGAAGGCTCGGCTGAAATAGTTGACATATTCCACCCAAGTTGTACCCGGGATCTGGGTGCTGTCTCGGAACCTCTGGCGGTACATTTCGGGTGTGAGCCCATATCGGGTGAGGAGGGCAGCCTTCATGTGGTCATAGGATGACATCTGATGGTCTGGGAGCTGCAGTAGGGCATCGCGGCCTTCGTTGACGAACCTCCCCCATAGGCCGGCTCCCCAGTCACTCCGATCGATCCGGTGGGAGGTCATGGCGATCTCGTAGGCTTTGAACCACTGTTGTATGTCGTCCTCTCGGACATACTCTCGGACAACATCCTTGGGGATGTGGACTTTCTTCTCGGTCGCTCCCGGGGTGCGCGGTCGCTCAGGCACCTCCGGTTCTTTATTCTGTTTCCGAAGTTCTATTTCTGCTAGTTTGCGTTCGTGTTCGAATGTTAGTCTTTTTTCTTCGAGCTCTCTCTGCCTCTGTTTTTCTTCCCATTCTTCTCGGAGCCGCAGATGTTCTAGGTTCAGTTTCTGCTCGGCTAATTTTAGTTCACCGTCCATCTTGAGTCGTGCCATTTCCAACTCATGTAATCTGTTTCTTTCTCTTTCTTGGATCTCTTCCTGCGAGAGGCCCGTTCCTCGCTCCTCGGGAGCAGTGGCATTCCCCTCCGATGCTGCACCGTTTTGGTCTGGGGATCCGGCGACCCCGGTTTCCGCCCACGACTCAATGGCGTGCTTCAAATCGTCTTTGGTACTCAGGCCGGTGGTAGCAATGCCTAGTTCCATGCAGAATTGTTTCAGTTCACGATGGCTATACTCTTCCAATTTATCCATCTGGAATTTCTCGGTGGATCCGCTCTCTTTGGTTGACATCGTGGTTTTGTCGTGGGGTGAGCTACTCTTTGTACGATTACGCGTTGATTCGGATCGCGCCGCTGGCCACCAATGTTAGACGGACCGGGAGGGTCGGCCGAGGACAAGGGGAGAGGTCTCCGGGGAGAGCCGTCTCCAGCGATCGTACAGATGAATAACTTCCCCCCCACAGATATACACCACACAAGGATAGGATTTAACGTTCTTTATAGGTGATTTCTTAAGGTACGATGAAATGGTACAAGGAGGTCTGGACTCAGGTGTCCCCTCCATTCTAGTCTCTTGGTTTGGGGAACGGGGGTAGCGGGACAGTCTGGTTACCAATCTGGTAGCTGAGATGGTATGGTGGATAGCTCACAATCCTCGAGCTCGGTGGTCTAGCTTGGACGGGCCGCGGCAGCGCCAGCAGGTCCCGGTGAAGGTGGTCGTTACACGGTCCGCGGCAGCGCCAGCAGGTCCCGATGAAGGTGGATGATGCAGAAGGCCGCGGCAGCGCCAGCAGGCAGGACGATCTTTCACAAGGCAGGGCTACGGCAGCGCCAGTAGTCCGTCAAGGCTGAGTTCTTCTCGGTGTCTCTCGACTCCAGGATACAACTGCCTTCCTGCTCTGGAGCTGCCCTAGTTATAGGTCTGGCGCCCTTTGATGTCCGGACCCTCGCACTTGGAGGTCGGGGGGTCCGGGATGAGGGAGTCCAGACACCCAGCAGGGGGTGGAGCCAGCGCCTGGGGGAGCTGGAGGGTGATCGGCACCTGGCGGGGGAGAGCCATCGACACTTCTTTCTCCCATTGACCTGCCAAGTGGTCCGTTCACCTCCTGGGTGGATGGTGGTGCCGGGATGTCGGGGCCGGCCAGGCCCAGGGTTAGGGTCGAGCCGAGGCCACGCGGCCTCGTGGCGCAGTGTCCAAGATGGCGGCTGATCCGGCCAGGGGAGCCGGTAGGGGTTCGGCCCCATGATACATGGCTGTCCGGGGGCAGGGGTTCCGTTGGGAGACGGGGTGCGGGTTGCCCTTGTGGGTAACACCTGGGAGTCCGGGGCTTGGGCCCTGTCATGCGGGGAGGGAGCAAGCCCTTCATGTGGCCTGTCCAACAGGGACGGTTCCTGAGCGAAGGAAGAGACACCCTGCTCGACCTACCCACCTCCATGCAGACCTCATATGAACACATGAAAGCGGCCCTCCTCACAAGGTACGGCCTCACCCCGGAGATGTACCGCCAGCGGTTCCGGGACTGCCGGAAGATCCCGGGTACCACCTGGGTGGAATATGTGAATTTCTTCAGCCGTGCCTTCGATGGGTGGATCAAGGGCAGCAAGGTAACCACCCTGGAAGAACTAACTGACCTTATGTTATGGGAACACCTGGCTGCCAACTGCTTTGTGGAACTACGCCAGCATCTGCTCGACAGCAAGCTCACGGACCCGAGAAAGCTGGCTGTCGAGGCGGATCGCTGGACCAACACCCGGGTCTCCCGGGGCCCTGTAGGAGAGTATCCCCGAGCCAGTCAGGGACCACCCCGCCAGAGAGGGGGGGGAAACCAGGGAGGGCAGAGAGAGCCCCAGACTAGCCCCCCAAAGTCCCAACCTCCGCCTTTCCCGGCAACCCCACCAGCTGTATCCGGCCCCCCCCTGAGACGGGGGCACCGGGTAACCATCACTTGTTTCCGTTGCCAGAAGCCCGGGCATTACGCCAACGACCCTGAATGCCCCATGGCCCCACGCACCAACCAGGCAGCACCCCCCGCTAGACAGATAGCCAATGTAGCTCTGGGGGAGGAGGTTGAGGAGGCCGAGGAGTGGGAACCCGCCGCTATGGCCCTAGTGTCCTTAGGAGATAGAGAGATGGTCCCTGGGAGCCTCCTGCCCTCTAACACAAAGAAATATGGGCAGCTCGTCACGATCAATGGCCACCAAGTAGAAGCCCTCCTTGACACCGGGGCCAGTATCACCGGTGTCCTCAGCCATTTAGTCCACGAGGACCAGGTCCTCCCCAACATATTTTGCCCTGTCATTTCAGCCGACAACACAGAAAGCCTATGTAAGGTAGCCCTGGTGCCTTTCGAGTGGGGAGGGGTGGTCGGTAAACTGAAGGTCGCAGTGAGAACATCCCAGCCCGTCGACTGTCTCCTGGGGAACGACCTGGAAAGTTCCCCCTGGGGGCAAGTTGAGCGCAAGACCCACCTAGGGATGATGGGCCTCCCTGAGTGGATGTGCGCCACCACTCGATCCATGGCGGCTCGACTGACCCCCCTGAGGGACGTCGACGACGCCCCGACCCCTGAAGATGGGATGGCCCACATCCCCCCACCAGAAGAGTCGCTCGCCAGTGACGAACCACCGCCTTCCGACTCCACCCCAGACACCGAGTTAGGCGATCTGCCCGAATTAGCACAGTGGCGCCACGAAGGGGGCCCCTCCCGAGAGGAGTTCTGCCGAGAGCAGGCTACCTGTCCCTCCCTGGTCGGGCCCCGGCAACAGGCAGAGGCCCAGGCCGCAGGCGACCAGACGGGGACGCACCGGGTCTATTGGGAGAATGACCTTCTGTACAGCGAACAGAAGTCGGTGGAGCTAGGGTCCGGCCGAGTGCTGGTGGTACCCCTACGCTTCCGAGACCTCCTCCTGGGCTTGGCCTACAACGTCCCCCTCGCAGGCCACTTGGGTCAGGACAAAACATACAGTCGCCTCGTGACTCACTTCTACTGGCCCAGAATGAAAGCGGATGTAGAAGCCCACTGCAAGTCCTGTCCCACGTGCCAGGCCAGTGGGAAGAGTGGAGGGAAGCGCAAGGCTCCCCTCCAGCACTTCCCTGTCGTCAGTACCCCTTTTGAGCGGGTCGGGATCGACATTGTAGGACCTCTGGACCCCCCAACTTCCCAGGGGCACCGGTTCATCCTCGTCCTGGTGGACCATGCCACTCGTTACCCTGAGGCCATCCCCCTGCGCACCGTCGCCCACCACGGGGGCCGGGCGCTGATGGGGATCTTCTCCCGCATGGGTTTTCCCCGCGAGGTCGTGAGCGATCGCGGTACCAACTTTATCTCCCGATACATGAGGTCCTTATGGCAACAGTGCGGGATGTCCTACAAGTTCACAACCCCGTACCACCCCCAAGGAAACGGCCTGGTAGAGCGGTTTAACCGCACTCTGAAGGGGATGATCGCGGGCCTGGAAGAGCCCCTCCGGCGTAAGTGGGACCTCCTGCTCCCCTGCCTCCTATTCGCATACCGAGAAGTTCCCCAGAAATCCTTGGGTTTCAGCCCCTTCGAGTTACTCTACGGGCACCCCGTCAGGGGGCCCCTCAGCCTGGTCAAAGAAGAGTGGGAGGCGGCGCCCCGAGGCACCCCCCGAGACGTGTTCCGTTACGTCCTGACCCTCCGCAATCAGACTAGGAGGTTCCGGGAAATGGCAGAGGCCAATCTGGAGGCGAGTCAGGAGGAGATGAAGCGCTGGTACGACCAGAATGCCGCGCTAGTCGAGTTTCAGCCGGGCCAGCTGGTGTGGGTCATGGTCCCCGTGAAACCCTGCGCTCTCCAGGATAAATGGACCGGGCCCTTCAAAGTAGTTGAACGAAGGAGCCCGGTCACGTACTTGGTAGACGTCCAGTCACCCCGGGACCCCCTCCGGGTCCTCCACGTGAACCGCCTCAAGCCCCACTTTGTGCGGACAGAGCTGAGCCTCCTACTGGCCACTGACGACGGGTCCGAAGAAGAGTCGGATCCTCTCCCCGATCTTCTATGCACCAAGGAGAAGCACGGCTCCGTAGAAGGAGTGAACCTCTCCCCGTCTCTCACTCCCCAGCAACGTGAGGATTGCCGCCAGCTCCTAGGGCAGTTTCCGGACCTTTTCTCCCTCGTCCCCAAGGTCACCGACTGGTGTGTCCATGATGTGGATACCGGGGACAACCCACCAGTGAGACACCGAGCCTACCGAGTCCCCGATCGGGTCCGGTCCTGTATCCAAGCCGAAGTCTCGAAAATGTTGACCCTAGGCGTGATCGAACCCTCAGACAGCCCCTGGGCCAGCCCCGTGGTCCTGGTCCCAAAAGCAGCCGCCCCCGGGGTCGCCCCGGAACTCCGCTTTTGCGTGGACTACCGGGGACTCAATGAGGTCACCCGAGCCGATGCCAACCCCATTCCACGAGCCGACGAGCTCATTGACCGGCTCGGAGCTGCACGGTTCCTCAGCACCTTCGATCTCACATGCGGCTACTGGCAAATTGCGCTCACAGAGGGAGCCAAGGAGCGGTCCGCCTTCTCCACCCCGGATGGGCACTATCGCTTTCGCGTAATGCCCTTCGGGATGAAAAATGCCCCGGCCACCTTCCAGCGACTGGTAAATAGAGTCCTGGCCGGGCTGGAAAAATTCAGCGCAGCATATCTCGACGATATCGCAGTTTTTAGTTCCGAATGGAGCGAGCACCTCCAACACCTCCGGAGGGTGCTAACCGCCCTACGCCAGGCGGGCCTCACCGTGAAAGCCAGCAAATGCCAGATTGGGCAAGGTTCGGTAACCTACCTGGGGCACCAGGTCGGAAGCGGGGAGGTCGCCCCTCTACAGCCCAAAATCGCCTCCATCCTCGCCTGGGAACCTCCCACTACCCAAACAGAGGTCCGAGCCTTTCTGGGCCTCACGGGCTACTATCGGAGATTCATCCGGAATTACGGCAGCCTGGTCGGTCCCCTCACGGGGCTCACGTCCAAGAAGCAGCCTAAGAAGGTACAATGGTCCCCTGCCTGCCAAGAGGCGTTCAATGCCCTGAAAACGGCCATTTGTACGGCCCCCGTCCTCCAGGCCCCCGACTACTCCAAAGAGTTTGTGGTACAAACTGATGCGTCCGAGCATGGCATCGGGGCCGTCCTCTCCCAAGTAAATGACCAGGGTCTGGACCAGCCCGTGGCCTTCCTCAGCCGAAGGCTGTTGCCCCGGGAACAGAGATGGAGTACCATCGAGCGCGAGGCGTTCGCAGTAGTCTGGGCCCTCAAGAAACTACGCCCTTACCTGTTCGGCACCCATTTCAGGGTCCAGACCGACCATCGCCCCTTGCGATGGCTCATGCAGATGCGAGGAGAAAACCCCAAGCTTCTGCAGTGGTCAATCTCCCTCCAGGGGATGGATTTCACCGTGGAACATCGCCCTGGTACGGACCACGCCAACGCCGATGGCCTCTCCCGATTCTTCCGCCTCAGCGAAGAGAACCCCCAAGAAGATGGGTAGTTCTCTCCGGCTTTCAGCTGGGGGGGACGCGTGTTAGACCCGGCCCTCGTAACATAGTCAGACCTGACCCCTGCACCTCACACCAGCCCCGAGCCCCTGGCCTGGCCGATCCTTCCCACCAGAACACACACACCCGACCCGGACTTCCCCCGTCCGTAGGCCTTCCTCCTTCGGCTACCCCGGGCCCGCGTGCCCACTTCATGCACCAAGATGGCCGCCCGGCCCCAGCGCGACCCTAGCCTACAGGCGCCACTCCGGCTGGAGGACATCGCGCTCCCCTTGGGATGAGAGAGGGAGGAGCAGTTTTCATCACACCTCTGCGCTTCCCTGGGAAGGTGGGTTTCGATCGACCTGCCGGCCTCCCCGAGGGCTGGCTCCACGCCTGCTGGGTGTCTGGGGCTCCTCCCGACCCGGCCCTGAAAGGATCAAAGGACAATGGCAGGAAACCCCCAACAAGCGACCCCCAGGTGACAAGACCCCTGCCTGCACAGACTCCGGACATCAAAGAGGAGTCGCCCTATAACAAGGGGTGCCCTGGGACTGTCCGGCAGATTCGCCTTGGAAACACCTGAGTCCTGCTGAGTGACTCGCGGCTCCCTGAAGATCGTAAGACCTCCGAACTTGTGCTTGAGCCTTGCTGAGTGACTCGCGGCTCCCTGAAGATCGTAAGACCTCCGAACTTGTGCTTGAGCCCTGCTGAGTGACTCGCTGCTCCCTGAAGATCGTAAGACCTCCGAACTTGTACTCGAGCCTGCTGAGTATCTCGCAGCGCCCCCAGACTCCCTTGGTCCCGCCGGACCCCACGACGACAAGCGTAACCCCCAGCTTGAGGATTGTGAGCTGTGCGCCGGATACGCTCCTGCATTTGATCCATTCCCCCAAAGACTGTCCCGCTACCTCCTAACCCCCCTCCAAGACTTTGTGAGCCCGCGCTCTACTTGTATATATATTGCCTTGCTGATCATAAAGATCTTACCACTCCGATCTGATAAAGATTTGCTCTTAAGAACTCTCGGTGTGGTGTCTCTTTGTCGTGTGGTGCCGAGTGCACGATCCTAGATACGAGATTCCTCCCCTGAGGAGTCTCCCGCCAGTGCCTGGCTACGATACCTCGAGGGTTGGTCTCAGGACAGTCAGGGCCCCCTCAGGGCCCCTCTGAGGTCGCCTTCTAACAATGGTACTCCAACGCTGTTCTCGGGGCAGCAGCCTTCGGCTGATGAAGGCTATGGGCTGATCGATGCCCTTGTCGTTGAACTGCGAGAGGACGGCTCCGATGCCGTGTTCAGAGGCGTCGGTCTGGACCACAAACTCTTGGGAGTAGTCGGGGGCCTTGAGTACTGGTGCGGTGCACATGGCGGTTTTCAGGGCGTCGAACGCCTGTTGGCACGGGGGAGTCCACTGCACCTTCTTCGGGAGCTTTTTGGAGGTCAACTCCGTGAGAGGCCCTGCAAGGCTACCATAGTTTTTAATGAACCTCCGGTAGTATCCTGTGAGGCCTAGGAAGGCCCGGACTTCGGTCTGAGTGGTGGGGGGCTCCCAGGACTTGATGGCGTCGATCTTCGGTTGGAGGGGGGCGACCTGCCCGCTGCCCACCTGATGCCCCAGGTAGACCACGGAGCCTTGCCCGAGCTCGCATTTGCTGGCCTTCACGGTTAGGGCGGCTTGGCGCAGGGCCAGTAGGACTTGCCGGAGGTGCTGGAGATGCTCGTGCCATTGAGAGCTGAATACGGCTATGTCGTCAAGGTATGCTGCGCTGAACTCCTCGAGTCCGGCCAGGACCTTGTTTACCAGCCGTTGGAAGGTGGCCGGGGCATTTTTCATCCCGAACGGCATGACCCTGAAGCGGTAGTGTCCATCGGGTGTGGAGAAGGCGGAGCGTTCTTTTGCTCCCTCCGTGAGCACAATCTGCCAGTAACCGCAGGTCAGGTCGAAGTTGCTGAGGAAACGAGCGGCCCCAAGGCGGTCGATGAGTTCGTCGGCGTGGGGGATAGGATGAGCGTCCGCTCGGGTGACCGCATTGAGCCCCCGGTAGTCCACACAGAATCTTATTTCGGGGGCGTCCCCAGGGGCGGCCGCTTTCGGGACCAGGACTACCGGGCTGGCCCAGGGGCTATCGGAGGGTTCGATCACTCCAAGGGTTAGCATCTTCTGTACTTCGGTCCTGATGCAGGTGCGGACCCGGTCAGGCATCCGGTAGGCTCGGTGTCTCACAGGTGGGCTGTCGCCGGTGTCCACGTCGTGCACACACCAGTCGGTGACACTTGGGATGAGGGAAAAGAGGTCTGCAAATTGTCTGAGCAGCTGGCGACAGTCGTCGGACTGTTGGGGAGTGAGGGTGGTCGACAGTTTCACTCCTTCCACGGAACCATCCAGTTCTTTAGCGCACAGGGGGTCAGGCAGGGGGTCCGTGTCTTCTTCCGCCCCATCATCGGTGGCCAGTAGCAAACTTAACTCCGTTCTCACAAAGTGGGGCTTGAGACGGTTCACGTGGAGAACCCGGAGGGGGTTCCGGGGGGACTGTACATCGATCAGGTACGTGACCTGGCTCTTCCGCTCGATCACCTTGAAGGGGCCAGTCCATTTGTCCTGTAGGGCGCAGGGTTTCACCGGGGCCATGACCCAAACCTGCTGGCCCGGCTGGAACTCGACCAGAGTTGCGTTCTGGTCATACCAGCGCTTCATTTCTTCTTGGCTGGCCTCGAGGTTGGCCTCTGCTAGTTCTCTGAACTTCCGGGTCTGGTTGCGGAGCGCCAGGATGTAGCGGAACACATCAGGAGCGGTCCCCCGGGGGCTTGTCTCCCAGCCCTCTTTGACCAGGCTCAGGGACCCTCTGACGGGGTGTCCGTATAGTAGTTCGAATGGGCTGAACCCCAGGGACTTTTGGGGAACTTCCCGGTACGCGAACAGGAGGCAAGGGAGGAGGACGTCCCACCTTCGGCGCAGGGGCTCCTCGAGGCCCAGGATCATCCCCTTCACGGTTCTGTTGAAGCGTTCCACCAGGCCGTTGCCCTGGGGGTGGAGGGGGTCGTGAACTTATAGGTCACTCCGCACTGCTGCCACAGGGACTTCATGTAGCGGGATATGAAGTTAGTTCCGCGATCGCTCACAACCTCGCGAGGGAATCCGACACGGGAGAAGATCCCCATGAGAACCCGGCCCACCACGGGAGCCGTCACGGTGCGGAGGGGAATGGCCTCGGGGTAGCGGGTGGCATGGTCCACCAGGACGAGGATGAATCGGTGGCCCTGGGCGGTCTTCGGATCCAGCGGTCCCACGATGTCGATGCCGACCCGCTCAAACGGGGTACTCACAACGGGAAAGGGTTGTAATGGAGCTTTGCGCTTTCCGCCACTTTTCCCACTGCCCTGGCACGTGAGGCAGGATTTACAGTGGACTTCCACATTTGCTCGCATCTTGGGCCAATAGAAGTGGGTAACTAAACGCTGATATGTTTTGTCTTGGCCTAAATGTCCTGCCAAGGGTACATCGTGGGCCAGGCCCAAGAGGAGGCTTCGGAAGCGCAGGGGTACCACCAGTACTCGGGCTGCGCCTAGTTCGACTGACTTTTGTTCACTGTAAAGGAGGCCATTGTCCCAATAGACCCAGTGGGTTCCGGTCCGATCACCGGCGGTCTGTGCTTCTGCTTGTTGTCGGAGTCCCACGAGGGAAGGGCAGGTGGCCTGTTCCTGGCAGAACTCTTCACGGGAGGGACCTCCCTCACAGCGCCACTGGGCCATCTCGGGCAGTTCTCCGAGCTCAGTCAGGGCCTCAGGGGCGGAAGGTTCCGGCTCTTCCCCCGGGTTAGTGTCTTCTTCTCCTTCCGAAGGAGGGTTGTCCGTTTCTGGTAGGGTGTCCCGGTTCTCGGGGACAGTGTTTGGTGGGAGGGCCTCACCGCCCTCGGAGAGTGGCAATCGCGCGGTCATGGAACGTGTGGTGGCGCAGACCCATTCGGGTAGGCCCATCATCTCGAGATGGGCTCTTCGTTCCACTTGCCTCCACGGGGAACTCTCAAGATCGTTGCCCAGGAGGCAGTCTACGGGCTGTGATGTTCGGACGGCTACCTTCAATTCTCCGGAGACTCCTCCCCACTCGAAAGGCACCAGAGCCATCTTGCAGAGGTTCTCGGAATTGTCGGAGGATATGACCGGACAGAGGGCACCGGGTAGGATCTGGTCTTCAGAGATTAGGTTGCGGTGGACCGCGGTGACACTTGCCCCGGTATCGCGGAGGCCCTCGACTCGGTGGCCGTTGATGGTCACCTGCTGTCGGTATTTCTTCGTGTTGGCGGGCAAGGGTGTCCCGGGGACCATTTCTCAATCACCAAGGGAGACCAGGGCCATGGCGGCTGGTTCCCACTCTTCGGAGTCCTCTATCTCTTCCCCTAGGGCCACGGAGGCCATCTGCCGGGCCGGGGGGTTGGTCGCTGCGGTTCGTTGATACTGGGGACACTGGGGGTCATTGGCGTAGTGTCCGGTCTGTTGGCAGCGGAAGCAGGTGATCCTAGTTCGTGGCCCTTGCCGCCCCGGGGCTCCGGTGCTGGCGGGGGATGGTGCTGGACCTGCCGCTGGTGGGCTGCTGGGAGGGTTGTGCGTGGGCCCCCCTGGGAAGTCTCTTGGTCGGCCATGGTTTCCTCCGCCCCTCTGGCGAGGTGGTCATTGACTGTGGCGACCGTAGCCCCCCACGGGGCTTCGGGCGGCCCGGGTGTTCACCCAACGGTCAGCCTCGGCGGCTATTTTTCGATGGTCGGTGAGTTTACTGTCCAGGAGATGTTGGCGCAGTTCTACAAAGCAGTTGGCCGCTAAATGTTCCCAGGCGATCAGATCAAACAGCTCCTCGAAGGTGGAGACCTTGCTGCCCTTGATCCACCCATCCAAGGCCCGGCTGTAAAAGTTCACGTATTCTACCCAGGTGGTGCCCGGTATCGTTTTGCAATCTCTGAACCGTTGCCGGTACATCTCGGGGGTGAGTCCATACCGGCCCACGAGGGCTTCTTTCATGTAGCTGTAGGAGTTCATGACCGTGGAGGGCAGATCCAGCAGGGTATCTCTTCCTTCGCTTAAGAACCGGCCCCATAACCCAGCCCCCCAATCCTTCTGCGGGACTCGGTGAGAGGTCATGGCGACTTCGTAGGCCTTAAACCATTGCTGGATATCGTCGTTTTTGTAATACTCCTTTACCACATCCTTGGGGATGTGGACTTTGGCTTCCACGGTGGGAGCGGATGGTCGAGTCCCGGAAGGTCGTGACTCTTCGCTTTTAACCCTCAACTCGATCTCTTTCAGGCTGCGTTCATGTTCCAGCTGGAGTTTCTTTTCGTCGTGCTCTCTTTGGCGTCTCTTTTCTTCGAGTTCTCCTTGTAGCCGTAACTGCTCGACGGCTAACTTTTTCTCTGCCAGTTTTAGTTCTCCCTCGATTTTCAGCTTGGCCAGTTCAAGTTCGTGGTTGCGGCCTCTCTCTCGGTCGGCTAGTTCCTCGGGGGACAGGTTCCCCTCTGGCCCGCTGTTTCTCACCGGGATGCTTTGTGGTTCATGGGCGGGGTCTCCCTCCGTTTGGGTCGGGGGCGCCCCCGTCTCGACCCAGGTCTTCAATACTTTCTTGAAGTCTTCCTTTGTGCTTAGTCCGGTGGTAGCGATTCCAAGGTCTTTGCAAAATTGTTTTAATTCTCTATGCGTGTAATAGTCCAATTGATCCTCTCTGAACATGGAGCTCATTTCGGTACCTGCGGCACCCAGGGAGGTTTCTCCTTCCATCTCTGTTTGGTAGTGCGTCAGTCGTTCACTGCACGCTCTCTTTCGGTGTCGGCTCGGATCCCGTCGTCTGCCACCAAATGTTGGAAAGGCGTTCGCCGGCGGGGGGTTCGATACACGTCTTGCCCACCCCTTTGACCCACCTCTCCCAAGTAGGCCGAACCAGGCGCGCACACCCTGAACTTACACTACGAACAGAGGTACACCACACGTATTCTTTGTAGGACGATAGGTTATTTTATCGAAGGTTTCAAGGGATCTTTATGATCCAAAGCATAAGGAGTACATCAGCGGTACAAGAGACTGCAAATCTGTGGTAGGGGAATGGGGGTAGCGGGACAGTCTTTGAAGGTAGTGTCTCTGCAAAGTACCCTGCGGATAGCTCACAATCCTCGAGCTGGAGGGTGTCGTTTCTCTGGGCGATCTCTTGCCAATTCGTCCTCGAGGGGAGCGCCGCGAGTCACTCAGCAGGCACAGGTGGTCGGAGTTTGGGAGCCGCGACCTTGTCCGCAGGGCTCAGGTGGTTCGAGAGTCGGGGGCCGCGAGTCACTCAGCAGGCCCAGGTGGTTCGGGGGTCGGGAGCCGCGATCTCGTCAGCAGGGCTCAGATGGTTCCAGGTCTTCTCTGCCATTCGTTCCTCCGGCACCCCTTGTTATACTCCCCCTGCCCTTTGAAGTCCGGAGTCCTCGCAGAGGGGGGCCTTGGGTGACTGAGGGGGTTCGGCGGGATTTCCTGCCGCTCGTGTCTTTGGTCTTTTCAGGTGGGTCTGGGAGGGACCCCAGACGCTCGGCAGGCGAGGCGCCTGCCCCCCAGGGGCCTGGTGGCCGATCGAGTCCTCCCGGGGGAAGGCGATCCGAGGTGTGACTGGGCTGGCGCCTCTTGGTCTGGCTCGGGGGTTCCCGCTCCCTCGGGCGGACATGCGTGGTAGGGTGTCGAGTCTGTCGGGGGCTCTGGCCGGCCCTCGGGTCTGTGTGGCTGGGGCGGCCGAAGTCGGAGATGTCGTGTTTTGAGGGTGGTTGCAGGTGGTCTGGATGATCGGGAGGGCATACGCCGTGAGGCCGGTCTCACACCCCTCGCCTCTGTGTTGGCCCTCTTCATTGCCCCTCGCCTCTGTGGCAGCCCTCTTCATTGCCCCTCACCTCTGTGGTGGCCCTCTTCATTGCCCCTTGCCGCCCTCTTTATTGCCCCTCGCCTCCGTGGAAGCCCTCTTCATTGCCCCTCACCTCCGTGGCAGCCCTCTTCATTGCTCCTCGCCTCCATGGTGGCCCTCATCATTGCCCCTCCCTCCGTGGCGGCCCTCTTCATTGCCTCTTGCCTCTGTGGTGGCCCTCTTCATTGCCCCTCGCCTCCGTGGCAGCCCTCTTCATTACCTCTCGCCTCTGCGGTGGCCCTCTTCATTGCCCCTTGCAGCCCACTTCATTGCCCCTTGCCTCCATAGCAGCCCTCTTCATTGCCCCTCGCCTCCGTGGTGGCCCTCTTCATTGCCCCTCGCCTCCGTGGCGGCCCTCTTCATTGCCCCTTGCCTCCATGTCGGCCCTCTTCATTGCCTCCGGTACTCGGAAGCTCGAAGTGAACATGAGGAGAAACGTATTACAATTCTCCTGGTCCCTGGCCCTCGATATGCTCCCTACTGACGCCCTGTTGCTGGAACTGACTCAGGGTGGGAAAATTTACACAGACTTTGCCTAGGGCAGTGTCCGTAGGCACTCACTCCACTATTTAAAATTTGCCTTGAATTTTGCCTGCTTTGGGGTAGATTGCTGCTACTTGGGACGTGATTTCTTCCTTTTACGTTAATTGGTCGTTGGTCCTCCTCCTCTGCCTGGGACCTTGTTTCCTCTGCTTGCGGAATCCTATGAGGATGGATATTATTATGATGACCCTGCTGGTTCCCACAGCAGGACCTGGTTGAGGCATTAGACGTGGGTCTGCAGCACTCCGTTAACAAGGCCCTGAGTCTTTAAAACGCCATCTTTGTGGCTATGCAGCAACAAGGTTGGTTGCCAGCTCCTCAAGTGTGCACCAAGGCCAGTGGGAGGGCCCCTAGGGGCCCACATGCTGCTGATCTTGTGAGTTTGGCCAGCTCGCTTAACACGGAACATGCCTACAGCGCTTCTGTTGAGTTCCCTATTCCGATCCTTTTCAGGAGGATGATTCCAGCTCCTCCTCTCACCGGAGCTCTGCCAGAAGGAGCCCGGGGGCCCAGCCAGTGAAAACGCAATGAGCACCATGTCAATGCCTTCCCTCAGCCACAACTGCTCACGGTTTAGCCCGCAGACATTGTCCACCCTAAATCCACGGCCTGGCTACAGCCTCAAGAAGTGGCGGACTATGTTCAGTTTCATATACGTCAGGCCTTTGACAAAGAGGTGCGTGCTAGACTCCACTACGAATACCCTAGGCCACCTTTACCTGGGAAGGTCTCACAGACCCCCCAAGTGGATACTACCCTTGTCACATATTTTTTTTTTTTCAAAAGATCCAAAAAAGGGGATTGACAGGGCCTGGCGATCCTGGCAGGATACATTACTGGATATGTCTGCGTCTCTGACAAAAAAACCTAGAGCTGGATTTCCTGGCTAAGGAATTGGCCATGGCCACTGATCCCAACGAATTGATAGGGGGGCCACAATGTTCTGTCTTCCAGTTAGAAAATGCTAATTGCTCTATGTCCTCCTAGAGGCGCAGGTCTGTTCTCCTGAAGCTAGATCCCAAGCATACTAACTGGTTTCTTCGGAGTCAGGCCTGATTGCGCTGGGGCTGTTGTTTGGCTATCCATTCTTGAAAGAGCTCTCTACATTTGTTTGTTGCTACCTTCAGCAACCTGGACAAAGCTCAGGGATCACGCTGCAAAGTTTTCAGACTGGTTTTTGGCAGGGCTGGACATTTTTGAGTGCTTTTGTTTGCTGTGGATACCAGCAAAGCCCACAGAGGGGTTACTACCAGCAACAGTGTGGGGATATCAGGACCCCCAACAACCCCATCTTCTACCTCCACTGCGTTCCAACCAGACTCGTTTCAAGAAGGGCCTCAATGGAGGAGCCGCCCAGGATTCAGGGACCACAGGTAAGGTTAATTCTACTTGCCGAAGTTGTTTTGCGGGGAACGATTCAGTCTTTCCTGCACACTTGACATTAAATCAGGCAGGTTGCTTAGGTTGTAGAGATGGTGCTGGGTTACAAATTAGAACTTTACAGCCCCCCAGGCAGTTCTCCCACCCCAGGAATGTTATTTTCCCAACAAAAGCAAGATTTTGTCTCCTCTGAGGTTCACATCCTTCTGCAGAAAGGGGCATTAGTGGTCTTGGATCCTCATCCTCTTGGGTTTTTTAGCTGCAACTTCTAGCAGAGAAGAAAGGTGATGACTCTCACCTCATACTAAATCTCAAAATCATCAATGGCTGGGTGATATACCATAATTTGAAGATGGACGGCATCCATCTGTTGCGAGATCTTCTCCGAGAGGGAGACTGGATGGTCCGGCTGGATTTGAAGGTCACATATCTCTCTGTCCCCATCTTTTTTCCCCATTGATGTTTCTCCAGCTCCGGTTGCAGGGCATTTGCTACAAGTGCAAGGTGCTTCCCTTCAGCCTCTCCTCCGCCTCATGGTGCCTCACAAAGCACCTGCCGCCAGTAATAGAGTCCTTGAGAGCTCGAGGCGCCCATCTGATTATTTATCTAGACGATATCATTATCATGGTGCACTGTCCTCTTCTGGTTGTCACTCATTTGGAATGGTCAATCTCCCTGCTCCAGGAGTTGCAAATCATTGTGAACTCGCAGAAATCGATTATGATCCCTTCACAAAGCATAGAGAATCTGGGGTTTCAGATCGATTCTATCCACTGCCAACTGATTCTCCCGCTCCAGAAGGTGCAGAGACTCAAAATTCAACATCTCCAGAAAGGCCTCAGCTCTGCTGCGGAACAGATTCTCCAGATTCTCATCTCAGAGGAAGCAAGGTTGGAGATGTTGTGGTTGTTGGATCACGTGGAGGGCTATTTTAGTCTCAACTCAAGAGCTTGTGATTGAGTCCGATGCCAGCCGTTGGGGAGCACAGTACGGCCCAGTTTCCACAGGGGGTCCCTGGTGTCAGGGGAAAGTTTCCTAGCACCTCAATTGTTTGGAACTCCTGGCGGGATCCTTTGTGATTTGCAGTCTTTCGCAGGTGAAGATGGATTGTTGCATCTTGCTTCGTATGGACAATGTCTCAGTGGCTCACTATGTGAAAAAACTGGGTGGGACGAAATCTCATATTCAGTCTGAGGGCCCGATTCACAGAACTAACTTAAGACAAAATCCTAAACTTACTACTATTTTGGTATTCACAGAAGGCACTTACTCATTTTGGTATTCACAGAAGTTAGGAGTTCTAACTTTAGGACTCCTAAATACCTTCTGTTACTAACAAAAGTCTTAAAGTTAGGATTTTTCTCAGTTTAGGAGTAGTAAAGTTAGGAGTCCTAACTTTACTACTCCTAAACTGAGAATAATCCTAACTTTAAGACTTTCGGTATTCACAGAAGGCATTTAGGAGTCCTAAAGTTATAACTCCTAACTTCTGTGAATACCAAAATGAGTAAGTGCCTTCTGTGAATACCAAAATGGTAGTAAGTTTAGGATTTTGTCTTAAGTTAGTTCTGTGAATCGGGCCCAGAGATTGCCAAGGATTTTGCTTACAGCACTGAATCTCAGTGGTGGAGTAGTATCTCCCAGGTCAGGGCGATACGGTTATGAATTGGCAGTCCCGACATCTTCGGGATTTCAGTAACTGGAGACTCCATCCCAGGGTATTCCATGTATTGAATCGTCTCTGGGGCCCTTGCATGATAGACCTGTTTGCATTGTACCTCATTGGTCAGATTCCAACCTTCTTTGTTTGACTCCCGGATCCAGAAACCCTGGCCACTGATGCCTTTCTTCAGGACTTGACTCTATATCTGTGTTTTGCGTTTCCTCAATTTTTGATGATTCCCAGGGTGCTGGCGCAATTGCACCATCAATGAGCGGAACTGTTTTTGATGACACCTTTTTGGAGAGCACAGGCCTGTTTCCCAGTTCTCCTGGAGTTGACTTGTGCCTGTCTGATTCTGATTTCATTTAATTGGAATCTCCTTCTGGATCCGGGGTGTTCACCTCATCCATCGATCCTGTCACAACACCTCACTCTAGGGGCTTGGAGGGTTTCCAGGACAGATGGGGTGTCCCAGGGATTTCACAAGAGGCTAATTACTTCATCTGCCAAGCCTGGTCTTCCGTTGAACGGGATGTCAATCCCATTGGAGCAGATTACTGTTTGGTGAAAAATTTTCGGTCCTCCCTTGCCTCTGCGGGTATGGCATACAGGACTGTTAATAACTTTAGATCTGTCATTTTTTGCTGGCCATGTTCATGTTGATGGTAAACTGGTGGGTCAGCGTCCCATAGTGTGCAAGCTTTTGAGGGGCATCCGTATGGTCCATCCTCCCCTTCCTAAATCCTCGGTGTTTTGGAATGTGTCCATTGTCCTGCAGTTTTTGGCCTCTTGGACTGACAATAACGGCTAGGGCGGTCGACCTCGGACCTGGGGAACCAGGTTCGAGTCTTGGCAGGGACGCGCAACATCCTGTGATTCTGGACAAATCACTTAATCTCCCCTTGCCTAACAAAAATGAATGTGTCCTCATGTAACGCAACTGGTGCTGGTGTAAAGCGCTCTGATACCCGATACCTTCAAGTCAAGTTTGCACTATATAAAACTCAGCTAAAATATACAAAATGTAAAACTGTTGCACAAGCAGATTTCAGCCAAGCATACTCTGCTGCTCTGCCTCGTTTCATGTTTCATGTAGAAAAGAATCTGAAGTCCGTGCTCTGGATTTGGCGGGCCACACTTTCTCCCTGGAAGGGGTTACCTTCTCCATTTCTAGGTGCACCAAGTGTAATACTTCATCAGTTTCTTATCCCGCTTTTCCAGATAACCCCAAACTTTGTCTGGTACAATGTTTGATGACGTCCTAGTTTTGTACTGACATGAGGGGGAAATTGTTAATTGCTTTGCAGAAACCCTTTCACCTAGTGACCCCGGCCATACTTGCGAGATGGGTGCATTGGCTTATGGGTGGAGGGGGCATTGATGTGTCCATGCTTGGAGCCCATTCAGCGCGAGGTGCGATATCTTCTAAATCATTTGCCTTGGGTCTTCAGTCTTCAGTTCCTGATGGTTGATACCCTATAGTTAGAGGGTTAGGATGTTGGTTACGGCCTGGAAAGTCAGGTCTCGAACTGCGTCAACGGTTTTCATTAGACTGTGCACAGAAAGAGGAGGTTGGAGGGCTGTTGGGCGGTTTGGTGGGCTTGGGCTCTATGGTAGATCATGTGACAGTAGGGAGTAATGGGAAATGTAGTCTTTCCCAAACATTTTAATGTGATTGGCTGCTGTTTCATTAGTAGTAAATGAAAGAGAAGCATAATCCTCGCCTCCGTGTCTTTAATAGAATTGAAAATTCTTGTCACGAATGTTTGCAAATTTTGAATCCTTCTAAATGTCTGTCCTTCCTTTGTTTCTGGGCTGGGGTGACTCATTCGCACTCCTAAATGTGTGTCCTTCCTTTGTTTCTGAGCAAAGGGCTCCACCTTCGTACTTCAAATGTGTGTTCCTCCTTTGTTTCTGAACTGAAGTGATACCTTTGTACTCCTTAATGTGTTCCTTTGTTTCTGAGCTGATGTGACACCTTTTTGCACCTAAATGTGTGTCCTTCCTTTGTTTCTGAGCTGAGGTGACACTTTCTAAATATGTCTCCTTCCTTTGTTTCTGAGCTGAGGTGACACCTTTTTACTCCTTAATATGTGTCCTTCCTTTGTTTCTGAGCTGAGGTGACACTTTTGTATTTCTAAATATGTGCCCTTCCTTTGTTTCTGAGCTGAGGTGACACCTTTTTATTCCTAAATGTGTGTCCTTCCTTTGTTTCTGAGCTCAGGTTACACCTTCATACTCCTAAATGTGTGTTCTTTCTTTTTTTCTGAGCTGAGGCGACACCTTTGCACCCCTAAATATTTGTCCTTCCTTTGTTTCTGAGCTGAGGTGACACCTTTTTACTCCTAAATGTGTGTCCTTCCTTTTTTTCTGAGCTGAGGTGACACTTTTGGACTTCTAAATGTCTGTCCTTCCTTTGTTTCTGAGCACAGGTTACACCTTCATGCTCCTAAATGTGTGTCCTTCCTTTGTTTCTGAGCTGAGGTGACACCTTTGTACTCCTAAATGTGTTCTTCCTTTGTTTCTGAGCAGAGGTGACACCTTCGTACTCCAAAATGTGTTCTTCCTTTGTTTCTGAGCAGAGGCGACACCTTCTTACTCCTAAATGTGTGTCCTTCCTTTGTTTTTGAGCTGAGGCGACACCCTCGTACTCCTAAATGTGTGTCCTTCCTTTGTTTCTGAGCTGAGGCGACACCCTCGTACTCCTAAATGTGTGTCCTTCCTTTGTTTCTGAGCTGAGGCGACACCCTCATACTCCTAAATGTGTCCTTCCTTTGTTTACGAGTTCAGGTAACACCTTCGTACCTTTGCCTCACATTGAGTGGCTAGTTGCTAATGACCTAACCTTCAGATTTCTTTGCATTGGTTGGCTATTGACAGTGTAATAGGTATTCAGGGCTGTGAGTCTTCTGCAGGCCCCATGCAGTGCGATCTAAGATAACAGCATCCTCTTTGTCATGATCTTTGTAGAAATGTGGCCACGGTGGCTCTAACCTGGACACGTGGTTCCAATACACAGACGGTCTGGACCTCAGGTACCGGGGAATGCCTCACTTAGTTAATTTAGACCATAGTAAAGCATGGTCTACTCCACGATTGATCCAAGGACAGTGGACGCCAGAGGGAAGACACTTCATGACAATATCACTCTGGCTCTCAAGGGGGTTTCATGATTATGGTAGACACGTATACTTTAGGGCATGCGCATATATCATGGGTCGCAGCAATCTAAGGAGTGCTTGTCGCAGTTACGGTTAATAACAAAATTCAATTTCTTTCATTTCAGGAAGACCTTGAATGGTGTCCAGGGGGTTGTAAATTATAGCTCCGAGTATCTATGGACTTACTATGAGGACCACTTCAGCGCTCCGGTCAAAGAAATCCAGGAACGGATTAAAGCAACAAACAGCACGGGTGGCCTCAAGGACTTCTTCAAGAAATTTTATTCCTAGAACAGAAAAGGGTGCGGTTTAGGAGCCATCTATGAGAAGAGAACTTGACTGTCCATTCCATGGCTCATTTCAGCTTCTCTAGATCCTTTCCCGGCTCCATCTGCTGATGGATCTCAGCCAGATTATGTACTCCTCCAATCTCTCCATCTTGCCTCCCCTCCGATAACCCAAATATAATGAGCTTTTGGTAACAAGTCTGTGTCTTGAAATGGTCATTTATGTAAAAATTGAGTGTTGGGGGGATGGATGGTAGATTGACCCTATTGTATGATTGTGCGCTCTACAAATACCCTTAACATAACAGAGCTGTACAGGGCCTTGAGGGTCTGGCCCCATGTGGCCAAGGATATAGATCATTACTGGACAATCCCTGCAGATTCTTTACCACAACAGATCACAAGTGAGCAGTACCTGCAGATTCTACAACACAATAGATCACAAGTGAGCAATACCCACAGATTCTATACCACAACAGATCACAAGTGAGCAACCCTATAGATTCTATACAACAGATGACAAATGAGCAATACCCACAGATTCTATACCACAACAGATCACAAGTGAGCGATAGCGGCAGATTCTAAACCACAACAGATCACAAGTGAGCAATAGCTTAAGATTCTATAACACAACAGATCACAAGTGAGCAACCCACAGATTCTATACCACAACAGATCAAAAGTGAGCAATAGCTTCAGCTTCTATACCACAACAGATCACTAGTGAGCAATACCTGCAGATTCTATACCACAACAGATCACAAGTGAGCAGTACCTGCAGATTCTATACCACAACAGATCACAAGTGAGCAATACCTGCAGATTCTATACCACAACAGATCACAAGTAAGCAATAGCTTCAGATTCTATACCACAACAGATCACAAGTGAGCAACGCTGCAGATTGTATACCACAACAGATCACAAGTGAGCAATACCCACAGATGCTATACCACAACAGATCACAAGAGAGCTATTTCTGCAGATTCTATACCACAATTTATAAAAAGTGAGCAGTACCTGCAGATTCTATACCACAACAGATCACAAGTGAGCAATAGCCACATATTCTGTACCACAACAGATCAAAAGTGAGCAATACCTACATATTCTATAACACAACAGATCACAAGTGAGCAATACCTGCAGATTCTATACTACATCAGAACACAAGTGAGCAACCATACAGATTCTATACAACAGATCACAAGTGAGCAATACCCAAAGATTCTCTACCACAACAGATCACAAGTGAGCAATACCTGCGTATTCTATACCACAACAAATCACAAGTGAGCAATAGCTTCAGATTCTATACCACAACAGATCACAAGTGAGAAATAGCTTCAGATGTTATACCACAACAGATCACAAGTGAACAATATCTGCAGATTCTATGCCACAACAGATCACAAGTGAGCAATAGCTTCAGATTCTATACCACAACAGATCACAAGTGAGCAATAGCTTCAGATGTTATACCACAACAGATCACAAGTGAACAATATCTGCAGATTCTATGCCACAACAGATCACAAGTGAGCAATAACTGCAGATTCAATACCACAACAGATCACAAGTGAGCAATAGCTTCAGATTCTATACCACAACAGATCACAAGTGAGCAATACCTGCAGATTATGTACCACAACAGATCACAAGTTAGCAATACCTGTAGATTCTATACCACAACAGATCACAAGTGAGCAATACCTGTAGATTCTATACCACAACAGATCAGAAGTGAGCAGTACCTGCAGATTCTATACCACAACAGATCACAAGTGAGCAATACCTGCAGATTATGTACCACAACAGATCACAAGTTAGCAATACCTGCAGATTCTATACCATAATAGATCACAAGTGAGCAATAGCTTCAGATTCTATACCACAACAGATCACAAGTGAGCAATACCTGCAGATTATGTACCACAACAGATCACAAGTTAGCAATACCTGTAGATTCTATACCACAACAGATCACAAGTGAGCAATAGCTTCAGATTCTATACCATAATAGATCACAAGTGAGCAATACCCACAGAGTCTATACCACACCAGATCACAAGTGAGCAATACCTGCAGATTATGTACCACAACAGATCACAAGTTAGCAATACCTGTAGATTCTATACCACACCAGATCGCAAGTAAGCAATAGCTTCAGATTCTATACCACAACTGATCACAAGTGAGCAGTACCTGCAGTTTCTATACCACAACAGATCACAAGTGAGCAGTACCCGCAGAGTCTATACCACAACAGATCACAAGTGAGCAATACTTGCAGATTCTATACCACAACAGATCACAAGTGAGCAACCCTGCAGATTCTATCCTACAACAGATCACAAGTGAGCAGTACCTGCAGATTCTATACCACAACAGATCACAAGTGAGCAACGCTGCAGATTGTATACGACAACAGATCACAAGAGAGCATTAGCTTCAGATTCTATAACACAACAGATCACAAGTGAGCAATACCCACAGATTCTATACCACAACAGATCACAAGAGAGCTATTTCTGCAGATTCTATACCACAATTTATAAAAAGTGAGCAGTACCTGCAGATTCTATACCACAACAGATCAAAAGTGAGCAATAGCCACATATTCTGTACCACAACAGATCAAAAGTGAGCAATACCTACATATTCTATAACACAACAGATCACAAGTGAGCAATACCTGCAGATTCTATACTACATCAGATCATAAGAGAGCTATTTCTGCAGATTCTATACCACAATTTATAAAAAGTGAGCAGTACCTGCAGATTCTATACCACAACAGATCAAAAGTGAGCAATAGCCACATATTCTGTACCACAACAGATCAAAAGTGAGCAATACCTACATATTCTATAACACAACAGATCACAAGTGAGCAACCATACAGATTCTATACAACAGATCATAAGTGAGCACTACCCAAAGATTCTCTACCACAACAGATCACAAGTGAGCAATACCTGCGTATTCTACACCACAACAAATCACAAGTGAGCAATAGCTTCAGATTCTATACCACAACAGATCACAAGTGAGCAATAGCTTCAGATGTTATACCACAACAGATCACAAGTGAACAATATCTGCAGATTCTATGCCACAACAGATCACAAGTGAGCAATAGCTTCAGATTCTATACCACAACAGATCACAAGTGAGCAATAGCTTCAGATGTTATACCACAACAGATCACAAGTGAACAATATCTGCAGATTCTATGCCACAACAGATCACAAGTGAGCAATAACTGCAGATTCAATACGACAACAGATCACAAGTGAGCAATAGCTTCAGATTCTATACCACAACAGATCACAAGTGAGCAATACCTGCAGATTATGTACCACAACAGATCACAAGTTAGCAATACCTGTAGATTCTATACCACAACAGATCACAAGTGAGCAATACCTGTAGATTCTATACCACAACAGATCAGAAGTGAGCAGTACCTGCAGATTCTATACCACAACAGATCACAAGTAAGCAATAGCTTCAGATTCTATACCACAACAGATCACAAGTGAGCAATACCTGCAGATTATGTACCACAACAGATCACAAGTTAGCAATACCTGCAGATTCTATACCATAATAGATCACAAGTGAGCAATAGCTTCAGATTCTATACCACAACAGATCACAAGTGAGCAATACCTGCAGATTATGTACCACAACAGATCACAAGTTAGCAATACCTGTAGATTCTATACCACAACAGATCACAAGTGAGCAATAGCTTCAGATTCTATACCATAATAGATCACAAGTGAGCAATACCCACAGAGTCTATACCACACCAAATCACAAGTGAGCAATACCTGCAGATTATGTACCACAACAGATCACAAGTTAGCAATACCTGTAGATTCTATACCACACCAGATCGCAAGTAAGCAATAGCTTCAGATTCTATACCACAACTGATCACAAGTGAGCAGTACCTGCAGTTTCTATACCACAACAGATCACAAGTGAGCAGTACCCGCAGAGTCTATACCACAACAGATCACAAGTGAGCAATACTTGCAGATTCTATACCACAACAGATCACAAGTGAGCAACCCTGCAGATTCTATCCTACAACAGATCACAAGTGAGCAGTACCTGCAGATTCTATACCACAACAGATCACAAGTGAGCAACGCTGCAGATTGTATACGACAACAGATCACAAGTGAGCATTAGCTTCAGATTCTATAACACAACAGATCACAAGTGAGCAATACCCACAGATTCTATACCACAACAGATCACAAGAGAGCTATTTCTGCAGATTCTATACCACAATATATAAAAAGTGAGCAGTACCTGCAGATTCTATACCACAACAGATCACAAGTGAGCAATAGTTTCAGATTCTATACCACAACAGATCACAAGTGAGCCATACCTGCAGATTCTATACCACAACAGATCACAAGTGAGCAATAGCCACATATTCTGTACCACAACAGATCAAAAGTGAGCAATACCTACATATTCTATAACACAACAGATCACAAGTGAGCAATAGCTTCAGATTCTATACTACATCAGATCACAAGTGAGCAACCCTACAGATTCTATACAACAGATCACAAGTGAGCAATACCCAAAGATTCTCTACCACAACAGATCACAAGTGAGCAATACCTGCGTATTCTATACCACAACAGATCACAAGTTAGCAGCACCTGCATATTCTATACCACAACAAATCACAAGTGAGCAATAGCTTCAGATTCTATACCACAGCAGATCACAAGTGAACAATATCTGCAGATTCTATGCCACAACAGATCACAAGTGAGCAATAACTGCAGATTCAATACCACAACAGATCACAAGTGAGCAGTACCTGCAGATTCTATACCACAACACATCACAAGTGAGCAGTACCTTCAGATTCTATACCACAACAGATCACAGGTGAGCAGTACCTGCAGATTCTATACCACAACAGATCACAAGTGAGCAATAGCTTCAGATTTTATACCACAACAGATCACAAGTGAGCAATTGCTCCAGATTCTACACCACAACTGATCACAAGTGAGCAGTACCTACAGTTTCTATACCACAACAGATCACAAGTGAGCAACCCTGCAGATTCTATAACACAACAGATCACAAGTGAGCAGTACCTACAGATTCTATACCACAACAGATCACAAGTGAGCAATACCTGCAGATTCTATACCACAACAGATCAGAAGTGAGCAGTACCTGCAGATTCTATACCACAACAGATCACAAGTAAGCAATAGCTTCAGATTCTATACCACAACAGATCACAAGTGAGCAATACCTGCAGATTCTATACCATAATAGATCACAAGTGAGCAATAGCTTCAGATTTTATACCACAACAGATCACAAGTGAGCAATACCCACAGATTCTATACCACAACAGATCACAAGAGAGCTATTTCTGCAGATTCTATACCACAATATATAAAAAGTGAGCAGTACCTGCAGATTCTATACCACAACAGATCACAAGTGAGCAATAGTTTCAGATTCTATACTACAACAGATCACAAGTGAGCCATACCTGCAGATTCTATACCACAACAGATCACAAGTGAGCAATAGCCACATATTCTGTACCACAACAGATCAAAAGTGAGCAATACCTACATATTCTATAACACAACAGATCACAAGTGAGCAATAGCTTCAGATTCTATACTACATCAGATCACAAGTGAGCAACCCTACAGATTCTATACAACAGATCACAAGTGAGCAATACCCAAAGATTCTCTACCACAACAGATCACAAGTGAGCAATACCTGCGTATTCTATACCACAACAGATCACAAGTTAGCAGCACCTGCATATTCTATACCACAACAAATCACAAGTGAGCAATAGCTTCAGATTCTATACCACAGCAGATCACAAGTGAACAATATCTGCAGATTCTATGCCACAACAGATCACAAGTGAGCAATAACTGCAGATTCAATACCACAACAGATCACAAGTGAGCAGTACCTGCAGATTCTATACCACAACACATCACAAGTGAGCAGTACCTTCAGATTCTATACCACAACAGATCACAGGTGAGCAGTACCTGCAGATTCTATACCACAACAGATCACAAGTGAGCAATAGCTTCAGATTTTATACCACAACAGATCACAAGTGAGCAATTGCTCCAGATTCTACACCACAACTGATCACAAGTGAGCAGTACCTGCAGTTTCTATACCACAACAGATCACAAGTGAGCAACCCTGCAGATTCTATAACACAACAGATCACAAGTGAGCAGTACCTACAGATTCTATACCACAACAGATCACAAGTGAGCAATACCTGCAGATTCTATACCACAACAGATCAGAAGTGAGCAGTACCTGCAGATTCTATACCACAACAGATCACAAGTAAGCAATAGCTTCAGATTCTATACCACAACAGATCACAAGTGAGCAATACCTGCAGATTCTATACCATAATAGATCACAAGTGAGCAATAGCTTCAGATTTTATACCACAACAGATCACAAGTGAGCAATACCTGCAGATTATGTACCACAACAGATCACAAGAGAGCTATTTCTGCAGATTCTATACCACAATATATAAAAAGTGAGCAGTACCTGCAGATTCTATACCACAACAGATCACAAGTGAGCAATAGCCACATATTCTGTTCCACAACAGATCAAAAGTGAGCAATACCTACATATTCTATAACACAACAGATCACAAGTGAGCAATACCTGCAGATTCTATACCACAACAGATCAGAAGTGAGCAGTACCTGCAGATTCTATACCACAACAGATCACAAGTAAGCAATAGCTTCAGATTCTATACCACAACAGATCACAAGTGAGCAATACCTGCAGATTCTATACCATAATAGATCACAAGTGAGCAATAGCTTCAGATTTTATACCACAACAGATCACAAGTGAGCAATACCCACAGATTCTATACCACAACAGATCACAAGAGAGCTATTTCTGCAGATTCTATACCACAATATATAAAAAGTGAGCAGTACCTGCAGATTCTATACCACAACAGATCACAAGTGAGCAATAGTTTCAGATTCTATACTACAACAGATCACAAGTGAGCCATACCTGCAGATTCTATACCACAACAGATCACAAGTGAGCAATAGCCACATATTCTGTACCACAACAGATCAAAAGTGAGCAATACCTACATATTCTATAACACAACAGATCACAAGTGAGCAATAGCTTCAGATTCTATACTACAACAGATCACAAGTGAGCAATACCCAAAGATTCTCTACCACAACAGATCACAAGTGAGCAATACCTGCGTATTCTATACCACAACAGATCACAAGTTAGCAGCACCTGCATATTCTATACCACAACAAATCACAAGTGAGCAATAGCTTCAGATTCTATACCACAGCAGATCACAAGTGAACAATATCTGCAGATTCTATGCCACAACAGATCACAAGTGAGCAATAACTGCAGATTCAATACCACAACAGATCACAAGTGAGCAGTACCTGCAGATTCTATACCACAACACATCACAAGTGAGCAGTACCTTCAGATTCTATACCACAACAGATCACAGGTGAGCAGTACCTGCAGATTCTATACCACAACAGATCACAAGTGAGCAATAGCTTCAGATTTTATACCACAACAGATCACAAGTGAGCAATTGCTCCAGATTCTACACCACAACTGATCACAAGTGAGCAGTACCTGCAGTTTCTATACCACAACAGATCACAAGTGAGCAACCCTGCAGATTCTATAACACAACAGATCACAAGTGAGCAGTACCTACAGATTCTATACCACAACAGATCACAAGTGAGCAATACCTGCAGATTCTATACCACAACAGATCAGAAGTGAGCAGTACCTGCAGATTCTATACCACAACAGATCACAAGTAAGCAATAGCTTCAGATTCTATACCACAACAGATCACAAGTGAGCAATACCTGCAGATTCTATACCATAATAGATCACAAGTGAGCAATAGCTTCAGATTTTATACCACAACAGATCACAAGTGAGCAATACCTGCAGATTATGTACCACAACAGATCACAAGTTAGCAATACCTGTAGATTCTACACCACAACAGATCACAAGTGAGCAATAGCTTCAGATTCTATACCATAATAGATCACAAGTGAGCAATACCCACAGAGTCTATACCACACCAGATCACACGTGAGCAATACCTGCAGATTATGTACCACAACAGATCACAAGTTAGCAATACCTGTAGATTCTATACCACACCAGATCGCAAGTAAGCAATAGCTTCAGATTCTATACCACAACTGATCACAAGTGAGCAGTACCTGCAGTTTCTATACCACAACAGATCACAAGTGAGCAGTACCCGCAGAGTCTATACCACAACAGATCACAAGTGAGCAATACTTGCAGATTCTATACCACAACAGATCACAAGTGAGCAACCCTACAGATTCTATACTACAACAGATCACAAGTGAGCAGTACCTGCAGATTCTATACCACAACAGATCACAAGTGAGCAGTACCTGCAGATTCTATACCACAACAGATCACAAGTGAGCAATAGCTTCAGATTCTATAACACAACAGATCAAAAGTGAGCAATACCCACAGAGTCTATACCACAACAGATCACAAGTGAGCAACAGCTTCAGATTCTATACCACAACAGATCACAAGTGAGCAATACCCACAGAGTCTATACCACAACAGATCACAAGTGAGCAATAGCTTCAGATTCTATACCGCAACAGATCACAAGCGAGCAGTACCTGCAGATTCTATAGCACAACAGATCACAAGTGAGCAGTACCTGCAAATTCTATAACACAACAGATTACAATTGAGCAGTACCTGCAGATTCTATAACACAACAGATCACAAGTGAGCAGTACCTGCAGATTCTATACCACAACAGATCACAAGTGAGCAACAGCTTCAGATTCTATACCACAACAGATCAAAAGTGAGCAATAACTGCAGAGTCTATAACACAACAGATCACAAGTGAGCAGTGTAGGAGAGGAGGATCTGCTTCACATGCGTACCCCCACTTTTTGCTGGTGTTTCACTGTTTTTCGACCTTAGTCTGGCTGTGGCCCTGCTAATCAGGTCCCCAGCCTAGCTGCTTCCTCTCTAAAATGGTTTCCATGTACATTAGGTACATTTCTAATTGGATTCTGGAGTGCCTTATAAACCCCTAGTATACAGTATACTATGTACCTAGGGCATAGGGCATAGGTAGCTCATAGGCCTACCAGGGGCTGAAGCATGTATTATGCCACCCCTGGGTAGCACTCCAAAATGACACCACTGGTGTGCTACTGCAGCCTGGGTAAGGTGTGCTTGCACCCCTTACTGTGGTATAGGCTACCTATATCACTACCATTGCATACACATATAAAACCTATAAGTCGCTCCTATGGCAAGCCTTAACAATCCTGAAGGCAAAGTGCTTGGTTTTTATGTGAGAGCGTGCCCTTGCTTGAGAAGAACCCCTCTGCAGCGTTCATAGTACCTCCTCTGATGCTGTTTGTGGTGCAGCCTGACCATATACTCTTATGTGCATTATAACCTTGCAGTAAATGCTAACTTTGGGATGACTGCATGGAAACATGTCGTGTTTGGTGTCAAACGCTTTGTAATACTATGCCCCCACCAGTTCTGGCGGCGGGGGTAGCATTCTACCCTTCTAGAGGGAGAGATATGTTCACACTGGTCTACCCGGTTAAGACTTTCAGAGCCCTGACATCACAAAATGGATGCCTCTGCCACAGACACGGGTCTGGCCTCCTGCTGCTGACCGAAACTCCGGCAGGGAAGGCCTGGACAGTAGGTTTCCTGTCCCAGGGAGGTGTAACCACCTCCCCAGACAGGCAGATGTGTATTGGGGCTGGGCGGGAGCACTCTCTGGTGCTTTGAAGTCCTTCACTGGGGACACACTTGGTGTCCCTGTGCATTGTCCAGTTCAACCCGGTTGCAGGGCCTACCTGCCCCTGCTCTGGCGTGAAACTGGACAAAGAAAATGAGTGAAACCACCCCTCTTTCCAAACCCTCCCATAGGTGGGTCCCTAGAGTATGTCCAACCCCCAAACTTAGTATAAGTATGGGAACCCAGTCCTTGCGACTTTTGATTACCCTGGACGAAAGTCTGCAATATATATCCTGGACCTTCGACATTCTATCCTGACTAGAGGACTGAAGAGATCTCCCTTGGGGTCAAGGAGTGACTCCCCTGCTGGGCAGGCACCAAAGAAACAACTGACCGGTCTGCAATTCTGAAGCTCCTGCCGGACACCGTAGTCTCTGCATCCCCAGAGCTGGATTTCCAGACATCTCCGAGGCTACCCTGAGTCCACAGCAAAGCTGAGGCCCGTGGCTATCATGGGTGACGTGGAACCGTGACTCCTGGCCAATGTGATCTTTTGCTCATCCATCATCTTCCTGGTCTTCCTCGAAGTTGTGCTTTGGGCTCCAAGTAGCCCCAGCCTTGAGCACCTCCTGCACCGAAGATTTCTGGCCTCCACTCTACGAGTGACCCGTGGGCCAGTTTCCAGTGCGACGCCTTGAGGCTCCTTCGCGATCGCTAGCCCATCGGCTAGTGGGTCCCCAGAAAGTCAACTCCTCTTCTGATTGAGCTTTCCTGGTTGCTCCAGATGTGCCCCAGCTTACCCTTTCTGGGATGAGTCCCCTTAGACCATGCTCGTCTGCACCGATGTCCTTTCTCTGATTCCAAGTGACTTGCCATTGCCAAGGCTTTTTGGGTCCAATCTGGTTGCTGACACTGCAGCACTCGACAGACTTTCTGGGACAGCTCAAATCCAGCTCCTGGTCATCATCAGCGCCACCTGGACCTCGTGGCTGAAGAGTCAAGAAACCCGTCAACTCACCTGAAGTACCCGACATCTGTGGGCATTGGTCTATCTTGCCCTTGGTCACTGGTAAGTGACCCAGACTCTGTCCCCTCTGCTCTCAGGTTCCTTGCTTCCTAGATGTGGGCATGGATCTCTCTGGACACTTCTCCTCTTCATGGCAGCAGCACTTCCTGAGCAGCTCCCATTGAAAACATCGACGCGACCCGACACCTATGCACCCGGCTTCCCTGGGTGAGGTAACTCGAGTACTCTGGTGCCCCTGTGGGTGTTGGCCCTAGACAGCTCTAAGTTCAGAAGGGTTCGCTCGCAGATAACTTCTAAGTGTCCTTAAACTCTACATTTCCAACCGCGACATTCCCCATAGAAGTAAACGGCGATTCGCGGCTGTGTTCCCACACTACACGCGTCCCCCGGGGGTCCCCTGTGTCACTACCTTGGGTGGTTCCTTGTGGTCCAAGCACTTCTACAGGCTCTAGGCCTTGTGTCTAGTTCAGTCGTGGTTCTTATACCACTTTATTGGTATGTGGTTTGGTACGCCCCTAGGGCCCAAACGTGTATTTGTGCTATTACTATTGATTTCTGACTTGTAACTTAAGTACTTCGAACTCCAGTCTCTTAAAGAGACTAGAGGGGTGTGTTTTATCTTAAATACATATATTTTAAATATATACCTGGTGTGGTTATCCTTTCATTTGATTATTCAAGAGATTATAGACTGGTAAAGCAATCTGCTTTACATTCCTTCAAGACTAAGCCTGAAGGCTGCTCTCCATAGCTACCACTAGGATAGCTTTCAATAAAGGTTGTCTTTAAACCCATCACCATAAGGGGTTGTTTGGACTGATACAAGGTGCCCACTATAACTAGTGGACAGCATATATCTGGCCAACTTTTCACATTGGTGGCAGCGGTGGGATTCCAGCTTGCTCTTGTTTTACCAAATAATCTCAATTGAATTGATCAACTGAAAACCACTAAAGGTACCTGAGGTACATATAATATCAAGTTTAGTATACAGTAAGTTCTACTGAACTTTGAGTTGTGTGTTAAGGGATAGCACACCCTTTCTACAACTCAAGAGAGTTTAGTAGGCCACACTAGTGTAGTTAGTGCAAAACACCACACCACGTTAGTAATGTCTTATCAGCCAGGAACCAGTGGGTCCCTGCCACAAGCCAGTGACCTTCTCCCCTATAAATATGAGGATCTCACCTTTGCACAGCTAAGGGCCTTTTGTTCCATTAGGCAGCTGAAGACAGGCAAAAGCCCAACCACCCAGCATCTCTTAAAGATACTCAGGCTGGATGATCTCTCAGGGCCTAGTGGGCCTGTAGGGGTAGGCAGAGTGGGTGGGACAGCAGGTGAGGGTGGGCCTAGGGGTGGAATTTCCCCTGACCCCACCTCTACTGCTGACCAGACTGATGACAATCATCAGGATCTGGTGAACCCAGCTCTATTGGATGAGGATGAGGAGGATGACAACAATGCTCCCCTCTTTGTTCCTCCAGGAAGAGTTGAAAATAGGGTTAGAAGGAATAGATCTCTCTCAGGGGAGTCTGTTCAGTCTACCTCATCTGTCGGGACCTCTGTTTCTTCTCATAGAGGGAGGGGAACCTCCCAGGAGAGGAGAGAGAGACTGCTGAAGTATGAGCAAGATGAGTTCAACCTCAGAAAGCAGCAGATGGCCCTAGATAGAGAAGCCATAGAGCTCTACAGAGCTAGTAAAAAGGAGGGACTAGAGTCCCTTGGTGGCAGCAATTTCCCTAGCGATAGTTAGAGGTCTTATGACCATAGAAACCTAAGTAAGATTGTCCCTCCCTACCAGAGTAGGGATGACTTCCACAAATGGATAACTGCCTTGGAGAGGGCCTGTAAAGTACAGAAGGTTCCTCAAAGTCAGTGGGCAGCAATCTTATGGCTCTCCTTTGCAGACAAAGGTAGAGATAAACTCCTCACTGTAAGAGAAGAGGATGCTGATGATTACCAGGTCTTGAAAAGTGCCCTGATAGATGGGTTTTACAACAAACAAATGATGGACGGAATGCTGACAATGCATACATTCTCCCCCAGTCAAGAGATCTGGGTTAAATCCATCGTTCTTTTGCCCACTACATGGCTTGGCAGTTCGGGCTGGACTGTTCCCATGAGGCACAGGGTCAAGACTGATTTGCATATGGCCATGTCTAAACTGGGGTGGCGTAGTGGGCAAAAGAACGATGGATTTAACCCAGATCTCTTGACTGCGGGAGAATGTCTGCATTGTCAGCATTCCGTCCATCACTTGTTTGTTGTAACGCTTTTCGCCCTAAGTGGGATGGGTATTCCCAGACGTGGGACCCGTGCTCACTACGCCACTGGAGTCAAGCTATCCTGGCTGATGACGGCTGATAGCCAGAAACCGGTCCTAGGATGCTTGATTCTGGTCCAGGGAAGACATGGCTTGGCAGTTCGGGCTGGACTGTTCCCATGAGGCACAGGGTCAAGACTGATTTGCATATGGCCATGTCTAAACTGGGGTGGCGTAGTGGGCAAATGAACGATGGATTTAACCCAGATCTCTTGACTGGGGGAGAATGTCTGCATTGTCAGCATTCCGTCCATCACTTGTTTGTTGTAACGCTTTTCGCCCTAAGTGGGATGGGTATTCCCAGACGTGGGACCCGTGCTTACTACGCCACTGGAGTCAAGCTATCCTGGCTGATGACGGCCGATAGCCAGAAACCGGTCCTAGGATGCTTGATTCTGGTCCAGGGAAGACATGGCTTGGCAGTTCGGGCTGGACTGTTCCCATGAGGCACAGGGTCAAGACTGATTTGCATATGGCCATGTCTAAACTGGGATGGCGTAGTGGGCAAAAGAACGATGGATTTAACCCAGATCTCTTGACTGGGGGAGAATGTCTGCATTGTCAGCATTCCGTCCATCAGTTGTTTGTTGTAACGTTTTTCGCCCTAAGTGGGATGAGTATTCCCAGACGTGGGACCCGTGCTCACTACGCCACTGGAGTCAAGCTATCCTGGCTGATGATGGCTGATAGCCAGAAACCGGTCCTAGGATGCTTGATTCTGGTCCAGGGAAGACCTGGCTTGGCAGTTCGGGCTGGACTGTTCCCATAAGGCACAGGGTCAAGACTGATTTGCATATGGCCATGTCTAAACTGGGGTGGCGTAGTGGGCAAAAGAACGATGGATTTAACCCAGATCTCTTGACTGGGGGAGAATGTCTGCATTGTCAGCATTCCGTCCATCAGTTGTTTGTTGTAACGTTTTTCGCCCTAAGTGGGATGAGTATTCCCAGACGTGGGACCCGTGCTCACTACGCCACTGGAGTCAAGCTATCCTGGCTGATGACGGCTGATAGCCAGAAACCGGTCCTAGGATGCTTGATTCTGGTCCAGGGAAGACCTGGCTTGGCAGTTCGGGCTGGACTGTTCCCATAAGGCACAGGGTCAAGACTGATTTGCATATGGCCATGTCTAAACTGGGGTGGCGTAGTTGGCAAAAGAACGATGGATTTAACCCAGATCTCTTGACTGGGGGAGAATGTCTGCATTGTCAGCATTCCGTCCATCACTTGTTTGTTGTAACGCTTTTCGCCCTAAGTGGGATGGGTATTCCCAGACGTGGGACCCGTGCTCACTATGCCACTGGAGTCAAGCTATCCTGGCTGATGACGGCTGATAGCCAGAAACCGGTCCTAGGATGCTTGATTCTGGTCCAGGGAAGACATGGCTTGGCAGTTCGGGCTGGACTGTTCCCATGAGGCACAGGGTCAAGACTGATTTGCATATGGCCATGTCTAAACTGGGGTGGCGTAGTGGGCAAAAGAACGATGGATTTAACCCAGATCTCTTGACTGGGGGAGAATGTCTGCATTGTCAGCATTCCGTCCATCACTTGTTTGTTGTAACGCTGATAGATGGGTTTGGCATAACCACTGAACAATACAGGTTACAGTTCAGGGATACCCCAAAGGTACAAAATCAAGACTTGGTTGACTTTGTAGACTGTGCTGCTAAGGCTCTGGAAGATTGGTTATTGGGCAATAAAGTGTGTGGCTTCAAAGGATTGTACAATCTGATAATGAGGGAGCAGATTCTTAATAACTGTCAAAATCAGCTGTTGCTCGGATCTGACCTCTCCCCAAGAATTGGGAAAGAAGGCAGACAAATGGGTCAGAACCAGGGTGAGGCAGAAAGTACAGAACCAAGGTGGTGACCCTAAGAAGCAAGATTCAAAAAACTCTGATAAGGGTGGGGACAAGGGTAAAGACCAGAAGTCTTCACACGGGCCCCAAAAACCTTCTTCAGGTGGGGTTTCACAGGTTAACAAAGGGAAAGGCCAAACGAAACCCTGGTGGAAAATCTGTAAGCATAAAACTCACTGAACTAGTGACTGCACCAAGGCTAAAGAAAATACTCCAACCACCACCAATGCCCCTAAGGCACCTGTTCCCCCTAGTACAGTTACAATTGGTGGTGGAAATACAATGAATAAGGGTGTAGTATGGTTGACCCTGGGTTCTGAGATGGACTCTGGCCTAGTCAGAGTACCAACTCAGGCTGTGCTTGTCAGTGATGGGGGCTTGGATATGTCCCCCTTTGTGAGCCCCAGTAACCTGGGCAAATACAGACAGTAGCCTTTAATTAATGGAGTAGAAGCTTGGGCATTCAGGGACACAGGAGCAAGTGTCACAATGGTGACAAAAGATCTTATGGATCCTGGGCAGATTATACTTGGTGAAATGTACCAAGTGACCAATGCTAGCAATGTGGGAACAGACCATTCTCTGGCAGTTGTTAACTTCTCCTGGGGAGGGGTAACTGGCCTTAAGAAGGTTGTGGTAAGTGCAGACCTACCAGTACAGTGCTTGCTTGGCAATGATCTGGAAATTTCATCTTGGGCTGAAGTGGAGCTCAGGACACATGCAGAAATGTTAGGGATCCCTGCACATGTCTTTGCTGTGACTAGGTCACAGGCTACAATGTCAAAAGCTGGACAGGCCCTGGATTCTGGAATAATGGACCAGGTGCCTCACAAGAGGAGGAGCAGAAGGGTCAAGGCAGAGCCTTCCCACCTGTCTCAGGATGCTGATCAGTCTCCTCAGAGAGATGATCTTGAGCCTGAAGAAGGAACTGTCCCATAGGAGCTTTAACCTGACCAGGTTGAGTTCTTGGGGACAGGGGGCCCTTCCAGGTCTGATCTGAGCCAGGAGCAGAAAACCTGCCCCTCTCTTGAAACCCTCAGACAGCAAGCTGCTAATGAGGCTGCTGAAAATGCTAGTGGCACCCATAACGTTTATTGGGATGATGGACTCCTATACTCAGAGAGTAGAGACCCCAAGCCTGATGCATCCAGGAGGTTGGTTATACCTCTGAAGTTTAGGGTTTTCCTATTGACACTAGCCCATGATATTGCCCTAGCAGGACACTTAGACCAGAACAAGACTTGGGACAGAATTGTTCCTCACTTTCCATGGCCACACATGTCTGAACACACAAAGAAGTTCTGTCGCTCCTGTGCAACCTGCCAAGCCAGTGGCAAAGCAGGTGGCACTACAAATTCCCCCCTTATACCACTACCTGTGGCGGGGGTTCCCTTTGAGAGGGTTGGGATTGACATTGTTGGTCCCATGGATCCTCAAACTGCATCTGGGCACAGGTTTATACTGGTGGTATTGGATCATGCCACCAGGTATCCAGAATCAATTCCCCTAAGGACCACTAAAGCACCTGTAGTGGCAAGAGCTCTCTTGAGTGTGTTCTCAAGAGTAGGTTTTCCAAAGGAGGTAGTATCTGACAGAGATGTAAACTTTATGTCAAGTTACTTAACTGGAATGTGGAAGGAGTGTGGAGTGAATTACAAATTCACCACACCCTATCGCCCACAATGCAATGGTTTAGTTGAAAGGTTCAATAAAACCTTAAAGGGTATGATCAAAGGACTCCCAGAGAAGCTTAGGCGAAAATGGGACCTTCTCTTGCCCTGCCTTTTATTTGCATACAGGGAGGTGCCTCAGAAGGGGGTTGGCTACAGCCCTTTTGAAATTCTGTTTGGTCACCCTGTCAGGGGTCCATTGAGTTTGGTGAAGGAAGGATGGGAGTTACCTCTCAAGCCCCCAAAGCAAGACATAGTGGACTATGTACTTGGTCTCCGCTCCAGGATGGCTGAATAAATGAAAAAGGCAAACAAAAACCTTGAGGCTAGCCAGGAACTGCAAAAAGCCTGGCATGACCAAAAGGCTGTACTGACTGTTTACCAGCCAGGACAAAAAGTGTGGGTTTTGGAGCCTGTGGCCCCAGCAGCTCTCCAGGACAAGTGGAGTGGACCCCACACTATTGTTGAACAGAAAGGGGAGGTTACCTACTTGTTAGACCTTGGAACCCCTAGGAGTCCCCATATGGTTCTCCATGTCAACAGGCTAAAGCCATATGTGGAGAGGGCTGACATGGGCTTGCTCATGGCAACTGATGACGGACAGGAGGAAGAGAGTGACCCACTCCCTGACCTCCTCTCACAGAACCTTGATGATGAGTCAGTAGATGGTGTAGCCTTGGCAGGCAGCCTCACTGCCCAGCAACAAACTGATTGTAGACAGGTTCTCAATCAGTTCAGACACATGTTTCACTGACTCCAAGTCAGACTACATGGTGCACTCATGAAGTGGACTCTGGGTACAGTCTGCCTATTAAAAATAAGATTTATAGGCGACCTGACTATGTCAGGGACTGTATCAGGACAGAGGTCCAGAAAATGTTGGATTTGGGTGTGATTGACACCTCAGATAGCCCTTGGCTGGTCCAGTGGTCCTTGTGCCAAAACCTCACATCAGTGGTGGGAAAAGAGAGATGAGGTTTTGTGTGGACTACAGGGGTCTCAATGCAGTCACTAGGACTGATGCTCCTCCCATCCCAAGGGCAGATGAGCTTAAAGATACTTTGGCCTCAGCCAAGTACCTTAGCACATTTGACTTGACAGCAGGCTACTGGCAGATCAGACTAGCTGATGATGCAAAGCCAAAGACAGCATTTTCTACCCCTAGTGGGCACTATCAATTTGTGGTAATGTCCTTTGGTTTGAAGAATGCACCTGCCACTGTCCAAAGGTTGGTGAATACAGTTCTCACAGGCCTGGAAGCCTTTAGTGCAGCATATCTAGATGATATTGCTGTCTTTAGCTCCACCTGGGAGGATCACCTGGTCCACCTAAGGAATGTATTGGAAGCCCCGCAAAAAGCAGGCCTAACTATCAAAGCTACTAAGTGCAGATAAGGCAGAGTCAGGTTGTGTACCTGTGCCACCTTGTAGGTGGGGGCCAGGTTCAACCATTGCAGAGCAAGATCCAGACCATAATGGAATGGACTGCTCCAACTACCCAGACTCAGGTGAGAGCCTTCTTAGTATGTAAAAAACACGGGAGGGACCCCACTGCCCAAGAGACAGGGTACCACAAATATGTAAAAAGAGAGATTATCTTGGGTATGTATAGCCACCTAGATCACAGTCGTGTCAAATTCACTCAGGACATTTGACACGACTGTGATCTAGAGAGCCTTCTTAGGCCTGACTGGGTACTATAGGAGATTTTTCAAAGGGTAGGGATCAATAGTGACACCCTTGAATGACCTAACTTCTAAGAAAATGCCCAAAAAGGTTCAGTGGACAGCTAGCTGTCAAAAGGCATTTCATGTCCTGAAGCAGGCCATGTGTACTGCTACAATTCTGCAGAGTCCTGACTACTCCAAAAAGTTCATTGTTCAGACTGATGCATCTGAATTGGGGGTTGGGGCTGTGCTGTCACAATTGAATGAAGAAGGTCAGGATCAGCCAGTAGCTTTCATAAGCAGAAGGCTGACCCCTAGAGAGAAATGGTCAGCCAATGAGAGGGAGGCCTTTGCTGTGGTTTGGGCTCTGAAGAAGTTGAGGCCATACTTGTTTGGTACTCACTTCCTTGTTCAGACAGACCATAAGCCCCTCTTATGGCTAAAACAAATGAAGGGTGAAAATCCCAAACTGCTTAGGTGGTCCATTTCCCTACAGGGGATGGACTTTACAGTGGAAAATAGATCTGGGAGTAACCATGCCAATGCAGATGGACTCTCTAGGTATTTCCATTTAGAACATGAAGACTCAACTGGTCAAGGTTAGTTTAATGTCCCTGCGTTTGGGGGGGGGGGGGTTGTGTAGGAGAGTAGGATCTGCTTCACATGGGTACCCCCACTTTTTGCTGGTGTTTTACTGTTTTTCGACCTTAGTCTGGCAGTGGCCCATTGGCTAGCAGGTCCCCACAAAGGCAACTCCTTCTCTGCTTGGGCTTTCCTGGTAGCTCCAGACGTGACCTTACTTACCTTTGCTGGGTGAGTCTATCAGACCTTGCTGGTTTGCACGGCAGTCCTTTCTCTGATTTCCAGTGACTTGCTGTTGCCAAGGCTTGTTGGGTCCAATCTGGTCGCCGACACCGCAGCACTCAACAAACTTTGTGCGACAGCTCGAATCCGGCTCGTGGACTTCGTCGACACCTCCTGGACCTTGTGGCTGAAGAGTCAAGACACCCATCAACTCACCTGAAGCACCCGACATATGTGGGCATTGGTCCATCCTGCCCTAGGTCACTGGTAAGTGACCCAGACTCTGTCCCCTCTGTTTTCAGGTTCCTTACATCCTAGATCCAGGCTTGGATCTCTCAGGACACTTCACCTCTTCACGGCAGCAGCAGTTCTTTGCAGGCTTCCATTGGAATCGATGACGCGACCCGACACCAAAAGACACCTAGGCAACCGGCATCCCTGGGTGAGGTAACTCGAGTACTCTGGTACTCTCGTGGGTGCTAGCCCTAGAACTACCTAAGTCCAAAAGGGTTTGGTCCTGACTCAATTAGAAGTGTCCCTAATCTTTAAAATTCCAACTGCGACATTTCCCATAGAAGATAATAGGAACCCGCGGTTGTGTTTTCACACTGCATACGGCTCCCGTGGGTCCCCTTTGTCACTACCTTGGGTGGTTCCTTGGGGTCCCAACAATTCTACAGGCTCTAGGCCTAGTGCCTATTCCAGTCGTGGTTCCTATATCACTTTTTTGGTATATGGTTTGGTATGCCCCTAGGGCCCAAATGTGTATTTGTGCTTTTACTGATGCTTGATCACTTGTAACATAAGTACTTCGAACTCCAGTCTCCAGAGATTATAGACTGGTAAAACAAGCTGCTTTACATTCCTTCAAGACTTAGCCTGAAGGCTGCTCTCCATAGCTACCACTAGGATAGCTTTCATATAAGGTTGTCTTTAACTATTCACCATAAGGGGTTGTTTGGACTGATACAAGGTGCCCACTAGAACTAGTGGACAGCATATATCAGGCCCCGACATTTTGCTGGTGTTTCACTGTTTTTCGACCTTAGTCTGGCTGTGGCACTGCTAATCAGGACCCCAGCCTAGCTTCTTCCTCTCTAAGATGGTTTCCATGTACATTAGGTACATTTCTAAGTGGATTCTGGAGTGCTTTATAAGCCCCTAGTATATGGTATATGTTAGACGGACCGGGAGGGTCGGCCGAGGACAAGGGGAGAGGTCTCCTGGGAGAGCCGTCTCCAGCGATCGTACAGATGAGTAACTTCCCCCCCACAGATACACACCACACAAGGATGGGATTTAACGTTCTTTATAGGCAATTTCTTGAGGTACGATGAAATGGTACAAGGAGGTCTGGACTCAGGGGTCCCCTCGATTCTAGTCTCTTGGTTTGGGAAAAGGGGGTAGCGGGACAGTCTGGTTACCAATCTGGTAGCTGAGATGGTATGGTGGGTAGCTCACAATCCTCGAGCTCGGTGTTCTAGCTTGGACGGGCCGCGGCAGCGCCAGCAGGTCCCGGTGAAGGTGGTCGTTACACGGTCCGCGGCAGCGCCAGCAGGTCCCGATGAAGGTGGTCGTTACAACGGTCCGCGGCAGCGCCAGCAGGTCCCGACGAGGATGGATGATGCAGAAGGCCGCGGCAGCGCCAGCAGGCAGGACTATAATTCACAAGGCAGGGCTACGGCAGCGCCAGTAGTCCGTCAAGGCTGAGTTCTTCTCGGTGTCTCTCGACTCCAGGATACAACTGCCTTCCTGCTCTGGAGCTGCCCTAGTTATAGGTCTGGCGCCCTTTGATGTCCGGACCCTCGCACTTGGAGGTCGGGGGGGTCCGGGATGAGGGAGTCCAGACACCCAGCAGGGGGTGGAGCCAGCGCCCGGGGGAGCTGGAGGGTGATCGGCACCTGGCGGGGGAGAGCCATCGACACTTCTTTCTCCCATTGACCTGCCAAGTGGTCCGTTCACCTCCTGGGTGGATGGTGGTGCCGGGCTGTCGGGGCCGGGCCAGGCCCAGGGTTAGGGTCGAGCTGAGGCCACGCGGCCTCGTGGCGCAGTGTCCAAGATGGCGGCTGATCCGGCCGGGGGAGCCGGTAGGGGTTCGGCCCCATGATACATGGATGTCCGGGGGCAGGAGTTCCGTCGGGAGACGGGGTGCGGGTTGCTCTTGTGGGTAACACCTAGGAGTCCGGGGCTTGGGCCGTGTCATGCGGGGAGGGAGCGAGCCCTTCATGTGGCCTGTCCAACATGCGTCCCCCCCAGCTGAAGGCGGGGAGAGTCACCCATCCTCTTGGGGACTCTCCTCGTCGAGGCGGAAAAAGCGTGACAGGCCATCTGCGTTGGCGTGGTCTTGGCCCGGTCGATGTTCCACAGTGAAGTCCATCCCCTGCAGGGAGATGGACCAGCGCAATAGTTTTGGGTTTTCCCCCCGCATCTGCATTAGCCACTGCAGGGGTCGATGATCGGTTTGCACCCGGAAGTGGGTACCGAAGAGATAGGGCCGGAGCTTTTTGAGGGCCCACACCACTGCGAAGGCCTCCCTCTCGATTGTGCTCCAGCGCTGTTCTCGGGCCAGGAGGCGTCTGCTGATGAAGGCCACCGGCTGGTCAAGACCCTCGGGGTTCAGCTGGGAGAGAACCGCCCGATGCCGTGGTCGGAGGCGTCCGTTTGCACAATGAATTCCCGACTGTAATCGGGGGCCTGGAGCACAGGGGCGGTGCACAGGGCGGCTTTCAGCTTCTCGAAGGCCGCTTGACAGTCGGGGGTCCAGTTAATCTTCTTCGGTTGGTTTTTGGACGTGAGACCCGTGAGGGGCCCCACAATGCTGCCATAGTCCCTCACGAACCGCCGGTAGTAGCCGGTGAGTCCCAAGAAGGCTCGGACCTCGGTCTGCGTGACTGGGGGTTGCCAGGACTGGATGGCAGCGATTTTGAGTTGCAGAGGGGCCACCAGACCGCTTCCCACCTGGTGTCCGAGGTAGGTCACGGACCCCTGACCAATTTGGCATTTGCCGGCCTTGATTGTGAGGCCGGCCCGCTGGAGGGCTTGCAGGACCTCTCGGAGGTGGTGGAGGTGGTCGGACCAGTGGTGGCTGTACACAGCGATATCGTCCAGGTAGGCGGCGCTGAACTCTTCGAGCCCCGCCAAGACCTGGTTCACTAGTCGCTGAAAAGTAGCTGGGGCATTCTTCATGCCGAAGGGCATGACCTTGAAGTGGTAGTGGCCATCGGGGGTAGAAAAGGCGGACCGTTCTTGGGCTCGGGGTGTGAGACCGATCTGCCAGTAGCCCGCTGTCAGGTCGAAGATGCTGAGGTAGCGGGCAGCCCCCATGCGGTCGATCAATTCATCCGCTCGGGGGATGGGATGAGCCTCGGTCCTGGTGACAGCATTCAAGCCCCGATAGTCGACGCAGAATCGGAGTTCAGGAGTGGTGCCGGGGGCAGCGGCTTTGGGGACCAGCACGACCGGGCTGGCCCAGGGGCTGTCCGAGGTGTGGAAATATGGATTTTCCTGGTCAGTTATGTCCCCTATCTTGGACCCCAACGGTTCCATGTGTATATCACAAGTACATATATGTCCCCCCCAGTTCCAGTTATGAAGACGCAAATACATGTATGCCCACCGTCAACATGTCCTCTGCCAGATCCGCCATGAATAGGCCGGATATTCCATTCTTAAATATGAAAGGCCACCGGCTTTATATGGTTCACTTATGCCATTTTTCAGTCCAGGCAAGTAGGCCCTGATTCTGTCATCAAACTCTTCTTGCCTTCTGCCTCTAAAAGCTCCAGCCCGAGCCTGCATCTGTGACCATGAACTTTGTCTCATTCTCTGCGCGGCTCACGAAGCCTGACATCAGCTTACTCTCTGCCAAGAACTGTATTTCACCTTCGAATTATCTGCTTCCCCCTCAGCCGATGCATTCCTGCCTAGTAGTTTAAGTAAACATTCCTCCAGTTACCAAGCAAAAAGGCCCATCTTCTCTGTCCTCATGCAAGTAATTCATAGCCCTGTTACCATGGAATATTCCTACCCCCTCGCATTCAGTGTAGACACTTAGACGCTTGTACACGCACAGTCAGTATAGAATAGATTCTGTCCAAGAGTCCTTCTTTTATGGATAACATAGTTCTTTAAACATAGGATGTTAGATATGATTTGGGATTAGGTTGACTTGACCCCCCAGACTTCTTGTCTCCACATATAGAGCTAATGTCAAGTCCCCGTCACCCCCTAGTTACACGTCAATTACACGTCATACTGCTGCGCGCGCATCAATGCCAAGTATTATCTTATAGATCCACCTATGTATTACGTCATAACCAATCATGTTCCTTTCTACTCATTAATACACCCATTTTCGGTTACGCAAACCAAACGTCAATGTCCTTATCAATTGTTACGCCTACTATATTCACTTCATTATAATGTATGGACTATAAAAGTTACTTCTTGTCAATAAAGTATGTACTTCACTTCCTGAACCCCCGTGGTGATGGAACTTGAGGCATCCGATTATAATCGACCACCGGAATAAAGTCCATTCCGAAACTCTAATATCACGGATTCTGCCTCTCATTTTACTGAGCTATTTTATAATGTTTCTGTATCAAATTCAGTCCCGGTAAAGGAGAAATATTTACCACATGATGGCGCCTGAACAGGGACACTTTCTCATCTCACGCGCCGGCGGTGCGTTGCAGGCCCGGTCTCCTGCCACAGCTGGACGGACAATAACGCGTACCAGCAGGATTTCCTGTATCTCCCTCCGGTCAAGCGGGGGCGACTGAGACTGCGATCAACACCCAGACGAGGCGGTGAGAAGTGCGAAGTATCCCGACCAGAGCCTAGCTGAGAGAGCAAGATCCGAGGTATATAGAGACCCACCAGTCCGAAGTCAAGCCCAGTGTCCGACGAGTCGAGTCGAGTCCGGTCCGGTTCAAGTTCAAGTTACTGAGGCCTTCCGTTTCCGAAGCTACCCGGTGAGTACCATTGCTGGGGAGGCATTTCTGACGTGCACATAGGTTGTGCCGGTCAAGACGGGTTTGGGTACACAAATCCGGTCTGCACTGTTTTAGCAGTGTATCTGTACTGTTTAGCAGTATATCAAGTATTCCGAAGTATTCCGAAGTGTCTAGTTATTGTCTAGTTATTGTCGAGAATTAAGCTTGGTGATTAGTTATGCAGACGATCATCATTGTTGTTTCAGTTAATGGTTTAATGTTAAATGTTTAAAGTGTTTAAGTATGTTCTGAATATCGTGGTATGAATGACTGTTCATTATCGTGTTTATTGTATTAAGTCTGTTCAAATTCAAGTATCAGGTCAAAATCAAGTATAAGGTCAGTTCTCAATATGCCGCTCTTTTCGAAATTAAGGCAGATCACTACCAGAAAAGGGGTTCTCGAAGAAGCAGTCCCTATTCCTCCTAGGGACACTCCAGGGCACTTTATGTATCACAAACATGGCTTAGACGCTATATTATTTCTTGATTTATGGGTAGACTATACCAAGGGATTACCAGAAAGTCAGAGGTGGCCCACAGCGGGGACCTGGGATGCAGAGTGCATCATGAAAGTCGAGGAAGAGTTATGGAAAAGAAAAGTCAGACAGTCACAGAAAGACGCCGTTGAATTATGGCGTAAAGAATCACATAGACGAACAGAAAAAGCACGTAGACAGGAGGAGAAGAGTAAAGAGAATTCCAATAAAGTTCGAGAGAATCTATTAATTGAGGAAGGTATCCGAGTAAAATCAGAACAAGTAGACAGACAAAGAAATGCCCTTATGAATGGTATGTATCCCCTTCTGGCCGAAGGATTACCTAAGGCTACTCCAGAGACACCAAAAGACTTGCCAACCCCATTGTTCCCAATAAAGGTACATCCTAAGGGGCATCCTAGAACCGCAGAAGATGTTTTTCTTTCCTCATATTTAGATGACGCAGCTCCCGAGTATGCTAATTCCGCCCCACATAGACCGCATACCAGGGAGGTTCAACGCCAAGATCCAGTACCCGTATCCCTGCAGCAACAAATCGAGTCACAAGTTCCGGCAAGCACATCTGTTTCTGTATCCGCTCCTACAGCTACTTCTATGGCTGTGTCCACACCTGCAGTTGCTGTGTCACGTTCGACGAATCCTTTTACACCCGACGCCCCAGATGGGGCCGCGGGAGGAGCTGCCAATGTCTTTTCTACGCCACCCAGAATAAATAAACTTACTTTTCAAGAGTCAGCGCATTCACGTACACCCAAACTCCTTAGTGCTCGTGCGCTTAAGGAACTTCTTATAGATTGTAGATATGACCCGGTGCCTGGAAAGGAGGACGAAATGACCCTAGCATCATTGCGTATCAGACGAGCCGCAGTGTATTTAGCGAAGTTACCAGGAATGACTGCGCATCTAGATAATATATATCATTTTGTCCAAACGGGGCGAGATCCAGAATGTATTTACAGAGCTATGGAATACCAGAAAGTAGAGATACAGGGGGAACTGTTACGTTTCCTCATAAACTGTGTGATCCGAAATCAAGACCGACCGGGGGTAGACCCGGAAGCAATGAAAATTCTTACAAGATGGAGCCAGAATATATCGGAAGGGAGACATAATAAACAAAACTGTATAATAGCCATGTGCCGAAAGATCCGTAAAGAAATAGAACGCCTACACGAAGAGCGATTAGAGGTAGACGAGTTCGAACAAAACGAGGAAGATGGGTCAGGACTGCCCACAGGACAGTCAGACACCATAGCCTATGTAGGTAGAGGAAGATCTTGTAATAGGAATCAGACTAGATGTCATACTGACCCAATACGTCCAATATGTCTAGATAATAACAGGAATTTTCAAATACCTATAATTAATATAAGGTCTAACGAGCATTCGTTCCAAACCGCCGACAAACTACTCCGAGAACGAAGGGGTTATCATTTCCTCGATTCTATGGATGAACAAGATTTAGCCAGGGCAGCTGTCCATTGGGTGGACAGTCCCGGAAAATATAGTGATGATACAGTAGTACGCACATTTTTGAATCTTACCCCAGATGAACAAAGGTTAGCTGGGATTTATATGATTCAACAACTCATTATACTATATCGGAGTCAGCATTCGGACCCTGGTCCCTTGCCTGACATACTGACTGAATTACTTATGAATAAATGGAGAGGTCCAGGTACTGAATTAATTAAAGAAATTCTAGAATCAAGAAAGCAGTATATTCTTTTTGTATGTTCAGAACATGTTCCATTGTCCGTCAAGGAAAGAACCACGTATCACATAGATAGACAGAATCCCTTACGAGAAGTGCACCCAATAAAGGGTGAGGACAATCAGTTTAAACGCGTATTTGTATATACGCCCATATCGAAAATAGAATTGTTAGAAATGAAGAAAGTGGTACCCAGTCATGACAAAGACCCAGCGGGTTTTCACCGAGAAATTAAAGACATGTTACTCATGGGAGAGTATACCTACCCCGACATTATGACAATATTAAAGGTGTTGATGCCTGCTGGCATTTATGAGAAACTCAAGGAAAAAGAGTGGGAGATAGGTGATCAAAAGATAGAATGGTCAGCATTAGAAGCAGAAGAAAGGGCCCGAGGTCCAGGTTCGGGGCTTGGGGACAAAACTAAAGCACTACCAGGTCTACTAGTACAGGTACTGCCACGTTTATTGACTACGAAAAAGGAAGATCGGGGTACAATTTCAGCCTGTAAGCAGAAGCAAGATGAAGACACTAGTGATTACTATGCCCGATTTGAAAAATGTTTTGGTATAAATAGTGGCATAAAAGCAAGTAGCGAATCATACCCACATCTGTTTGTAACAAAATTAGTAGAAAATGCTCTGCCCCCAGTAAAGAATAGAGTATTAAAATTCGAGAGTACCTGGCAAGGTAACACTCCAACACAAATGTTACAAATGTTACAGTACCACCACAATAGAATTAAAGAGGAACAAGAACATGAACACAGACGCATGAAAGACACGAAAATGAAAATGCTAGTTTCCCAGACAGTTCCAGCTGAAGGACATAAAAAGGGTATGACACATTCCGATTCAGCAGGACCTGTAAAGGGGACATGCAATTATTGTAAAAAGCCAGGCCATTACGTACACGATTGTCCAGTTTTAAAACATAATATCGCCATAGGTAAAACACAAGAAAGATCACGGCCACTAAGACAAGATCAGAATGAACAAGGAGCTATGCAGCATGCCCAGGCCATGCCAGCCGCACAACAGCCAATACAGTTTGTGCCAGCTGCACCACCGTTGCCTGCTGCTGCCACACAGACAACAACACGACAAATGTATCAGACCGCACAGTATGAATATCCCGAGTATCAGCGTTACGCATGAACAAGCCTAGAGAGGGAAGTTGACTTACCCCTTATCGAGATTCCTGTAGATCAAGAAGGACCTTATGTACATAGTAAATTATTAGGTCAAGATAGAAAATTTTTACTCGATACAGGGGCAAGTCGAACAACTATAAAACGTAGTGAAGTTCCAGGGGCACCCCTCTCAGGCTCACAGAATATTTCCCTTGGTTTTTCAGGAAAACCTATTGTTAATGAAGTGTCACAACCTCTGCCACTTACGATAGGACCTTTGACCCGAACTACAGATTTATTGCTTACTAAATCATGTCCAGAAAATCTATTAGGAATAAAAACGTTAAAAGCTCTAGGAGCTATAATATGTTGTTCTCCGGAAGGAGTAAGATTGTTTTTACGTGATTTTAAAGGTCACTATGTATCTAGAGACATGGATCCCCGACTGCAGACCTTACCTACACGTCTATGGGCACAAGGCCCTACTGATGTTGGTTGCATGAATATTACACCATATCGAGTCACACTAAAGGCAGGAGTGGTGCTACCACGAATGCGACAATACAAGTTACCACCAGATGCTGTAGTGGCTTTACTACAAATCATTGACGAACTCATTGCCCAAGGAGTAGTTGTGGAAACAGACTCCAATATATGTAATTCACCGATAATACCGATTCTTAAACGAACAGATCCTACAGCGCCGCCAGTATATCGATTGGTTATTGATCTGCGCGAGTTAAACAAATGCATTGTGCCACAATTTCCTGTGGTCCCAGATATCTCGTCATTATTGACAGCTATTGATTCCGAAGCAACATTCTTTACTGTAATTGATCTCAAAAACGCCTTTTTCAGCGTCCCAATAGATCCGGAAAGCCAATATTTGTTCGGATTTAGTTTAAATGGACGTAGCTTTAAATTCACACGCGCACCTCAAGGATTTACAGAAAGCCCCAGCATCTATAGCCAAGCACTGAAACGAGAACTTGACAGTATCCACATGCCAGTTAACACTGCCTTGCTTCAATATGTCGATGATCTGTTGATCACCGCAAGAAGCGAACCTGAATGTGAGAAAGCATCACTGACAGTTTTACAATTTCTAGCCGAAAAAGGGCACAAGGTGTCCCCTTCTAAGCTGCAATTCTGTGTCCAGCAAGTTGTTTATCTTGGACACTCGCTGGACAAGGAGGGAAGGCAGCTTACACCCGACCGCATTCAGTTAATAACTAACATGCCAATACCCAAGACACAAAAGGAGGTGCGGGCTTTCATAGGCCTCACTTCATACTGTAGACAGTGGATCCCGCAGTATGCATTTCTAGCAAAACCACTCATTCAATTGACAACACAGGAGGCAGCCACATCGACTGTTCTCCCTTGGACTCAGGAACACACACAAGCTTTTGAAAGCCTAAAGAAAGCTTTATGTCAAGCACCCGTTTTAGCAACGCCATGTTACAGAAAACAGTTTACACTCTTTGTTACAGAACGCGAAGGTACTGCTTTGTCAGTACTCACACAGGATCAAGCAGGAGCACACAAACCATGTGCCTATTTCTCTAGTACATTAGATCCCGTAGCTCAGGCTTTGCCTGCGTGCCTGAAATCAGTAGCAGCGACAGCTTTAGCAATCAGACAAAGCGATGCCATAGTGTTAGGACATCCATTGACAGTTCAAGTACCCCACGCAGTAGAGGTTCTTGTAAATAGAACGCAAACACAACACTTGACTATAGCGCGACTTACAGGATATGAACTTACATTGTTTCAGCCACATATAGAAATAAGACGCTGTAACACATTGAATCCTGCCACACTTTTGCCAGTAACCGGAACAGACCCACTAGCCCATGACTGTATTGAAGTTATTACTGTAACGACAAAACCCAGACAAGACTTGACCGATGTTCCATTGTCAGATCCAGACTTGACATTTTATGTCGATGGTTCATGCATGAGAACAAGTACAGGAGAGTTAGTAGCCGCTTATGCAGTCACAACAGATACTGAAGTCATTGAAACTAATCGTATAAATACTTTGTCAGCTCAAGCCGCAGAGCTCATCGCTCTGACACAAGCCTGTATTCAAGCCACGAATAAAAAAGTCAACATATACACTGATTCACGTTATGCATTCGGAGTTGTACATGACTTCGGCGTGCTGTGGCGAGAGAGAGGTTATTTAACTTCCCACGGTGCCCACATTCAGCACGGACCCCTCATTCACGCATTATTAGATGCAATACATCTACCCACTGTAATATCAATTATGAAATGTAAGGCCCATACGAAGGTTACTGATATCATTTCCCAAGGCAATGATCTAGCCGACAGAACAGCTAAACTGACTGCTCAAACTCAGACCCCCGACATGACAAAGACAATAGTCCCGACACCGACACATTGTATGACCGTTAAAGATCCTACTCTTGACGTAATTGACATACAGACACATGCTACACCAGACGAAATAAAGAAATGGACCGAGTTAGGAGGGATCCAAACGGACCAAGGATGGATGATGAAGGAAAGGTCTGTATGGTTCCTTCCTGATTCAATGGTCCAAGTCGTAATTAACACTATACATAGTCCGGCACATCTAGGAGAAAAAGCTATGCTAGACAGCATTCAACACATTTGGTTCAATAAACATTTACGAGCAGCAGCAAAACAAAAGGTCCGTACCTGTATGATCTGTTGCCAGTTCAACCCAGGAAAAAGTGTTCCCGTAGAACAGGGTGGATTTCATCCTCCTGATCACCCTTTTGAAGTCCTACAGATGGATTATATCCAGATGGAACGATGTCGAGGATTCAAATATGTTCTCGTAGTTGTCTGCGCTCTGTCCCGTTGGACAGAGGCGTACCCGGTTTCAGATTACACTGCCCCGACTACTGCCAAACAGTTGGTTCGAGAATTCTTCCCACGATACGGTTTACCACGTGTTGTCTACTCAGATAACGGCCAGCCGTTCTCATCCGAATTAATGAAACACGTTTCACTTCTGCTAGGATATCAGTGGAAATTCCACTGTGTCCGACATCCCGAGGCAGCAGGTCTCGTAGAAAGACATAATCAGACACTGAAAATCAGACTGTCCAAAATATGCAGAGAGAAAGGGGTCGACTGGATAGTAGCATTACCAGTTGCACTTTTTTACATGAGAATGGTAGCACACTCTAGAACAGGGCTATCCCCGTATGAGGTGATCTTCGGTAGACCACCGAATATGTGGGGGACGCCTATACCACGCAAAATAACTGATATTGACTGTAATATGCTGACAGATTACTTGGCTTCCTTGATGTCTGCACTACAATCTTCTCGTTCACAGGTAGCTGCAGCCTTTCCCGACAACACTGAGGTGAAACCCCATGACGTTGTTCCGGGTAATCTTGTCTTTGTGAGGAATTTCGACCGAAAGACTCAGCTGGAGCCCAGGTGGAAAGCACCCAAGTTGGTCCTGTTGACCACAAGAACAGCCGTGAAGATCGAGGGCCGCAAGGGCTGGATTCATTCAAGCCACATCAAGAAATTTCATGGACTATCTTCGGATATAGACACTGTGCCCTGCACTCCCTCACAGACTGATACAAAACTCCCTTTTGTTGAACCTAACAAATCTGAAAATTATAAACTAAAGCTTAGGCCCAACCAGTCGAGCAATTTGATTGTTTAAGTCCTCTCCAAGGTGAAGCGGTTGAATTGTCTCTGACATGTATCCCTTGGACCTAAGTAGAGAAAATACCCGAAAAATGTTGAAACGACAGGCGTATTGTAAATCACTGCGTAGCCACTGCATAGTGACATTATTAATTTTGTTTTTATTGAGTCTTTTAATAATTATTACAAGTATGTTGTTGCACATATATTACCCTATTTCTAGACATGTTTATAATGTTGCTGCTGAACATTCTTTTAGTGACTTACCTCCGCATGAATTGTCTTATAGACTTGCGCTGCGCAATAACACTTTCATTAGTATGTTACATCATTCCCATCAGACTAGTAATGCCACCAATTGTTGGGTGTGTGGCCGACTCCCTCCCTATCAGAATTATGAAGGAGTCCTGCCTTTCTTTCCACATTCATTCACACATAATGGCTCCTGTGGAGCATGGTTTAGTTTAATTAATTCCATAGACTCAGACACAGCAGTTTACCAAGACCATTGGATATGGGGAAACCTGAACCTAGTTTTACTCAAAGTCTGCTACCCTGACAAGGAGGGTCGCCCCAAAAGAACAGGAACTTATCTAGAAAATGAAGTGTATGGATTAGGTAATTTTACACCTAATCTCATGATTCTAAATGTCGTATCCGAAGTTGAGCTAGTCTTACCCACCATGTCAGTATTCCCAGCAAAAGGTGAATTGTGTGTAAGAAAGGTTGGTTCCATACATATGGGCCATAGTAAATGCACTACTATGGTAGAATTCAGTGATCAAGGAAAATCTTCATTCAGAGCTTCTCGCCACTCCTACTTTATATGTGGTCAGACTGCATATATGCGTCTACCCCTAGATTGGGATGGTACCTGCTACATTGCATTCCTTTTGCCACCTGTTTTCCTAGCTCCTCCTGATTATTACAGAAATATTCATTTAGTACACAACAGAGAACGGAGAGATCTCCCCATTGTCGATTACACTGAGACGGCATGGGACAAGTATGTAGATTTTAATAAAGGCATCTTTCCCTATATAGGTACTGTTACTAATAGTAAGCTGATACGTAGATTAACTAGAACCCTTGAAGCAGTAGTGAATGAGACTATTTCCGCCTTAGGCAATTTAACGGAAGAGCAGTCTGCTATGCGGATTGTTGTGCTTCAAAATCGTCTTGTCCTTGACGTCATCCTGGCTGATAGGGGCGGAGCTTGTAGGGTCATCGGATCAAGCTGTTGCGTATTCATACCAGAAAATTCGCCATCTGTATATAAAGCCATCACTCGCCTTCATAAGATTGTAAGCCAGATACACCAGAACCCAGGCACTTGGACTTGGTCCAGTTGGTTTTGGAATGCGGTATCAGCCTGGGGATGGAGAGTTCTATCCTTCCTAGGTATTGGCCTTCTCATACTATTCAGTTGCTGTCTATGTCTACAATGTGGACCAGCGATTTGTGGTCTGTGTGCCACATCGTGTATCCCACATCAAGATTTTCATTCAAGAACCCGGAAGAAGAAAGAAGAACAAATGATGCTATATGAACAGATCAATGGATTGATGAAGATTGATATCTCTTGAAGGGCAAGTAGGGGACAAGGAGGGAATGTGGAAATATGGATTTTCCTGGTCAGTTATGTCCCCTATCTTGGACCCCAACGGTTCCATGTGTATATCACAAGTACATATATGTCCCCCCCAGTTCCAGTTATGAAGACGCAAATACATGTATGCCCACCGTCAACATGTCCTCTGCCAGATCCGCCATGAATAGGCCGGATATTCCATTCTTAAATATGAAAGGCCACCGGCTTTATATGGTTCACTTATGCCATTTTTCAGTCCAGGCAAGTAGGCCCTGATTCTGTCATCAAACTCTTCTTGCCTTCTGCCTCTAAAAGCTCCAGCCCGAGCCTGCATCTGTGACCATGAACTTTGTCTCATTCTCTGCGCGGCTCACGAAGCCTGACATCAGCTTACTCTCTGCCAAGAACTGTATTTCACCTTCGAATTATCTGCTTCCCCCTCAGCCGATGCATTCCTGCCTAGTAGTTTAAGTAAACATTCCTCCAGTTACCAAGCAAAAAGGCCCATCTTCTCTGTCCTCATGCAAGTAATTCATAGCCCTGTTACCATGGAATATTCCTACCCCCTCGCATTCAGTGTAGACACTTAGACGCTTGTACACGCACAGTCAGTATAGAATAGATTCTGTCCGAGAGTCCTTCTTTTATGGATAACATAGTTCTTTAAACATAGGATGTTAGATATGATTTGGGATTAGGTTGACTTGACCCCCCAGACTTCTTGTCTCCACATATAGAGCTAATGTCAAGTCCCCGTCACCCCCTAGTTACACGTCAATTACACGTCATACTGCTGCGCGCGCATCAATGCCAAGTATTATCTTATAGATCCACCTATGTATTACGTCATAACCAATCATGTTCCTTTCTACTCATTAATACACCCATTTTCGGTTACGCAAACCAAACGTCAATGTCCTTATCAATTGTTACGCCTACTATATTCACTTCATTATAATGTATGGACTATAAAAGTTACTTCTTGTCAATAAAGTATGTACTTCACTTCCTGAACCCCCGTGGTGATGGAACTTGAGGCATCCGATTATAATCGACCACCGGAATAAAGTCCATTCCGAAACTCTAATATCACGGATTCTGCCTCTCATTTTACTGAGCTATTTTATAATGTTTCTGTATCAAATTCAGTCCCGGTAAAGGAGAAATATTTACCACAGAGGGCTCGATGACCCCGAGCGTGAGCATCTTGAACACTTCCTCTTGGATGCAGGCCCGCACCCGATCTGGTACGCGGTATGCCCGGTGTCTGATAGGGGGACTGTCCCCCGTGTCCACGTCGTGCAAGCACCAGGGGGTGACCCCTGGGGTGAGGGAAAACAGAGTAGCAAACTGCAGCAGGAGGTCCCGGCAGCCTTGGCGTTGCTCTGGGGTGAGGGCCTCGGAGAGCCGGACCCCGTCCACGGAACCGTCTTTCTCCTGAGTCTTCAGGAGATCAGGGAGAGGCTCGGAGTCTTCTTCCGCCCCACTGTCTGTAGCCATCAGGAGGCTAAGTTCCGAGCGCACAAAGTGGGGTTTGAGTCTGTTGGTGTGGAGGACCCGGAGGGGGTTCCGGGGAGACTCCATATCGATGAGATAGGTGACGGGGCTCTTGCGTTCGACCACTTTGAAGGGCCCCGTCCACTTGTCCTGCAAGGCACATGGTTCGGTGGGGGACATCACCCACACTTGTTGACCAGGTTCGAATTCGACGGAGGAGGCATTTTGATCGTACCATTTTTTCATGTCCTCCTGACTGGCCTCAAGATTCGCTTTTGCCATTTCCCTGAATCGCCGGGTCTGATTGCGTAGTGCCAGGAGGTACTTGAAGACGTCTGGAGGGGTCTTTAGGGGGGCCATCTCCCAACCTTCTTTGACTAGGCTGAGGGGCCCTCACACAGGGTGCCCGTACAACAGTTCGAAGGGGCTAAAACCGAGGGACTTCTGGGGAACTTCTCGATAGGCGAAGAGGAGGCACGGAAGTAGTACATCCCACTGGCGACGGAGGGGCTCTTCCAATCCCCCAATCATTCCCTTGAGCGTGCGGTTGAACCGCTCGACTAGTCCGTTTCCTTGAGGATGATAGGGGGTCGTGAATCGGTAGGTGACCCCGCACTGTTGCCAGAGGGACTTCATATATTTCGAGATAAAGTTTGTGCCTCGGTCGCTGACGACTTCTCGGGGGAAGCCCACCCGGGAGAAGATCCCCATTAAGGCCCGGCCGACCACCGGAGCTGTTACAGTTCGCAGGGGCACAGCCTCGGGGTAGCGGGTGGCGTGGTCCACCAGTACCAGGATGAACCGATGTCCTTGTGCTGTGCGGGGGTCCAGGGGCCCCACAATGTCTATTCCCACCCTCTCGAACGGGGTGGTGACAACTGGGAAGGGTTGCAGAGGTGCTTTGAGCTTGCGGCCGCTCTTCCCGCTGGCCTGGCACGTGGGGCAGGACCGGCAGTGGTTGAGGACGTCGTTTCGCATCCTCGGCCAGAAAAAGTGGGTCACCAGGCGACTGTAGGTTTTGTCCTGGCCCAGGTGTCCCGCCAGAGGGACATCGTGGGCCAAATTTAGCAGGAAGTCTCTGAAATGGAGGGGCACCACCAGCACTCGACTGGCCCCTAACTCCGCGATTCTCTGTTCACTGTATAACAGGTCGTTATCCCAATAGACCCAATGGGCTCCGGTGGAGTCCCCTGCGCTCTGGGCGATGGCTTGCTGGCGGAGTCCCTCGAGGGAGGGACAGGTCTTCTGCTCCTGGCGGAACTGTTCCTGGGTGGGCCCCCCTTCTTGACGCCACTGACCCAGGCCGGGAAGGTCCTGGGGCTGGGCCACCCCTTCGGGGGTTGGCTCTGGGGGGTCGGTATAGTCGGTGTCCTCTACTGGAGCGATCGGGGGAGGAGGTGCAGGCCATTCTGGTTCTTCTGGTCGGGGGATGGCACGGGCGGCCATGGACCGGGTGGTTACGCACGCCCAGTCCGGGAGGCCCAGCATCCCCAGGTGCTCTCTTCTTTCGACGGCGGCCCACGGAGAACTCTCAAGGTCATTCCCCAGGAGACAGTCCACGGGGGCATCATCCCGGACCGTCACCTTCAACATGCCGGAGACCCCTCCCCATTCGAAGGGGACGCAGGCCATCCGACATAGACTCTCGGAATTGTCGGCTGAGCGGACGGGGCAGAGAATGTTCGGCAGGATCTGCTCTGGTTTTACCAGGTGACAGCGGACGGCCGTCACACTGGCCCCTGTGTCACGTAGGGCTTCGGCCCGGCGCCCATTAATGTTCACCCACTGGCTATATTTTCTGGTGTTGGCGGGTAGGGGAGCCCGCGGGACCATGTCTTTTCCCCCTAGGCAAGCTAGAACCATGGCGGCCGGTTCCTACTCTTGTTGTGCCTGCTCATATTCTTCTTGTTCCTCGGAGATTTGTTCTCCCCCCAGGGCGGCGGCAGCTACCTGGCGGGGTTTTGGCGTTTGGTTCTGCGGGCAGTTCGGGTCATTGGCGTAGTGGCCGACTCGCTGGCATCGGTGACACGTGACGTTGGCTCGGAACCCCGGGCGCATCGGGGGGTTGCCCCGGCCGGTCGGGGGCGGGGTGCTGGCAGCGGGAGTGGCCAGGACGGTGTCTCTCCCTCGCCCCTGGCCTCCTCCTCCTCCTCGGGGACGGTGCTGACCTTGGTTGTTCCGGTTTTGCTCGTGTGGCCCTCTCCGGCCCACTCGGGTGCTTTCCCACCGGTCAGCTTCGGCGGCGAGTTGCCGTGGGTCAGTCAATTTACTGTTGAGGAGGTGCTGCCTGAGTTCGACGAAGCAGTTGTTAGACAGGTGCTCCCACACCATGAGGTTAAAAAGTTGCTCGTAGGTCGTTACGTGGCTTCCCTTGATCCAACCCTCGAAGGCTCGGCTGAAATAGTTGACATATTCCACCCACGTTGTACCCGGGATCCGGGTGCAGTCCCGAAACCTCTGGCGGTACATTTCGGGTGTGAGCCCATATCGGGTGAGGAGGGCAGCCTTCATGTGGTCATAGGATGACATCTGATGGTCTGGGAGCTGCAGTAGGGCATCGCGGCCTTCGTTGACGAACCTTCCCCATAGGCCGGCTCCCCAGTCACTCCGATCGATCCGGTGGGAGGTCATGGCGATCTCGTAGGCCTTGAACCACTGTTGTATGTCGTCCTCTCGGACATACTCTCGGACAACATCCTTGGGGATGTGGACTTTCCTTTCTGTCGCTCCCGGGGTGCGCGGTCGCTCGGGCACCTCCGGTTCTTTGTTCTGCTTCCGTAGTTCTATTTCTGCCAGTTTGCGCTCGTGTTCGAATGTTAGTCTTTTTTCTTCGAGCTCTCTCTGCCTCTGTTTTTCTTCCCGTTCTTCTCGGAGCCGCAGATGTTCTAGGTTCAGTTTTTGCTCGGCTAATTTTAGTTCACCGTCCATTTTGAGTCGTGCCATTTCCAACTCATGTAATCTGTTTTTTTCTCTTTCTTGGATCTCTTCCTGCGAGAGGCCCGTTCCTCGCTCCTCGGGAGCCGTGGCGTTCCTCTCCGATGCTGCACCGTTTTGGTCTGGGGATCCGGCGACCCCGGTTTCTGCCCACGACTCAATGGCGTGCTTAAAATCGTCTTTGGTACTCAGGCCGGTGGTAGCAATGCCTAGTTCCATGCAGAATTGTTTCAGTTCACGATGGCTATACTCTTCCAATTTATTCATCTGGAATTTCTCGGTGGATCCGCTCTCTTTGGTTGACATCGTGGGGTGAGCTACTCTCTGTACGATTACGCGTTGATTCGGATCGCGCCGCTGGCCACCAATGTTAGACGGACCGGGAGGGTCGGCCGAGGACAAGGGGAGAGGTCTCCGGGGAGAGCCGTCTCCAGCGATCGTACAGATGAGTAACTTCCCCCCCACAGATACACACCACACAAGGATGGGATTTAACGTTCTTTATAGGCGATTTCTTGAGGTACGATGAAATGGTACAAGGAGGTCTGGACTCAGGGGTCCCCTCGATTCTAGTCTCTTGGTTTGGGAAAAGGGGGTAGCGGGACAGTCTGGTTACCAATCTGGTAGCTGAGATGGTATGGTGGGTAGCTCACAATCCTCGAGCTCGGTGTTCTAGCTTGGACGGGCCGCGGCAGCGCCAGCAGGTCCCGGTGAAGGTGGTCGTTACACGGTCCGCGGCAGCGCCAGCAGGTCCCGATGAAGGTGGTCGTTACACGGTCCGCGGCAGCGCCAGCAGGTCCCGATGAAGGTGGTCGTTACAACGGTCCGCGGCAGCGCCAGCAGGTCCCGACGAGGATGGATGATGCAGAAGGCCGCGGCAGCGCCAGCAGGCAGGACGATAATTCACAAGGCAGGGCTACGGCAGCGCCAGTAGTCCGTCAAGGCTGAGTTCTTCTCGGTGTCTCTCGACTCCAGGATACAACTGCCTTCCTGCTCTGGAGCTGCCCTAGTTATAGGTCTGGCGCCCTTTGATGTCCGGACCCTCGCACTTGGAGGTCGGGGGGTCTGGGATGAGGGAGTCCAGACACCCAGCAGGGGGTGGAGCCAGCGCCCGGGGGAGCTGGAGGGTGATCGGCACCTGGCGGGGGAGAGCCATCGACACTTCTTTCTCCCATTGACCTGCCAAGTGGTCCGTTCACCTCCTGGGTGGATGGTGGTGCCGGGCTGTCGGGGCCGGGCCAGGCCCAGGGTTAGGGTCGAGCTGAGGCCACGCGGCCTCGTGGCGCAGTGTCCAAGATGGCGGCTGATCCGGCCGGGGGAGCCAGTAGGGGTTCGGCCCCATGATACATGGATGTCCGGGGGCAGGAGTTCCGTCGGGAGACGGGGTGCGGGTTGCTCTTGTGGGTAACACCTAGGAGTCCGGGGCTTGGGCCGTGTCATGCGGGTAGGGAGCGAGCCCTTCATGTGGCCTGTCCAACAGTATACTATGTACCTAGGGCATAGGTACCTCAGAGGCCTACCAGGGGCTGACGCATGAATTATGCCACCCCTGGGAAGCACTCCAAAATGACACCACAAGTCTGCTACTGCAGCCTGGGTAAGGGTGTGCTTGCACCCCTTTCTGTGGTATAGGCTACCTATATCACTACCATTGCACACACATATAAAACCTATAAGTCACTCCTATGGCAGGCCTTAACAATCCTGAAGGCAGAGTGCTTGGTTTTTATGTGAGAGGGTGCCCCTGCATGAGCAGAGCCCCTCTGCAGCGTTCGGTGTACCTCCTCTGATGCTGTTTGTGGTGCAGCCTGACCATATACTCTTAAGTGCATTGTAACCTCGCGGTAAATGCTAACTTTGGGATGACTGCATGACAACATGTCGTGTTTGGTGTCAAACGTTGTGGAATACTACCCCCCCCCACCAGTTCTGGCAGCGAGGGTAGCATTAAACCCTTCTAGAGGGAGAGAGATGTTCACACTGGTCTACCCGGTAAAGACTTTCTAAAGCCCTGGCATCACAAAATGGATGCCTCTGCCACAGACACGGGTCTTGGCTTCTGCTGCTGACTGAATCTCCGCAGGGGAGGCCTGGACAATAGGTTTCCTTTCTCAGGGAGGTGTAGCCACCTCCCCAGACAGGCATATGTGTATTGGGGCTGGGCGGGAGCACTCTCTGGTGCTTTGAAGTCCTGCACTGGGGGCACACTTGGTGTCCCTGTGCATAGTCCAGTTCAAACCGGTTGAAGGGGCTACCTGCCCCTGCTCTGGTGCAAAACTGGCAAAGGAAATGGGTGTAACCACCCCTCTTTCCTAACCCTCCCATAGGTGGGTCCCTAGAGTATGTCCAACCCCCAAACTTAGTTTAAGTATGGGAACCCAGTCCTTGCGACTTTAGATTACCCTGGGCGAAACTCTGCAATATATATCCTGGACCTCCGACTTTCTATTTCGACTAAAAGACTGAAGATATCTCCCTTGGGGTCAAGGATTGACTCCCCTGCTTGGCAGGCACCAAAGAAGCAACTGACCGGTATGCATCCCTGAAGCTCCCGCCGGACACCGAAGTCTTTGCATCACCAGAGGTGGATTTTCAGCCTTCCCCAAGGCTAGCCTGAGTTCACAGCAAAACTGAGGCCCGTGGCTATAATGGGTGACGTGGAACCTTGACCACTGTACAAAGTGATCTTTTGCAGCTCCATCATCTTCCTTGTCTTCCTCGAAGTTGTGGTTTGGGCTCCAAGTAGCCCCAGCCTTGAGCACCTCCTGCACCGAAGATTTCTGGCCTCCACTCCACGAGTGATCCGTAGGCCAGTTTCCAGTGCGACCGCTCGAGGCTCCTTTGCGATCGCTAGCCTGTTGGCTACTAGGTCCCTACGAAGGCAACTCCACCTCTGATTGGGCTTTCCTGGTTGCTCCAGATGTGCCCCGACTTACCCTCGCTGGGTGAGTTCCCCAGAGCTTGCTGGTCTGCACCGCTTTCCTTTCTCTGATTCCAAGGGACTTGCCAAGGCTTGTTGGGTCCAATCTGGTCTCCGACACTGCAGCACTTGACAGACTTTGTGTTGCAGCTCGAATCCAGCTCCTGGTTGTCATCGGCACCTCCTGGACCTCATGGCTGAAGAGTCAAGACATCCGTCAACTCACCTGAAGCACCCGACATCTGTGGGCATTGGTCCATTGTGCCCTTGGTCACTGGTAAGTGACCTAGACTCTGTCCCCTCTGCTTTCAGGTTCCTTCCATCCTAGATCCAGACTTGGATCACTTCGGACACTTCTCCTCTTCACGGCAGAAGCACTTGTGCGCCAGCTTCCATTGAAATCGACGACGCGACCCGACACCAAAGACACCTATGCACCCGGCTTCCCTGGGTGAGGTAACACGAGTATTCCGATGCTCCCATGGGTGCTAGCCCTAGAACTTCCAAAGTCCAAAACAGTTTGGTCATGACTCATTTCTAAATGTCCCTAACCTTTAAATTTCCAACTGCGACATTGCCCATAGAAGCTAAAGGGAACCCGCGGCTGTGTTCACACACTGCACACGGCCCCGTGGGTCCCCTATGTCCTTACCTTGCGTGGTTCCTTGGGGTCCCAGCGATTCTACAGGCTCCAGGCCTTGTGTCTAGTTCATTCGTGGTTCTTGTACCACTTTATGGGTATATGGTTGGTACGCCCCTAGGGCCCAAACGTGTATTTGTGCTATTACTGGTGATTGCTAACTTGTAACTTAAGTACTACGAACTCCAGCCTCATAAAGGGACTAGAGGGGTGTGTTTTATCTTAAATACATATATTTTAAATATATACCTGGTGTGGTTGTCCTTTCATTTGGTAATTCAAGAGATTATAGACTGGTAAAACAAGCTGCTTTACATTCCTTCAAGACTTAGCCTGAAGGCTACTCTCCAAAGCTACCACTAGGATAGCTTTCAATAAAGGTTGTCTTTAACCTATCACCATAAGGGGTTGTTTGGACTGATACAAGGTGCTCACTAGAACTAGTGGACAGCATATATCAGGCCAACTTCTCACAAGCAGTATCTGCAGATTCTATAACACGACAGATTACAAGTGCGCAATACCTGCAGATTCTATAACACAACAGATCACAAGTGAGCAGTAGCTTCAGATGTTATACCACAACAGATCACAAGTGGGCAATACCTGCAGAGTCTATACCACAACAGAGCACAAGTGAGCATTAACTTCAGATTCTATACCACAACTGATGACAAGTGAGCAGTACGTGCAGATTCTATAACACAACATATCACAAGGAATCAACCCTGCAGATTCTACAACACAACAGATCACAAGTGAGCAGTACCTGCAGATTCTATAACACAACAGATCACAAGTGAGCAATAGTTTCAGATTCTATACCGCAACAGATCACAAGCGAGCAGTACCTGCAGATTCTATAGCACAACAGATCACTAGTGAGCAACCCTGCAGATTCTATAACACAACAGATCACAAGTGAGCAATAGTTTCAGATTCTATACCGCAACAGATCACAAGTGAGCAGTAGCTGCAGATTTTATACCACAAGAGATCACAAGTGAGCAATACCTGCAGATTCTGTACCACAACAGATCACAAGTAAGCAGTACCTGCAGATTCTGTACCACAACAGATCAGAAGTGAGCAGTAGCTGCAGATTTTATACCACAAGAGATCACAAGTGAGCAATACCTGCAGATTCTGTACCACAACAGATCACAAGTGAGCAGTACCTGCAGATTCTATACCACAACAGATCACAAGTGAGCAATAGCTTCAGATTTTATACCACAACAGATCACAAGTGAGCAGTAGCTGCAGATTTTATACCACAAGAGATCACAAGTGAGCAGTACCCGCAGAGTCTATACCACAACAGATCACAAGTGAGCAATAGCTTCAGATGTTATACCACAACAGATCACAAGTGAGCAGTAGCTGCAGATTTTATACCACAAGAGATCACAAGTGAGCAATACCTGCAGATTCTGTACCACAACAGATCACAAGTGAGCAATAGCTTCAGATTTTATACCACAACAGATCACAATGAGCAATAGCTTCAGATTCTATACCACAACAGTTCACTAGTGAGCAGTACCCACAGAGTCTATACCACAACAAATCACAATGAGCAACCCTGCAGATTCTGTATCTCAATAGATCACAAGTGAGAAATACCTGCACATTCTAGTACATGACAGATCAACACTGAGCAATAACTTCAGATTTTATACCACAGCAGATTACAAGTGAGCAATAGCTTCAGATTCTATACCACAAGAGATCAGAAGTGAGCAGTACCTGCAGATTCTGTACCGCAACAGATCATAAGTGAGCAGTACCTGCAGATTTTATAGCACAAAAGATCACAAATGAGCAATACCTGCAGACACTATACCACAACAGGTCACAAGTGAGCAATACATGCAGGGCCCGATTCACAGAATTGACTTAAGACAAAATCCTAAACTTACCACTTTTGGTATTCACAGAATGGATTTACGACTACTAACTTTACGTCCGCACTCGGGCTGGCAATTCCGGCCCGGAGGCGGAGCTTCCGGCCCGGAGGCGGGGCTTCCGGCCCGGAGGCGGGGCTTCCGGCCCGGACGCGGAGCTTCCGGCCCGGAGGCGGGGATTCCGGCCCAGAGGTGGGGATTCCGGCCAGTGGCGGAGATTTAGCCATGGCCAAAATCTCCACCTCTGGGCCGGAAGCTCCGCCTCCGGCCCGGAAGCCCCACCTCCGGGCCGGAAGCTCCGCCTCCGAGCCAGAATTTCCAGCCCGAGTGCGGACGTAAAGTTAGTAGTCGTAAATCCATTCTGTGAATACCAAAAGTAGTAAGTGCATTCTGTGAATACCAAAAGCAGTAAGTGCATTCTGTGAATACCAAAATGGTAGTAAGTTTAGGATTTTGTCTTAAGTAAGTTCTGTGAATCGGGCCCGCAGATTCTATACCACAACAGATCACAAGTGAGCAATACCTGCAGATTCTAGAGTAGGACAGATCATAAGTCAGCAATAGCTTCAGATTATAGGACACAACAGATCACAATTGAGCCATACCCACAGATTCTAGGAGATGTCAGATCTCAAGTGAGCAATACCTTCAGATTATGGGACACAACAGATCACAAGTGAGCAATAGCTTCAGATTCTAGAACACGACAGATCACAAGTGAGTAATACTTGCAGTTTATAGAGCATGAGTGGTCAGTACCACAGTGAATGTTTGTAAAAACCTGAATGTTAAAGACTATTGGCTGGTAATGACTGATCTACAAAGGTCATAGGTCACCAATTTCAAAAGGTATATGCCACCAGTGCACCCATACTCGAAGCTTGCAAGCTTGATGTGAGTAAACTTGGTCTTTAGAAAGCTCAGGTAGACAAGCCCTTAAGGCTCTAGAGCATGATACAATATTCCATTTATTTTAGGATTTGTATATGGGATGCTAATAGACATCCAGGTTCCTGGCTGCAGATTCCTGGTCATCTGAAAGAAGAACTGGGTTTTAGGGAAGATTAGAAGTGAGGTCCAGACAAAGAGTGAAGGAGCACCACGTTTAGGGTGTCAGCGTGGTGCACCATCCTCTCTGTGGAGGGTGGGCCCTCCTCTGTACGGCTGCAGTTGAATCCAATGAGGCATGAGAAGGTAGGAGTTGCATGAGTGGGGCATGGGTGTTCCCACGCAATACCCATGGATTTTGGAATATTTCCTGATTTACGATTACTGGCATTCCAAAGCACACACATGGAGAAGAATGCCTCATGGGATTTTCTCTGTGCCTTAAGGTATGAAGGAGTACAGAAACACAGAAACAATCCTACATACAGTGGAGGCATCCTTGCACCATGGTTCAAGAGAGCCTGCGTTGGCACTAGGCTGCCCATTGTGCGCTAGTGATGAGATATTGTAAGAAATATGGCCCATTCCTGCCCATTCCCTGTAACAAAGAGCAGCACAGCAAGGCTACTTGCTGTGCTGCCCTGCGTTACTGTTTGAGGAGTATGTCCCTAAGTGTGGGGCGCTCACAAATCAAAGAAATTACCACCCTATTCAGGTTACCTAGAAAAAGGGAGAGGTACTCTTCCCTCACTTGTCTAGAGAGAAAGCTGGTTTGCCATCTGTTAGAAACCAGGGGCTTATTTACAAGTCCAGTGCACTGCCGAAAAGTCACTTTTAATGACATTCTAGTGGCGCACTGGGCTTACCCATAGCTACGAGGCCTCGCAAATCCACACCGCATTGCTTTTCATGGCCTTGTAATATGGTGTGAGGCAAAGCAGTGCAAGTCACTGCGTTGCCTCATAGTGGGATGGGGAGTGATTTCATGGGTGTTACGGTGGGTATACCTGTGGGAAAGTGGCCCCAGATAAGTCCCTTGTAAAAGCTACCACAGGGACCAAGAGCACTGAGACCAGAGAAGGCCTCTAAGGGCTGTAGCACTTATTGTGCCACCCTTAGAGGCCCTGTTACTTTACACTCACACACTGCCATAGCAGGCTGTGTGTTTTGGTGCAGAACAAAGTGAAGAGTTGACATGATACACATACATCCCTGTGTGCCATGCCTACAATCCACTGCCATGGCATAGATCAGTCACCCCTTTAACTGGGTGCCCTATACCAGTGATGAGGGTACAGGTGCATGAGCCCTGTACCCCTACAGTGTTTAAGTCCATTCTTAGACATTGTAAGTGCAGTAATGCTATAAAGAGTATATGATATGGGAGTTTGTCATTACGAACTCCACAGCACCACAATGGCTTTACTGAAAACTGGGAAGTTTGGTATCAAACTTCTCAACCTATTAAACACACGCTGATGCCAGTGTGAGATTTAATGAAAAATCTTAGATGCCCCCTGAAAAACACCCTAACTCTAATGTCCTGGCCAAGTGGCTGCTTGCCAGCTGCCACCACCAGACATGTTTCTGGGCCCCTGAGTCGAGAGCCTGCCACTCTGGGGTCCTGAAACAAAGCACATCCTGGGTCGAGAGCCTGCCACTCTCGGGGTCCTGAAACAAAGCACATACTGGGGCAAGGTGCCAAGCCTCCTCCCCCAGGATGGGCAGGGTCCACAATTAGAAAGCTTCAAAGGCTTGCCATCTTTGTGAGCTACCCCAGCAATTTGCTGCTTCCAGCAACAGAAACTGTCCCCTCTGGTTCTGACCCCCACCTTGGGTGGGGTTGAATCGCGAGAAAAACCAAGACAGGAAGAGATGTATGCCCACCTTTGCTTGCCCCACCCCTCAGGTGGGGGAGGAGAGGTGAGGCTCAACTCTCAGTCCTCGCCATCTTGAAGATGAGGGACCCTAGCCAACCAGAGTGAGGCATATGCCCCTCCTACTGGAGGGTGGCATACTATGGGGTGTCCCCAACCCAGGAAAGGGACCCATTGGTTTCAACATTTTTAGCTACCTGTAAAGCCCCTAAATCTAGTATTTAGGGGCAACCCTGAACCTTGCCACCTCAGACCAGAGCAGAAAAGAAGAAACAAGAAGAGAAAGGACCGAACATTTGTATGGAGAGAAGAAGAGGAGGACACCCACTGACTTGGCCCCAGTCCTACTGGCCTGTCCCAACCTCAGACTCCTCCAACAGACCCTCGGTGTGTTCTGCAGCCAGCAGTCCTCAAAAACCCAGAGAGCCTACCCTGCATTGCAACTTAAAAGCATTTTGTCTCCAGTACGCAACGGACTTGCTCAAACCAAGTGTCTCTGACTCTGGCCGACTCCGTGAGTCTCCCGCACTCCGCTCCCGGCGACCAGATCCCGAGTCCAAGTGAACCCACACACTAAGAAAGCCTTCCCACCGATCCTCGTCTGTGTCCCAGTGGCTCCTGAACCTCAACAAGCTTCCAAATCAAACCTGTAGGCAACAACTAGAAGGTCCCATCCACAGTGACCGAAGGCGACACCCGAACCGACTACATAACTGACGCGGTCCAGCAAGAGCAACCACGACCATCCGACCGACTCCGTAACTGAACGCTGCAGTCACAAGACGACGACTCCCTAAGCCCCATTTGCCACAAAAGCATCTGACCAACTCCAAGGGAACCGCGGCCAAAACTGCAGCATCAGCCAGGACCACATCCCACACCTGGCCGCGCCGGCGCCGCTGGTGGTGTAGTTCTTGTGTTGGCCATTGGGTCCTACAGTTCTGACCTCGACCCCATGAGCTTTTTTTACTCCAGTCTGGTGGCCTTCTCGCCGCAGTCCCCAAGCCCACGAACGTGCTTAGCCTGTTGGCCAAAGTGTGGTCCCTGCACTCTGCACCCAGCCGCTTCTGTGCCGCTGGTGGTACGACTCGAGTGCCCATTTGACCAAACCTTTCCCACAGACCTGTAAACCCAGTTCTGCCCTCTCAGAACTAAATGTGGCTCATGAGTAATATTGAAAACCTCTAATAAGATTTTAAAACGCATTAGACCTATTTTTCCTTTCCCTCAGGAAATGCACCAGCCTTGTATCTAGAGATGCCTGGCTAGGTAAGAAAAGTAACTAAAGCAATTCTACTCTAACTGATGCGCTGCATTCAAACTGCATTTTTCTATATTGACTTGTACTAGACCTGGCTTGGTTCTAGAAAAAAAAATATAACTAATTAATATTTTTCTATACACACCCATTGGTCAGAGTTCACTCCTTGAGTGTGTGTCATCAATTCAATTTAATTCAAAATAAGCTTTATCCGATTTAAAACATGAAATCATAAAAGCATGTTATACAAAAACAATCGTGATATCATACAGGTACATTGACATGCATAATATGTAACACTCATATCGGCTTGATATTAAAAGATATTTGAAAAATAATCTTTTCAGTAACTTTAAAAAAAAAGTTCCATTGTTCACATTGTTTTGGTACTTCTAATCACGCCTTTCAATTATTTAATTAGAGGGCTAGTAAACACATCATGCTCTAAAAGTTGTTATGTAAAAAAGTCTGGGCGGCACTGTCTCACTCCTAACACCCTCAATATTGGTAGCATCCATCTTTTTCTTAACTTAGAATCAAATTTACAAAAGAGTAACGTGCATTGTAGATTGTGTAGGTATATGATCACATGGGCACGGCATAATATTCTCGACCAATCGTTCATGTTTGGAAAGGTTGTTTCCTAGACGAAAACGGGTCAACAGCGTCTTTGACGGTTACAAGATAGGGTTGCACACCAAATTGTAGTAGTAGCAATTGATTTTCTCTAACTGTAGATTTTACTATTTCGATGGAGAATCTATTTGTCTCCAAGAGCGCTAAACAATCAAACTTTAGTGGTTTCCTAGAAATTGTGGTAATGCTACCCGGGTCATCAAAATATTCGGGGTGCCCGAGATTGGTCATGAAGTTCTTGACATTTAATCCAGGGAATGTGAAGCGTCCTTTGTAACTTAACAAAATCATTTAGCATGTCCCGGTTCAAGCTAGAAAATGTAGTTGCCCATAGCTTGTGCCATAGCAAGATCGGTTGAATCTTGATTAAATCTGATATATATGGCAGCCCAAGTTCCTCATGGCAGATATAGGTAGCAGTACTATCCGGGCCGCTAATAGATATCTCAGGAAGGCGTTGTCGATTAGTTGTAAAGATTGTGGGTCGCCACAACCCCAAATACCGGCACCATACATGGCAGTGGAAACACACCTTGCTTTGTAAATCTTTATTAATCCCACGATAGATCTTTTGCTGCCGTTGCTTTTGCAAATAAATGTTTTCTGGCTAAAGTGGCGTGTGACCAGGAGCTCTTAAGTCCGGAGAGGATCCCCAGATATGAGAATCTATGGGTGAATCCTCCTTGCTGTTATTCATAAAAATGTTCTGACATTTTACACTAATGTTTCCGCATTCCATGATGTATGTTCTACGAGTATTAACTTGGAGACCTAAGTTAGTCACAAAGGCTGGAAAGCTGGACGCAGCTCTTTGTAAGCCTGGTTGTGTACGAGACATTAAAACAGCATCACCGGCTGGAAATGGACGATTGTCTACGTATGGGAAACCCTGGCATTCGCTGGTTAAGACTGGACCGAGGCCATTGTTATACAGTGTAAAAAGGAAGGGGCTAACATACACACATGCCTCACCCCCTTTCTGACTGGAATCTGGCCCTCCTAGGCCTCCGTAGCGGACCCTAGCATGCGCATCTTGATATAGCTGTTTCAGGAAGTTTATAAGTTGCATTTCCACACCCAGGTCCTCCAAAATACTCCAGAGTTTGTAATGTATAAAAAAATCAAATGCGGAGCTAATATCTATGACTGCCAGGAAGAAGTGCCCGCTTTTAGGTTGCCCCAGATGATGTTCGGGTTTAGCCCCTGTTCGGAACCCTTAGTGGAATTCTGAGATTATGCCCACGTCTGCGAGCATTATTATTATACACATTTCAAAAGTGGCGCGCCCACAGGTCCTCTCCGAGGGGTATCTCAATGGTTGGTAGATGTTTGATGCTAGAAAAGGTGGATTCATAAGCTTTACAGAAGCATGTGTGGTCTCTAAGTTTGGATGCTTCTTGTAGAGCCCGCCGTGACTCTTCTCTTAGATCCTTTCGTTCTTTACATGGAGAGTTTTTCAAGGCCGTATGGGCTTTACAACACTTTGTATCAAACCACCCCAGCTTTTTAATATGGGGTTTTGTATTATCCACGCATAGATTCTTTTTAATCTTGGAGGATATTGCCGAAATGGAATTCAAAATATCAGCCTTCGCAGCAGTCTCATCGAGACAGGCTGCAAAGTCTGATTTACAGTTAGTGAGAAGTGTCTTAGTAAATTCTGTAGGATCCGTCCTAGACCAACGGATAGAGCATCCATTGATTTTCTTTAAGACAATATCCTTAACAAGCTGTTCGATAAGTCTTTTGATGTTTAGCATATTATGTGGGAAATCAAGGGTGACGCTTATGGGAAAGTGGTCACTAAATGCAAGAGGGTGGGTTTTAATATTATGTATTCTGGTAGAGTGTGTATTTGAGACCAGAACGTAGTCAATAATAGAGCACGTCCCTTGACCATCGAATTGCAATTAAATGGGACTATGGGGGGAACATAATTAATTTGCAAATCCAAGATCAGATGAAAACTTGATTAAGTTTAAATGGTCCCCAAGTGTTGAATAAGAAAAGTGGGCAGAATCGAAACCATCGTCAGGCGTTAGACCACATATACCTCCATTGGCGTGCGGACGCAAGGCAGAGTTGAAGTCCCCCCCCCCCCAAATTACACGCACATCCCTTATTCATCTCATTCTGCGTAATATTCAAGTCCCCCTCAGCCTGATCTTGTGGTATGTTACTATGAACGTTCAGCGGGGCGGTGCAGTGCATGTGATCAATATGCAGGATCAATACCTGGTAAGAAAAGATCTGAAATCAAGAAATCTATCTTTTTGACGTTCACTCTATGGGAGACGTTTGTGCATAAACCAGCCTTGTTCCTCCCATGAGATGATGATGCCGCCGGGGAGTGAAAGGTTTTATGGCCATTTATGTGTAGGGTATCCTCCGCCCAGGTTTCTTGCAGGCATAGGGGCATATCAACAAGGGCTTTATCTCTGCTTTTTTGGCGTTAAAAGCCAAAAAAGCAGAGATAAAACTAGCGCCCTATCAACAACAGGGTACTAACATGCAAATTTGCATGTTAGCACCCTTTTACTCTACGCTTCCCCTTGCGTCTCTAATGAGATGCAAAGGGGGCGTTCCAGAGTAAAATAATAGGAGAAATGTCGCTAAGCGACATTTCTCCTATTATCAAGAATGTCGCTAACCCTGTTAGAGACAAAAAAAGCAGCGCTAACCGCGGTTAACGCTGCTTTTTTACGTCTGGTATTTTTCTGACTTAGCCATGATATCCTATGGAAGGAGGATATCATGGCTAAGTTTGCCTGTCCCTATCAACAAGGTAACGTGAGATTATCGCTGGGTTTCCAGCGATAATCTCACGTTAGCCTGTTAGCGTGAGGATATTTATCGCTATTGAGATAAGCGTTGCTAATAGCACGCTATCTCAGCGATAAAAATTCACGCTAGCCGGCGATAATTATCCTCACGCTAAGGGCGCTTAGCAATAATTATCGCCGGTTGTTGTTGATATGCCCCATAGTACGTCAAAATCCTCTACAAAATCTTGCCATTAGAGAGTCTAGCGCACAGTCCCGCCACATTCCACAATAATCCTTTACATGTTGGAGTCCTTCCGTGATCACAGTAACCGCGGTCTTTTCTCCTATTGTCAAGCACTGTAGTGAGAGGCTGTTCTGCGGGTGTCAGTGGGTTCTGGCTACAAGCTGGAATATTTATATCATAGATTAAATTGTGCCATTGACAGAGAGTACCATGGCAACGAGAGGAGACGAGTTTGCGATAGTGTCAATCTGGCCCTCGTCCTTTTTTTGGGGTTACACCTGTGTTTGAGGTCTCAAGTCAACCGATGTCTTCCCAGGAGGGTAATATATCGAAACGGCTCTGCTTGGGGGTGCTGTGGAGGTGCGGTGAAGTACCATGAGGGCCTCTCCTGCGTATTCTTATCTGATGTTAGTGGATGGTTGATAAAAATATCCCAGAGGCGTAACGTTAATATCCGTAGTCATGGCGTCTTCATTGCGAGCTCCAGTGAGAATCTCTCGAGTCCGTTGCGGCGATTTAAATGTCACCTGGAAGTGTTTTGTGATCCCTACCGACCCACCCAACCCACCGTACCATCTTGAGTTCACCAAATAAGGCCTCTGTTAGCCCAGTTGTTGTGCCCAACCAGAGGGGAGCTTTATTTCTCAGTGAGTTCCATGTTTCTTTTGCCTGAATTGGTAGGTGAGGTACCATATGGTGTGGCCGCAGGTGGCAGGTCCCACCTGGCTCCTTCTGTGTCTGGGTCGCTTAAGTGTGATGGTGGACTTTGGGGCATTGTCCCTGTGCTAAGGTGGCTGGTGCCCTTAGTTCCTAGTCCTTGTTTTGTATCCATTAGGGGGCGTTGGACCCTTGTCTCGGAGGCTATGGTCGGGTATGTCTATTGGCCCTGTCTTCATGTGTGGTTCCTTTTAGTAAAACCCTCTTTCTGTCTGTTCGGCATGCTTAGGGATAAGCTGTTATCTGGGCCCCTGCTGGATTGAATGTATTAGTCTTAGGAGGGTCAGGATATACTCCTAAGTGGTCGTGAAGCGCGCCTTCGATTCCTACCACCCTGGCCCTTAGATTTGATGGAGCATCAGTAAATATTTATTGTAGCCCGTCTATTTTAAGTGATACCTTGTTGGAGTCCTCAATATGACTATTTGTTTGAGCATTAGATAGAGGCAGTCCTCTTCTCCCATTATCGGATTTAGGGCCATAATATCAAGATCAGCGTTAAAATGATCGCTGCTTTAGCGGCAGGAAACTGCCGCTAAAGCAGCGATAATGGGCTTGATAATATGCCGTAGAGAATTCCCGTAGAAGCCCATGTTCTGGTGTCAACCTGGGCTTCTATGGCAATTCTCTGCGGCATATTATCAAGCCCATTATCGCCGCTTTAGCGGCAGTTTCCTGCCGCTAAAGCAGCGATCATTTTAACGCTGATCTTGATAATATGGTCCTTAGGGGCATATCAGCAAGGGCCGGCGATAATTATCGCTAAGCCCGCTTAGCGCGAGGATAATTATCACTGGATTTTATCGTTGAGATAGCGTGCTATCAGCAACGCTTATCTCCAAAACGATAAAATTTCAAGCGCAAGCTGCCAAATGTGCGATTATCGCTGAAAATCCAGCGATAATCGCACAACGTTTGGCGATAGCTTGATGATAGGGCAGGGCAGACTTAGCCATTATATCCACCTTCAATTGGATATAATGGCTAAATCAGACTGAAAGCAGGCGTAAGGAAAGTAGCGCTAACCGCTGTTAGCGCTACTTTTCTTATCGCTACGCAGGTTAGCATGCAGCTTGCTGATAGGAGAAATGTCTGTTAGCGACATTTCTCACATACTTTTGGAGAGGAACGCCCACGTTTTATCTCATTAGCGATGCAAAGATGAGCGTTGTGGAAATGGGCGCGAAAGCATTGAAACACGAGATAGCGTGTCTTTGCTGATAGGGCGATAAAATTATCGTTGATTTTCGCCCGAAAACAGACGCTAAAGCGGCGATAATTTTATCGCGGACCTTGATGATATGCCCCCAAGTCTGTTTGGTAGTTTTTTTAACCCTTTTTTGTTAAAAAGTCAGACCTGGAAACAGGTGGATCACCATCAGGGGTCTCTAATACAAACCCAGGGTTTCGAGGGCGCTTTGAAGAGGGTTGAGATTTGCGTTCCTGGTCGGACGCATATATGTGGTCTGACACTTCCTGTCCTCAGTATTGGCTCTGATTCTTGCTATGGGTTCATTTCTGGGCTATGCATAGAACCCTCAGGCTGCACGCCCAGTCCTTAGGTTTGGTTCCAGTGCTCAGCTGCGGGCCCAGTCCTCAGTATTGGCTCTGATTCTTGCTATGGGTTCATTTCCGGGCTATGCATAGAACCCTCAGGCTGCACGCCCAGTCCTTAGGTTTGGTTCCAGTGCTCAGCTGCTGGTCCAGTCCTCGGCTACTGGTGCAGTCCAGAGGTTTGGTTCTATTCCTTGGCTGTGAGTCCAGTCCTCGGCTGTTTGTCCAGTCCTCGGCTGCTTGTTCAGTCCTCCGGTTTGGGTCCAGTCCTTGGGTGCGGGTCCAGTCCTCGGCTGCTTGTTCAGTCCTCAGGTTTGGGTCCAGTCCTTGGCTGTGAGTCCAGTCCTCAGCTGCTGGTCCAGTCCTCGGCTGCTTGTTCAGTCCTCCGGTTTGGTTCTAGTCCTTGGCTGTGAGTCCAGTCCTCAGCTGCTGTTCCAGTCCTCGGCTGCTTGTTCAGTCCTCCGGTTTGGGTCCAGTCCTTGGCTGTGAGTTCAGTCCTCGGCTGCTGGTCCAGCCCTCAGCTACAGGTTCAGTCCTTAGCTGCGGGTCCAGTCCTCGGGTGCGGGAACAGTCCCCAGTCACGAATCCAGTCTTCAGGTTTGAGTCCAGTTTTATGCAGAGTCCAGTCCTCGGCTGCTGGTCGAGTCCTCGGCTGCTGATTCAGTCTTTGGCTGCAGGTCCAGTCCTCAGCTGCAGGTCCAGTCATCGGCTATGGGCCCAATCCACAGATGAGGGTCCAGTCCTCGGGTTTTGGGCCACACTTCAGGTTTGATTCAAGTTCTATGAAGAGTCCAGTCCTTGGCTGCTGGTCCAGTCCCCAGGTTTGGATCCGTCCTCGGCTGCTGGCCAGTCCTTGGCTTTGGGTCCAGGTCTTCTTCTTTTGTTCCAGTTCTTGGCTGCTGGCCAGTCCTTGGCTTTGGGTCCAGTGATTGGCTGCAGGTCCAGTCCTCAGTTGCAGGTCCATTCCTCGACTGCAAGTCCAGGCCTCAGCTGCAGGTTCAGTCCTTGGCTGCTGGTCCAGTCCTTGGCTGCGGGTCCAGTGATTGGCTGCAGGTCCAGTCCTCTGCTTTGATTCCAGTCCTTGGCTGTGGGTCCACTCCTCGACCTCAAGTCCAGTCCACTGCTACAGGTCCAGTCCTTGGCTGCTGGTCCAGTCCTTGGCTGCGGGTCCAGTGATTGGCTGCAGGTCCAGTCCTCTCTTTGGTTCCAGTCCTTGGCTGCGGGTCCACTCCTCAACTACAAGTCCAGTCCCCAGCTGCAGGTCCATTCCTCGACTGCAAGTCCAGGCCTCAGCTGCAGGTTCAGTCCTTGGCTGCTGGTCCAGTCTTTGGCTGCGGGTCCAGTGATTGGCTGCAGGTCCAGTCCTCTGCTTTGATTCCAGTCCTTGGCTGTGGGTCCACTCCTCGACCTCAAGTCCAGTCCACTGCTACAGGTCCAGTCCTTGGCTGCTGGTCCAGTCCTTGGCTGCGGGTCCAGTGATTGGCTGCAGGTCCAGTCCTCTGCTTTGATTCCAGTCCTTGGCTGTGGGTCCACTCCTCGAGCTCAAGTCCAGTCCACTGCTACAGGTCCAGTCCTTGGCTGCTGGTCCAGTCCTTGGCTGCGGGTCCAGTGATTGGCTGCAGGTCCAGTCCTCTCTTTGGTTCCAGTCCTTGGCTGCGGGTCCACTCCTCAACTACAAGTCCAGTCCCCAGCTGCTGGCCCAGTTCTGGTCTGGTTCTCTGGTAATGTCCAGTCCCTGGGCACTGTGTTCAGTCCACATCTGCTAGTCCAGTTCTGGTCCGGTTCTCAGCTAATGTCCAGTCCTTGGGCCGCGTATCCAGTCCCCGGGCCCATTGTCCAGTCCCCAGCTGCGGGTCCAGTTCTGGCCCAGCTCTCTGCTAGTGTCCAGTCCCCAGTTGCTTGTCTAGTTCTGGTCCGGTGATTAGCTAATGTCCAGTCCCCTTGTTGTTTGTACCGTCCCCAGCTGCTGGTCCAGTTCTGGCCCAGCGCTCTGCTAGTGTCCAGTCTGGTCCGGTTCTCAGCTAGTGTCCTGTCCTCAGGCCGTGTGTCCAGTCTCCAGATGCTGGTCTGCATCTAGTCAAGTTCTCTGCTGGTGTCCAGTCCCCGGGCTGTGTGTCCAGTCCCCAGCTGCTGGTCCAGTTCTGGTCCAGTTCTCAGCTAGTTTCCTATCCTCAGGCCGTGTGTCCGGTCCCAAGCTGCTGGTCCAGTTCTGGTCCGGTTCTCAGCTAGTGCCTAGTCCCTAGTCCCCGGGCTGTGTGTCCAATCCCCAGCTGCAGGTCCAGTTCTGATCCGGTGATTAGCTAATGTCCAGTCCTCTTGTTGTTTGTCCAGTCCCCAGCTGCTGGTCCAGTTCTGGTCTGGTTCTCAGCTAGTGTCCTGTACTCGGGCTATGTGTCCAGTCCCCAGCTGCTGGTCCAGTTCTGGTCTGGTTGTCTGCTAGTGCCCAGTCCACGGGCTGTGTGTCCAGTCCCCAGCTGCTGGTCCAGTTCTGGCCTGGCTCTCTGCTAGTGTCCAGTCCCCAGCTGCTGGTCCAGTTCTGGCCCAGCTCCCTGGTAGTGTCCAGTCCCCAGCTGCTGGTTCAGTTCTGGCCTGGTGATTAGCTAATGTCCAGTCCCCTTGTTGTTTGTCCAGTCCCCAGCTGCTGGTCTGCTTCTAGTCCAGTTCTCTGCTGGTGTCCAGTCCCCGGGCCCCGTGTCCAGTCCCCAGCTGCTGGTCCAGTTCTATTCCAGTTCTCTACTCATGTCCAGTCCTCCAGCTGTGAGTCCAGTCCCTAGCTGCTGGTCCAGTTCTGGCCCAGTTCTCAGCTAGTGTCTTGTCCCCAGCTGCTGATCCAGCTCTAGTCCTGTTCTCTGTTGGTGTCCAGTCCTCCAGCAGTGAGTCCAGTCCCCAGCTGCCGGTCCAGTTCTGGTCCAGTTCCCTGCTAGTGTCCAGTCCTTGGGCCACATGTCCAGGCCCCGGGCTCATTGTCTGGTCCCCAGCTGCGGGTCCAGTTCTGGCCCAGTGATCTGCTAGTGTCCAGTCCCCAGCTGCTGGTCCAGTTCCCAGCTGCTGGTCCGCTTTGAGTCCAGCTGCTGCTGGGTTCCTTTGTGTGCGGCCGGGCTTGTGCTCCGCTGAGCACACTTGCATCAACTTTCCCCCTCAACCTTACGAACGGCCGGGTTTGGCTCCGCCGATAGGGACTTCATTTCCCAGCATTACATGGTAACCAGGTAACGCTCCCGCTCCCGCTGACGAGCTTTCCCGCGCCTGGAGGCGTTCAAATCTGAGGGCGGTGGCGAGGACTCTGTCGGGTTCCTCAGCTCCTCAGGATCGGAACGATGCTCGTTATTGTCCACCCCTCGACAGCTTAAAATCTGATGGCTATTACAGCGCAGATTATTGAAGTGGTCGAGTGAGGGAAGGAAAGGGAGGGGACAGCGGGGAAGGAGATCTGAAATGATATAAGAACAGCACGTGAAACACTGATCCTCCACCCCCCCTCTCTCCTCTACTAGGTCGTATGTGCGTGCAGTTCCCTCACTATCCACACTACCTGTAAAGGAAAATAATGAAGTACAATGTTCGTCAACTGAGGCCTTCAGTCTTTCACCCTCAGCTCGAGGGTCCGGAGGACTAGGTTTGTTCAAGTAATAACAGTGAGGTCCCACTACAAGAGAGAGAGCACAGGATGGATTATACGCCACTACAACCCTTTAGAGTATTCGCAAATTTTCAGTTCTAATCCCCAACGTACCCACGTGTTATAGACGTTCTGCATCACAGGGGTAGTATGAGCCCTTCACCTGTCAACCACATACCCCTGTTAAGAAAACACAATCAGGACAGTTTATGTGCAATGACCTTTTTGTAAGGTGATATAATAACTCAATCAAATAATATAATTCCACACTCCTGTGTGTAGAATACACGTGACCAAAGTTCCGTGTTAACGACACACGGTCTTGTTACTGGTTCCACAAATGCTAAATGTTCGTGGAAGGAATGGGGTTCCGACACTGGTATTCCTGCAACTCGCAATAGCCTACAAAAGTGTGGCCCTCCAACGAGGAGGAACACCTGGTGCGAGTATTCCACTCAAAGCCTTGCATAGTTCAGTTATGGCTAGGCGTATCCAAAGTTCGCAAGAAGGGTGTTAACCCTAACGGTGGTAAATGGTTAACACGAGGTGGTGCACAGCACCCTTACCGATACCCCAACCGGAGGGAGAGAAACACCAGCTCTACAGGCGTCGCCCGCTGCCACCAGGCTGCTGCAGAATAGGGACCCCAACCGGAGGGAGAGAAACACCAGCTCTGCACGCGTCGCCCGCTGCCACCAGGCTGCTGCAGAATAGGGACCAAGAACCAAACAACCGGAGCCCACAGCTCCGTACGGTTACCAAATTCCAAGGACTAGTTGAGGATTCGGACGAAGGAAGAAGACTGCAACCGAAACACGCTGTGTCTTCTCTGCTAACAGAATAATCGGCAACGCCGCCAGCACGGAAGTGCTCTTTGAAGCCTTCCGCGTTTGCGCGCGCATGCCGGAGGCGCTAGTGATCATGGGAGATGTAGTCTCTAGGTCTTACGGCGCTGAACGGAAGAGACCCTGTGTTTTTGAGAGGGGGCTGCGTGTGTCCCTGACAACTCTGTGCGCTGCTGCTGGGTTCCTTTGTGTGCGGCCGGGCTTGAGCTCCGCTGAGCACACTTGCATCAACTTTCCCCCTCAACTTTACGAACGGCCAGGCTTGGCTCCGCCATAGGGACTTCATTACCCAGCATTCCATGGTGACCAGGTGACGCTCCCGCTGACGAGCTTTCCCGCGCCTGGAGGCGTTCAAATCTGAGGGCGGTGGCGAGGACTCTGTGCGCTGCTGCTGGGTTCCTTTGTGTGCGGCCGGGCTTGTGCTCCGCTGAGCACACTTGCATCAACTTTCCCCCTCAACCTTACGAACGGCCGGGCTTGGCTCCGCCGATAGGGACTTCATTTCCCAGCATTCCATGGTGACGCTCCCGCTCCCGCTGACGAGCTTTCCCGCGCCTGGAGGCGTTCAAATCTGAGGGCGGTTGCTCGTCCCGCGAGGACGCGCGCGGGACGCGCCGGGCTAAGCCCGGGCAAAGGGCGGGCCCTCTGTGGCCTGAGGAGACTGGACTGGGCCAGAGACTCTGCATGTGCAAGTATCATTGTTATCATCACTTTCAGTTTAAAGATCGTTGTGTACTTAGTTGTTGTACTGCGCGTTCAATTGGTAACTCCCCGCTTGTAATTAGTGACCAATTGTATTGTCACCTGATGGCAAAGGGTAACAACGCGAGTACACTGCAAGGGGCAGGCACCTTGGATAATTTTCTAATTAAAAAGGTTAATTTAATCAACTCTGCTCGAAGAGCCTCCCTGGGAAAGGATGCTCACATTATCTTATCTGAGGAGTTGGCTTCCACCCCTGTAGATATACACACCTCAAGTGATCCTAGTGTCAATGTAGGCAATTCTGTACTGACATTAGCACAAGTGCACGATAATATACATGTACCTCAACTAGTCAACCCCAAGGCGGACGCCGATTTGGACTTGCTATCTGTCAAGTCGGCACGTAAATTCAAAAAAGCTCTTCGGAGACATAGGGGGAATGTAATTCAAAATAAAGTATTAGCCACCAAACACAATAGAGTTTTGTCCACTGGGGGCATAGGATCTGAGATACTCTTATCGGCCAATCCTATTACTCCCTCTGGAGATCATCTAGATTTACCTAACTCTGGGGTTGTAGAGGAGGTGGAGGATGCGGGGGTACTTTTGGGCAGCCCTCGCTTGGATCATTCCTTCAGTTCGCCTGACATAGATGGTCAGTTGTTGCCAAGTTTTTCTATTAGTAGCGATGGAGGGGGCTCATCGTATTGTCCGGGTTTTTCTCCTGCGTCTTTTTCTTCCCCTTCCCTAAAGAACACATCCTTACACAAACTTGATTGTAAGCAAAGAGGGGGAGGATCATTGTTAAAGCCACAAAGAGAAAATCCTACGAGGACCTCATATCCAACCTTGAAGACCGCAAGAGATCTTACAATCCCCTGTGAGGTCACTCGAAATGTCACCAATGAGGGGGACCTTATAGGAAAAATTGAGTTTTTGATTAAACTTTCTATGAAACCCCTCTTTGAACAAATTACGAGAATTAATACGCACTTGGATCTGATCGAGAAGAAAGTAGACAAAAATTCATCCTCACTTTCCGGTCTGGCACGTAATTTAGGTAACATGAACCCTAGCAAAGCTCCTGTAAAAGTACTGACAGTGTCATCATCTATTCCATCATGCCCTGCGGCTACCCTTAAACCTACTCAGAGTAGACAAATCTTATCTTGTCCTTCCCAACTTGAGGTGCCAACCGCCCCCTTGCCAACTTCAAAGATTGTCAAGAGGACGGAATCTTTTAGTAAAATAGGAGATTCAAAAATAGTTAACTCGACCCAGGAAGAGAAAATTGAATTCTCTCAACACAAGGCAATTAAAGCCAATAAGGGTAGGAAGGTAGGTAATACTAGCAATAAAACTAGGTATCCCCATAGCACTGTAGATTTACCCCCGGAAGCTGCCCCATACGTGATTGTTATGGTGGGTGTCCCGGAGCTTCCTCTTGAAAATAAGGAAGATCATCAAGCTCTAAGGAACAAAGTTATTTTTTGGCTGAGTAATAACAGACCTCTGCCCGCCCACATTAATGGGGAAATCTTACATGTTAGGCGCTGCAACTGGGTGGGGGCTCGCCCCAAAGATAAATTAGGTGACGTGATCATTATAAATTTTAAAGATCACAGAGCCGTTAGGCATATTGGGGACTGGTTTGTCTCAAGTAGTAATGATTCCATTTCCACCTATTATCTAAATTATTTCTATCCTTATCCTTTAGCCCAAAGTTGTAAGAATTATGAGACAAGAAGGTACCCGATGAGTAGGCCTGTTTATACGTGTTACGACCCTAGCTGGACCCCATCGTGGCAACCAGTTAATCTACCCAATTCCTATCCTAGGCACCATTTTCCCCTTATCAGAGGTTCGAATTACGGTGATAACCCCCTACGGGCCACTAGAGGCACGGCTCCGATTTTCCACAATATACCAACTTATAATCGTTTTGAGGCCTTTATGGACCTTGACTGTGTGGATTGACACGAGAAGGCCTCTTGTGACAGATCACTGCTAGCCTTAGGGGGGCATGCTAATATTCTTAGTGACAACATTAACGTGCATAGGTCCTTGATTTCTATTGAGGGCTGCTCACAAACTCAAATAGTTCTCAATGTGTCTAAAATCGATATTTTTAATAACTGCTGCGAGGCAGGAAGTAAATATGATGCCAAGATTGAGGGTAAAAATGAAGGCTTCCGCCTCAAGCATATTGGAAAGGTTATGGTTAAGGATCACCTATGTGAAGACCAGGTTAACGAAATAAGGAAAACCTGCACACTCCTCTTCTGGAATGTGGCAGGGTTAAAGGAGAAAATTTTAAATCCTTCCTGGGAAACTGTTACAGTAGGGCATGATATACTGTCCTTTCAGGAAACCTGGTCTATAGATCCAGTTTATTTTAATGGGTATAGAAGTTTTGTTACCCCGGCAGAGGGAAGCCAGCATGGAAGAGCTAAGGGGGGCCTACTTACCCTGGTATCAAATCAGCTCAATTGCGCTGAGATTCAGTTTACGCCCAAAACTAGTTTTTATCAACTAATCAGCCTAAGAAACAAGAAGGGGTTTAGTATTGTTCTTATAAATCTTTATAACAACATTCCTAGGAAAGAAATCCCTAGCATCTTAATAATGCTGCGGGAGGATATACAACATGAAACAGATAAAATTGGCAGGGATTTTAGGATTTTATGGGGAGGGGATTTTAATTGTAAACTCTGCCCTAGGGGACCGCAGGGCATTTGCGGTTTATCAACAGAACAGGACATAAATCCATCTCACTTTAATCATTCCTTGCTTGGGGACTTACTAAATGACATACTGTTCATGTATGATTTGGGCTTTGTAAATGAAATTGCACAGATACCTACACCTTTTGTGCCCACATTTATTGGTAGAGGAGCTTATTCCACAATTGACTTTATTATCGCCTCAAATAACTGTAAACATAAGATTCTTGACTCCAATATTTTGGAATTACCAATTAGTGATCATCTGCCCCAAATAATGGAGGTTGAAAATTGTTTTAATCTGCACGAAGATGTACCCATTGTGCGTACTGTTCCTGATGTACTTTTAGGTAGACAGAATGGGTATAACTTAAAGTGGAGCAAGGTGGTCCCGGAAATGTTTTTGGGTAGGCTGGTGAATGCCTGCCCAGATAGCTTCTCCATCTGTTTGGACCAAGAATCTAATAGCGAGATGATAATTGAGCATTTTAACATAATAGCTTCCGCAATAAAGGACAACCTGTGGGTGGAGGTAAGGAAGAGGACTAAGGGTAATAAAAGCTGGTTTGACAATGACTGTACCCGGTCTCTTACTGACCTTAAACGTGCAATTCACAGGACACCTCGTAATCCCTCAGAAGTGAGAGACTGTAGGAAAAAATACAACGCAGCTCTAAAAAATAGGAAAAATGCCATTAAAAAAGAGGCCCTGGTAGCCCTATGTGAAGCATCACAATTAAAGGATGCATCTGCATTCTGGAGGGCCGTAAATACCCCATTCCTCTACGATAATTCTAAAGCACGTATAGAGATTGCTATTGCGGAGGAGGGTTGGGTGGAGCATTTTTCATCCCTTTACAAATCACAAGACATATGCCATGTTATAGATTCTCCAGTAAGGGCCATTGAGGATGTAGGGAATGAACGACTCGTAGTGACGTTGGAGGAAGTCATTGCGGGCTTGAAGGCAATGAAGGGTGGCAAGGCGGCAGGGCCGGATGGGATCCCTGTAGACCTGTTTAAGGCAAACCTTGAGGTCTGGGGTCCATTGCTGGTGCAGCTCTTTAATGCTGCACTAGCAGGGGGCCTAAACCCGTCTTGGCTCACCTCGATCATTGTACCCATCTTCAAGAAGGGAGATAGACAAAGCTGTGCTTGTTACAGACCTATCTCCCTCTTGGACTCATCCATAAAAATTCTGGGGAAAATCGTCCTGGCAAGATTACAAAGCTGGACTGAGGAAAATGATTTAATGAGTGATTTGCAGTATGGATTCCAAAAGGGCATCGGCACAATTGAACAATGCCTAAATTTAATGATCCTCCAATCTAAATATACAAGGATTAAAGGCGAACATTTGTACTTTACGTTCGTGGACCTTTCCTCGGCCTTCGATTGTGTATCTCATGTCAAATTATGGGCAATTTTGAAAGAAATGGGTGTGGAAGACCCCATCATCTGCTTTATTAAAGACTTATATTCTGGGGCCACGGCTTCGGTCCGTTATGGTAACGGGGGTCAGTGCACCAGAAGATTTGTGGTGGGTTGGGGTGTCCGCCAGGGCTGTGTCCTGGCCCCCTTCCTATTTTTGCTATACATAAATGGTCTGGAGCGCCACTTATTGCAGGAGTGTGAGGACTTGCCCAAGGTTGGGAGGAGGTCTGTTCCTGCGCTCCTGTATGCGGACGATGCGGTCCTGATGGCCCGCACCCCTATGGCATTGCAAAATCTGGTTAACTCTTTTGAGACCTTTATGACTAGTCTTGATCTGAAAGTTAATTGTAACAAAACCTTCTCCATGTACTGTGGAAATGGTTCTCGAAAGCAGAAAAAAAGAATGTTTTTGAACAATGTTCCCTTGGAAGTTGTCCCTACTTTTTCATATCTTGGAGTCTTGTTCCATGACACTGGGGTATGGTCTAGTGCGGTCAAGGCCAGAACCTTGTTGTTCCAAAAAACTATAATGGCCTTGAAAAATGTTATTAAAAAACTGGGTAAGAAACCAACAAAGGAAATTTTAACAATATATAAAGCTACTTGCATTTCGGTAGCTATGTATGGGTCGGCCCTTTGGGGGTATTCCAACATCGACTCAATCCAAAAAGTTGAGAATAGGTTTTTGAGGTATATTCTGACTGTCCCCCAAAGTGTTGCGACATATATATGCCACATTGAATTGGGTTTATCGTATATTTCTGACATTATTAGAATTCAACCCATACTTTTGTGGCACAGGGTATGGACTATAAGGGAGTGCGTCATGAACCGGGCCATCCTACGGGATGTATTAACCCTGGATAATGTTGGCAGATCTGACTGGTTAAATTATGTTAAAAATGTTATGGTTAATATTGGATGCCAACACTTTTATGAAGACCCACTCTCAATGGTCAATATACCTAGAAACCTACTGTTTAAGTTATGTACGGAATACCTCGAGGACAAAAGAAGACAAGAGGAAGAGAAGAAAAATTCAGTAACCCTGCACCTCTGTGTGTCAACCCATCGTAAAGTACAGCCTTATTTAACCTTGCCGTTGTCTAATCATGATCAATTTCTTTTGACTCGCTTTAGGTTGAATATTCTGTTTAGACTCCTGACTTTCCCAGTAATGAATTTATGGTCGCGTAATCTCCCCATGTGTCCGTGTGATGAATCCTCACTCCAATCTGATATCCATATTTTATTCTTCTGTAAATTTTATTCTTTACCTCGTAGGCAGTTAATTATACCACTTCTTAAAGAAATGAATTTAAATCAATGTCGTCCAGCTTTTTTAGCATTCCAACGAATGGAAACTGTCCTATCTGTCACCGTACTTTTAAGCTTTTTTTAAATTGTTTTTAAACTTCGGAAAACGATTGGGCTGGGATGAATTATAATATGTTCCGTCGTTTTTCTATTTCTAACATTATCCTTGTGTAAATCTGTATTCTGATGTTGTAGCTTTCATGGTTTTTGTTTTTTAAACCGAATAAAGTATTTTTGAATTGAATTGAATTTGAGTCCAGTTCTCTGCTGGTGTCCAATCCCCGGGCTAGTTGTCCAGTCCCCAGCTGCTGGTCCAGTTCTGGCCCTGTGCTCTTCTAGTGTCCAGTCCCCAGCTGTTGGTCCAGTTCCTGGTCCGGTTCTCAGCTAGTGTCCTATCCTCGGGCCACGTGTCCAGTCCCCAGCTGCTGTTCCACTTTGAGTCCAGTTCTCTGCTGGTGTCCAATCCCCGGGCTAGTTGTCCAGTCCCCAGCTGCTGGTCCAGTTCTGGTCCTGTTCTCAGCTAGTGTCCTGTCCTCAGGCTGCGTGTCCAGTCCCCAGCTGCTGTTCCACTTTGAGTCCAGTTCTCTGCTGGTGTCCAATCCCCGGGCTAGTTGTCCAGTCCCCAGCTGCTGGTCCAGTTCTGGCCCTGTGCTCTTCTAGTGTCCAGTCCCCAGCTGCTGGTCCAGTTCTGGTCCTGTTCTCAGCTAGTGTCCTGTCCTCAGGCTGCGTGTCCAGTCCCCAGCTGCTGTTCCACTTTGAGTCCAGTTCTCTGCTGGTGTCCAATCCCCGGGCTAGTTGTCCAGTCCCCAGCTGCTGGTCCAGTTCTGGCCCTGTGCTCTTCTAGTGTCCAGTCCCCAGCTGTTGGTCCAGTTCCTGGTCCGGTTCTCAGCTAGTGTCCTATCCTCGGGCCACGTGTCCAGTCCCCAGCTGCTGGTCCAGTTATCTTCCGGTTCTCAGTTAGTGCGCAGTCCCCGGGCTGTGTGTCCAGTTCCCAGCTACAGGTCGAGTTCTGGTCCGGTGATTAGCTAATGTCCAGTCCCCTTGTTGTTTGTCCAGTCCCCAGCTGCTGGTCCAGTTCTGGCCCAGTGCTCTGCTAGTGTCCAGTCCCCAGCTGCTGGTCCAGTTCTGTTCCAGTTCTCAGCTAGTGTCCTGTCCTTGGACTTCGTGTCCAGCCCCCAGCTGCTTGTCCAGTTCTGGTCCAGTTCCCTGCTAGTGCCCAGTCCCCAGGCTGTGTAACCAGTCCCCAGCTGCTGGTCCAGTACTGGTCTGGCTCTCTGCTAGTGTCCAGTCCCCAGTTGCTGGTCCAGTTCTGGCCCAGCTCCCTGCTAGTGTCCAGTCCTCAGCTGCTGGTCCAGTTCTGGCCCAGTGATTAGCTAAGGTCCAGTCCCCTTGCTGTTTGTCCAGTCCCCAGCTGCTGGTCTGCTTCTAGTCCATTTCTCTGCTGGTGTCCAGTCCTCCAGCTGTGACTCCAGGCCCCAGCTGCTGGTCCAGTTCTGACCCGGTTCTCTGCTGGTGTACAGTCCCTGGGCCCCGAGTCCAGTCCCCAGGTGTTGGTCCAGTTCTAGTCCGGTTCTCTGCTGGTGTCCAGTCCTCCAGTTGTGAGTCCAGTTACCAGCTGCTGGTCCAGTTCTGGTTCGGTTCTCTGCTAGTGTCCAGTCCTCAGGCGGCGTGTCCAGTCCCCGGGCCCCTTTTTTCCAATCCCCAGCTACGGGTCCAGTTCTGATCCGGTGATTAGCTAATGTCCAGTCCCCTTGTTGTTTGTCCAGTCCCCAGCTGCTGGTCCAGTTCTGGCCCAGTGCTCTGCTACTGTCTAGTCCCCAGCTGCTGGTCCAGTTCTGGTCCAGTTCTCAGCTAGTGTCCTGTCCTCGGGCTTCGTGTCCAGCCCCCAGGCTGCTTATCCAGTTCTGGTCTGGTTCCCTGCTAGTGCCCAGTCCCCAGGCTGTGTGTCCAGTCCCCAGCTGCTGGTCCAGTTCTGGTCTGGTTCTCAGCTAGTGTCCTGTACTCGGGCTATGTGTCCAGTCCCCAGCTGCTGGTCCAGCTCTGGTCTGGTTCTCTGCTAGTGCCCAGTCCCCGGGCTGTGCGTCCAGTCCCCAGCTGCTGGTCCAGTTCTGGCCTGGCTCTCTGCTAGTGTCCAGTCCCCAGCTGCTGGTCCAGTTCTGGCCCAGCTCCCTGCTAGTGTCCAGTCCACAGCTGCTGGTCCAGTTCTGGCCTGGTGATTAGCTAATGTCCAGTCCCCTTGTTGTTTGTCCAGTCCCCAGCTGCTGGTCCAGTTCTGGCCCAGTGCTCTGCTAGTGTCCAGTCCCCAGCTGCTGGTCCAGTTCTGGTCCAGTTCTCAGCTAGTGTCCTGTCCTCGGACTTCGTGTCCAGCCCCCAGCTGCTTGTCCAGTTCTGGTCCGGTTCCCTGCTAGTGCCCAGTCCCCAGGCTGTGTGTCCAGTCCCAAGCTGCTGGTCCAGTACTGGTCTGGCTCTCTGCTAGTGTCCAGTCCCCAGTTGCTGGTCCAGTTCTGGCCCAGCTCCCTGCTAGTGTCCAGTCCTCAGCTGCTGGTCCAATTCTGACCCAGTGATTAGCTAATGTCCAGTCCCCTTGTTGTGTGTCCAGTCCCCAGCTGCTGGTCTGCTTCTAGTCCATTTCTCTGCTGGTGTCCAGTCCTCCAGCTGTGAGTCCAGGCCCCAGCTGCTGGTCCAGTTCTGACCCGGTTCTCTGCTGGTGTACAGTCCCTGGGCCCCGTGTCCAGTCCCCAGGTGTTGGTCCAGTTCTAGTCCGGTTCTCTGCTGGTGTCCAGTCCTCCAGCTGTGAGTCCAGTTACCAGCTGCTGGTCCAGTTCTGGTTCAGTTCTCTGCTAGTGTCCAGTCCTCAGGCGGCGTGTCCAGTCCCCGGGCCCCTTTTTTCCAATCCCCAGCTACGGGTCCAGTTCTGTTCCGGTGATTAGTTAATGTCCAGTCCCCTTGTTGTTTGTCCATTCCCCAGCTGCTGGTCCAGTTCTGGCCCAGTGCTCTGCTACTGTCTAGTCCCCAGCTGCTGGTCCAGTTCTGGTCCAGTTCTCAGCTAGTGTCCTATCCTCGGGCTTCGTGTCCAGCCCCAGCTGCTTGTCCAGTTCTGGTCCGGTTCCCTGCTAGTGCCCAGTCCCCAGGCTGTGTGTCCAGTCCCCAGCTACTGGTCCTGTTCTGGTCTGGTTCTCAGCTAGTGTCCTGTACTCAGGCTATGTGTCCAGTCCCCAGCTGCTGGTCCAGTTCTGGTCTGGTTCTCTGCTAGTGCCCAGTCCCCGGGCTGTGTGTCCAGTCCCCAGCTGCTGGTCCAGTTCTGGCCTGGCTCTCTGCTAGTGTCCAGTCCCCAGCTGCTGGTCCAGTTCTGGCCCAGCTCCCTGCTAGTGTCCAGTCCCCAGCTGCTGGTCCAGTTCTGGCCTGGTGATTAGCTAATATCCAGTCCCCTTGTTGTTTGTCCAGTCCCCAGCTGCTGGTCTGCTTCTAGTCCAGTTCTCTGCTGGTGTCCAGTCCTCCAGCTGTGAGTCCAGTCCCCAGCTGGTGGTCCAGTTCTGGCCCAGTTCTCTGCTGGTGTCCAGTCCCCAGGCCCCGTGTCCAGTCCCCAGCTGCTGGTCCGGTTCTATTCCAGTTCTCTGCTGGTGTCCAGCCCTCCAGCTGTGAGTCCAGTCCCTAGCTGCTGGTCCAGTTCTGGCCCGGTTCTCAGCTAGTGTCTAGTCCCCAGCTGCTGATCCAGCTCTAGTCCGGTTCTCTGTTGGTGTCCAGTCCTCCAGCAGTGAGTCCAGTCCCCAGCTGCCGGTCCAGTTCTGGTCCAGTTCCCTGCTAGTGTCCAGTCCTTGGGCCACATGTCCAGTCCCCGGGCCCATTGTCCGGTCCCCAGCTGCGGGTCCAGTTCTGGCCCAGTGATCTGCTAGTGTCCAGTCCCCAGCTGCTGGTCCAGTTCTGGTCCTGTTCTCAGCTAGTGTCCTGTCCTCAGGCTGCGTGTCCAATCCCCAGCTGCTGTTCCACTTTGAGTCCAGTTCTCTGCTGGTGTCCAATCCCCGGGCTAGTTGTCCAGTCCCCAGCTGCTGGTCCAGTTCTGGCCCTGTGCTCTGCTAGTGTCCAGTCCCCAGCTGTTGGTCCAGTTCCTGTTCCGGTTCTCAGCTAGTGTCCTATCCTCGGGCCACGTGTCCAGTCCCCAGCTGCTGGTCCAGTTCTCTTTCGGTTCTCAGTTAGTGCGCAGTCCCCGGGCTGTGTGTCCAGTTCCCAGCTACAGGTCGAGTTCTGGTCCGGTGATTAGCTAATGTCCAGTCCCCTTGTTGTTTGTCCAGTCCCCAGCTGCTGGTCCAGTTCTGGCCCAGTGCTCTGCTAGTGTCCAGTCCCCAGCTGCTGGTCCAGTTCTGGTCCAGTTCTCAGCTAGTGTCCTGTCCTCGGGCTTCGTGTCCAGCCCACAGCTGCTTGTCCAGTTCTGGTCCGGTTCCCTGCTAGTGCCCAGTCCCCAGGCTGTGTGTCCTGTCCCCAGCTGCTGGTCCAGTTCTGGTCTGGCTCTCTGCTAGTGTCCAGTCCCCAGTTGCTGGTCCAGTTCTGGCCCAGCTCCCTGCTAGTGTCCAGTCCTCAGCTGTTGGTCCAGTTCTGGCTTAGTGATTAGCTAATGTCCAGTCCCCTTGTTGTTTGTCCAGTCCCCAGCTGCTTGTCTGCTTCTAGTCCATTTCTCTGCTGGTGTCCAGTCCTCCAGCTGTGAGTCCAGTCCCCAGCTGCTGGTCCAGTTCTGACCCGGTTCTCTGCTGGTGTACAGTCCCTGGGCCCCGTGTCCAGTCCCCAGCTGTTGGTCCAGTTCTAGTCCGGTTCTCTGCTGGTGTTCAGTCCTCCAGCTGTGAGTCCAGTTACCAGCTGCTGGTCCAGTTCTGGTTCGGTTCTCTGCTAGTGTTCAGTCCTCAGGCGGCGTGTCCAGTCCCCGGGCCCCTTTTTTCCAGTCCCCAGCTACGGGTCCAGTTCTGATCCGGTGATTAGCTAATGTCCAGTCCACTTGTTGTTTGTCCAGTCCCCAGCTGCTGGTCCAGTTCTGGCCCAGTGCTCTGCTACTGTCTAGTCCCCAGCTGCTGGTCCAGTTCTGGTCCAGTTCTCAGCTAGTGTCCTGTCCTCGGGCTACGTGTCCAGCCCCCAGCTGCTTGTCCAGTTCTGGTCCGGTTCCCTGCTAGTGCCCAGTCCCCAGGCTGTGTGTCCAGTCCCCAGCTGCTGGTCCGGTTCTGGTCTGGTTCTCAGCTAGTGTCCTGTCCTCAGGCTATGTGTCCAGTCTCCAGCTGCTGGTCCAGTTCTGGTCTGGTTCTCTGCTAGTGCCCAGTTCCTGGGCTGTGTGTCCAGTCCCCAGCTCCTGGTCCAGTTCTGGCCTGGCTCTCTGCTAGTGTTCAGTCCCCAGCTCCTGGTCCAGTTCTGGCCCATCTCCCTGCTAGTGTACAGTCCCCAGCTGCTGTTCCAGTTCTGACCCTGTGATTAGCTAATGTCCAGTCCCCTTGTTGAGCATAAGATGCCTTTGCACACGTCAGCAAGTCAATTATGTAAGTACATATAGTAGTGGAGAGAGCACAAGTACAAGAAACACTTAATAAGTCCGATAAGGTGAATATTTCTTGTTTTAATATGGTTCCGTTGCCCAGCCAACACGTGTTTCATCCGGGTATGAACCCACGACGTCTTCAGGGCTACAAAAACATATAAGGGTACAATGTAGATATGGTTGTAATCTCAACATACAATGGTTGTTTAGAACGTAAGGAACACCAGACACCGCGACAGTGAGTATATAAATAAAACACCCATGAAATGGAAAATCTGTTAAAAGGATCCAAAGAAAAAAGAAAGAGAAGGCACCTGAAAAGGATAGTAGAACCTAACATGTGATACCATAAAATAGGTGCATGACAGAATAGTGCAGAAAAGACCCATAATCAAAGGCAATACAGCGAAGATCCTATACAGGCTTGAACAGTGTAAATTATACATCAAGAATGGATGAATCAATCTAATAGTGAAGGTAAGGTCATATCGGACCTTAGTACATTTAAGGCTATCAGTATTCAAAGCATATTGGTTGAAGAAAATGTCGGACCCAGTAAACATCTAACTAATAAGAACAAGGACACATAGACTACTTGTGGTAAGGATCCAATAGGATCACCTCCGCAGAACGTAAAACAGGTAGGAGAGAGAGGGAAAGAACAGAACAGTCAGTAGAAAAAGGGTGAAGTGAACTTCAATCCGATCGTGCCTTTGGGGTGAACAAAACAGAACCAAACAATCCTAACTAATAGGCGAACAGGAAAAAAGTAACTGATCTACAATAATAAGCAAAATAGTGAGCTAGATCAGTCACACAATTGGCATCTACACGTGTCAGAGTAAGGGTTATTTGTCATGTGAAAGTGACCAGCTCACCTCTCCGCCGGTTATAATTCCGTCCCGGCTGCGCGGGAAAAAGTGAGTGATGGACACTTGATGAGTGTGAAACCGGGGGAGTACCCCTTCAGAGTAAGGACCTACGAGAAAAGTGGCAAGACGACGTCAGCACTGCGAGAGAAGCTCCATGGTGCCCGACCACACGTTCGAAATATAGAACAGCAAAAACGGGTCTTAAGTTCCAAGGTTCTTAAGGATCTAACAGAAACAAAAAGTATATAGGTCCTGCTAATGTGGACATAGTTGATCAACTCCAAAGTCATGATAAGAATAAGCTAAGTAATGTTATGCACCACGTTAATCAAAAGACCACTAATATGAGCCCCAGAAGTAGGATAAACCTATTCAATGGCGTCGGTAAAAAAGTAGCATAAATCTCACACTCTCCCGATCCCCGCCTCGGTAAGGCGTAACCAAGAAGAACCCAAATTAACAATTGTTAAAACGAGTGCCACGTCCCTATCCCTGATGATGACGAGAAAACCAATGTAAGGCCATTCTTACCTTCAAGACGAGTACGCCACAAAGTAAGTGGGATTCAAATTCGTAAGTGAACCGGAAGTGACAAAAACTGACGTTATAACGTCAGTCAAAAGCGGGCAACTAGACCGCAGAGCGCAGAAATGCTAACAAATACCCGGAATTTCTTTAATAACTAGGGTAACTGAGTAGAACCAAAACGATAGAGTCAGATACAAGCACTGTTGCTCCAACTCTAAAATTCCAATCAATCACGAGAATAAAAATGGACTTAATGGTATAGGGTGCATTATAATACAAGGTAAAACTGCTCCTGAGTAAGAGCCATAAGTCCATAAATCCAAATTTATATGTGCAAACATCCCCTGACAATTGGCGTACCCTTAATCCAGGATCGGGATGAAAGCCCGCTGGTACCAACCAATCGGCACAATTAAAGGGTGAGATGCAATAGAAAAAACGTACAACAGCTCATGAGTAAGAGCCAAAATTAGTAATATAAAACTATTAAGTACAAACTCCAAACCAGGGGCGTTACCCACAGTGCATGATCGGATTGAGAACCCGGTGGTATCAACCATCGGGGAAGAGAAAATGCCCTCCAAGGCATAAAAAGGATGAGCAAAGAGGAAAAAGGAAAATAGATCAATAGAAAACAGCAAGAAGGTTGGGATCGGAATAGAAACACCAGTATTCCGAGGCAAACCGACATGTAGTGATCAGACAGAGAAAGCCCGTCAAGGCTCATTAATATCATGAGCGTTAACTAAAAGTATGGTTAGGACTCCAAACCGTTTTTTACAGAGAAACAAAACATTTTTTACATATATTAGGAACATATTACGCAGGATAGAGCAAGATCTCTAACAAGTGAAATTAAAGTCAAAATTCACTACATCAGAAAATTACAGTTATTTGGAGAAGTCTTGCGTCAATTAAAAGTGAATGATGCTTATAATCATGGTACATGAAACACAGTACAGCACAAAATTCCATAAGACATGTAATCCCTGTACGATGTTGATAGCTTTCAGAGGGAAGGAATATTTAAAGTCATCCAGACATCAGCCCCAAAAAGGGTAAAGAGCACTGACCCTCAGCATGTTAGTTGCCCAGGAAGAATTGAAGCTCATGGTCTGTATTAAGACCTCGCTCCACCGCATACAAGCGCATAATCCAAGTTGCTTCAGAACGTCGTAGCGCCAGTTCTCTATCTCCACCCGCCAGTTTTTCAGTAGGGCCCCGTACTGTCTCCAGTGTAGGGGGTCCTACTGAAAAACTGGCGGAATATGTTGACCTATTCTTACAACCCTTGGTCCAGAATCTCCCTGCCTATATTAAAGATACCAAACATATTCTCAGCCTTTTGTCTGACTTAACCTGGCAAGATGACATCATCCTAGCTTCACTAGACGTAGTTTCCCTCTACACCAACATTGACCCAATAATAGGCATGGAAGCTCTGAAATGGCAACTGGAGTTTGTACTTAATAGTTTTATATTACTAATTTTGGCTCTTACTCATGAGCTGTTGTACGTTTTTTCTATTGCATCTCACCCTTTAATTGTGCCGATTGGTTGGTACCAGCGGGCTTTCATCCCGATCCTGGATTAAGGGTACGCCAATTGTCAGGGGATGTTTGCACATATAAATTTGGATTTATGGACTTATGGCTCTTACTCAGGAGCAGTTTTACCTTGTATTATAATGCACCCTATACCATTAAGTCCATTTTTATTCTCGTGATAGATTGGAATTTTAGAGTTGGAGCAACAGTGCTTGTATCTGACTCTATCGTTTTGGTTCTACTCAGTTACCCTAGTTATTAAAGAAATTCCGGGTATTTCTTCTATTAATTCCGGGATTTGTTAGCATTTCTGCGCTCTGCGGTCTAGTTGTCCGCTTTTGACTGACGTTATAACGTCAGTTTTTGTCACTTCCGGTTCACTTACGAATTTGAATCCCACTTACTTTGTGGCGTACTCGTCTTGAAGGTAAGAATGGCCTTACATTGGTTTTCTCGTCATCATAAGGGATAGGGACGTGGCACTCGTTTTAACAATTGTTAATTTGGGTTCTTCTTGGTTACGCCTTACCGAGGCGGGGATCCGGAGAGTGTGAGATTTATGCTACTTTTTTACCGACGCCATTGAATAGGTTTATCCTACTTCTGGGGCTCATATTAGTGGTCTTTTGATTAACGTGGTGCATAACATTTACTTAGCTTATTCTTATCATGACTTTGGAGTTGATCAACTATGTCCACATTAGCAGGACCTATATACTTTTTGTTTCTGTTAGATCCTTAAGAACCTTGGAACTTTAGACCCGTTTTTGCTGTTCTATATTTCGAACGTGTGGTCGGGCACCATGGAGCTTCTCTCGCAGTGCTGACGTCGTCTTGTCACTTTTCTCGTAGGTCCTTACTCTGAACCAGGAAGCGATAGAAGTCATGTAGGGTGGACTCTGTGCCAGACCAGAGTAACAAGCAGTCGTCTATATATCGACCCCAGTACACGATATATTGACTAAAATAACTACCCTTGTCACCCCAGAGCCATTTAGATTCGAAGTACCCCATGAAAAGGTATGCAAATGAGGGTGAAAATGTAGAACCCATGGCCACTCCTCGTGTTTGTCTGTACCACTGGCCCTCACACAAAAAACAATTGTTAGTTAGAATAAGTTCAGTCATCGCTACTAGCATTGTTGCGTGTTGCCATTGTGTAGCTGGTAGTTTCCCAAAATGCCATTTCAGAGCTTCCATGCCTATTATTGGGTCAATGTTGGTGTAGAGGGAAACTACGTCTAGTGAAGCTAGGATGATGTCATCTTGCCAGGTTAAGTCAGACAAAAGGCTGAGAATATGTTTGGTATCTTTAACATAGGCAGGGAGATTCTGGACCAAGGGTTGTAAGAATAGGTCAACATATTCCGCCAGTTTTTCAGAAGGACCCCCTACACTGGAGACAGTATAGGGGGCCCTACTGAAAAACTGGCGGAATATGTTGACCTATTCTTACAACCCTTGGTCCAGAATCTTCCTGCCTATATTAAAGATACCAAACATATTTTCTTCAACCAATATGCTTTGAATACTGATAGCCTTAAATGTACTAAGGTCCGATATGACCTTACCTTCACTATTAGATTGATTCATCCATTCTTGATGTATAATTTACACTGTTCAAGCCTGTATAGGATCTTCGCTGTATTGCCTTTGATTATGGGTCTTTTGTGCACTATTCTGTCATGCACCTATTTTATGGTATCACATGTTAGGTTCTACTATCCTTTTCAGGTGCCTTCTCTTTCTTTTTTCTTTGGATCCTTTTAACAGATTTTCCATTTCATGGGTGTTTTATTTATATACTCACTGTCGCGGTGTCTGGTGTTCCTTACGTTATAAACAACCATTGTATGTTGAGATTACAACCATAGCTACATTGTACCCTTATATGTTTTTGTAGCCCTTAAGAAGTCGTGGGTTCATACCCGGATGAAACACGTGTTGGCTGGGCAACGGAACCATATTAAACCAAGAAATATTCACCTTATCGGACTTATTAAGTGTTTCTTGTACTTGTGCTCTCTCCACTACTATATGTACTTACATAATTGACTTGCTGACGTGTGCAAAGGCATCTTATGTTCAACTGCTTTTGACCTTGGTCTATTTGAGGGGTTTAGGGTTTGTTTCCCCTCGCCCTTTTTGCACCATTATATTTTCACTTTTAGACTAAAACGTACACACCAGTGGGCGCCACTGCATACCGGAAACCTGAAACCCTTCGCAAGTATTTCTCAGTCCCCTTGTTGTTTGTCCAGTCCCCAGCTGCTGGTCTGCTTCTAGTCCAGTTCTCTGCTGGTGCCCAGACCTCCAGCTGTGAGTCCAGTCCCCAGCTGCTGGTCCAGTTCTAGCCCGGTTCTCAGCTAGTGTCTAGTCCCCTGCTGCTGTTCCAGTTCTAGTCCGGTTCTCTGTTGGTGTCCAGTCCTCCAGCTGTGAGTCCAGTCCCCAGCTGCTGGTCCAGTTCTGGTCCAGTTCCCTGCTAGTGTCCAGTCCTTGGGCCACATGTCCAGTCCCCGGGCCCATTGTCCGGTCCCCAGCTGCGGGTCCAGTTCTGGCCCAGTGATCTGCTAGTGTCCAGTCCCCAGCTGCTGGTCCAGTTCTGGTCCTGTTCTCGGCTAGTGTCCTGTCCTCAGGCCGCGTGTCCAATCCCCAGCTGCTGGTCTGCTTCGAGTCCAGTTCTCTGCTGTGTCCAATCCCCGGGCTGGTTTTTCAGTCCCCAGCTGCTGGTCCAGTTCTGGCCCTGTGCTCTGCTAGTGTCCAGTCCCCAGCTGTTGGTCCAGTTCTGGTCCAGTTCTCAGCTAGTGTCCTATCCTCGGGCCACGTGTCCAGTCCCCAGCTGCTGTTCCAGTTCTGTTCCAGGTCTCAGCTAGTGCCCAGTCCCCGGGCTGTGTGTCCAGTTCCCAGCTACAGGTCCAGTTCTGGTCCGGTGATTAGCTAGTGTCCAGTCCCCTTGTTGTTTGTCCAGTCCCCAGCTGCTGGTCCAGTTCTGGCCCAGTGCTCTGCTAGTGTCCAGTCCCCAGCTGCTGGTCCAGTTCTGGTCTGGTTCTCAGCTAGTGTCCTGTCCTTGGGCTGCGTGTCCAGTCCCCAGCTGCTTGTCCAGTTCTGGTCCGGTTCTCTGCTAGTACCCAGTCCCCGGGCTGTGTGTCCAGTCCCCAGCTGCTGATCCAGTTCTGGTCTGGTTCTCAGCTAGTGTCCTGTCCTCGGGCTGCATGTCCAGTCCCCAGCTGCTTGTCCAGTTCTGGTCCGGTTCTCTGCTAGTACCCAGTCCCCAGGCTGTGTGTCCAGTCCCCAGCTGCTGATCCAGATCTGGTCCCGCTCTCTGCTAGTATCCAGTCCCCAGCTGCTGGTCCAGTTCTGGCCCAGCTCCCTGCTAGTGTACAGTCCCCAGCTGCTGGCCCAGTTCTGGCCCGGTGATTAGCTAATGTCCAGTCCCCTTGTAGGTTGTCCAGTCCCCAGCTGCTGGTCTGCTTCTAATCAATTTCTCTGCTGATGTCCAGTCGTTCAGCTGTGAGTCCAGTCCCCAGCTGCTGGTCCAGTTCTTGCCTCATTCTCTGCTGGTGTCCAGTCCCTGGGCCCCGTGTCCAGTCCCCAGCTGCTGGTCCAGTTCTAGTCCGGTTCTCTGCTGGTGTCTAGTCCTCCTGCTGTGAGTCCAGTCACCAGCTGCTGGTCCATTTCTGGTTCGGTTCTCTGCTAGTGTCCAGTCCCAGGCCGCGTGTCCAGTCCCCGGGCCCCTAGTCCAGTCCCCAGCTGCAGGTCCAGTTCTGGTCCGGTTTTCTGCTGGTGTCCAGTCCCCAGACCCCGTGTCCAGTCCCCAGCTGCTGGTCCAGTTCTAGGCCGGTTCTCTTGTAGTGGCCAATCCCTGGGCCCCGTGTCCAGTTCCCAACTGCTGGTCCAGTTCTGGCCCAGCTCTCTGCTAGTGTCCAGTCCCCAGCTGCTGGTCCAGTTCTGGTCCGGTTCTCTGCTAGTGTCCAGTCCCTGGGCCCCGTGTCCAGTCCCCAGCTGCTGGTCCAGTTCTGGTCTGGTTCTCTGCTGGTGTCCAGTCCCCGGGCCGTGTGCCCAGTCCCCAGCTGCTGGTTCAGTTCTGGTCCGGTTCTCTGCTGGTGTCCATTCCCCGGGCCCCCTGTCCAGTCCCCAGCTGCTGGTCCAGTTTGAGTCCGGTTCTCTGTTGGTGTCCAGTCCTCAGGCAGCGTGTGCAGTCCCCGGGCCCCTAGTCCAGTCCCAAGCTGCAGGTCCAGTTCTGGTCCGGTTTTCTGCTGGTGTCCAATCCCCAGGCCCCGTGTCCAGTCCCCAGCTGCTGGTCCAGTTCTAGGCCGGTTCTCTTGTAGTGTCAAGTCCCTGGGCCCTGTGTCCAGTCCCCAGCTGCTTGTCCAGTTCTGGTGCAGTTCTCTGCTGGTGTCCAGTCCCCGGGCCCTGTGTCCAGTTCTCAACAGCTGGTCCAGTTCTGGCCCAGCTCTCTGCTAGTGTCCAGTCCCCAGCTGCTGGTCTAGTTCTGGTCCGGTTCTCTGGTAGTGTCCAGTCCCTGGGCCCCGTATCCAGTACCCAGCTGCTGGTCCAGTTCTGGTCCGGTTCTCTACTGGTGTCCATCCCCGGGCCTCATGTCCAGTCCCCAGCTGCTGATCCGGTTCTAGTCCATTTCTCTGCTGGTGTCCATTCCCCGGGCCCCATGTCCAGTCCCCAGCTGCTGATCTGGTTCTAGTCCATTTCTCTGCTGGTGCCCAGACCTCCAGCTTTGAGTCCAGTCCCCAACTGCTGGTCCAGTTCTGGGCCGGTTCTCTGCTGGTGTCCAGTCCCCGGGCCGCGTGTCCAGTCCCCAGCTGCTGATCCGGTTCTAGTCCACATCTCTGGTGGTGTCCAGTCCCCGGGCCCCGTGTCCAGTCCCAAAATGCTGGTCCAGTTCTGGCCCAGCTCTCTGCTGGTGTCCAGTCCCCAGCTGCTGGTCCAGTTCTGGCCTGGTTCTCTGCTGGTGTCCATTCCCGGTGCCCGTGTGCAGTCCCCAGCTGCTGATCTGGTTCTAGTCCAGTTCTCTGCTGGTGCCCAGACCTCCAGCTGTGAGTCCAGTCCCCAGCTGCTGGTCCAGTTCTGGTCCGGTTCTCTGCTGGTGTCCATTCCCCGGGCCCCATGTCCGGTCCCCAGCTGCTGATCCGGTTCTAGTCCAGTTCTCTGCTAGTGCCCAGACCTCCAGCTGTGAGTCCAGTCCCCAGCTGCTGGTCCAGTTCTGGCCTGGTTCTCTGCTGGTGTCCATTCCCGGGGCCCCGTGTCCAGTCCCCAGCTGCTGATCCGGTTATAGTCCAGTTCTTTGCTGGTGCCCAGCCCTCCAGCTATCAGTCCAATCCCCAGCTGCTGGTCCAGTTCTGGTCCGGTTCTCTGCTGGTGTCCCGTCCCTTGGCCCCGTGTCCCGTCCCCAGCTGCTGATCCAGATCTGGCCCAGCTCTCTGCTAGTGTCCAGTTCCCAGCTGCTGGTCCAGTTCTGGTCCGGTTTTCTGCTAGTGTCCAGTCCCCGGGCTGGTTGTCCAGTCCCCAGCTGTTGGTCCAGTTCTGGTCCAGTTCTCTGCTGGTGTCCAGTCCCCGGGCTGGTTGTCCAGTCCCCAGCTGCTGGTCCAGTTCTGGCCCTGTGCTCTGCTACTGTCCAGTCCCCAGCTGCTGGTCTAGTTCTGGCCCGGTTCTCTGCTGGTGTCCATTCCCCGGGCCCCATAGCCAGTCCCCAGCTGCTGATCTGGTTCTAGTCCACTTCTCTGGTGGTGTCCAGTCCCCGGTCCCCGTGTCCAGTCCCCAAATGCTGGTCCAGTTCTGGCCCAGCTCTCTGCTAGTGTCCAGTCCCCAGCTGCTGGTCCAGTTCTGGTCCGGTTCTTTGCTGGTGTACAGTCCTCGGGCCGCGTGTCCAGTCCTCTGGTCGCGTGTCAGACCCTTTGCCCTCCATGTCAGGCCCCCTCGGCCTGTGCCCTCGACGCTGACGTCTGTGTAAACAAGGCTCTGACCGGCCTGTTGGTTTGGACTTGGACCCGGTGACAGGGGTCAGTGTCCGTCGCTCGACGCTTCTCTCCACTTCTTGATCCGCGAGGGACGAGTGAGAGGCCGGGGTCCCTCCTAGACTGAGCACTGCGAGGACCGAGAGAGCGCTTGGAAGCGAGACAAGAGGCGCCTGGAGGCGAGAAAAGAGGCGCCTAGAAGCGAGAGAAGAGGCGACACCTGGTAGGAACCATGGAGTGAGGGGCTGAGGGCCAGGATGGAGGTGGGGGGGCACGCTAGATAGGCAGAGACCAGAGACTGAGGAGTGCGAGGGCCGAGTGACAGCGCCTGGAGGCGAGAGGAGAGGCGCCTGGGGGCGAGTGAAGAGGCGCCTGGGGCGAGAGAAGAGGCGACACCTGGTTGGAACCGTGGGGGGTTTACAGGAGATCCTGGAGGGAGGGGCTGAGGGCCGGCGGGGGGGGGGGAGGGGGCGGGGGGGCGGTGGTGGGGGGTAGAAAAGCGGAACCATAGATGCAAGGGTCAGATATCAGAGGCGCAACTATTGCCAAATTTCGGGGGTGGGGGGGGGGTGGGGGGGGGACTGAATCTTTTAAGCCATAGGCAGAGTGGAACTGCAGGGGCTCTTAGAAGGGGTGAAACAACAGCGAGGCCTCATTAACACGCAAATGGTCTTTTAAAGACCTGTGAAGTGCTCGGGTGCGGCTGTGCGTGCCTGGGAGGCTGTAGCCCTTTAAATCCAATGGGTTTGGCGCGCCTGCCAGGTATCATAGAGGTAGCGACCAGATACCATAGAAGTAGGGGCCAGGGGCCAAGAACCAGGTACCAAGGAGCCAGAGACAATAAGGGAGAGGCCAGAGACCTTAGAAAATGGATGGAGAGGCCAAGAACCAGGCACCAAGGGGATCAAAGGGGAAGAGACGTCCAGGGATCATAGAGATATAGACCGGCGATCATAGAGGAAGAGACCAGGGATCATAGAGGAAGAGACTGGCGATCAAAGAGGAAGAGACCGGGCATCATAGAGGAAGAGACCGGGGATCATAGAGGAAGAGACCGTGGATCATAGATCAAGAGACCGGGGATCATAGAGGAAGAGACCGTGGATCATAGATCAAGAGACCGGGGATCATAGAGGAAGAGACCGGTGATCATAGAGGAAGAGACCGGTGATCATAGAGGAAGAGATGGGGGAACATAGAGGAAGAGACCAGGGATCATAGAGGAAGAGACCGGGCATCAAAGAGGAAGAGACCAGGGATCACAGAGGAAGAGACCAGGGATCATAGAGGAAGTGACCGGGGATCATAGAGGAAGAGACCGGGAATCATAGAGGAAGAGACCGGTGATCATAGAGGAAGAGACCGGGGATCATAGAGATACAGACCGGCGATCATAGAGGAAGAGACCGGGGATCATAGATCAAGAGACCGGGGATCATAGAGGAAGAGACCAGGGATCATAGAGGAAGAGACCGCTGATCATAGAGGAAGAGACCGGGGATCATAGAGGAAGAGACGACCAGGGATCATACAGGAAGAGACCGGCCATCACAGAGGAAGAGGCCGGGGATCGTAGAGGAAGAGACCGGGGACCATAGAGGAAGAGACCGGGGTTCGTAGAGGAAGAGACCAGGGATCATAGAGGAAGAGACCGGGGATCGTAGAGGAAGAGACCGGGGACCATAGAGGAAGAGACCGGGGATCATAGAGGAAGAGACCAGCGGTCAAAGAGGAAGAGACCGGGGATCATAGAGGAAGAGACGACCAGGGATCATACAGAAAGAGACCGGCCATCACAGAGGAAGAGACCGGGGATCGTAGAGGAAGAGACGACCAGGGATCGTAGAGGAAGAGACCGGGGACCACAGAAGAAGAGACCGGGGATGTGAGAAGTTGGCCTGGTATATGCTGGTCACTAGTTATAGTGACCACCTTGCACCAGTCCAATTCGACTCTTGGTAGATAGGTTTAAGACAACCTTTCAAAGAAAGCTATCCTAGTGGTAGCTGTGGAGAGCAGCCTTCAGGCTAAGTCTCAGAGGAATGTAAAGCAGCTTGTTTTACCTTATAATCTCTTGAATTACCAAATGAAATGACACCACACAGGTATATATATCAAATATATATGTATTTTTTACTAACAACTCTCTACTAACCTCTTTATGAGATTAGAAGTCAAGGACATATGCACAAATCAACATTTCACAACAAGTTAAGCACTTATATGGCTGGGGCCCGAGGGGCGTACCAGACCATATACTAAAAAAGAGACTTGCGAGGGGACAAGGCCTAGGGCCTTCAGAAGCGCTGGGGCCTCACGAAACCACCCAAGGCAGGTAAGTAAAGGACCCACGGGAGACGCATGCAGTGTGAGAACACAGCCACGAATCCCTATTGACTTCAATGGAGCAAGTCGCGGTAGGAATTTTAAAGTTTTAGGATACTTCGGGAGAGTCTACAAGCAAGCCACTTACAGGGTAAGTAGTTCTAGAGACAACACCCACAGGAGCACCGTAGTGCTGGAGTTACCTCACCCAGGGAAGCCGGGTGCATAGGTGTCTTTTGGTGTCGGGTCACGGCGTCGTTTTCCATGGGAGCCAAAGAAGATTTGCTGCTTGTGAAGACAAGAGAAGTGTCCGGTGGAATCCAGGGCTGGATTCAGAAGAAGGAAGGCCTGAACGCAGATGGAACAGTGTTCACAGTCACTTGGCAGTGACCCAGGGCAAGGAAGATGGATGCCCACAGCCGTCGGGTGATTTCAGGTGATCACGGGTGTCTAGGTCCAGTAGGTGTCAATGATGACCAGGAGCTGGATTCTTTGTGTCCCACAAAGTCTGTAGCTTACTGCGGTGTCGGTGACCAGATTGGAGTCAACAAGCCTTGGTAACAGCAAGTCTTGTGGAAAGGACAAAAAGTCAGCGGTGCAGATCAGCAAGATCTGAGGGACTCACCCAGCAAAAGTAAATCAGGGCAGGTCTTTGGAACTGTAGAAAAGTCTTCTGGGGACCCACGAGCCAACCGGCAAGGGATCGTGAAGGCGCCTCGGGAGGATTCACACAACAGGGGCCCACGGTCACTCGGGTCGGAGCAGACCTCTGATCTTTGGAGGGAATCCTGCTGGAGGCTTGGACCACACTTGGTCCAATGCACAGGTTCGTAGAACGTCGTGAAGGGGTTGCAGTCGAAAATAGTGCACGGTACCCAGGGATTGCGGTTCCTCATCACTCGTGGGGTCCACTTGCCTCAGCGTCACTGGGGTCTAACGATGGCCTTGGAGAAGTCAGGAAATTCTCCAAGGCGGAGAAGTGTGGCTCAATGATTAGAGCGGCAGACCCTGATGCAGAGGTCTAGCCCGGGACCAGGGTTCAATTCCCCGCCTCGGTGGGTCTTGGGCTCAAAAATTCCACGGACCTGATAATTCTCGCCTCTGTGCCTATTCCAATCATGGAGTCCCACTCTGCAACTCTGGGCAATAGCTTGCTTAATCTCCACAACGGCCCCCACAACGCTAAGGATGCCTGGCCTCCACCTTGGGGATGCCCAGGAGTGGACGCCTCACAGGGAAAGCCAGGATGGATTCCACAGCGGTATTCGTACAAGCGCCTTGAGACCCTTGCGGGTGAGTAGTGCGCTATACAAGTCTCTACAGAGGAAGAGATCGGGGATCATAGATGAAGAGACCGGGGATCATAGAGGGATAGACCGGGGATCATAAAGAAAGAGACCGGGGATCACAGAGGAAGAGACAAGGGATCACAGAGGAAGAGACCTGGGATCATAGAGGAAGAGACCGGCGATCAAAGAGGAAGAGACTGTGGATCATAGAGGAAGAGACCAGGGATCATAGAGGAAGAGACTGGTGATCATGGAGGAAGAGACCGGCGATCATAGAGGAAGAGACCGTGGATCATAGATCAAGAGACCGGCGATCATAGAGGAAGAGAGCTGGGATCATAGATGAAGAGACCGGCGATCATAGAGGAAGAGACCGGCGATCATAGAGGAAGAGACCGGGGATCATAAAGGAAGAGACCAGGGATCATAGAGGAAGAGACCGGCGATCATAGAGGTGGGACCGGGGTTCATAGAGGAAGAGACCGGGAATCATAGGAAGAGAACAGGGATCACAAAGGAAGAGAAGAGGGATCATAGAGGAAGAGACCGGGGATCATAGATGAAGAGACGACCAGGGATCATACAGGAAGAGACCGGCCATCACAGAGGAAGAGACCGGGGATCATAGAGGAAGAGACCGGGGATCACAGAGGAAGCGACCGGGGATCATAGAGGAAGCGACCGGGATCACATATGAAGAGACCGGCGATCATAGAGGAAGAGACCGGGCATCATAGAGATACAGACCAGCGATCATAGAGGAAGAGACCGGGGACCATAGAGGAAGAGACAGGGGATCATAAAGAAAGAGACCGGCGATCATAGAGGAAGAGACCAGGGATCATAGATGAAGAGACCGGGGATCATAGAGGAAGAGACCGGGCATCAAAGAGGATGAGACCGGGGATCATAGAGGAAGAGACCGCACATCAAAGAGGATGAGACCGGGGATCATAGAGGAAGAGACCGGGCATCAAAGAGGAAGAGATCAGGATCTTAGAGGAAGAGACAAGGGATCATAGATGAAGAGACCGGGGATTACAAAGGAAGAGACCGGCGATCATAGAGGAAGAGACCAGGGATCATAGAGGAAGAGACCGGGGATTAACGACGAAGAGACCGGGGATTACAGAGGAAGAGACCGTGAATAATAGAGGAAGAGATGACCAGGGATCATAGAGGAAGAGACCGGGGATTACAGCAGAAGAGACAGGGGATCACAGAGGAAGTGACCTGGGATCATTGAGGAAGAGAGAGGGGATCATAGAGGAAGAGACCAGGGATCATAGAGGAAGAGACCGGGGACCATAGAGGAAGAGACAGGGGATCATAAAGAAAGAGACCGGCGATCATAGATGAAGAGACCAGGGATCATAGATGAAGAGACCGGGGATTACAGAGGTGGAGACCGAGGATCATAGCGGAAGAGACCTGGGATCATAGATGAAGAGACAGGGGTTCACAGAGGAAGAGACCTGGGATCATAGAGGAAGAGACCGGGGATTATAGAGGAAGAGACGACCAGGGATCATAGTGGAAGAGACAGGGGATCACAGAGGAAGAGACCGGGGATCAAAGAGGAAGAGACCAGGGATCATAGATGAAGAGATCGGGGATTATAGTGGAAGAGACAGGGGATCACAGAGGAAGAGACCGGCGATCATAGAGGAAGAGAAAGGGGATCATAGATGAAGAGACCGGGGATTACAGAGGAAGAAACCGGGGATCATAGAGGAAGAGATATGAGATCATAGAGGAAGAGACCGGGCATCATAGCGGAAGAGGTCAGCGATCATAGAGGAAGAGACCGTGGATCATAAAGGAAGAGACCAGCGATTATAGAGGAAGAGACCGGGGATCATAGATGAGGAGACCAAGGATCATAGAGGAAAAGACCGGGGATCATAGAGGAAGAGACCGTGCATCATAGAGGAAGAGATGGGGGAACATAGAGGAAGAGACCGAGGATCGTAGAGGAAGGGACCGGGGATCGTAGAGGAAGAGACCGGGGAACATAGAGGAAGAGACCGGGGATCATAGAGGAAGAGACGACCAGGGATCATAGAGGAAAAGATGGGGAATCATAGAGGAAGAGACCGTGGATCATAGAGGAAGAGACCGGGGATCATAAAGGAAGAGACCGACGATTATAGAGGAAGAGACCGGGGATCATAGATGAGGAGACCGAGGATCATAGAGGAAGAGACCGAGGATTACAGAGGAAGAGACTGGGGATTATAGAGGAAGAGACCGGGCATCAAAGAGGAAGAGACCGGGGATCATAGAGGAAGAGACCGGGCATCAAAGAGGAAGAGATCGGGATCATAGAGGAAGAGACAAGGGATCATAGATGAAGAGACCGGGGATTACAAAGGAAGAGACCGGCGATCATAGAGGAAGAGACCAGGGATCATAGAGGAAGAGACCGGGGATTACAGACGAAGAGACCGGGGATTACAGAGGAAGAGACCGGCGATCACAGAGGAATAGACCGGGGATCACAGAAGAAGAGACCAGGGATCATAACGGAAGAGACAGGCGATCATAGAGGAAGAGACCGTGGATCATAGAGGAAGAGACCGGGGATCATAGATGAAGAGACCGGCGATCATAGAGGAAGTGACCGGGGATTACAGAAGAAGAGACCAGGGATCATACCGGAAAAGACCGGTGATCATAAAGGAAGAGACCGGTGATCATAGACGAAGAGACCAGGGATCATAGATGAAGAGACCGGGAATCATAGAGGAAGAGACCGAGCATCACAGAGGAAGAGACCGGGCATCATAGAGATAAAGACTGGCAATCATAGAGGAAGAGACCGGTGATCATAGAGGAAGAGACCGGGGATCATAGAGGAAGAGAACGGGGATCACAGAAGAAGAGACCGGGCATCATCGAGATAGAGACTGGCAATCATAGAGGAAGAGACCGGGGATCATAGAGGAAGAGACCGGGAATCATAGAGGAAGAGACGACCATAGATCATAGGGGAAGAGACCGGGGATCATAGAGCAAGAGGCCAAGTATCATAGATGAAGAGACCGGAGTTACAGAGTAATAGACCGGGGATCATAGAGGAAAAGACCGGGGATCATAGAATAAGAGACCGGGGATCACAGAGGAAGAGACTGGGGATCATGAAGGAAGAGACCGGGGAACACAGAGGAAGAGACCAGGGGTCACAGTGGAAGGGACCGGGGATCGTAGAGGAAGAGACCGGGGATCATAGAGGAAGAGACCGGGGATCATAGAGGAAGAGATGACCAGGGATCATAGAGGAAAAGATGGGGAATCATAGAGGAAGAGACCGTGGATCATAGAGGAAGAGACTGGGGATCATAAAGGAAGAGACCGACGATTATAGAGGAAGAGACCGGGGATCATAGATGAGGAGACCGAGGATCATAGAGGAAGAGACCGAGGATTACAGAGGAAGAGACCTGGGATCATAGAGGAAGAGACTGGGAATCATAGAGGAAGAGACGACCAGGGATCATAGAGTAAGAGACCAGGGATCGTAGATGAATAGACCAGGGATTACAGAGGTAGAGACCGGGGATCACAGCGGAAGAGACAGGGGATCACAAAAGAAGAGACCGGGGATCATAGAGGAAGAGACCGGGGATCACAGAGGAAGAGACCAGGATCACAGATGAAGAGACCGGGGATTATAGAGGAAGAGACCGGCGATCACAGAAGAAGAGACCAGGGATCATAACGGAAGAGACAGGCGATCAGAGAGGAAGAGACCGTGGATCATAGAGGAAGAGACCGGGGATCATAGATGAAGAGACCGGCGATCATAGAGGAAGAGACCAGAAATCCTAGAGGAAGAGACCGGGAATCATAGTGGAAGAGATGACCAGGGATCATAGAGGAAGAGACCGGCGATCACAGAGGAATAGACCGGAGATCACAGAAGAAGAGACCAGGGATCATAACAGAAGAGACCGGCGATCATAGAGGAAGAGACCGTGGATCATAGAGGAAGAGACCGGGGATCATAAGGGAAGAGACCGGGGATTATAGATGAAGAGACTGGCGATCATAGAGGAAGAGACCAGAAATCATAGAGGACGAGACCGGGAATCATAGCGGAAGAGACTGGGAAACATAGAGGAAGGATCATAGAGGAAGCGATGGGGGATCATAGAGGAAGAGACCAGGGATCATAGATGAAGAGACCGGGGATTACAGAGGTAGAGACCGGGGATCACAGCGGAAGAGACAGGAGATCACAGAGGAAGTGACTTGGGATCATAGAGGAAGAGACAGGGGATCACAGAGGAAGAGACCGGGGATCATAGAGGAAAAGACCGGGGATCATAGATGATGAGACCGGGAATCATAGAGGAAGAGACGACCAGGGATCATATAGGAAGAGACCGGGGATCACAGAGGAAGAGACCAGGATCACAGATGAAGAGACCGGGATCTCAGAGGAGGAGACGACCAGGGATCATAGAGGAAGAGACCCGCGATCACAGAGGAATAGACCGGGGATTACAGAAGAAGAGACCAGGGATCATAACGGAAAAGACCGGTGATCATAAAGGAAGAGACCGGTGATCATAGACGAAGAGACCAGGGATCATAGATGAAGAGACCGGGAATCATAGAGGAAGAGACCGAGCATCACAGAGGAAGAGACCGGGCATCATAGAGATAGAGACTGGCAATCATAGAGGAAGAGACCGGTGATCATAGAGGAAGAGACCGGGGATCATAGAGGAAGAGACCGGGCATCATAGAGATAGAGACTGGCAATCATAGAGGAAGAGACCGGGATCATAGAGGAAGAGACCGGGAATCATAGAGGAAGAGATGACCATAGATCATAGGGGAAGAGACCGGGGATCATAGAGCAAGAGGCCAAGTATCATAGATGAAGAGACCGGGGATTACAGAGTAATAGACCGGGGATCATAGAGGAAAAGACCGGGGATCATAGAATAAGAGACCGGGGATCACAGAGGAAGAGACTGGGGATTATGAAGGAAGAGACCGGGGATCACAGAGGAAGAGACGCCCTCCCTTGGTCTCCCTTTTCTTCCAGTATCCCAAAGCCCTCCCCTTCCCTTGTCTCCCCCTTATCTTCCACTATCACAAGTCCCTCTCCCTCTATGGTCTTCCTTTTCTACCAGAATCACAAATCCTCCCCATCTCTAGTCTCCCTTTTATTCTAGGATCACAAGTCCCGCCCCCTCCCTCGTCTTCCTTTTTTCCTTTTCTTCCAGAATCACAAGTCCCTCCCTGGTTCTTCCTTTTCTTCCAGTATCACAAGTCCCTTTCCCTCCCCGACCTTCCTTTTCTTCCAGTATCACAAGTCCCTTCCCCTCCCTGGCCTGCCTTTTCTTCCAGTATCACAAGTCCCTCCCCGGTCTCTCTTTTCCTCATGTATGACATTCTTCATTGGATAGACTTTTCATTGATGTCCAGTTTTCTCCCAGTATCACAGGTTACATCCCTCACTTGTCTTCCTTTTCTCCCAGTATCGGATTTCTCATTGTCAGTCTCTGGTTGGTGTTCACATTTCTCCCAGTGTCAGAGTTCAGAATACTCACTGCTCTGCCTTTTCTTCCAGCATCTCCAGTCGGACTCGGTGTAACCATGAACCCTTGTGTGGCTGCCACTGTTCTCCTGCTCCTCGGAGTCTGCACAGGTAACTGCAGTTTTATAAAGGATTCTCCCACACAGCTGCTTCCTTGTGACACACATCAGCCTTCCTTGTCCCCATCCTGCAGACAGCGATGTGTCATCTCATATTCTTTTGTATCTCTCCCTTGATTCACTCCTATCTCAGTGCCTTGCCCCAGGCATGCCAGGGTTTAGTGGGGCCTGGGTCTAAAACATGAGATGGGGCCCTACATAGCTAGAACATCTAGACTGAAATGTAAATAAATGTCCTACAGGGAAGGTGAGACCCTGGCAGGTCCAGAGCCTGGTTACAAGTGGGAGAGGAGCCTTTCTTGCATCATCATGACCAGTCAGGGCAGGCTTTCATGACCAGTCAGGGCAGGCTTGGCTTCATCATGACCAGTCAGGGCAGGCTTTCATGGCTAGTCAGGGCAGGCTTTCATGGCCAGTCAGGGCAGGCTTTCATGGCCAGTCAGGGCAGGCTTTCATGATTAGTCAGGGCAGGCTTGGCCTGGCTTCATCATGACCAGTCAGGGCAGGCTTTCATGATTAGTCAGGGCAGGCTTGGCCTGGCTTCACCATGACTAGTCAGGGCAGGCTTGGCTTGGCTTCACCATGGCTAGTCAGGGCAGGCTTGGCTTCATCATGACTAGTCAGTGTTAGGTTCCACTGCGACTCCTTAAGATCCGAGCGATGTACAAAGAGTTCCACCTCCAGAAGTCCCCGACTCTGGATTAAACCAACACAGACTACTCGGGCAATCAGGCGGGGGAAAGGAATTAGGGGACAGCGGGGAGGAGGACTCCTGCAACGAAAGAATGCAATAATATAAACAGCACAACAAAAACTGCTACTCTCATTAGGTCTCCCTATAACCGCCTAATACCTGTGTGTCTCTCTTAGCACTCCACTGTGCATACAATAAATCCACATAGAGATGCGTCTCCCCATGAAAGGCACAACGTACCCTGCACCACAAAGCAATATCAGTCTATCCATTCCTTGCCCCTCCCATCTGGCCCAGAGTAAACACACACACACAGGCCTATCCGATTGCTCCCTTCCTTCTTAACTAAAAGGTTGCCAGAAAGCCAACATTCCTAGTCAGTCCTGGAACTGCAACCAACTCAAGGCTTGAATTATTTAAGGAAAAAAAACTGAAGTTGTTTTCCTTCCCCCCCAAAGTCGCAATCAAAACTAAAGATTAGTCCATGGGCATCCGGAAGAAAGAGTCCCGAACTAAGCAGCTCACCCAGTACCTGTCTGACAGTTCGCCTGCGAGGGTTGTCGTCTTTTCCGTAGCGCAGCTCGAGCCCGAGCAGCGCTGAAGAGTAACCTCTGCGAAAAGCGATGATCAACTCCCCCCGTAGACGCGGATCTCTGTAACCACAGGTGGCGCTTCCTCTATTGCCTTCCCGGCACCGGAGTCCGCCGCTGTGCGAGTCTTCAGCCACTTCTTGGTGGTGAAATGGGTTTCTCTTTGTTCTGGCAGCCGCCCCGAAGCGGTCTCCCCAGTCGCGGGAACCGCAAAAGTTCAAATCGGAAGCCGAGCGTCCTCACGGCTTCCCACTTCCATTAACAGTATAACGCGCACCTGCGAGGTCGCGTCCCCGGGATTTAAGGCGTTGGCCACGCCTTCCAGCAGTCGGTTGTTCTGGGGACTGTAGTATCGGGTCCTTCCAGAGTCCCGGTAGGTGCCCATGCTCGGCGCCTGACAGGGCAGGCTTGGCTTCATCATGACTAGTCAGGGCAGGCTTGGTTGGCTTCATCATCACTAGTCAGGGCAGGCTTGGCTTCATCATGACTAGTCAGGGCCGGCTTGGCTTCATCATGACCAGTAAGGGGAGGCTTGGCTCCATCATGATTAGTCAGGGCAGGCTTGGCTTCATCATGACTAGTCAGGGCAGGCTTGGCTTCATCATGCAAAGTCAGGCAGGCTTGGCTTGGCTTCATCATGACCAGGCAGGACAGGATTGGCTTCATCATGCAAAGTCAGGCAGGCTTGGCTTCATCATGACTAGTCAGGGCAGGCTTGGCTTCATCATGAATGGCCAGGGCAGGCTTGGCTTCATCATGACCAGTCAGGGCAGGCTTGGGTTCATCATGACCAGTCAGGGCAGGCGTGGCTTCATCATGACTAGTCAGGGCAGGCTTGGCTTCATCATGACTAGTCATGGCAGGCTTGGCTTGGCTTCATCATGACTAGTCAGGGCAGGCTTGGCTTCATCATGACCAGTCAGGGCAGGCTTGGCTTCATCATGACCAGTCAGGGCAGGCTTGGCTTCAGCATGACAAGTCAGGGCAGGCTTGGCTTCATCATGACAAGTCAGGGCAGGTGACCAGTCAGGGCAGGCTTGGCTTCATCATGACTAGTCAGCTCAGGCTTGGCTTCATCATGACAAGTCATGGCAGGCTTGGCTTCATCATGACTAGTCAGGGCAGGCTTGGCTTCATCATGACTAGTCAGGGCAGGCTTGGCTTCATCATGACTAGTCATGGCAGGCTTGGCTTCATCATGACTAGTCAGGGCAGGCTTGGCTTCATCATGACTAGTCAGGGCAGGCTTGGCTCCATCATGACCAGGAAGGGCAGGCTTGGCTTCATCATGACAAGTCAGGGCAGGCTTGGCTTCATCATGTCTAGTCAGGACAGGCTTGGCCTCATCATGACTAGTCAGGGAAGGCTTTCATGACCAGTCAGGGCAGGCTTGGCTTCATCATGACTAGTCAGGTCTGGCTTTGCTTCATCATGACCAGTCAGGGCAGGCTTGGCTTCATCATGACCAGTCAGGGCAGGCTTGCATCCAAACGTCTTTATAACATTTAACGCATGAGTGGCCACTTGAGAAGGTGTGGGTCCTAGGGATTAATGTCCCTGGCACCTGTTGCCCAAGTGATGCTGGGCCTTGTAGCTGGTGATGTTCATGTTCATTGGCAGAGATTGCTAATCTATGGTGCGAGGGTGTGTGCTTGGCGCACGTTAGCCTAAAGTGCAGCAGCACAGTGGATGACAGAGCAGTGGACACCCTTTTAGATATGAGATGTCCTGCTGTCTCCCTCTCACTCCGCAACGCAGCTCAGCAGCCTCTGTTGCTGCTCTGTGCTTTGTTGTTTCTAAGTACATCAGGCACAAAGTATTTTTCACCAGAAAGCTGGCCTTTTGTCTGCGTGAAATAGTGCTTTTTACTGATGTGAATGACTTTGCATGAAGGGGACATTACATGAGAGTGAAATGGTCAGATCACCGCAAGCACATCCTTCAAGCAGCCGCCAGCATGGGGAAGGGTTTGCACATGCTCCTCATGAGCTGCACTGTACAGCACACATCCAAAGTGTCGGCTACATCTGAAGTTGTCAAGGCACAGACTTGTGTAAAGGAAGGTGAAAGGTGTGCATGGCACTCGGCAGCCTGTTTGTGAGTCAGCGCAGAGATGACAACCGCAACACTCGAGTTTTAAGACATGTATCCCTGCGATGCCGCAGCACAGCGTTGTGCTAAACATGAATAAACCTTCCCCTTCTCCCTGTCCCCTTCGCGTTGTTGGGACAAGCAGTGCCTTCATCTCGAAAGTCAAGACCCTGAAGTAATCTTGGATGGTTTCTGGATGTAGCATCTGTTCACCCTCCTGTGCAAACACCGGCATCTGCTGCGACTCTTGTGTCCACATTAAAGACTTCACGTTTACACTCACCATTGGTCATCCGCCTGCTACCCTCATCAGAACACCAATAAGGCACCTGTCACCCAACACAAGCTCTGCTTGTGCACAAACTACTCGCATCAACTGTCTTTTATTCTTTATTTTTTTACTTTACTGTTTATAATATAGAACTCAATCAATCAAGGATTTATAAAGTGCCACAACTCACCCGCGAGGCTCTCGAGGCGCTGAGGATGCTGCTGCTTCATGGTGATCTGTTCATCTCAGCAGCCAGGTCTTAATTCCTTTCCTGAATTGTTGGAGCGATGAGGTGGGCCTGGGGTGTCGGGAAGGTGGTTCCAAACCTTGGCCACTAGGTGGGGGGAGGAGCATCCTCCACCGTTGCCTCTGTGGATCTGGGGGTTGTCCGCAATAAGGAGGGAGGCGGGTCGTAGGTGTCTGGTCGGTTGTTGGAAGGTCATGAGTTTATTGTATGCTGGTCCTTCGTTGTGCAGGGCTTTATACGCATATGTCAGCATCTTGAAGTGTCATCTCTTCTGGATCAGGAGCCAGAGTAGCTTCTGGAGATGAGGTGGGATGTGGGTCCATCTGGGAGGGTCAAGGATGAGTCGTGCATCTGAGTCTTGTATTGTCACTTGTCTATACAGGAGGGGTGCAGGGATTCTTGCGTAGAGTGTGTTTCCATAGTCCAGCCTGTTGTTGATGAGGGCCTGCGTGATGATTCTTCTCGTGTTGTTTAAGAGCCACTTGAAGTTCTTGCGGAGCATGTGTTGGGTGTTGAAGCAGGCAAAAGAGACTGAGTTTACCTGTTTCTTCATAGATAGCTTCCAAGATGATGTTGAGGTTGTGGGCGTGGTCTGTTGGGGCAGGGAATGCGCGGAATTTGGTGTGCCATGATGCATCGTGCCACGATGAGGTATTGCTCCCAAAGATGAGGACTTCACTCTTGTCCGTGTTGATCTTGAGACCGTTGTCCTTCATCCAGTTGGTGACATTCATCATGCATCTGTAGTAGTTGGCTTTGGCGGTGGGGGGTTTCCTAATAGTGAGAGGATGAGCTGGGTGTCATTGGCATAGGAAATTATGTTGAGTCTGTGCGATCTGACTGAGTCGGCTGTGGGTCATGTATGTGCTGAAGAGGGTGGGACTGAGGGACAGTCCATGGGGGCGCACAGATGATCTTCTTGGGTTCAAAGGTGAACGGCGGGAGACAAATTCTTTGGGTTCTTTCAGTGAGGAATAAGGCGATCCATTTGAGGGCGTCTCCATGGATTCCAATATTGTGGAGTCTGTTCATCAGGATGTGATGGAAGACGGATGAATGTGGCTGACAGGTCCAGCACGATGAGGGCTGCCACTTCGCCACAGTCCAGGATGCGTCGGTGGCAGTGATCAGGGCTGTTTTGGTGCTGTTGTAGGGTTAGAATCGGGAATCACATGCATTAACTGCCAACAGTCAACGTCCTCTGGGCGCGCCGTAAATACTTCGCTGGAAGCGAATGGAATGTTTGTTTGAGATTAATGAAACATGGAGGTTAATCTTCAATTCCAAGCTTTAATTCATAGAAGTTAAGATCAGTTCATGTGATCAAGTGCTGGAAATTGCATTCATGGGGTAACATCACAGTGTTAAATCTCAACTCGAGTGTTAAACTCAGTCCCAATGCATTTCGGGCCCCTCTGGCCCTTCATGAGGGGAATCTGATGTGTTCTAATGGTGTCAGTCAATCTCGCATCGTTTCATTAATCTCAAACAAACATTCCATTCGCTTCCAGCGAAGTATTTACGGCGCGCCCAGAGGGACGTTGACTGTTGGCAGTTAACGCATGTGATTCCCGATTTCATACACTCTTTGGGATTTGAGAGTGATACCTCTGTGGCACCTGACAACATTGCAAATTGTTCAACTTTTGGCCTGTGCACGCTCCAAAAACTGTAGGGTTAGAATCCGCACTGAGAGGGTCCAGGAGGTTGTTATCCTCCAGGTGTGCAGTGAGTTGCTGGTTCTTTACCTTCTCAAGAAACTTGTCTGAAAGGGGAGCAGGGAGATGGGCGAGTGGTTCTTCCTAGGGTGTTCATCATTCTTTGTCTTCTTTGCACTTACTCCTGCTATAGGGGTGACTCCTATTATAAAGCTTAATCTCACCATGGTGCTTACTCTTACAATATCACTTACTAACATCAGAGCACTTACTCCCACTGTAGCACTTACTCTCACTATAGCACTTACTACACTTTAGCACTAACACCTGCCATGTCATTTACTCCACTGTAACACTTACTCTTACTATACCACTTACTACTCTATAGAGCTTATTCCTACTATAGCATACCTTCCACTGTAGCACTTACTCCCACTACAGTGCTTACTCCTGCTAAATCACGTACTCCACTATAGCACTTACTCTTACTATAGCTCTCACTCCACTGCAGCACTTACTCCCACTATAGCTCTCACTCCACTGCAGCACTTACTCCCACTATAGCTCTCACTCCACTGCAGCACTTACTCCCACTATATCACTTACTCCATCATAGCGCTTACTCCTGCTAAATCACTTACTCCATTATAGCACTTACTCCTGCTATATCACTTACTCCACTATAGCACTTACTCCTGCTATATCACTTACTCCACTATAGCGCTTACTCCTCCTATATCACGCACTCCACCATAGCACTTACTCTTACTATAGTGCTTACTGCCACTGTAGTACTTACTCAACTATAGCAGTTACTATCATTATAGTGCTTACTCCAGTGTAGCACTTACTCCCACTATAGCTCTCACTCCACTGCAGCACTTACTCCTGTTATATCACTACTTCCACTATAGCGCTTTCACCCACTGTAGCGCATACTCCCCTATAAAACTTACTCTTACTATATCACTTACTCCACTATAGTGCTTACTCCTACTATAGAACTTACTGAACTGTAGTACTTACTCTCACTATGCCGCTCACTCCACTATAGCGTTTGCTCCTGCCATATCACTTACTCCACTATAGTGCTTACTCCTATTATATTGCTCACTCCCAGCATTCAGTTATTTCAAACCAGCAAGCGCGGGAAATGAGTGATGGAAAATCAGCCAGAATAACTAGAAGGCAAGTGGGTAAGAAAGCAGCGAGGATAACTGCTGACTCTCTTTGCCTCTCTCCTCTGGCCTGTAGTGTTCACATCTCTCTCCTCCTGTCTGTAGTGTTCACATCTCTCTCCTCCTGTCTGTAGTGTTCACATCTCTCTCCTCCTGTCTGTAATGTTCACATGTCTCTCCTCCAGTCTATAGTATTCACATCTCTCTCTTCCTGTCTGTAGAGTCAACCTCTCCTCCTGTCTGTAACGTTCACATGTCTCTCCTTGTGCCTGCAGTGATCACATCTCCCTCCTCCTGTCTGTAGTGTTCACATCTCTCTCCTCTGGTCTGTAGTGTTCACATCTCTCTTCTCATGTCTGCAGTGTTCACATCTCTCTCCTCCTGTCTGCAGTGTTCACATCTCTCTCCTCCTGTCTGTAGAGTCAACCTTTCCTCTTGTCTGTAGCGTTCACACGTCTCTCCTCCTGTCTGTAATGTGCGCATCTCTCTCCTTGGGCCTGCAGTGATCACATCTCCCTCCTCCTGTCTGTAGTGTTTGTATCTCTCTCCTCCTGCCCGTTGTGTTCACATCTCCCTCCTCCTGTCTGTAGTGTGTATATCTCTCTTCTCCGGCCTGTAGTGTTCACATCTCTCTCCTCCTGTCTGTAATGTTCACATCTCTCTCCTTGGGCCTGCAGTGATCACATCTCCCTCCTCCTGTCTGTAGTGTGTATATCTCCCTCCTCCTGTCTGTAGTATTTATATCTTTCTTCTCCTGTCTGTAGTGTTCACATCTCTCTCCTCCTGTCTGTAGTGTTCACATGTCTCTCCTCCTGTCCGTAGTGTTCACATCTCTCTGCTTGGGCCTGCAGTGATCATATCTCCCTCCTCCTGTCTGTAGTGTTCACATCTCTCTCTAACCAACAGAACGTTTGTTGTAGAAATGGATGGACTAGCTTCCGAATCCTACAAACTGCCATGTGGGGTGCCTCAGGGTTCATCTCTGAGCCCCACCCCTTTTAATATGTATGTGGCCCATCTAGCAGCAATTATCAGGCAATGTGGCTTCTTGGTTGTCTCCTACACTGATGACACGCAGGTGGTGGTATCAGTGTCAAATAATATTGAGGAGCCAGCAGATTGTTTTAACACCTGCATGTCACAGATTAATTTTAGGATGCAGAAAAACTGCCTCAAATTAAATGGCGAAAAAACAGAGGTGTTGATACTAGGGTCAAAGACCTCACTTTGGTCCCCAAGATGGTGGCCGGCTGATCTGGGCGACTGCCCAACTCCTGTCACAAAGGTCAGGAACCTAGGGGTAATATTTGATGAAAGACTGACATTTGAATGTCAAATTAATAAGCTTGCCTCCACTTTTTGGGGCATTCAAAAAATGATTAGGAAGATCCATCCTTTCATCCCCTTGGACGCACTAAAAGCAGTGGTCACAGCCTTGGCTTTATCACGACTGGACGACGGCAATGCATTATATGTGGGACTTCAATCACAGCTCCTACTTAGACTTCAACGAATGCAGAATGCAGCGGCAAGAATGATTCTGGACATTCCCTAATATGAGTCAGTCTCCCATCGACTGAAAGACCTCCACCGGCTTCCAGTGGGTAAAATAATTATATTTAAGTCGCAATGCCTGGCATATAAGGCATTACAGGGAAAAGGGCCACTGTACCTGAGAACACATCTTAAGAAATACATGCCAGTCAGAGATCTAAGGTCAGCTCAGGCACAACTACTGTCAATCCCCAGGTATAGGCAAGCTCGCAGGGGGGGCAGGAGCTTCCTGTTAGGAACAGCGAAGACCTGGAATTCCTTAGCTATATCGATAAAAAACAGAAAGTCGCTAATGTCATTTAGAGGGCCGCTGAAAACATGGTTATTTAAGAACTGAAAGGTCAGAAGTATGGCTAATCTGCAAAATTCAGCATGCCCGTCATTGATAGCGCCAAGACGCCCTCGGGCATATGTGCGCTCTATAAGTCTGTAAATAAAATAAAATCTCTGTCCTCAAGCCTGTAGTGATCACATCTCCCTCCTCATGTCTGTAGTATTCATATTTCTCTCTCCTCATGTCTATAGTGTTCACATCTCTCCTCCTGTCTGTAGTGTTCACCTCACTCTCCTCCGGCCTGTAGTGATCACATCTTCCCTCTTGTCTGTGGTTTTCATATCTCTCATCCTGTCTGTAGTGTTCACATCTCTCTCCTCTGCCCTGTACTGTTCACATGTCTCTCCTCTGGCCCATAGTGTTCAGATCTCTCTCCTCTGGCCTGTAGGGTTCAGATTTCTCTCCTTCTCTCTGTAGTGTTCACATGTTTCCTCTTGTGTATTGTTCACATCCCTCCATCTGTCAGTAGTGTTCACATCTCTCTCCTCCTCTCTGTAGTGTTCACATCTCTCCCCCTGTCTACATTGTTAACATCTCTCTCCTCCTGTCTGAAGTGTTGACATCTCTCTCCTCCTTCCTATAGTATTCACATCTCTCTCTCCTGTCTGTGGTTTTCACATCTCTCATCCTGTCTGTAGTGTCCACATGTCTCTCCTCTTGCCCATAGTGTTCAGATCTCTCTCCTCTGGCCTGTAGTGTTCTGATTTCTCTCCTTCTCCCTGTAATGTTCACATGTCTCCTCTTGTGTATTGTTCACATGTCTCCTCTTGTGTATTGTTCACATCCCTCCATCTGTCAGAAGTGTTCACATCTCTCTCCTCCTCTCTGTAGTATTCACATCTCTCTCCTCCTGTCTGTAGTGTTCGCATCTCTCGTCCCGTCTTTAGTGTTCACATCTCTCTCCTGAGGCCTGTAGTGTTGACATCTCTCTACTCCAGTCTGTAGTGTTCACATCTCTCTCCTGAGGCCTGTAGTGTTGACATCTCTCTACTCCAGTCTGTAGTGTTCACATCTCTCTCCTCCTGTCTGTAGTTTTCACATCCCTCTCCTCCTGTCTGTAGTGTTCAAATCTCTCTCCTCCGGCCCGTAGTGTTGTCATCTCTTTACTGCGGTCTGTAGTGTTCACATCTCACTCCTCTTCTCTGTAGTGTTCACATCTCTCCTCTGGTGTATAGCTTTCACATCTCTCCTCCTGTCTGTAGTGTTCACATCTCTCTCCTCCTGTCTGTAGTTTTCACACATCTTCCCCCTTTTCCATCACTCCTTTCTCTCTCACTTGCCTGTAGTATTCACATCTCTCTCTCTCTTTCTGTCTGTGGTGAGCACATCTTTTCTCCTGTCTGTAGTGTTCACATCTCCCTCCTCCTGTGTGTAGTGTTCACATCTCTCTCCTCTTCTCTGTAGTGTTCACATCTCTCCTCTGGTGTATAGCTTTTACATCTCTGTCCTCCTGTCTGTAGTGTTCACATCTCTCCCTCCTGTCTGTAGTGTTCATATCTCACTCCTCCTGGCCATAGCGTTCATATCTCTCCTTCTGTCTGTAGTGTTCACCTCTCTCTCGCCTCCTCTCTGTAGTGTTCACATCTCTCTCCTCTTGTCTTTAGTGTTCTTATCTCTCTCCTCCGGCCTTTAGTGTTGACATCTCTCTACTTCGGTCTGTAGTGTTCACATCTCTCTCTTCCTGTCTGTAGTGTTGATATCTCTCTCATGCTGTCTATAGTGTTCACATCTCTCTCAGCCTGTCTGTAGTGTTCACATCTCTCTCCTCCTGCCCGTTGTGTTGTCATCTCATTACTCAGGTCTGTAGTGTTCACATCTCTATCCTCCTGTCTGTAGTGTTCACATCTCTCTCCTCCTATCTGTGGTGTTCACATCTCTCTTTTCCTGTCTGTGTGTTCACATCTCTCTCCTCCTATGTGTAGTATACACATCTCTCCCCTGTCTGTAGTGTTCACATCTCTCACTCCTGTCTGTAGTGTTCACTTCTCTCTGTCTCCAATATGTAGTGTTCACACCTTCCTCCTCCAGTCTGTAGTTTTCTCAGATCTCTCCCCTTTTCCATCACTCCTTCCTGTCTCTCCTGCCTATAGTATCCACATTTCTCTCTTCCTGTCTGTAGTGTTTACAACTCTCCTCCTGTCTGTAGTGTTCACATCTCTCTCCTCTGGCCTGTAGTGTTTACATCTCTCTCCTCCTGTCTGTAGTGCGCACATCTCTCCCCGCATGTCTGTAGTGTTCACATTTCTCTCCTCCTGTCTGTGGGGATCACATCTCTCCCTCCTGTCTGTAGTGTTCACATCTCTCCTCTTGTCTTTAATGTTCACATCCTTTCCCGTTTCCATCACTCCTTCCTCTCTCTCCTGCCTGTAGTACTCAAATCTCTCTCCTCCTGTGTTTAGTCTTCACATCTTTCCTCCTGTCTGTAGAGTTCATATCTCTCTTCTCCTGTCTTTAGTGTTTACATCTATCTCTTCCTGTCTGCAGTGTTCACATCTCTCTAATCTGGCCTGTATTGTTCATATCTCGCTCCTCTATGTATGTAGTGTTCACATCTCTCCTCCTGTCTTTAGTGTTCACATCTCTACTCTTGTGTGTAGTGTTCACATCTTTCCTCTGGCCTGTAGTGTTCACATCTCGCTCCTCTATGTATGTAGTGTTCACATCTCTCCTCCTGTCTTTAGTGTTCACATCTCTACTCTTGTGTGTAGTGTTCACATCTTTCCTCTGGCCTGTAGTGTTCACATCTCTCTCCTCTGTTTCTGTACTGTTCATATCTCTCCTCCGGTCTAGAGTTCATATCTTTCTCCTCCTCTCTGTAGTGTTCACATCTCTCCTCTTGTCTGTAGTGTTCACATCTCTCTCCTCTGGCCTGTAGTATTCACATCTCTCCTCCTGTCTGTAGTGTTCATAGCTCCCTTCTCCTGTCTTTAGTGTGTACATCTCTACTCCTGTGTGTAATGTTCACATCTCTACTCTTGTGTGTAGTGTTCACTTCTCTCTTCTGGCCTGTGGTGTTCACATCTCTCTCCTCTATGTCTGTAGTATTCATATCTCTCCTCCTGTCTATAGTGGTCATATCTTTTTCCTCCTCTCTGTAGTGTTCTCATCTCTCCTCTTGTCTGTAGTGTTCGCATCTCTCTCCTCTGGCCTGTAGTGTTCACATCTCTCCTCCTGTCTGTTATGTTATGTTATGTTATTAAATCATTTATTGAGCGCACCAACACTGATTAGTTTCTTGGCGCTAAAATTGACAGGAACACAATCGAAGGTAGAAAAGATGGATTAAAAAGCTTGTCTAAAAAGCCAGGTCTTCAGTGCTTTCCGGAAAGGTAAGAGATCTTGGCAGGACCGGATTTCCAGGGGAAAGGTGTTCCATAGGCAGGGGGCCAATATGGCAAATCTACGTCCACCAGAACGTTTAAGTTTAAAGGGAGGGGTCTGGAGAAGGCCTAGGTGGAGTGAACGAAGGTTACGGGAGGGAACGTATCTGGTGATTAATTGATTAATGAATTTAGGGCTTTTGCCGTGTAGTGACTTAAAGATCATACAACCTGCTTTGAAGGAACAACAATGTATGACCGGAAGCCAATGCAGCTTGATGAGGAGAGGAGTCGCCGCCTGCCACCTTGGTTGCTTCAGGATCATCCTAGCAGCATAGTTCTGCACCATCTGGAGACGTTTGAGTAAATAGTTTGGGAGACCCAGGTAGATGGCATTCGCGTAATCCAGATGGGACAGAACAGTGGCGATCACAACCTGGGTAATAGCTTCTGGCGTTAATAGTCGCCTGACCTTCCTGATTTTTTTTTGCTGGTAAAAGCACTTGGAGACCACTTGTCCCACTTGTGCTTTTAGTGAAAGGTCACTGTCCACAATGACTCCAAGCGTTTTAGCCGATGGTGATGGTTGCGGAGCTTGACCCAGATCTGAAGGCCAATAGTGAGGACCCCAGTACTTAGCACTGTCCCCAGTCAGTACCAGTTCGGTTTTACCTGGATTTAGTTTCAGCTGATTTTGATCCATCCAGGATTTAATAAACCTCATGGTTGACTGGAAATGACTCATAGATTTTTCGGAATTATCAATGGTGAAGAGTAGCTGCAGGTCATCTGCATAATTAAAAACTCTCACCTGTTTGTCCCTCAAGGTTTGTATAAGGGGGAGTATGTATATGTTAAAAAGATGGGGTGACAGGGAGGAACCCTGTGGCACTCCACATGAGATGGACTGTTTAACACCGATCAAGTCCCCCAGACGCACCGCTTGGGAGCGATCCTCCAAGAAGGACCTCAACCAGCAGGCCGCCACGCCCTGTATGCCGGCCTGTCCGACACGGTCGACCAGGATGTTGTGGTCGACCGTGTCGAACGCGGCCGACAGGTCCAAAAGCACCAGGGCCTGGGGAGAATGTCTATCTGCGCAGTCTCGAAGTGTGTCCAGAACTGCAGTGACCACTGCCTCCGTAGAGTGTGCAGGCCGGAATCCAGCCTGATGAGGGTCAAAGCAGGAGGACTCCTCCAAAAAATTAGAGAGAGTTTTCGCCACGTGTGCCTCTAGAATTTTTGCCAAGTAAGGCAATAAGGAGATGGGCCTGTAGTTTGCCTTACATCCAGGATCCGCCCGGGTTTTTTTAATAGAGGTATGACCGTGGCTTCTTTGAAAGCGGACGGGACTATGCCCGACAAGAGGGAGTCATTTAGAAGGGCAAGAACAGGGGTTGGATAGGTGGAAAAGCATTCTTTCAAGATACGAGGGGGGACAGATATCCAGTGGGGAGCCAGATTTGACTCATCATTAATTCCAAGAGCTGGCCATGAGTTATGGGTTGAAAATTGGTAAGGGTGGCAGAGCCAGTCTTTATTGCCATGCCGGTCGTGATTAGGGTCTTTGATTGGGGAATGCTAGTTTTTATGTCTGTGATTTTGTCACTAAAGTAAGAATTCAGTGAGTCACACAGACACTGAGTGGGGATTACTTTAGGACGGACATTCTCCAAGTTGGTCAGTTCATTAAAGACAGAGAAGATATCTTTAGATTTGTTTGAGTCTAGAATACGAGAAGAGAAATACTCCACCTTTGCTGCAGAGATGGCATTCATATATTCCTTCCTCGCCCTAGTATATTTAATTTTTCCCTCAATGTCATAATCACGGCGCCACAAGCGCTCAAGATGACGGAGAGTCAGCTTCCTGCTTTTCATGTCGGCGGAAAACCATCTATTGGCATCCGTGCGCCTTGCAAGTTTAATTCTTTTGTACGGGGCATGGAGATTGCTGGCCGCTTGTAGCCAGTCGGTTAGAGAAGAAACTGACAGATTTATGTCATTGTCCAAGGAGGGGACATCATTAGCTAATGACTGTAAAAAAGCAGTCTTATCCATAGCGTTCCAATTCCTGGCTAATCTGCCGGCAATTGGCACAGTGGTTCTGATGTGAGTAACACAAATCTTAAATTTAAGGATAAGATGGTCTGACCATAGACAAGGCAAGGTTAGCGGGGAGGTCACGCAAGTGGTATTAGACCACACCTGATCCAGTATGTGTCCTCTATCGTGAGTGGGGGAGAGCACCAGTTGCTTGAAGTTGAGGATAGACAGAAGGTCAGTCAGCTCCGCCGATTGAGAGCCCTCTGCTGGGTCTTTATACCAGTAATTGAAATCACCTACTAACATAACCCTGGCGTGATCCAAAGCTAGGTTAGCGACTTGCTCACTAAAGGCCATGGGAAACAATGGCATTGAGGTGGGCGGTCTATACAAGAGGACACATGCTATAGTCATGTGAGGAGTGGCAATCTTTAGTACAAGATGATCTGTGTTGGCGAGTGTCAGACAGGTAAGAGTAGTGACATCCAGGCTAGAGTGGATAATCGCCGCAACTCCACCTCCTCCTTTCACGCTGGCGCGGTCTGCCTGGATAATATAGTAGTCAGGTGGTAGAGCTGCTATGATATCGGGTGCTGAGGTAGGAGATGGCCACGTTTCTGCCAGCAGAAGGATGTCCGGTTCCTCCGTGTCGAGTAACAGGAAGATGTCCATCTGATGCTTGACAAGGGAACGGGTGTTGAGGTAAAGGATAGCGAGCGAATTGGGGGGTGGATTGGATGGAGCCGAACATGCTGCACGAGTGGAAAGGCGACAGCCTTGGCTCGGGATACCGCGCTTACAGAGCTGGTGGAGTGCATCCTTTGATAGGAGTAAATGATCATGGTTCTTATTGCACTCCAAAAGGTCGGCCCTGGAGTAATGGAAAGTTTGGGTATTATGAGGTGCCCCTAGTCCCGGTCGGTCGCGGACGGGCGCAGACGGGCTTTCCTTTGGCGCGCCTTCGGCGCGCAATCGTCGCGCCCGCTGCGCTCGTCCGCTGCGCTTCCGAGGAAAGCACATGATTTATAGAAGAATGGACTGACGGTCGGTGGGCGTGGCCTCTGAAGGGGGCGTGGCCTGCGGGCTGAGCGAGGCGCTGGAAAGCGTTCCACGCCTAGTTATAGGACAGCGCTGAGTCCGCTTTACAAGCGTGAGAAGTGAGGGTAAGTGAGTTTTAAAACAACAGAAATAATAGCAACAACAATTTTTAAAATAAGCTGCCTCCCGGCTTTCCACCTCAGGAGTGTGTCACGACAAAGTGGTGTTCATAGCTCCCTTCTCCTTTCTTTAGTGTGTACAATGTACATCTCTACTCCTGTCTTTGGTGTTCACATCTCTCCTCCGGTTTGTAGTGTTAACAGCTCTCTTCTCCTTTCTTTTTTGTTCACAACTTTCTCCTCCTCTCTGTAGTGTTCACATTTCTCCTCCTATCTGTAGTGTTCACATCTCTCCTCATGTCTTTAATGTTCACATCTCTCTCTTCTGGCTTGTGGTGTTCACATCTTTCTCCTCCTCTCTGTAGTGTTCACATCTCTCCTCCTGTCTGTAGTGTTCACATCTCTCCTCATATCTTTCGTGTTCACATCTCTAATCCTGTCTGTAGTGTTCATGGCTCCCTTCTCCTGTCTTTAGTGTTCACATCTTACTCCTCCCCTCTGTAGGGTTTACAGATCTCTCCTCCTGTATTTAGTGTTCACATCTGTGTTGTGTTCACATCTCCCTCCTCTGGCCTGTAGTGTTAACATCTCTCTCCTCTGGCCTGTAGTGTTAACATCTCTCTCCTCTATGTCTGTATTGTTCACATCTGTCCTCCTGTCTGTAGTGTTCATAGCTCCCTTCTCCTTTCTTTGTTGTTTACATCTTTCTCCTCCCTCCTCTTTGTAGTGTTCACATCTCTCTCCTCTTGCCTGTACTGTTCACATCTCTCCTCCTGTCTTTAGTGTACACATCTCTCCTCCTGTCTGTAGTGTTCATAGCTCTCTTCTCCTGTCTTTAGTGTTCACTTCTCTACTCCTGTGTGTAGTGTTCACATCTCTCCTCCTGTCTTTAGTGTTCACATCTCTCTCCTCAATGTCTGTACTGTTCACATCTCTCCTCCTGTCTTTAGTGTTCACATCTTTCCTCCTGTCTATAGTGTTCATAGCCATCTTCTTCTGTCTTTAGTGTTCACATCTCTCCTCCTGCCTCTAGTGTTCACATCTCTCCTCCTGTCTGTAGTGTTCACATCTCTCCTCTGGCCAGTAGTGTTCATGGCTCTCTTCTCCTGTCTTTAGTGTTCACATCTTTGTATTGTTCACACCTTTCTCTTCCTCTCTGTAGTGTTCTCATCTCACTCCTCTATATCTGTAGAGTTCATAGCTCTCTTCTCTTGTCTTTAGAGTTCACATCTCTCTCCTCCAGCCTGTGGTGTTGACATGTCTCTACTCCGGTCTGTAATGTTCACATCTCTCTCTCTTCCTGTCTGTAGTGTTGATGTCTCTCTTATGCTGTCTATAGTGTTCACATCTCTCTCCTCCTGTCTGTAGTGTTCACATCTCTCTACTCTGCCCGTTGTTTTGTTATCTCATTACTGCGGTCTGCAAGTGTTCACATCTCTCTCCTCCTGTCTGTAGTGTTCACATCTCTCTCCTCCTATCTGTGGTGTTCACATCTCTCTTTTCCTGTCTGTGTGTTCACATCTCTCTCCTCCTATGTGTAGTGTTCACATCTCTCCTCCTGTCTGTAGTGTTCCCATCTCTCTCTTCTTGTCTGTAGTGTTCATATCTCTCCTCTGGTATGTAGTGTCAACATCTCTCTCTGTCTTGTCTGTAGTGTTCACTTCTCTCTGTCTCCAATATGTAGTGTTCACACCTTTCTCCTCCACTCTGTAGTTTTCTCACCTCTCTCCCCTTTTCCATCACTCCTTCCTGTCTCTCCTGCCTATAGTATCGACATTTCTCTCTTCCTGTCTGTAGTGTTTACAACTCTCCTCCTGTCTGTAGTGTTCACATCTCTCTCCTCTGGCCTGTAGTGTTTACATCTCTCTCCTCCTGTCTGTAGTGTTCACATCTCTCCCCGCATGTCTGTAGTGTTCAAATCTCTCTCTCCTGTCTGTAGTGTTCACATTTCTCTCCTCCTGTCTGTGGGGCTCACATCTCTCCCTCCTGTCTGTAGTGTTCACATCTCTCCTCTTGTCTTTAATGTTCTCTTCCCGTTTCCATCACTCCCTTCTCTCTCTCCTGCCTGTAGTATTCACATCTCTCTCCTCCTGTGTGTAGTCTTCACATCTCTCCCCCTGTCTGTAGAGTTCATATCTCCCTTCTCCTGTCTTTAGTGTTTACATCAATCTCTTCCTGTCTGTAGTGTTCACATCTCTCTAATCTGGCCTGTATTATTCATATCTCTCTCCTCTATATCTGTAGTGTTCACATCTCTCCTCCTGTCTTTAGTACTCACATCTCTACTCTTGTGTGTAGTGTTCACATCTCTCCTCTGGCCTGTAGTGTTCACATCTCGCTCCTCTATGTCTGTACTGTTCATATCTCTCCTCCGGTCTATAGTGTTCCTATCTTTCTCCTCCTCTCTGTAGTGTTCACATCTCTCCTCTTGTCTGTAGTGTTCACATCTCTCTCCTCTGGCCTGTAGTATTCACATCTCTCCTCCTGTCTGTAGTGTTCATAGCTCCCTTCTCCTGTCTTTAGTGTGTACATCTCTACTCCTGTGTGTAATGTTCACATCTCTACTCTTGTGTGTAGTGTTCACTTCTCTCCTCAGGCCTGTAGTGTTCACATCTCTCTCCTCCTGTCTATAGTGTTCATATCTTTTTCCTCCTCTCTGTAGTGTTCTCATCTCTCCTCTTGTCTGTAGTGTTCACATCTCTCTCCTCCTGTCTGTAGTGTTCATAGCTCCCTTCTCCTTTCTTTCGTGTGTACAATGTACATCTCTACTCCTGTGTGTAGTGTTCACATCTCTGCTCTGACCTGTAGTGTTCACATCTCTCTCATCTATGTCTGTAGTGTTCATATCTCTCCTCCTGTATATAGTGTTCACATCAATGTAGTGTTCACATCATTCTGTTCCTCTCTGCAGTGTTCACATCTCTCTCATCTATGTCTGTAGCGTTTTATTTTTTATTTTTCAGTGAAAACACTGGGTGGTTGGTTAACAGGTAACAACAGTGAAGGGCTCTAGAGGGCTTTACAATGTAATTATGAAAGAGCATCTTTAACCCCTTCAGTGCCCGCCCCTTTCCCCGCCCAGTGCCGGCCGTTGCATTAGCGGGCGGGGTCTATGACGAGCTGGACTCGTCATGGGCACAGCGCCACCGCGGCCCATGACGAGTCCAGCTCGTCATGGGCACTGAAGGGGTTAAAGTAATTGTGACAATGAGAAGTAAAATTAGCATCTTGTAGTCCCAGGTCCATTTTCTCCTCTAGCGTTGGGGAAGAAGGCAGACCACTGGGTCCAAAGCAGGGTGACTACAATTACCACTGGTGGGGGTGACCAAAAGACAGAGGCCAAAGTGACCCCCCAAGGAAAAGATGGTGACCAAAAAGAGAAAAACAAAAATGAGTCTTCCCCACGCACCCAAAAACCTACTTAGGAGGGTGGGCCCAGAAACTTACCAGGGTAAGAGCTTGGACCCCAAGATGGCTTGGTGTCGGGATTGTAGGGCCCTTGGACACCAAACTGGAGACCCTAGCTGTAAAACCACAAGGAATGCCTCCAGCACACCTGCAGCAGCTGTGCATCTCCAGATGGGATCACAGGGGAGCCCTGACCAGGTCCAGGTGCTCACTGCGGCAACTCTAGTCTCAGAGGGAGGGATGGATGTAGCTACCCTGGCAGCCGGGCCCAGTAACCTGAAGAGATACAGACAAGAGCCACATATCAATGGTGTTAGGGTGGAATCGCTGAGGGACACTGGTGCCAGCGACACCGTGGCGGCTGAGCCACTGGTGTCCCCAGATCAATATCTCCTTGGACCGACCTATACAGTCCTCAGCGCTGACACTTAGGCTAAGGAACATCCAATGGCCTAGTGACCTTAGATTGGGGAGGGGTTACTGACCTCAAAAGGGTAGAAGTGTCTTCTGCTATCCCGGCGCAGCGTCCGCTTGGAAATGGTTTGGAGCACTCAACTTGGGCTGAGGTAGAAAAGAAACCCCGCGCAGCCACGCTGGGAACCCCTGGATGCGTGAGCGGGAAAACCAGAGCACAACGCGAAACCCAAGGTGCAAAAGAAGTGTTGGAGCCTTACATTATGGACCAACCTTTCGGGAGAAAGGAAAGGAAGTGTGTAAAACCAGCTTCAAAACAGACACCAGACCAAGCCCCCTCTCCTCAGGGAGAAGACCCGTCAGCCCCAGAGGGAACTGAGCCTCAGGAGCGTGGGCCTCACACGGCAGAGCTCCTAGGCTCAGGGGACACTCTAGGGAAGATCTGTGCCAGGAGCAGACAACCTGTCGCACTCTTGAAAGCCTGAGGCAGCAAGGAAAAGGGAAGTGTTAGTGGTACCCACAGAACCTATTGGGGGCAGGCACTCCTACACACGGAGGCCAGAGACCCCAGACTTGTTGCCAGTAGGAGTAGAGTTGTAGCACCTCAGCAGTTTGAAGAATTCCTCCTTATTGGTCTAAGTTAGACGTTTGGTCTAAGTTTACCTTTGTGAATCAGCCCCTCATCTTAATTAATCCTCACCGATGCCAGTGATGGATTTATTCATAAATTCACATCAGAGACCCGTTTTAGGGTGTCCTTTGAAAACCTACTAAGCACGGGTGTGGTTCCTGTCTGGTTTTCGTCAGCCTGCCACCACCAGGCATGGTTCTGACCGCATGGGGTGAGGGCCAGCGCCCTCAGAGGACTGAGACGAAGCCTACTCTGGGCGGGGGTGTTTCACATCTTCTCCAAGACTGGAAGGCCTTCCTGGGAGTGAACCCTCAAAGGCAATGCCGCCATTGAAATCCAAAATAGGAACCCCCAGGCGGTGGGGGAGGCCAAAACCCACCTCCTGCTCCACACTAAGCCCCCTATCCTACTCCACTTTCGACAGGAGGGTCCTCCCTTAGCCTGCACCACCCCTAGGGTGGGGCCGGCGAGGTGAACCCCTCTCTTATAATTCCACTATCTTGACATGGTGAAAAAACCTCCTATCAGGGCCAGGGCAGGGACTCTTCCCGAAGGAAGTGGTCACTAGAGTGTGTAGACACCCTAAAGGCAAGTAGCCCTTTGAGTATCTAGGTGGCTACCGGAGACCTGAACTCCAGATTCATTGGACTAAAGAAGCTGAGGATGAGGAAGAGCCGCCGCACGAGAACTGAAGCCCTGCTGCAGAAGAACAAGGCGCCAGACCCTGCCAGCTGCTCCAAGGACCCGTCCATGGCTGCCTGCTGGGCTGTCCTGAACCTGCAAGGACTCTAAGAGCCCTGGAGCACCCACAGCCTTTGAGAAATCACAGAGAAGCTCTTTTACTTGCAGTTTATAAGTTAAAATCATAATCTAGAGCCGTGAGCTGTTAACTGTCATCAAAGAGCTGCGTGCAGACTGCAGGCTACAGGTTAGAGTGTTATAATCCCCCCCTCCGGTCTTTCATAATAATCCTAATGTTACAAAAAGAGTTCACTTGGGTAGAAATCAATTCTCATCATTAAAGAGTACCCCCAACCATGGTGTTACGTTTCAAATTCTTAGTTTGTGCTTCTCCAGACCAAGCACTCTTAAACTATCGGCCTACCAGGACGGGTGACGTGTGACTCCTACACCTTGTAGTCCTCTGTCTTATGTAACGGTTCAGTTCTTATACTCTGATTTACACACCTATGATTGACTGTCTCGGTGTAACATGTGTGTAATGTGAAGTGCTCTGAAGCCCTACATTGGTATGAGTGGCGCTATATACTAATTAATGGCATCTGAGAAAGAGAGTGGTTATGGAGACTGCAGGGGCACTGTTAGGGTGGTAGTTTGCGCCGTCATGGCTAAAGCCGGAAGTGCCATCTCTCTTCCTTTCTCCCACTCCCTCCTGCCCTCTCTTTCTCCCCTATCAGTACACACCCCTCCTCGTGCCCCACTCTCGCCTCTCTTTCTCTTTCCCAACTTTAACTAGACATCCCGCCTCCTTTCTCCCAATCTCTCCCTCTCTCCTCTCCCTCTCAGTACACTCCCCTCCCAGATTCCCTCACTCCCTCTCTCACTATCTCCCTCTCAGTACATACCCCTCCTCGTTTACCCCACTCCTCTCCCTCTCAGTACACATCCCGCCCTGGTTGCCTCACTCTCTCCCGCTCTCTTTCTCTCCCTCTCCGTACACATACCTCACCAGCTTCCCTCCCTCTCTCTCATATCAGTACACATCTCTCCACGGTTCCCTCACTCTCTCCCGTGAGGCCCTCTTGATCGAGAGGGGTCTCAGAGCAACTCTCCTGCCCTCTCTACCCAGGGCAACCCCACTTCGGTGTGTGCCACGCACTCCCCTCTCCTCCTCTCTCTTTCAGGGGCAGAGGGGTACCGCCTCCAGAAGAGGGAGGAGCCTGCGGGGTACCTGGAGCAGGTGCAGGGAATGCTCACCTCCTCCCACGAGACCATCAGCTCCTGGGCCCAGCACCTACTGGACAAGGTCAAAGAGGTCGGCGTGGAGCAGCGGCTGATGTGAGTACAACCCCTAGCTCTACCCTCACCTGACTGACCTGCTGTAGGCCTGGCACTACCCTCATCTCCCTCACAGATTGACCTGCTGCTGGGCTGGCTCTACCCTCACCTCCCTCACAAACTAACCTGCTGTTGACCTGGCTCTACCCTCATCTCCCTCACAGACGGGTCTGGCTCCACCCTCATCTCCCTCACAGACTGGCCTGACTCCACCCTCACCTCCCTCACAGACTGACCTGGCTCTACCCTCATCTCCCACACAGACTGACCTGCTGCTGGCCTGGCTCTACCCTCACCTCCCTCACAGACTGACCTGCTGTAGGCCTGGCTCTACCCTCATCTCCCTCACAGACTGACCTGCTGTAGGCCTGGCTCTACCCTCACCTCCCTCACAGACTCGCCTGACTCCACCCTCACCTCCCTCACAGACTGACCTGGCTCTACCCTCATCTCCCACACAGACTGACCTGCTGCTGGCCTGGCTCTACCCTCATCTCCCTCACAGACTGGTCTGGCTCCACCCTCACCTCCCTCACAGACTGAGCTTGCTCTACCCTCACCTCCCTACAGCCTGGCCTGCTGCGGTCCTGGCTCCACCCTCACCTCCCTCACAGACGAGTCTGGCTCCACCCTCACCTCTTTCACCGACTGGCCTGACTCCACCCTCACCTCCCTCACAGACTGACCTGGCTCTACCCTCATCTCCCACACAGGCTGACCTGCTGCTGGCCTGGCTCCACCCTCACCTCCCTCACAGACTAACCTGCTGTAGACCTGGCTCTACCCTCATCTCCCTCACAGACGGGTCTGGCTCCACCCTCACCTCCCTCACAGACTGGCCTGCTGCGGTCCTGGCTCCACCCTCACCTCCCTCACAGACGGGTCTGGCTCCACCCTCACATCTTTCACAGACCGGCATGGCTCCACCCTCACCTTCCTCACAGACCGACCTGGCTCTACACTCATCTCCCACACAGACTGATCTACTGCTGGCCTGGCTCTACCCTCACCATCCTTGCTGACTGACCTGCTGCTGGCCTGTCTCTACCCTCACCTCCCTCTCAGATGGGCCTGCTGCTGGCTCGGCTCTACCCTCACCTCCCTTTCAGACTGACCTGCTTCTGGCCTGGCTCCAGCCTCACCTCCCTCACAGACTGGCCTGGCTGCACCATCACTTCACTCACAGACCGGCCGGGCTCCACCCTCACCTCCCTCAAAGACTGGCCTGGCTCTACCCTCAGTTGCCTCACAGACTGCCCTGCCGCTGGCCTGGCTCTACCCTCACCACCCTCACAGACTGGCTTGGCTCTACCCTCACCTCCCTCACACACTGACCTAGCTTTACCCTTACTGCCCTCACAGACTGGCCTGGCTCTACCCTCACCTCTTACACATACTCACCTGGATTGTTCCTCACTTCCCTCACAGACTGACCTGCTGCTGGCCAGGCTCTACCCTCACTTCCCTCACAGACCAGCCTGGCTCTACCCTCACCTCCATCACAGACTGGCCAAGCTCTACCTTCACCTCCCTGACAGACTGGCCTGGGTCTACCCTCACCTCTCTCACAGACTGGCCTGGCTCTACCCTCTTCTCCCTCAAAGACTAGCCGGCTGCTGGCTTGTCTTTACCCTCACCTCCCTCACAGATGGGCCTGCTGCTGGCTTGGCTCTACCCTCACCTCCCTCACAGACTGACCTGCTGTAGGCCTGGCTCTACCCTCATCTCCCTCACAGACGGGTATGGCTCTACCCTCACCACCCTCACAGACTGGCCTGCTGCGGTCCTGGCTCCACCCTCACCTCCCTCACAGATGGGTCTGGCTCCACCCTCACCTCTTTGACCGACTGGCCTGACTCCACCCTCACCTCCCTCACAGACTGACCTGGCTCTACCCTCATCTCCCACACAGACTGACCTGCTGCTGGCCTGGCTCTACCCTCACCTCCCTCACAGACTAGCCTGCTGCTGGCCTGTCTCTACCCTCACCTCCCTCACAGATGGGCCTGCTGCTGGCATGGCTCTACCCTCACCTCCCTTTCAGACTGACCTGCTTCTGGCCTGACTCCACACTCACCTCCCTCACAGACTGGCCTGGCTCCCCCATCACTTCACTCACAGACCGGCTGGGTTCCACCCTCACCTCCCTCATAGACTGGCCTGGCTCTACCCTCAGTTGCCTCACAGACTGGCCTGCCGCTGGCCTGGCTCTACCCTCACCACCCTCACAGACTGGCTTGTCTCTACCCTCACCTCCTACACAGACTCGCCTGGATTTTTCCTCACTTCCCTCACAGACTGACCTGTGCTGGCCTGGCTCTACCCTCACCTCCCTCACAGACTGACCTGCTGCTGGCCAGGCTCTACCCTCACATCCCTCACAGACCATCCTGGCTCTACCCTCACCTCCCACACAGACTGGCCTGGCTCTACCCTCACCTCCCTCACAGACTGGCCAAGCACTACCTTCACCTCCCTGACAGACTGGCCTGGCTCTACCCTCACCTCCCTCACAGACTGGCCTGGCTCTACCCTCTTCTCCCTCAAAGACTAGCTGGATGCTGTCCTGTCTTTACCCCCACCTCCCTCACAGATGGGCCTGCTGCTGGCTTGGCTCTACCCTAACCTCCCTTTCAGACTGACCTGCTTCTGGCCTGGCTCTACCCTCACCTCCCTCACAGACTGACCTGCTGCTGGACTGCCTGAACCCTCACCTCCCTCACAGACTGGCCTGGCTCTACCCTCAGTTGCCTCAAAGACTGGCATGGCTCCACCATCACTTCACTCACAGACTGGCCGGGCTCCACCCTCACCTTCCTCAAAGACTGGCCTGGCTCTACCCTCAGTTGCCTCACAGACTGACCTGACGCTGACCTGGCTCTACCCTCACCACCCTCACAGACTGGCCTGGCTCTACCCTCACCTCCCTGTTGGAAGGCGGACCCCGAGGAGTCGGTGAGACCACCAAGGGGGGGCCCTCTCACTGCACGAAGTAGCCGAGCGCTGCCGAGAAGTCTCCTGAGAGATCCTTCTCCTATCCCGTACTAGCACAGTAACACCACCACACCGGACTCAAGGAGGTTGTCTCAAGACAAGCAATTCTTTATCATCAATAAAAGGTTACGAGTTCAATATTTACACGAAGGGATCGAGGGATCCACCAAAAGTCTCAATGTCTCTTTGGAAGGGTAGGGGTAGCGGGACAGTCTTTGGCAGGAATGTGGTACGAGGGTACCTGGGGCCCAGTTCTTATCCTCACACTGGAGGACCTCCGATCTCGGAGGGGTCGAGCCGCGACGGCGTCAGCAGGGCTCTGGCGGACAGTTCGTGGAGAGCCGCGATTCAATCAGCAGGGCTCTCAAGATGGTCTCTGTTCAGCTCGAGCCGCGACGTCGTCAGCAGGGCTCCGAGGAAGGTTCCAGCGAGGTTGGGCCGCGACAGCGTCAGCAGGGCTCCGATGTTCCAGGTGGTTCAGAAAGAGTTCACAAGAGGGAGCCGCGACGCAGTCAGCAGGGCTCGTGATGGTTCCGACAAGAGTTCTTCTCCGTAGGGTCAGCCGCGATTCAATCAGCAGGGCTCTCGACTCCGGGATACAACTGCCGAGCTGTGGTGGGGTCGCCCCAGATATAGGTCTGGAGCCCTTTGATGTCCGGACCTATGCGCCCGAGGGGGCGGAGTGGCCGGGTGGAGGTGGCCAGACGCCCAGCAGGAGAGGCGCCAGGCCCATGGGAGTTGCCGGGCGATCACACCTCGAGAGGGGAGGACAGTTGGGGGTCCCATCGATACTGTCCTCCGCCGGGGGCGATGAATGGTTCCTGCGGCACCCCCTGGCTAGTTCGTGGTGCCTCGATGTCGGGCTTCGCTGGGGTCGAGGCCGGGTTGGTGCACGGGGTGACGTGGATGCCAACAAGATGGCGGAGCCACGAGGAGTATGCGACCACGTGCAGCTCCGGGTGAAGGGCCTTGGTGCAGTTCAGACGGGTGGCCCGTAAAGGCCGGGGCGGGGAACGGGCACAATCCAGGGGGTTAAGGACCACGCCACGAGGCCGGGTCCAACAGGCGTCCCCCCCAGCCGAAGGCATGGAGAGTCACCCATCTCCTTGGGGATTCTCCTCGTCAAGGCGGAAGAAGCGGGACAGGCCGTCGGCGTTGGCGTGGTCATTGCCGGGCCGGTGTTCGACGTCAAAGTCCATCCCTTGTAGCGAGATGGACCACCGCAGCAGCTTGGGGTTCTCGCCCCGCATTTGCATTAACCATTGCAAGGGCCGGTGGTCGGTCTGGACCCGGAAGTGGGTGCCAAAGAGGTAGGGCCGGAGCTTCTTGAGGGCCCACACCACAGCGAAGGCCTCGCGCTCAATAGTGCTCCAGCGTTGCTCTCGGGGCAGTAGTCGTCGGCTGATGAAGGCCACTGGTCGGTCGAGCCCCTTTTCGTCGGCTTGGGATAGGACGGCCCCGATCCCATACTCGGAGGCGTCCGTCTGTACCACGAACTCCTTCTGATAGTCCGGGGCCTGCAGCACCGGGGCAGTACACATGGCTGTCTTTAGGGTGTCGAAGGCTGTTTGGCAGCGGGGTGTCCAGTGTACCTTCTTGGGCTGCTTTTTGGACGTTAACTCTGTGAGGGGGCCAACAATGCTCCCATAGTCCCGGATAAACCGCCGGTAGTATCCGGTGAGACCCAGGAAGGCCCGGACAGCGGTCTGGGTAGTGGGGGGTTCCCAGGTCTGGATGGCATCTATCTTCGCTTGGAGGGGGGCCACCTGCCCGCTCCCCACTTGATGGCCCAGGTAGGTCACGGACCCGTGGCCGATTTGGCATTTGCTGGCCTTGATTGTGAGCCCGGCCCGCTGGAGGGCGGCCAGGACGGCCTCCAGGTGGAGGAGGTGCTCGGCCCAGTGGTTGCTGTACACGGCAATGTCATCTAAGTAGGCCGCGCTGAAGGCCTCAAGCCCGGCCAAAACCTTGTTCACCAGTCTTTGGAAGGTGGCCGGGGCGTTCTTCATTCCGAAGGGCATCACCCGAAAGTGGTAATGCCCATCCGGAGTCGAAAAGGCGGATCTTTCTTGGGCGCCGGGGGTGAGCTGGATTTGCCAGTACCCGGCGGTGAGGTCCAGCGTGCTCAAGTAGCGAGCGGCCCCTAGGCGGTCGATCAGTTCGTCGGCCCGGGGTATCGGGTGTGCGTCCGTCTTTGTTACTCCATTCAGTGCTCGGTAGTCCACGCAGAATCGCAACTCCGGGGGGTGACCGGGAGCTGCGGCCTTGGGCACCAGGACGACAGGGCTGGCCCACGGGCTGTCGGAAGGCTCGATGACCCCCAGGGCCAGCATCGTCGCTACTTCGGCCTGGATGCAGGCCCGCACTCGGTCAGGCACCCGGTAGGCTCTGTGTCGTATGGGAGGGTTCTCCCCGGTGTCGACGTCGTGGACGCACCAGTGGGTCACCCCCGGGGTGAGAGAGAAGAGGGCTGCGTAGTCCCGCAGTAATCGCTGGCAGTCGTTGCGCTGCTCCGGGGTCAGGGACGAGGCGAGTTGGACACCTTCGATCGATCCATCATGGATGTTGGACTGCAAGAGGTCGGGCAAGGGCTCGGAGTCGTCCTCGCTCCCCTCGTCGGTCGCCAGCAGCAGGCTCAGTTCGGTCCGGGCGAAGTGGGGTTTTAGCCTGTTCGCATGTAGGACCCAGAGGGGGTTCCGGGGGGACTCCAGATCGACCAGGTAGGTGACGGGACTTTTCTTCTCCACCACCTTGAAGGGCCCGGTCCACTTGTCCTGGAGGGCGCCGGGTTCGACCGGGGCCATGACCCATACTTTCTGACCTGGCTCGAATTCTACCGTAGAAGTGTTGCGATCGTACCACCGCTTCATGTCCTCCTGGCTGGCCTCGAGGTTGGCTTCGGCTATGGCTCGGAACTTGCGGGTCTGGTTTCGGAGGGTCAGGAGGTATCGGTAGACGTCAGGAGGGGCGCCTCGGGGCTTCATCTCCCAGCCCTCCTTGACCAGGCTGAGTGGTCCGCGGACCGGGTGCCCATACAATAGTTCAAACGGGCTGAACCCCAGGGACTTCTGCGGGACCTCCCGATAGGCAAACAGGAGGCAGGGCAGCAGGACATCCCATTTCCGCCTGAGGGGTTCTTCCAGGCCCTGGATCATACATTTCAATGTTCGGTTGAACCGCTCAACCAGCCCGTTCCCCTGAGGGTGATATGGGGTCGTGAACTTGTATGTGACCCCGCATTGTTGCCACAGGGACCGCATGTACCTGGAGATAAAGTTCGTGCCACGGTCGCTTACCACTTCGCTGGGGAATCCCACTCGGGAGAAGATCCCCATCAAGGCCCGGCCTACCACAGGGGCCGTTATAGTTCTGAGCGGGACCGCCTCCGGGTACCTGGTGGCGTGGTCCACGAGGACCAGGATGAAGCGGTGGCCCAGGGCGGTTTGGGGGTCCAGGGGTCCCACAATGTCGATTCCTACTCGTTCAAACGGGGTGCTGACGGCGGGAAAGGGGTGGAAGAGGGCCCTGACCCGACCCCCCGTCTTTCCGCTGGCTTGGCAGGTCTGGCAGGACCGGCAGTGGTTGTCCACATCTCTCCGCATCCGAGGCCAGTAGAAGTGGGTCACCAGACGACTGTACGTTTTGTCTTGCCCCAAGTGTCCGGCGAGGGGCACATCATGGGCCAGGTTGAGAAGGAACTCCCGGAAGCGGAGGGGGACCACCAACACGCGGCCGGCCCCGAGTTCTGCCACTTTCTGTTCACTGTACAACAGGCCCTCGGCCCAGTAGATCCAGTGGGTGCCGGTCTGGTCACCGTTGGCTTGCGCGGTCGCCTGCTGTCGGACCCCTTCGAGAGAGGGACAGGACTGTTGCTCTTGCTGGAACTGCTCTCGGGTGGGGCCCCCTTCATGATGCCATTGCGTCAGTTCTGGTAGGGCGCTCGGAGAAGCCATCTCTTCGGGGGAGGATTCGCTGGGCCCGGGGTCGGTGTCCGCCTCCTCCTCGCTGCTGGCGGGAGGGGGTGTGAGCCCCTCGGGTCGGGCCGTCCCGGAGGTCGAGGAGGAGCTGGGGGCCTGGGCGGTCATGGACCGGGTGATGGCGCAGGCCCAATCAGCCAGTCCCAACATTCGGAGGTGCTCTCGTCGTTCTACTTGAGCCCAGGGGGAACTCTCCAAGTCGTTCCCCAGGAGGCAGTCGACCGGGGCGTCGTCGCGCACCGTCACCTTCAGCAGGCCCGTCACCCCTCCCCACTCGAAGGGGACCAGGGCCATCTGGCATAGGCTTTCACTGTTGTCGGCCGTCCGCACAGGGCACAGCACATTCGGTAGAATCTGTTCAGGGGTCACCAGGTGGCAGCGGACAGCGGTGATACTGGCGCCGGTGTCGCGAAGGGCTTCGGCCCGTTGTCCGTTGACCGTGACCTGCTGCCGGTACTTCTGGGTGTTGGTTGGGATGGGGGTGCAGGGTACCATCTCTCGGCTACCCAGGCAGACCAGGGACATGGCTGCCGGCTCCCACTCAGTGTTTTCTCGGTCGAGGGCCTCTTCTTCCTCCTCTCCCCCCAAGGCGGCGGCTGTCAGCTGCCGGGGCGGGGGCCCGCCGGCCCCGTTTCTTCGGTTCAGGGGGCAGGCCGGGTCGCTGGCAAAGTGTCCGGTTTGTTGGCAGCCATAGCAGGTCACTGGTGGCCGTGGTCCGGGTCAGGCCGGGCCCACCCTTCGCGCTAGGCTCGGGGAGAGATGTGGCTGCGGTGGCCCTCGAGGGGGGCTCCTGGGGGCCCCAGCGGGAGGGTCTCGGTTCCTGTTCGGCCCTCCCCCCCACCGCGCTGGCGTGGGGGTCCGTTGGGGTTCCTCTGGTACTCCCCCATTGAGCTCCGGGGGACCCGGGAGTTGACCCATCGATCGGCCTCGACGGCAAGTTTGCGCGGGTCGGTCATTTTGCTGTCGAGGAGGTGCTGTCTCAGTTCCACGAAGCAATTATTGGAAAGGTGTTCCCAGACGATGAGGTCGACCAGTTGTCCGTAGGTGGTTACTTTGCTGCCTTTGATCCACCCTTCTAGGGCCCGACTGAAAAAGTCCACATATTCCACCCATGTGGTACCCGGGATTTTCTTGCAGTCTCGGAACCGCTGGCGGTACATCTCCGCTGTTAGTCCATATCGGGTGAGCAGGGCCTCCTTCATGTGATCGTAGGAGGTCATCACCTCCTCCGGTAGCTGGAGCAGCGTGTCCCGCCCTACACTCAGGAATCGCCCCCACAGGCCTGCGCCCCAGTCTTTTCGGGGCACCCGATGGGAGGTCATGGCCACCTCGTAGGCCTTGAACCATTGTTGGATATCGTCATTCTTGTAATACTCCTTGACGACCTCCTTCGGGATATGCACCTTGGCCTCGGGGGGCGGTAGAGTGTCTCTAGTACTGGGGGTGTCGGTCCCTCCGTTCTTGGCCTTGATCTCGAGCTCCTTGAGACTGCGCTCGTGCTCAAGAGTTATTTTCTTTTCCTCCAACTCCCGGTGTCGTCTCTTCTCTTCTATTTCTTCTTGAAGGCGTAGCTGCTCGAGGGCCAGTTTCTTTTCTGCCAGCTGGAGTTCGCCGTCCAGCCGCAGTCGGGCGAGCTCTAGTTCGTGGCTCCGGACCTTTTCCCGCTCTCGTATTTCTTCCTCGGAGAGGCCGGTTTCTAGGCTCTTTCTTCCTCCGGTTGCCGGGGTCAGTGCGGTTGCTGTGGTCTCCGTCAGGGGCAAGGGCCCTTCTTCCTGGGAGGGGCCTGCCCCAGCCTCCAACCATGCCCTCAGAGCTTTCTGCATCTCTTCCTTGGTACCGAGGCTGGTGGTTGCAATGCCTTTGTCTCTGCAGAACTGTTTTAATTCTTTGTGCGTATATTCCTCCAGCCGTTCGGGCTGGAACTCCATTGTCGCGTTGTTTTCCTGGTTGCTCATGATGCTATTTGTTTGGATGGGTAGCTAGTGGGTACTGGCTGGTACGTACTGCGTTCGGCTCGGATCCCGTCGCTGGCCACCAAATGTTGGAAGGCGGACCCCGAGGAGTCGGTGAGACCACCAAGGGGGGGCCCTCTCACTGCACGAAGTAGCCGAGCGCTGCCGAGAAGTCTCCTGAGAGATCCTTCTCCTATCCCGTACTAGCACAGTAACACCACCACACCGGACTCAAGGAGGTTGTCTCAAGACAAGCAATTCTTTATCATCAATAAAAGGTTACGAGTTCAATATTTACACGAAGGGATCGAGGGATCCACCAAAAGTCTCAATGTCTCTTTGGAAGGGTAGGGGTAGCGGGACAGTCTTTGGCAGGAATGTGGTACGAGGGTACCTGGGGCCCAGTTCTTATCCTCACACTGGAGGACCTCCGATCTCGGAGGGGTCGAGCCGCGACGGCGTCAGCAGGGCTCTGGCGGACAGTTCGTGGAGAGCCGCGATTCAATCAGCAGGGCTCTCAAGATGGTCTCTGTTCAGCTCGAGCCGCGACGTCGTCAGCAGGGCTCCGAGGAAGGTTCCAGCGAGGTTGGGCCGCGACAGCGTCAGCAGGGCTCCGATGTTCCAGGTGGTTCAGAAAGAGTTCACAAGAGGGAGCCGCGACGCAGTCAGCAGGGCTCGTGATGGTTCCGACAAGAGTTCTTCTCCATAGGGTCAGCCGCGATTCAATCAGCAGGGCTCTCGACTCCGGGATACAACTGCCGAGCTGTGGTGGGGTCGCCCCAGATATAGGTCTGGAGCCCTTTGATGTCCGGACCTATGCGCCCGAGGGGGCGGAGTGGCCGGGTGGAGGTGGCCAGACGCCCAGCAGGAGAGGCGCCAGGCCCATGGGAGTTGCCGGGCGATCACACCTCGAGAGGGGAGGACAGTTGGGGGTCCCATCGATACTGTCCTCCGCCGGGGGCGATGAATGGTTCCTGCGGCACCCCCTGGCTAGTTCGTGGTGCCTCGATGTCGGGCTTCGCTGGGGTCGAGGCCGGGTTGGTGCACGGGGTGACGTGGATGCCAACAAGATGGCGGAGCCACGAGGAGTATGCGACCACGTGCAGCTCCGGGTGAAGGGCCTTGGTGCAGTTCAGACGGGTGGCCCGTGAAGGCCGGGGCGGGGAACGGGCACAATCCAGGGGGTTAAGGACCACGCCACGAGGCCGGGTCCAACAGCCCTCACACACTGACCTAGCTTTACCCTCACCACCCTCACAGACTGGCCGGGCTCTACCCTCACCTCCTACATAGACTCGCCTGGATTTATCCTCACTTCCCTCACAGACTGACCTGTGATGGCCTGGCTCTGCCCTCACCTCCCTCACATACTAGCCTGGCTCCACCCTCACCTACCTCACCGACTGGCCTGGCTCTACCCTCACCTCTCTCACAGACTGGCCAAGCTCTACCTTCACCTCCCTCACAGACTGGCCTGGCTCTACCCTCACCTCCCTCACAGACTGGCCTGGCTCTACCCTCACCTTCCTCACAGACTGGACTGGCTGCACCCTCACCTCCCTCCCAAACTGGCCTGGCTCCACCTTAACCTCCCTCACGGACCGGACTGGTCCCGCCCTCACCTCCCTCACAGACTGGCCTGCGGCTGTCCTGGCTCTACCTTCACCTCCTGTACAGACTGGCCTGGCTCTACCCTCACCTCCCTCACAGACCGGCCTGCCTCCACCCTCACCTCCCTCACAGACTGGCCTGCTGCTGTCCTGGCTCTACCCTCACCTCCCTCACAGACTGGCCTGGCTCTACCCTCAAATACCTCACAGACCGGCCTGACTCTACTCTTACCTCCCTCACAGACTGGTCTAGCTCTACCCTCACTTTCCCAACAGACCGGCCTGGCTCCACCCTCACTTCCCTCACAGACTGGCCTGGCTGTGGCCTGGCTCTACCCTCACCTACATCAGAGACTGGCCTGGTTCCACTCTCGCCTCCCTCACAGACTTGCCTGGCTCTAGCCTCACTTCCCTCACAGACTGGCCGTCTACTGGCCTGGCTCTACCCTCACCGCCCTCACAGACCGGCCTGGATCTACCCTAATGTCCCTCAGAGACTGGCCTGGCTCTCCCCTCACCTCCATCACAGACAGGCCTGGCTCTACCATCACTTCCCTCAGAACCTGACCTGGCTCTACCCTCCCCTCCCTCACAGACTGGCCTGGCTCTACCCTCACATCCGTCACAGACTGGCCTGGCTTCACCCTCACCTCCCTCACAGACTGGCCTGGCTCTACCATCACTTCACTCACAGACCAGCATGGCTTCACCCTCACAGACTTGCCTAGCTCTACCCTCAGTTCCATCACAGACTGGCCTGCCGCTGGCCTGGCTCTAAGCTCACCGCCCTCACAGACTGGCATGACTCTCCCTTCACCTCCCTCACAGACTAACCTGCTGCAGGTCTGGCTCTACCCTCACCTCCCTCATAGACTGGCCTGGCTCTACTCCCTCTTCCCTCAAAGACCGGCCTAGCTCCACCCTCAGCTCCCTCACAGACTGGCCTGGGTTTACCTTCACATCCTTCACAGACTGGCCTGGCTCAACCCTCAACTCCCTCACAGGCCAGCCTGTCTCAACCTTCACCTTCCTCACAGAGTGGCCTGGCTCTACCCTCACTTCCATCACAGACTGGCCTGCTGCTGGCCTGGTACTACCCTCACTTCCCTAACAGACCGGCCAGGCTCCACCCTCACCTCCCTCACAGACTGGCCTGGCTCTACCCTCACTTCCCTCAGACACTGGCCTGTCGCTGACTGGCTCTACCCTCACCTCCCTCTCAGACTGGCCTGGCTCTACCCTCACCATCTTCACAGACTGGCCTGGCTCTACCCTCACCTCCCTCACAGACCATCCTGGCTCAACCCTCACCTCCCTCACAGACTGGCCTGGCTCTACGCTCACTTTCCCCACAGATCGGCCTGCTGCTTGTCTGGCTCTACTCTCACCTACCTCACAGACTGACCTGCTGCTGGCCTGGCTCTACCCTCATCTCCCTCTCAGACTGGCCTGGCTCTACCCTCACCATCCTCACAGACTGGCCTGGCACTATCCTCACTTTCCTCACAGACCAGCCTGGCTCCACCCTCATCCCCCGCACAGACTGACCTGGCTCTACCCTCACCTCCTTCACAGACTGACCTGTGCTGTCCTGGGTCTACCCTCACCTCCCTCATAAACTGGCCTCGCTCTACCCTCACCTCCCTCGCAGACTGGCCTGCTGCTGTCCTGGCTCTACCCTCACCTCCCTCAAAGACTGGCCTGGCTCTACCATCACTTCACTCACAGACCAGCCTGGCTTCACCCTCACAGACTTGCCTAGCTCTACCCTCAGTTCCATCACAGACTGGCCTGCCGCTGGCCTGGCTCTAAGCTCACCGCCCTCACAGACTGGCATGACTCTCCCTTCACCTCCCTCACAGACTAACCTGCTGCAGGTCTGGCTCTACCCTCACCTCCCTCATAGACTGGCCTGGCTCTACTCCCTCTTCCCTCAAAGACCGGCCTAGTTCCACCCTCACCTCCCTCACAGACTGGCCTGGGTTTACCTTCACATCCTTCACAGACTGGCCTGGCTCTACCCTCAACTCCCTCACAGGCCAGCCTGTCTCAACCTTCACCTTCCTCACAGAGTGGCCTGGCTCTACCCTCACTTCCATCACAGACTGGCCTGCTGCTGGCCTGGTACTACCCTCACTTCCCTAACAGACCGGCCAGGCTCCACCCTCACCTCCCTCACAGACTGGCCTGGCTCTACCCTCACTTCCCTCAGAGACTGGCCTGTCGCTGACTGGCTCTACCCTCACCTCCCTCTCAGACTGGCCTGGCTCTACCCTCACCATCTTCACAGACTGGCCTGGCTCTACCCTCACCTCCCTCACAGACCATCCTGGCTCAACCCTCACCTCCCTCACAGACTGGCCTGGCTCTACGCTCACTTTCCCCACAGATCGGCCTGCTGCGTGTCTGGCTCTACTCTCACCTCCCTCACAGACTGACCTGCTGCTGGCCTGGCTCTACCCTCATCTCCCTCTCAGACTGGCCTGGCTCTACCCTCACCATCCTCACAGACTGGCCTGACACTATCCTCACTTTCCTCACAGACCAGCCTGGCTCCACCCTCATCCCCCGCACAGACTGACCTGGCTCTACCCTCACCTCCTTCACAGACTGACCTGTGCTGTCCTGGGTCTACCCTCACCTCCCTCATAAACTGGCATCGCTCTACCCTCACCTCCCTCGCAGACTGGCCTGCTGCTGTCCTGGCTCTACCCTCACCTCCCTCAAAGACTGGCCTGGCTCTACACTCGTCTCCCTCACAGACCGGCCTGGCTCCACCCTCACCTCCCTCCAAGACCCGCCTGGCTCCACCTTCACCTCCCTCACAGACTGGCCTGGTTCTACCCTCACCTCCCTCACAGACCGGCTTGGCTCCACCCTCATCTCCCTTCTAGACTGGCCTGGCTCTACCCTCACTTCCCTCACAGACTGGCATGCTGTTGTCCTGGCTCCACCCTCACCTCCCTCACAGACTGGCCTGCTGCTGGCCTGACTCCACCCTCACCTCCCTCACAGACTGGCCTGCTGCTGGCCTGGCTCCACCCTCACCTCCCTCACAGACTGGCCTGCTGCTGGCCTGGCTCCACCCTCACCTCCCTCACAGACTGGCCTGCTGCTGGCCTGGCTCTACCATCACCTCCCTCACAGACTGACCTGCTGCTGGCCTGGCTCCACCCTCACCTCCCTCACAGACGGGTCTGGCTCCACCCTCACATCTTTCACAGACCGGCATGGCTCCACCCTCACCTCCCTCACAGACTGACCTGGCTCTACCCTCACCTCCCTTGCAGACTGACCTGCTGTTGGCCTGGCTCTACCCTCACCTCCCTTGCAGACTGACCTGCTGCTGGCCTGGCTCTACCCTCTTCTCCCTCAAAGTCTGGCACTTCTGGACCTCTCATTCGCCACTGTCCAGGGTCTTCCAGATCTCTCACTCACTCACCATTGTTCTGGAAACTTCAGACCTCCCACTCTTCACTGTCCTGGCTCTTTCATACCTATCACTCTCCACTGTCCTGGCTCTTACAGACCTCTCACTCTTCACTGTCCTTGCTCTCAGACCTCCCACTCTTCACTGTCCTTGCTCTTTCAGACCTCTCACTCTTCAGTGTCCTGGCTCTTTCAGACCTCTCACTCTTCAATGTCCTTGCTCTCAGACCTCTCACTCTCCACTGTCCTGGCTCTTTCAGACCTCTCACTGTTCACTGTCCTGGCTCTTCCAGACCTCTCACTCTTCACTGTCCTGGCTCTTCCAGACCTATCACTCTCCACTGTCCTTTCTCTTTCGGACCTCTCACTCTTTACTGTCTTGGCTCGTTCAGACCTCTCACTCTCCACTGTCCTGGCTCTTTCAGACCTCTCACTCTTCACTGTCCTTGCTCTCAGACCTCTCACTCTCCACTGTCCTTGCTCTTTCAGACCCCTCCCTCTCACTCTCCACTGTCCTTGCTCTTTCAGACCTCTCACTCTCCACTGTCCTGGCTCTTTCAGACCTCTCACTCTTCAATGTCCTTGCTCTCAGACCTCTCACTCTCCACTGTCCTGGCTCTTTCAGACCTCTCACTGTTCACTGTGCTGGCTCTTCCAGACCTCTCACTCTCCACTGTCCTTTCTCTTTCGGACCTCTCACTCTTTACTGTCTTGGCTCGTTCAGACCTCTCACTCTCCACTGTCCTGGCTCTTTCAGACCTCTCACTCTTCACTGTCCTTGCTCTCAGACCTCTCACTCTCCACTGTCCTTGCTCTTTCAGACCCCTCCCTCTCACTCTCCACTGTCCTTGCTCTTTCAGACCTCTCACTCTCCACTGTCCTGGCTCTTTCAGACCTCTCACTCTTCAATGTCCTTGCTCTCAGACCTCCCACTCTCCACTGTCCTGGCTCTTTCAGACCTCTCACTGTTCACTGTGCTGGCTCTTCCAGACCTCTCACTCTCCACTGTCCTTTCTCTTTCGGACCTCTCACTCTTTACTGTCTTGGCTCGTTCAGACCTCTCACTCGTCACTGTCCAGGCTCTTACAGACCTCTCACTCTCCACTGTCCTGGCTCTTTCAGACCTCTCACTCTTCACTGTCCTTGCTCTCAGACCTCTCACTCTCCACTGTCCTTGCTCTTTCAGACCCCTCCCTCTCACTCTCCACTGTCCTTGCTCTTTCAGACCTCTCACTCTTCACTGTCCTTGCTCTCATACCTCCCTTTCTTCAATGTCCTGGCTCTTTCAGACCTCTCACTCTCCACTGTCCTTTTTCTTTCGGACCCCTCCCTCTCCCTGTCCTAACTCTTCCAGGCCTCCCATGCTGCCTCCTCTCTGTCAGCTAAAAACAATAATACAATAACAAAATGGTTTCCCCATTTCATTTTCAAACTTTGAGAAATATGAGCCTTGTAATTCCATTAACAATCTACGTGAACACTTCTTTTGCTTTAAGAAAATCAATGTCAACCAAGCAAAGCAGCCCCAAGGAGTGACTGCTGCGAGGCGCATTTAAATGAAATAGTAAAGTGTTTAGTGTGAAGTATTCCTGGCTGGCATGACTGAGATACTACTAACGCCCATTATTCCAGTTTGCGGAAAACTTGCAAAGGGGAAAGATTTTTAAAAACATTGTCATGCTGGACAAGAGTTCGGTATCATGAAGAATTGCTTCCAAGCTCTGGGCCAGTCTCACTTTCACACAATTTAGTTTCGACCCTGGCTCTGAACGGAGTAACAATGCAGGTCGATACCTCGGGAGACAGTTACACTTGTGCAAAGGGACGTGTTTTTGTGGGTTCGCAGTTATTGCAAAGCTCACTGATGATTGGTTGAACCTCACTCCTGTTAGAGAAGTCTATGCCAAAGCTCGCTGGTGATTGGATGGACCTCACATCCACTAAGTTCACTCTACAGCAAAGCTCACTGGTGATTGGACGAACCTCACATCTGTTAGGATCAGTCTATACCAAAGCTCACTGGTGATTGGACGGACCTTTTTAACTATTAAGGTCAGTCCACGCCAGAGCTCACTGGTGATTGGACGAACCTCACTTCCATTAAGGTCAGTTTACGCCAAAGCTCACTGGTGATTGGATGAACCTCACACTCGTTAGGGTCAGTCAATGCCAAAGCTCACTGGTGATTGGACAAAACTCACATCCGTTAGGATCAGTCTATGCCAAAGCTCACTGGTGATTGGACGGACCTTCCAACATTAAGGTCAGTCTACACCAAAGCTCACTGGTGATTGGATGAACTTCACATCTGTTAGGATCAGTCTATGCCAAATCTCACTGGTGATTGGATGAACCTCACATCCATTAGGATCAGTCTATGCCAAAGCTCACTGTTGATTGGATGAACCACACATCCATTAGGGTCAGTCTGTGCCAAAGCTCACTGGTGATTGGATGAACCACACATCCAATAGGGCCAGTCTTTATGTTTGTAAGTCTTCAAGAGCCCATGGCCTACCCATAAGGACAGCGGATAATGCACAGCACGGGTTAGCGTAATAAACTATGATGGGGTCTTTCTAGAGAGATAACCCAATCCCTGGCAGATGCTTCTCAGAGCAACAGGTGCAGTGGCACCGAAGCCCAGGGGTGTGCGAGATCCACTGCAGCCAACAAGTGTATGTCTTTGACTAGTAGGGGGCACATGTTCTTGGCTTTCATGAGGCCAAACTCCCTTAGCAATGCTACTGGTGAAAAAAAACAACAGAATTTTTAAGATCTCTGAATCCAACTTCAGATCTCTGACATGATGCCCAATGACAAACAAGCACTGACCAATCCAATAGGTCGATGTTATTTCAGGTGAGATGTATTTTAAAAAGCTTGTGCTCATGTGAGTCTTCACCTGCTGAGCAATGATCTGTGTCGTTCTTTCAGCGACACAGCGGCAGAGAATTCCTGCAAACAGACACCTCAAGTTTCCCTGTTCCATGGGTGATTAAATCATCCAGTCTTCTTCTGTGCATTGTGGGATATGCAGTCCTGGCTATCCTATTAAAACATTAGGACTGCAAGTGCCAGGACACAATGAAAGATCTGTGATGGGATCAGATACTCAGCCATGGACATGGGAATCTCATGAACTATGTGAAAATATGAAAAACAGGAACACTCTGTCCCAAACAAGCATTTGCAACGCCCACAGCTCTCGTGTTTAGGATTCTTGCTAATGTTTCTTGGCGATGCTGTACAGCTGAAGAAGAATACAAAAGGCCTATGATGTGGTCATTTATGTCCTTTTCTAGGTGCTTGAACCATGCTAGTTTTTTTTTTCCTTTTTAAGTACTGATCCAAGCTACATTAGTACATAAAAAGAAAACAAATAGTGCCATTGAGCTGTGTTTTTAAGTGAATGGGTGGAAGCACCACAAGGGTCAACAGAATCAACATGGGGTGGGGGATGGAGCAGGTGAAACAAACAATGGGTCGTTGGTGGGAGAGCAACATGGAGGGCGCTGGACGAATGAAGCATCACAGAGGGCCCGGGTGGGGAAAGCAACACAGAAGTTGCTAAGGAGGAAGTGCAGAGAAAGGCAGATGAGAGAGAGCGGGAGAGAGAGAGAGAGAGAGAGAGAGAGATAGAGAGAGAGAGATAGAGAGAGAGAAAGAGAGAGAGAGAGAGAGAGAGAGAGAGAGAGAGAGAGAGGGGAGAAGACGAACATGATGACAAGCATCTCAAGTAAGGGGGAGTGGGAGAAACACAGGTGTTAGAAATGAGGGGGCTCTGGTTGGCGCAGGTGTGTACCCACAACAAGCAGGGACCCTTTACTTCTTGTCAGGGCGAAGGATGACTCCCCAGAATAACCCCTGCTCACCCTCTAGGTGCGTGGCGCGAGCAGTCTAGGCTAAGTCTCAGGCGTACACGGTTAAGCAAATGCAATTACACATACAGTAAACCCCTTGCATGCACCACAAACGGACACCAATCAGGAAGTATATAAAAATAAGCTTTTATGTAGATTCAGCAGATTCAATACAAGGCCCAGTAACGTTAAACTGATGGGGCCACAATTCTTAGGAATACGGTAAAGTTCTCTTTGTTACGGAAAGTTCTTAGGCAGCCCAAGGTAACTGTGGGCCTCAGCGCACTTCGTGCTGAGGCGGCGACCGGGAAGCACACGGCAGATGACAGGGAAATCAGAACGTTGCGGACCCTGGATCCGATGCGAGTTCGCGGTCGAGTTCGTAAGTACAGTACCTTGTTTCTTGACGCGGGATTTCAGCGGCTCTTCGACAGAAGGGCGAGGCGGCGTCCGAGACTCCCACACTTCACGATGGGGGTCTGATCTTCAGGCTCACGACAAGAGCGGGGTGTTGCAGGTAGCGGGTGAACAAAGCAGGGCAGCCGGGCACGCAGGTTACGTCCGGGCCGTCCGAGGCTTGGAGATGCTCACGACGCTGATTCCGGCGGGAGGGTGAAGGTGCACAGCGAGCCTCCAGCGAGCGAGGTGACAGGGGCAGCCCAGCACAGCGTAGGGGGAGCGGCTCCGATCGAGCGAGGCTCTTCCCAAGGCGGGGGCGACTAAGCAGTCCTGGTCACGGCTCAGGGAGGGACTGGGGCACGAGGGTCACAGCTCCGGCGAGGGAAAGGACACCACAGTCCAGCGGCAGGCGAGTGAAGATCAGGTAGAGCCCAATGGTCCTGGGGCTCCTTTCAGGGGGCAAGCTCAGTTCCAAGCCCTTGGAGATCGTTTTGGAAAAGCACAAGTCTTGAAAGTAAAAATAGCAAAGTCTTCAGCAACAGTTTCTCTTCTCCCCTTTGGCAGCAAGGTCACCACTGCAGTCCAATCCCCCAGGACAGGGACAGTCTTCCTCCTACAGCTTTCCCGGTGCCTCCTCCTCAGACAGAGATTCTTCTTGGTCAAAAGCGGATCTAGTTTCTTAGGAGCAGGGCTCCTACATTTATACAGCAAATCTTTTGTTTCCCCAGGCCAGGGGGGCCCTTGCCTAGTCCAGTCCGGTTTCTGAGCACTTGGTTTACGCGATGCAGGCTTCTTCTTTCAGAGTGCAGGGCAGAGTCCTCAGACGCTCCACAGGGGGCGGAGCCGGCATTGAGGTGGCAGAGCACTGTCCTATTCAGAGCCTAGGAGTACTCCTCCTACCCATCTACCTGTCGATCGTCCTATTCACCACCAGGCTACCTAGCCCTGCCCATCTGGGTTCCCCCAGCCCTGTCACTCACACCAGCCAGACATCAGATACACATCACGCAGAGGCGGGCTGAAATGTTTAGGCAAGCAAAGGCCAGCTTTCTTAAAGCGGCATTTGCAAACGTGGAATATTAAAATAAACTTTGGGAAAAGATGTACCTTATTATTCCGAGTTCAGGCATACTAAACTCGATCTTCTACCATGTTCCCTGGGTCGGTTAGGATCATAGGATGTAACAATCCTAGCCGCCCATACTGGCCTATGAGAACAGGGTAGCCTTACAGTAGTGAACAACAAGATGGCGGTCATTCACTACTAGGACATGCCACGCATCCAGGCTTGTCCGACCTTATGCTTGCAACGCACCCTGCCCGTGGGCCTACCAGAGGGGTGACTAACATGAAGTTAAGGGAAGGTTTAGGGACCGGCAAGTGTGGGCACTTGCCAGTCAGCATGTCAGTACCAGACTGCACGCAGGTTCTGCGATGGCAGACCTTAGACATATTTTACCGGCCGCTTCTGTGGGTGGCACAACCAGTGCTGCAAGCCCACCAGCGGTGTTTGCATTTACATGCCCTGGCGCTCCTGGCGCACTTTACTGGGGTCTGACAGTAAACCAAACAATCCAATCATGGAATCCAACCAACATACACAATTTACATAGGGAGCACTCGCACCGCGACACTGGTTGGCAGTGGCACAGCGCGCTGAGCGGCCAACACCATAAAAGCACCTGAGGCACAGCGACAAAAAGAGGAAGGGAGACTCACGCCAAGGTGCCAGGTCTAACACGTGTCCCCTCCAGCTGAAAAGTGGGGAGAACTACCCTACCCCAGGGAGTTCCTCATCACTAAGGCGGAAAAATCTGGACAGACCGTCAGCATTGGCGTGATCTGTACCAGGGCGATGTTCCACCGTGAAATCCATACCCTGTAGGGAAATGGACCACCTCAACAGCTTTGGATTCTCACCCCTCATATGCATCAACCATCTGAGGGGCCTGTGGTCCGTCTGAACCCGGAAGTGAGACCCAAACAGGTAGGGTCTTAGCTTCTTCAGCGCCCAGACCACAGCAAATGCCTCACGCTCAAAAGCACTCCACCTCTGTTCCCGTGGAAGTAACCTCCTGCTAAGAAAGGCTACGGGTTGATCTAGGCCCTCCTCATTAATCTGTGAAAGAACAGCCCCCACACCATGCTCTGAAGCGTCTGTCTGAACGATAAACTCTTTGGAGAAGTTGGGAGCCAAGAGCACGGGCGCCGTGCACATAGCAGTTTTCAGGGCCTCAAAAGCTTTTTGGCAGGTGTCAGTCCAAATCACTTTCCTGGGCTGCTTCTTCGAAGTCAGTGCTGTCAAGGGGGCAACCATGTTGCCATACCCCTTGACAAACCTCCTGTAGTACCCGTTGGGACCTAGGAAGACTCTCACCTCTGTCTGGGTTTTGGGCGACTCCCAATTCAGGATGGTTTCTATCTTGGGCTGAAGGGGTGCCACCTGGCCACTCCCAACTTGGTGCCCCAAGTACACCACGGAACCCTGCCCGATCTGGCACTTACTCGCCTTGATCGTGAGGCCTGCCTTGCGCAGCACCATCAACACTTCCCAGAGGTGGCGCAGGTGTTCCTCCCAAGTGGAGCTGAACACCGCGATGTCATCCAGGTAGGCTGCACTGAACGAATCCAGCCCAACCAACACCTGGTTGACCAATCTCTGGAAGGTGGCAGGGGCATTCTTCATCCCAAATGGCATAACCCGGAACTGGTAGTGCCCATCTGGGGTGGAAAATGCTGACCTCTCTTTGGCCCCCTCGGTCAAGGCGATCTGCCAATAACCAGACGTTAAATCAAACGTGCTGAGGTAGTGGGCAGCCCCTAGCCGATCTATGAGCTCATCAGCTCTGGGGATGGGGTGTGCGTCAGTCCTAGTGACTGAATTGAGTCCTCTGTAGTCCACACAGAACCGGAGTTCGGGTGTGGCTCCCGGCGCTGCAGCCTTTGGGACCAAGACCACGGGGCTGGCCCAAGGACTGCTGGACGACTCAATTACCCCGAGTGCAAACATCTTGGAGACCTCCTCCTTGATGCATGTCCTCACCCTGTCAGTCACCCTGTAGGCCTTGTGCAGCACAGGTGTACTATCCCCAGTGTCCACATCATGGACGCACCAGTCGGTGACACCGGGAACCAGGGAAAACAGATCAGAAAATTGTCCCAGCAACTGGCGACAATCATTCTGTTGCTCAGGGGTCAGGGTTGAAGAGAAGATGACACCATCCACTGACCCATCTTGCTCCTTGGCTGACAGGAGGTCAGGAAGAGGTTCTGTCTCCTCTTCCATCCCAGCATCTGTTGCCAAGAGCATGCCCACTTGGGACCTCTCCAAGTGGGGCTTGAGGCGGTTAACATGTAGGACCCTTAAGGGGTTCCTAGGAGACTTCAGGTCCACCACGTAGGTAACAGGACTCTTGCGCTCCACCACCTCAAAGGGACCGGTCCACTTATCCTGGAGCGCACACGGCTCCACGGGATCCAAGACCCATACCTTCTGTCCAGGCTGAAGCTCTACCAGAGTGGCATTCTGGTCGTACCACCGCTTCATCTCCTCCTGGCTGGCTTCCAGATTTGCCTCAGCAAGCTGCTTGAATCGCCTAGTCTGATTCCTGAAGGCCAGCATGTAACTGTATACATTCTGGGGAGGTTTCCTGGGAGATTGCTCCCAGCCTTCCTTGACCAGACTTAGAGGTCCTCTGACTGGGTGACCATACAGAAGCTCAAAGGGACTGAACCCCAGAGACTTCTGTGGCACCTCACGGAAAGCGAAGAGAAGGCATGGTAAGAGGACGTCCCACTTACGCCTCATGGGTCCTTCCAGGCCCATTATCATGCCTTTGAGGGTTCGGTTGAATCTCTCAACCAACCCGTTTCCTTGGGGGTGGTAAGGTGTGGGGAATTTGTAGGTTACACCACACTCTTGCCAAAGGGATTTCATGTACTTGGACATGAAATTGGTACCTCGGTCAGACACCACCTCTAGAGGGAATCCCACTCGGGAGAAAATTCCCATCAGTGCCCGTCCCACCACGGGGGCCGTCACTGTCCTCAGAGGAATGGCTTCCGGGTACCGGGTGGCATGGTCCACCAGGACCAGGATGAACCTATTGCCCATCGCTGTCCTGGGGTCCAGTGGCCCTACAATGTCAATCCCCACTCGCTGGAATGGGGTACCGACCACAGGGAATGGCTGAAGTGGAGCCTTCTGCTTCCTTCCACTCTTTCCACTTGCCTGGCAAGTCTGGCATGTCCTGCAGTGAGTATCTAAACTCCTGCGCATTTGAGGCCAATAAAAGTGGGTGACAAGCCTTTCAAAGGTCTTGTCCTGCCCCAAATGCCCTGCCAATGGCACATCGTGAGCCAGCCCCAGTAGGAAGGCTCTGAAGTCCTGGGGTACCACCAGCGCACGGGCTGACCCAGGCTCGGCAACCTTAGGCTCTGTATATAGGAGGTCGTTCTCCCAGTAAACGAAATGTGATCCTGACTGATCACCTGCGGCCTGGTCTGCAGCCTGCTGCCGCATACCCACGAGAGAAGGGCACTCCTTCTGCACCTTACAAAAGTCCTCCCTGGTGGGACCTCCTTCCTGCTGCCAATGGGTCAGCTCCGGCAGGTCTCCCAGTTCAGCAATCTGTTCCCCTGTAGGCTCCAGGGCATCCCCCTCAAGGTCTGCTTCCTCCTGGACCGTGGGAACTTCAGGGGCCGGCTTCCCGCGCCCCTTGCTCCTTCTCTATGAGGCCGGTTCCTGGGCCTCCCTCTCAGGCTCCAGGACCTCTTGAGTACCTCTACTGGCTGCCATGGACCGTGTGGTGACACACGCCCAATCCGGCATACCCAACATCTCCGGGTGAGCACTCCGCTCCACCTTAGCCCAAGGTGAGCTCTCCAAATCGTTCCCTAACAAACAGTCTACAGGCATGGCGGGCCTCACAGCTACCTGAAGAGTACCAGAGACCCCCCCCCACTCAAAGGGAACCTGAGCCACCTTGCAGTGCCTCTCTATGTTGTCAGCGGCAACAACGGGATAGAATGCATTTGGGACCACCTGCTCCTGAGACACCAGGTGACACCTGACAGCTGTCACACTGGCTCCTGTATCTCTAAGAGCTTCCACCCTATGGCCATTTATGGTCACCCACTGCCTGTACTTCTTAGTGTTCTCAGGCAGCTGGGTTGGAGGGACCACTTCACGGTCTCCTAGCGAGACATGGGACATCTCTGCGGGACCCCACCCACCTTGGATATCCCTCTCCTCCCCCAAGGCTACACTCGTCACCTGCCGGGATGGAGCACCAGTGGGTGCTGGTTTACCAAACAATGGACACTTTACATCAGAGGCAAAATGCCCCAAATTGTTACACCTGTAACATCTTACGGGCCCCTTCTGAACAGGAGGACCTGTCGGGGCCCCGGTCGGTTTCTGGGGTGGGGGAGGCTGAGAACCCTTCCCTGGGTTCCCTTGGGGACTACTTTGGGGCCATTTTGGGAACTGCTTCTGTTTACCCCTGTCCCCCCCACTCTTCTGCTGGGGACCCTGTCCACCTTTGGCGGAATCTCCCACGGGACCCTTGTGGACCCTGGTACTGACCCAGCGGTCCGCCTCCTCAGCAAGCTTCCTAGGGTTAGTCAGCCTACTATCTATCAGGTGCTGGCGTAGCTCAGGAAAACAATTACTGGACAAGTGCTCCCATGCCATTAAATCAAGAAGCCCTTGATAATCATTTACCTTACTACCCTTTACCCAACCATCCAGCGCTCTGCAAAAGAAAGTCACATACTCCACATACGTACTTTCGGGAATCTTAGTGCAACCCCTGAACCTCTGTCTATATATCTCAGGGGTCAACCCATACCTAGTCATCAATGCTTCCTTCATATGGGCATAAGAATTATGAACATCAGCAGGTAAATCTAACAGTGTGTCCCGCCCTTCACTCAGGAACCGTCCCCACAACCCCGCTCCCCAATCTCTCTCAGGGACCCGGTGGGAAGACATGGCTACCTCGTAGGCTCTGAACCACTGCCCGATGTCGTCATTCTTGAAGAACTCCTTCACTACATCCTTGGGAATATAAACTCTTGGTTCCGCCGGTACTGGCGGTGTGCTGCCACCAGAGGGATTAAGCTCCAAACTTTTTGCTTTCAGCTCCAGCTCCCTCAGCTTCATGTCATGCTCTAATTGTAGTTTCTTTTCTTCCATGGCTAATCTTTGTTTTTCCATATCCATCTGCCCATGAAGTCTTGCCATCTCCACTTCGTGTGCCCGGGTTGCTGCCCTGTCTGCCAACTCTTCTGGCGACAGGCCTCTGCCAAACTCATGGACACTTTCTGGTGGAACCATTTCCACCTGATTCTCTGGTGCCTTTGACTCATGCCAGGCCCTCAGCGCCTTCTCGAGTTGGGCCTTGTTTTTCAATCCAGTTTGGGCAACCCTGAACTTGGAGCAAAAACCTTTCAATTCTTCATTGGTATGATTCTGAAGTGCGCCTTCTTCCCAATCTATGTCCTCAAATCCAGAGATTATAGAGGTTGCCCTTCCGGCGGGGAGTGAACCAGGCATGGCTTTAACAACGGAGATTCTTGGCAAAACAAAAATAATTGCTAGTCTTGTGGCTGTGTTACTGGTGTGCTCTCACTACGTGGTGATCAGTGGTTCACTATACGCAAACCACAAATGCAAATCCGTAAATCCTCACCGCTGCCACCAATGTTAGAAATGAGGGGGCTCTGGTTGGCGCAGGTGTGTACCCACAACAAGCAGGGACCCTTTACTTCTTGTCAGGGCGAAGGATGACTCCCCAGAATAACCCCTGCTCACCCTCTAGGTGCGTGGCGTGAGCAGTCTAGGCTAAGTCTCAGGCGTACACGGTTAAGCAAATGCAATTACACATACAGTAAACCCCTTGCATGCACCACAAACGGACACCAATCCGGAGGTATATAAAAATAAGCTTTTATGTAGATTCAGCAGATTCAAATACAAGGCCCAGTAACGTTGAACTGATGGGGCCACAATTCTTAGGAATACGGTAAAGTTCTCTTTGTTACGGAAAGTTCTTAGGCGGCCCAAGGTAACTGTGGGCCTCAGCGCACTTCGTGCTGAGGCGGCGACCGGGAAGCACACGGCAGATGACAGGGAAATCAGAACGTTGCGGACCCTGGATCCGATGCGAGTTCGCGGTCGAGTTCGTAAGTACAGTAACTTGTTTCTTGACGCAAAGGCGGGTGCGGGATTTCAGCGGCTCTTCGACAGAAGGGCGAGGCGGCGTCCAAGGCTCCCACACTTCACGATGGGGGTCTGATCTTCAGGCTCACGACAAGAGCGGGGTGTTGCAGGTGGCGGGTGAACAAAGCGGGGCAGCCGGGCACGCAGGTTACGTCCGGGCCGTCCGAGGCTTGGAGATGCTCACGACGCCGATTCCGGCGGGAGGATGAAGGTGCACAGCGAGCCTCCAGCGAGCGAGGTGACAGGGGCAGCCCAGCACAGCATAGGGGGAGCGGCTCCGATTGAGCGAGGCTCTTCCCAAGGCGGGGGCGGCTAAGCAGTCCTGGTCACGGCTCAGGGAGGGACTGGGGCACGAGGGGCACAGCTCCGGCGAGGGAAAGGACACCACAGTCCAGCGGCAGGCGAGTGAAGATCAGGTAGAGCCCAATGGTCCTGGGGCTCCGTTCAGGGGGCAAGCTCAGTTCCAAGCCCTTGGAGATCGTTTTGGAAAAGCACAAGTCTTGAAAGTAAAAATAGCAAAGTCTTCAGCAACAGTTTCTCTTCTCCCCTTTGGCAGCAAGGTCACCACTGCAGGCCAATCCCCCAGGACAGGGACAGTCTTCCTCCTACAGCTTTCCCGGTGCCTCCTCCTCAGGCAGAGATTCTTCTTGGTCAAAAGCGGATCTAGTTTCTTAGGAGCAGGGCTCCTACATTTATACAGCAAATCTTTTGTTCCCCCAGGCCAGGGGGGCCCTTGCCTAGTCCAGTCCGGTTTCTGAGCACTTTGTTTACGCGATGCAGGCTTCTTCTTTCAGAGTGCAGGGCAGAGTCCTCAGACGCTCCACAGGGGGCGGAGCCGGCATTGAGGTGGCAGAGCACTGTCCTATTCAGAGCCTAGGAGTACTCCTCCCACCCATCTACCTGTCGATCGTCCTATTCACCACCAGGCTACCTAGCCCTGCCCATCTGGGTTCCCCCAGCCCTGTCACTCACACCAGCCAGACATCAGATACACATCACGCAGAGGCGGGCTGAAATGTTTAGGCAAGCAAAGGCCAGCTTTCTAAAAGCGGCATTTGCAAACGTGGAATATTAAAATAAACCTTGGGAAAAGATGTACCTTATTATTCCGAGTTCAGGCATACTAAACTCGATCTTCTACCATGTACCCTGGGTCGGTTAGGATCATAGGATGTAACAATCCTAGCCGCCCATACTGGCCTATGAGAACAGGGTAGCCTTACAGTAGTGAACAACAAGATGGCGGTCATTCACTACTAGGACATGCCACGCATCCAGGCTTGTCCTACCTTATGCTTGCAACGCACCCTGCCCGTGGGCCTACCAGAGGGGTGACTAACATGAAGTTAAGGGAAGGTTTAGGGACCGGCAAGCGTGGGCACTTGCCAGTCAGCATGTCAGTACCAGACTGCACGCAGGTTCTGCGATGGCAGACCTTAGACATATTTTACCGGCCGCTTCTGTGGGTGGCACAACCAGTGCTGCAAGCCCACCAGCGGTGTTTGCATTTACATGCCCTGGCGCTCCTGGCGCACTTTACTGGGGTCTGACAGTAAACCAAACAATCCAATCATGGAATCCAACCAACATACACAATTTACATAGGGAGCACTCGCACCGCGACACTGGTTGGCAGTGGCACAGCGCGCTGAGCGGCCAGCACCATAAAAGCACCTGAGGCACAGCGACAAAAAGAGGAAGGGAGACTCACGCCAAGGTGCCAGGTCCAACAACAGGACACAGAAAAGGGAAGTGAAGCGCACTATAGCTGGAAAACGCATGCAATCTCATGAAGTATTTAAGTCAAAATAAAAAAGTAGTTCCCTAAAAGTGAGCAGTGGAAGGACACAAGTAAATTAGTAATGTTCCACGGGCAGGGCAAAGACAAGATGGACAAGGCTAGCTATCGAATAAGAAGCAGGTAATTGAGAGTGACAGTAAACTCAACCAGCAGTAAGCAATGGGTCGTGGCAGGCCCCTCAGTGTCTTGGTAAGCCACAATATGTCTTTCGTGTTTGGTACGCCTGGCCTTAAAAGGTTCACTCTCTAAAAAGGATTTAAAATTGCAATCCCAAAAGGCACCGAATGCAGAGCACTGTCCATATTCTTATAATGTGTAGTAAGATGTGGGCCCATTGCACAGCATTGGGACGGGTTTGTCCACTGCACAGAGAACTGGCCCGTACCCCTGACTGAGTGTCTGACTGTAGATGAAACAGATCTCCTGGCCTTTTCTTTAGCCCTGGGGTCATGCTAGTCAAGCATGTGCACAGAGGCTTAGACTAGTCTCTCGTAATCGAGGTCTAGAACCTGCTCTGTGACCTGGCGGCTGCACAGAGCATGCCCACCTGGTGGACATAGGACTACTTTCCACCCCCTTGGTGATGAGCATGAAGGGGTGGTGGCAGCGTACCAAGTTTTTATCATTCATTAATGTGACCAGACATTTCTCTCTGTGTCACTAGACAGTGCAGTTTACTGCCCTTCTTGTGTAAAATTGTGCTTTAATTTGAACCCAGACTTTACACTAACATTTGTGTTTGTCAAGTGTGTGTATGAACATAATGTATGTAGCTCATGTATGGTAGCATGACTCGGGTGTGTTGTCAGCTCCAGACCCACATATACAAAGCCTTCCATGACCAAGGACCCACCTACATGCCTGATTGTCCACCTACCTACCAGGAACCTCCACTCTGCTCACGTCGCCCTCGCAGAGATACCCCGCATTTGCCGCTGCCGCACTGGAGGATGCTCCAGTGCCACATCGCCCCCAAGTCCTGGACCACCCTTTCCCACCACGTCCGTACTTCACCCTCGCTGACCCACTTCAGGAAGGGACTCAGGACCTGGCTCTTCGACTGACACTGCAGCACAGTGCCTTGATACACTCTCAAGTGATAAGTGGCACTATATAACTACAGCCGGATTGATTGATAGATGAAGTAGCGGGACCAGCGGAATCCATGTTTGATGGCTCTTGCATTAGCATGGCACAGACGGAGGGTGTACACAGCTTCCCAGACAGTCAAAGAGTATTGCCAGCAATCCTGTGATTGGAGGATGAAAACCTAAGCACTAAAGTTAGGTAAGCTGGACATAGGCCTGCCCTTAGAAATTCAGGGGCATATAATCAACCAATTATCGCCACGTTAGCGGCACTTTTCTGCCGCTAATGGGGCGATAATTTTATCACAGTATTAGCAAGCTGCAGCTAACGGGCCTTAGCTCGAGTCATTTGGCAATAGCGACCCGTTTGTTTATCTCAAAGCATATTAGCGATATTTATCGCTAATTACATGCAAAGTAGGCGTTACGGTGCAAAAAGTCACGCAAACACCACTACTCCATATTATCAAGGGGCTCCTTGAAATTCTGAAGAGACAAAAACTGGCTCTAACTGCAGTTAGAGCCAGTTACTTAAGACCAGAAAAACGCTGGTCATAAAAATGGTGATAAAACTTGGGCCCATATCTCTGCAGGTTTTGGTGCTGGCCAGCGCTGCAAGTAATATTGCAGCGCTGCCCTGCGACAAAACTACAGTGCAGGATGGCACACAATCAATAAGATAGTGTGCATACCTGTGCCCCAGTCATGAAAAGTGTTGCTGCGCTGTGACAAGACAGCGTTGCAACACTTCTCACTACGCATTTCTTGCGACAGCATGGATGCGCTTTAATCACTGGACAGCTTTCCATGACACAAGTAATGACAGATAAGTCAGGAATCCTAATGTATCTGCCTTCGCTAAAGTCATGCATTGCAGCTGTTGTGTCACAACCATGACGCAACTCCAGCAATGCATGGGGCCAGCCTATCCCTGTGGCACTGCCTCACCCTCATGCCTGCCATCAGGCAGGCGGAAGGTACTGACGCAGTGCTGTTCATGAGGGGTGCCCGAATGTCGGCGCTGTTGGAGATCCATCGGTGGTGTTTGCGCGCTGCGGTATCATCGTTTGGAAGCATTGGTGGAGTTTTAGTGCGGAGGGAATTGACGAAATGTTCTTCGATGGCCTTGATCCAGCTGCGAGGGGGTGCGATGATGGAGGTGGCGTCCGGTGGGCAAGGTGAAGACGTGATGTTACCAATGATGGTCGGTCCAGGAGAGTCCGGTGTTGTGGCTGTAGTTGAAGTACCCAAAGGTGGAGGTGGCGTGCTCGACCATGTGTCCTGCTATGGGGCCTGTTGAGGTGACTTGCTGCTTGTGTCTGATGTTGGTGACCCTCCCCGGGGGGGTAGTGTTCTGCTCACTGGGGTTGTCCAGGTGGAACTTGAGTTCAACGAGTAGTATGCCATTGGTGGATGGGAGACCATGGGGTGCAATGAGGTCAACAATGGTATTTGAGAATGGGGGGCCATGGCCCAGGGGGCCTGCATACGAGGGTGCCACAGAGGATGTTCTTGGGCTTGGTCCGGATCTGGGAGCTGACGTGGTCCATGGTCACCCTTGGCACATTAGATTGTGTTGTCAGTCGGAGTGTGCCTCTGTAGGTGATGGAAACGCCTCCTCCTTGACGGTCGGGGTGCTCCTTGCGGGTGATACTGCAGCCGTCAGTGATGGCAAAGGCGATGTCCGGCATGGAGCAGAGGTTGGTCCTGGCAGGCGGGGTTGATGGCGAGGAGGGCGCTGGCATCGTAGCGGTGGAGTGTCCAAGAGGAATGCTTCTTGGTGCTGAGCATGGTCCAGGGGCAGACGGACGCAAACGGCGTAGCCTATGGGTTGCCTTTGGCACGGGAGACGACCATTACAATGCAGGCAGTACATCGTTAACAACGCAACTCCCACAACGCGAGTACCTTAACATCACATTTGATCACAACGCATTGTGAGGTCAGAAATGGGGTAATTTAAAGTTTCTCAGGTGTGTATGGGTTTTGGGGTGAAATTTGAAAATGTAGGGTTTTTTGGGGTAAAATATGAAAAATGGGGTGTTTTCCAGGGTAAAATATAAAAAATGGGTGTTTGCTGGGGTAAAATTTAAGAAATGGGGTGAATTTTGGGGTAACAAATGAAAAATGGTGTGTGCATTTGTCTCAAATGTGATTTTTATGTGTGTTTTGGGGACTCAAAAAAGGATTTCCAGGGTTCACGGTTGGGTTTGTGGTGCAAAGGTTAGTTTTGGGTTGCTCTCACTGAAGTAGGAACAGTGATCTTTATGTCTCCTCTATGCAACACCCACTCTACTGTTGCAATGTGCCTAGTATCGGTATACATTGGAATGGAATGCAAGGGGATGGCATACGTTGCAACTATGTATGTGCCTTTGGCACACGAGTGGTACGCCCGCTGTGCATGGGTGCACAGCAGCCACCATTGAGAAGTGCGGGGGGGCTGGACAGCTGTGAGGTGGAAACACCGGGAATAACACTGGATGGTGCGTGGACGCAGGGATGTGTGTGTGAGCGTGTGTTGTTAAAAATGTATTGAGGGAAGTCTTACCTCGAAGCTGTATCCCGTGTCTTTGTAGCTCCTGCTTTCCTGCGTCTGCTTCCAGGAAAAGGAAGTAGACAGCCAGTCTCCCTCCCCTGAGTCAATCACAATGCTGCAATGCAGTGGTGGGATTGGTAATCGGCAACGGGACAAGTCATGCAGCCAGGGGCTGTAGGGGTGGCCATGTTCTCCATGCAGGCTTTAATGCAGCCTCCATTGCGAACAGGGAAGTGCGCATGACTGCTTTGGGTGGCCTGAGTGGGCCGACCAAACAGTCACTCCGCACTTGAGTGGGCATGCCAATCCGCCCATGCCCTGATCCTTGTTTGGAGCAGTCCTACCCACCCTCCCCCTTACAGATACATAGCATGATTACATCAGTTAGTTAGCCCTTGTTTTTAACTTCTGAACTGTTTCTTTGGCTTCTCAGGGCCTTCACTTCCCACCGCTGCTGCTCCTGTGGCCCCGCAACCCTGTCCTTGCCCATTGCCACCTCCCAGCTGATCGTTCCTCCCCCCTCCCCTACTAAATGGTTGACGCTTTGCGGTCTTGCAGCGGATGTGCACCACTGGCGCGCAGAAGATGCTCCTAAGCCAAGTCTGTCTGTGCCTGTCTGCGACCCAGCCGCGACCAGCGCCAGGAACCCTGGATCTCAGGCTACCCACTGCTACAGCACAGCCACCCTCCACGCACTCAACCCCGGAAAAGTCAGAGACTGCCAACAGGCCTCACCAAACATGACCTACAGCCAGTTCTCCTGCTTCCACTGCCGTCAGACCTTAAGCACTCCCCTGGACTCCAACACAGCCGATGCCAGCACTGGCGACACCCTAAGATGCATCCTTCTCAATGTGCACTCCGTGCACAAACACGCCATGCAAATCTGCTCAACTCTCTCTCGCCTGACAACGCCTTCTTCACGAAGACCTGGACCAACGCCTCCTCTGTCCCTGACATCAATACCGCCATCCCGGACGAATACTAGATCCAGAGAAAGGACCGCCCCAACCACCCAGGAGGGGGCCTGGCCATCGCCCACAAGAGCACCCCCCGCCTCAACACCTCCAGCTAAACCTTCCCCTCTGCCAAACACCTGCACTTCCAGATCCAGACAAGCCACAACTCCACACGCTGAGGAACCCTCATCTACAGACCCCCCCCGGCTCCCAGACACCCTTCGTCACCACCATCACCGACTTCATCGCACGCCATCGCCTCAATGAACGACATACTCATTGGAGACCTGAACTTCCACGTCGACAACCCCAGCGACCCCAACTCTACCACCCTTCGTGACCACCTTGCCAACATCGGACTTAAACAACTCGTCACCACACAGACCCACAGAGCAGGCAACACCCTCGACCCCATCTTGCAGCGGGAAACAGCGTTCACTTCAGCCACACAACGCAACTGCCATGGACCGACCATCACTGAGTACACTTCGCCGTTGACAAACACAAGGCACCCAAACCAGCCCCACGCACACCACGGAGGAACTGGAGCAAGGTTACCGACGAGCAACTCAACTCAACCCTCACCCGAGACAACCACACCTGGGCACACAACACCAACGTCGCAGCCAGAGAACTCCACACTTGGATCTCCAACTGCACATACAAGCTCGCCCCGCTGTGCAACCCTGACAAACAGCACCCCAGGAAAGCCACCTGGTTCACCACCGATCTCCAAGAAGCAAGACGCACCTACAGATGCCTGGAGAAGAACTGGAGAAATATCAAGACACCCGAAATCTACACCACCTACAAAGACGCCATTACAGACTTCCACAACCAAATCAGGACCACCAAGAGGGACTTCATCCACAACAAACTCCTTGACAACTTCACCAACTCCAAGCAACTTTTCAGTGTCATTCATGTCATGAATTCAACAACCCACACAGCGAAGCCACAGACATCACCCGTCCCAGGACCTCTGCGATAAGCATGGAACCTACTTCCTCCTCAAGATCAAAAAACTCTCCAACAACTTCGCATAACATCCAGCAGACACCACAGCTGCTCCCTAGACATACCAGCCAGCCCACCATCTCCGCCTGGATGCCGGTCACAGCTGAAGACACCGCCTCAACCATGAAAGGCATCACCTCAGGGACCCCCACCGACCCCTGCCCTCCTCACATCTATCACAGAGATGCACCATCAACATCACCTTCCAAAGAGGCACCTACCCAGACAACTGGAAGCGTGCAGAAGTCAGGCCCCTGCTCAAAAAGCATACAGCTGACCCCACCAACCTCAAGTACTACCAGCCCATCTCGCTCCTCCCCTTCGCAGCCAAAGTTGCAGCGTAAACAGTCAACAGGGAACTGACACGATTCATTGAAGACAACGCCATCCTCGACCCATCCCAATCCGGATTGCGAAGCAACCACAGCAACGAGGCCGCCCTACTCGCTGTCACAGATGACATCCACAACCTCCTGGACCAAGGCCACTCTGCAGCCCTCATCCTACTCAACCTTTCAGCAGCCTTGGACACCGTCTCCCAACGCACACTAGTCGCCAGACTACATGACACCGGCATACAAGGAGCAGCCCTAGACTGGATCCGATCATTCCTCATCGGAAGAAGCCAAAGGATCAAACTGCCTTCCTTCTACTCCGATCCCACCTAAATCACCAGCAGAGTCCCACAAGGGTCATCTATGAGCCCAACCCTCTTCAACATCTACATGGCCCCCTCACCGCCATCGTCTGACAACACAGCCTCAACATCGTATCCTACACTGATGACACACAGCTCATCCTCTCCCTCACCAAAGACCCAAACACCACCAGACTCACCTTCCAGAAAGGAATGCACAACATCGCAGTCTGGATGACCAACAGCTGGCTGAAGCTCAACGCCGAGAAGACAGAAGTCCTTGTCCTTAGAACCACCCCTTCAGCATGGGACAGCACCTGGTGGCAGCCGCCTTTGGAAGCCCACCGACCCCCTCGGACCATGCAAAAAACCTCTGCATGATACTTGACTCATCCCTCACCATGAACTGACATGTCTACGCCTTCACCTCCAACTGCTTAAACACCCTCCGCATCCTCCGCAAGACCTACAAATGGATCCCCCCAGAGTCAAGGAAGACAGTCACCCATGCACTCATCACCAGCAGACTCGACTATGGAAATGCACTCTACACTGGCATTTACAAGTCCCTACTCTGCAAACTCCAGACATTACAGAACACTGCCGCCAGACTCGTCCTCTGCATCCCACGACATGAACACATCAGCCAACACCTACGTAGACTCCACTGGCTCCCCGTGGAGTAAAGAGTCACCTTCAAAATCCTCACTCACACCTACAAATGCCTACACAACAACGTAACCAAATACCTCAATGACAGAATAAACTTCCACGTACCCAAAAGAAACCTCCGATCTTCCAAACTCGCTTTGGCCAAAACCCCGCGCATCCACAGAGCCAGAGCAGGTGGAAGTTCCTTCTCCCACATTGCGGCCAAGACCTGGAACGAGCTCCCGGCAGACATCAGAGGTGCCCCCTCCCTGAACACCTTCAGGAAGACCCTCAAGACCTGGCTCTTTGACTAAGATATCTGTGCCCCCCCCCCCCCCTCAGTGCCTTGAGACCATCACAGGTAAGTAGAGCGCTTTCAATTCCCCTGATTGATTGATTGATTGATTGAGTTATCATCATGTGATGATTGATCCTCTTCTGCACTGCTTGAGGCGGTGAGGCAACGCTCTTCCGCCATAGCGGAAGAGCCGCCACTGGGGGTGCGTCATCTACGTGGGATAGGCATGAGCGACTCACCCCTTTGAATTCCTGTGCTACGCGTCCCACCTTCTCCTTACCCGGACATTGACACCGTGGCACAATCCACTGCACTCACTCCAAATCTGTGATTCAGCCAGCAGGAGCCTGAGCCAGGCGGGAGTTCACTGGGCTGGGTACAGCAGTCACCGCGTAGTCCGCTGGTGGACCTCCCGATGCAGTTGATGCAGCAGGGCTCCCTTAGGCGTGTAGTTGCAGCGTTCAGGCCACACAAGTTGGGCGTAGCACAGGGGCCTCAGCCTCCACAGCGTACGTCCAGCCCAACATCATCCGGCCTGTGATACAGGGAGACGGCAGCCACTGTTGGTAATCCCCTCTGTGCACCCCGGTGTAGTGGTAGATTGTAGTATGCGATGCGGACCTCACTACGTTGGTGTGCAGGAGCGCCTCTTCCATTCACTGGTCCAAGGTGTGCAAGGCGGACTTCTCCCACAGGTCAGCAAACTGTCACTATGCGACCTGTCAGACTTCACCACCAGGTAAGGGCGATCGCCGCACCTCAATGTCTACCGCCACGACTCATCGACTCCACAGCTCCTCCACATCCCACTCCAGGCTCCAGACGCAGGTCCAGCGAGGCATCCAGGCTCCAGACGCAAATCCAGCAGGCATCCTGGCTCCAGACGCAGGTCCAACAAGGAATCCAGGCTCCAGACGCAGGTCCAGCTAGGCATTCAGGCCCCAGTCGCAGGTCCAGCGAGGCATCCAGGCCCCAGGTGCAGGTCCAGCGAGGCATCCAGGCTCCAGACACAGGTCCAACGAGGCATCCAGGCTACAGACGCAGGTCCAGCAGGCATCCAGGCTACAGACGCAGGTCCAACAAGGAATCCAGGCTCCAGAGACAGGTCTAGCGGGGCATCCAGGCTCTAGACGCAGGTCCTGCTAGGCATCCAGGCTCCAGGCACAGGTCCAGCGGGGCATCCAGGCTCCAGACGCAGATCCAGTGAGGCATCCAGGCTCCAGACGCAGGTCCAGCGAGGCATCAAGGCTCCAGACGCAGGTCCAGCGAGGCATCCAGATGCAGGTCCAGAGGGGCATCCAGGCTCCAGACGCAGGTCCAGCGAGGCATAAAGGCTCCAGACACAGGTCCAGCAAGGTATCCAGGCTACAGATGCAGGTCTATCGAGGCATCCAGGCTACAGATGTAGGTCCAGCGGGGCATCAAGGCTCTCATCCTGGTCATCCTGGATGTTGGCTTGAGGGGGTTGTTGTGTGCTGCACTTGGCCCTGGCTGCTCCATTTTGCATTAAACATTTTTTGGACCTCTTTTCTATGGGAGGTGGACTGATAGGCTATTTTTTCTAAGTCCACACTTGCAGCCTAGCGTGTGTTTTTTTATCGCTAAGGGCTTATCGCTAGATTCTGGCTCCATCGCGCTGATGTTAGTGACAGTTTTCGCCGCTGATCCCTGAAACTATCGCCTGTTAGCGACGTGTTGGTAATACGTTGCTAACAAGGTGATAACTTTCAGGGATAGACGGTGATAAAAAAACTGCCGCTAACTTGCGTTAGCGATAGTCAGCGCCACCCCTTGATAATATCCCCCTGTGTCTTTTCACTGAGTTGCAGGTCTCGAAATGCAGTTTTTTGGGCTGTTTTCCATTTGGGGCCTCGATGTGCTGCTGCGTCATTGTAAATAAAACCACACAGGATGTATATAAGCATTTCTAGAAATGACACGATTTGGGTTTCATAATATAAGGTCCTTATTACTTTAGATTTCTATTCTTGATCCGTCTCATGCGAGGGTGATGTGTTGATGCAAGGCCGCGAGCCAGGTCTGATGTTGTCAATAATGTGCTTTAGTTTACATGCTTCAACATTTCCTTGACTAAAGCTGAAAGGCAATGCAGCTCTCCCCCAGGCTGCTCTTGTGAATAGGAGAGGAATATTTCATGTGTTGTGGTCTGTGGGGCCGGGATCCCAGATATGTCATGCAGCTAGGAATGGCGCTGTACTGTAATGCTCAGCGCGTCTCGTGCCAATGATACATAAACGTTCAGTGCCCTGTTGATGGTGATTTGGATCACACTTGGCATGCCTGAAATGCTCAACAGAATGCCACTGCGGCTTGAAGCACGCTGACACTGCCCGCGGCGTCCAAGTTTATTGAAATAGGTAAGTGTGCAGAATGCGTTAGTGAAAGGCATGTATATAGTTTTTTTTGTTTATCATGTGCCAGAACAGATCACCCCTCTGCAGTAGGTCTACAGTCTGCTTAAACATCTATATGTGTCAAAGGCCAAATTTAAATTTTTCCAATGATGCCAGGGCTGTCATGAATTGTGCCCAAGATCACACAGTGTCAGTCGAGCAGATGCGAACTAGATTCTAGTTCTGCAGCACAGTTTCCAACTGATAAATGCCATTTAAATGCATATACACAAAATACTGTGATACCATTAATGCCAGATTTGATTAAATATTTGTATTTTGAACCCATCTCCGTTTGTATTGGCCTAGGCCTCTCTATTGTTACAGCATTTGTCTGTAGTGACATATATGACATAAGGAGGTGCTTGGAAGTTTTAGGTGGCTCAATAAACACTGCAGCCAAACCGTTTTAATTCGGGCCAGTTCCTTCTCTCTTAGAGAGCGGAAGCCCACACCAAGGACCTTGCGGCCTTGGTGTGAGGAGGGAACCCAATGATGAAGTGAGTGAGGGCTGAGTGAGGGTCCTCGTCCTTTAAGAGTTCTCTCCTCAGGGCAGTAATGTCACACTGCTCCACACACACAGAGCCACATTTATATGTGCAGGGCTCTTCTTCTCATCATTGACCAGACGCACTTTTTGTAAACTTTAGTTCAGACAAGGAGTAGAACGTCACCGGTTGCCCCTCCACTAGATTCCTTGTGGGTTTATGACCCCACACCACCGTCCCACCATCATACCACCACCACCACATCACCACCTTTCCTTTCATAACACTTGATTCCGTTTTTACAAGGAAAAACACAAAAGTAAAGAACACACATTAAAAAATCTCCATCTGATACATAGCAAAGCAGCACAAAACGACCATTGTGCGTCCATAACTACAGCGCTAGAGAGAAAACAAAGAGTATATCAAGAAGAGGACAGTCCAAGTTGCAGTAAAGGACTCCTTGCAGTACTATAAAATACAGAATTAATCGTGAGAACTATATCAGGTACAATAAAAGCGTCCATCACAAGATCCAAGGTTGAACCCTATTAAAACCAAACCCTATTATCGCAGTGTCAGGTAATTGGCCGTGAGGGTTATTCACAGCTGGACCTAGGCCTAATGGCGGCCCTAAAAAGTTAAGAACATGCAAAACTGAATGCTTAGAAAGCAGGTCTAACCAGAGTAAAACTGTCTTTTTTAAGAAGAGGAGTGATAAAAGACTTTCTAGGGACCTCATAAAAACTACAGAACATTAAAAAGTGCATCATATCCCGTGGAAACTTTACGTCACAGGGTTTGAGGCACTGCCCTCCATAAACCCCACGAGGATGGGCCAGGAGAAAATGAATACGATCCAATCGACATCTAGTCAATTAAAACGGCCATGGATACTTTTAATCCATACAAGACAAGGTTCGATTGATGGCCCAGTTTTCAACAAAAGGTACCTCCGTACAATAGACTTCCTCAGCTCCACTTCTTCTCACCTACATATGCTTCTGAAAAAAGTTCTCCTTCACCCAGGTCATATCCCTACTACAAATTTCCTCTGGGTTCTCAAATAAATCCGTCCTCCCCAGGCTGGAGAGGCGTTCTCAAATGTACTTAAGCCAGCAAACACGATTCACATGATCGAGCGAAAGGCAATCCCCCAAAATTTCCTTACGAAGGGCATTTTCCTTCGTGTTCCAGATTTCCACCGATAGCGATAGGGGGTGAAATACCAACACATCTGAGAGGAAAACCATTCCTAGTTCTTCATGCGCTACAAATGATGGGGTTCTCTGCACCACGCCACCCTTTAAAGTGCTTTTGTGTTGATAATTTCTACGGTGTCACATGCGGGCAATGCTCGACTCCGTACTTCTTGTGGTGAGGCGATGCCATATGACGTTTCCGCTCTCTTTCCGTGCAGGGAGATGTACAATAAAGGAAGCAGTGCTGTGGGGACCTACACCAACATCCTGTCCGACCAGATCTACCACATGTGGCAGGGGGCGTGATGTGTGAGACGGGCAGCTGCCAGCCTGGGGCGCCACCCAGCACCGCCCCATGCACCGCCTGCTCAAGAGATATCCACATGTTTCTGAGCCCCCTTGTCTAAAAAAAATAAACAGACTTCTTATTAACAAACGTGTGTGTGTTCGTGGGGGTTCAGGGCCAGTGGGAGACCTGGCACGGAGGAACCAGGGGAACTCTAGAATCATGCTGAAAACAGCCCTGAGGAAGACTTCACTCACACAGCAACACTGAGGGACTTCACGGCCAGAGGGAATTCACTGCCACTAGCAGCAACACTGAGGGACTTCACTGCCACTAGTAGCAACAATGAGGGACTTCACTGCCACTAGAAGCAACAATGAGGGACTTCACTGCCACTAGCAGCAACACTGAAGGACTTCACTGACTCAGCAACACTGAGTGACTTCACTGACACAGCAACACTGAGGGACATCACTGCCACTAGAAGCAACAATGAGGGAATTCACTACCACTCACAGCAACACTGAAGGACTTCACTGACACAGCAACACTGAGGGACTTCACTGCCACTAGAAGCAACACTGAAGGTCTTCACTGACACAGCAACACTGAGGGACTTCACTGACACAGCAACACTGAGGGACATCACTGCCACTAGCAGCAACACTGAGGGAATTCACTGCCACTCACAGCAACACTGAAGGACTTCACTGACACAGCAACACTGAGTGACTTCACTGACACAGCAACACTGAGGGACTTCCCTGCCACTAGCAGCAACATTGAGGGAATTCACTATCACTCACAGCAACATTGAGTGACTTCACTGACACTTTGAGCAACACTGAAGGAGTTAACTGACATGAACTCTGAGGGAATTCACTGCCAATCACAGCAAGACTGAGGGAATTCACTGACACTCACAGCAACACTGAGGTAATTCACTGCCACTAGCAGCAACACTGAGGGAATTCACTGCCACTCACAGCAACACTGAAGGACTTCACTATCACTCACAGTAACATGGAGCGACTTCACTGACACTTTGAGCAACACTGAGGGAGTTAACTGACATGAACACTGAGGGAATTCACTGCCACTCACAGCAAGACTGAGGGAAAACACTGCCACTCACAGCAGCACTGAAGGACTTCACTGACACAGCAACACTGAGTGACTTCACTGACACAGCAACACTGAGGGACTTCACTGACACAGCAACACTGAGGGACTTCACTGACACAGCAACACTGAGTGACTTCACTGACACAGCAACACTGAGGGACATCACTGACACAGCAACACTGAGGGACATCACTGCCACTAGCAGCAACACTGAGGGAATTCACTGCCACTCACAGCAACACTGAAGGACTTCACTGACACGTCAACACTGAGTGACTTCACTGACACAACAGCACTGAGGGACTTCACTGCCACCAGCAGCAGCACTGAGGGAATTCACTATCACTCACAGCAACATTGAGTGACTTCACTGACACGTTGAGCAACACTGAGGGAGTTAACTGATATGAACTCTGAGGGAATTCACTGCCACTCACAGCAACACTAAAGGACTTCACTATCACAGCAACACTGAGCGACTTCACTGACACTAACAGCAATACTTCACAGCCACTCAGAGCATGTCTGAGGGAATTCACTGCCAATCACAGTAACACTGAGGGAATTCACTGACACTGACACTAACAGCAACACTGAGGGAATTCACTGACACTCACAGCAACACTGAGGGAATTCACTAACACAGCAACACTGAGTGACTTCACTGACACAGCAGCACTGAGGGACTTCACTGCCACTAGCAGCAGCACTGAGGGAATTCACTATCACTCACAGCAACACCGAAGGACTGTACTATCACTCACAGCAACTTTGAGTGACTTCACTGACACTTTGAGCAACACTGAGGGAGTTAACTGACATGAACTCTGAGGGAATTCACTGCCACTCACAGCAACACTGAAGGACTTCACTATCACAGCAACACTGAGCGACTTCACTGACACTAACAGCAACACCTAGAGCCTTCACAGCCACTCAGAGCATGACTGAGGGAACTCACTGCCAATCACAGTAGCACTGAGGGAATTCACTGACACTCACAGCAACACTGAGGGAATTCACTGACACTAACAGCAACACTGAGGGAATTCACTGACACTCACAGCAACACTGAGGGAATTCACTGCCACTAGCAGCAACACTGAGGGAATTCACTATCACTCACAGCAACACTGAAGAACTTCACTATCACTCACAGCAACATTGAGTGACTTCTCTGACACTTTGAGCAACACTGAGGGAGTTAACTGACATGAACACTGAGGGAATTCACTGCCACTCACAGCAACACTGAAGGACTTCACTGACATAGCAACACTGAGTGACTTCACTGACACAGCAACACTGAGGGACTTCACTGCCACTAGCAGCAACACTGAGGGAATTCACTATCACTCACAGCAACACTGAAGAACTTCACTATCACTCACAGCAACATTGAGTGACTTCTCTGACACTTTGAGCAACACTGAGGGAGGTAACTGACATGAACTCTGAGGGAATTCACTGCCACTCACAGCAACACTAAAGGAATTCACTATCACAGCAAGACTGAGCGACTTCACTGACACTCACAGCAACACTGAGAGCCTTCACGGACACTCAGAGTATGACTGAAGAAATTCACTGCCAATCACAGCAACACTGAGGGAATTCACTGACACTCAAAGCAACACTGAGGGAATTCACTGCCACTGGCAGCAAAACTGAGGGAATTCACTGCCACTCACAGCAACACTGAAGGACTTCACTATCACTCACAGCAAAATTGAGCAACTTCACTGACACTTTGAGCAACACTGAGGGAGTTAACTGACATGAACACTGAGGGAATTCACTGCCACTCACAGCAGCACTGAAGGACTTCACTGACACAGCAACACTGAGTGACTTCACTGACACAGCAACACTGAGGGACTTCACTGACACAGCAACACTGAGGGACTTCACTGACACAGCAACACTGAGTGAGTTCACTGACACAGCAACACTGAGGGACATCACTGACACAGCAACACTGAGGGACATCACTGCCACTAGCAGCAACACTGAGGGAATTCACTGCCACTCACAGCAACACTGAAGGACTTCACTGACACGTCAACACTGAGTGACTTCACTGACACAACAGCACTGAGGGACTTCACTGCCACCAGCAGCAGCACTGAGGGAATTCACTATCACTCACAGCAACATTGAGTGACTTCACTGACACGTTGAGCAACACTGAGGGAGTTAACTGATATGAACTCTGAGGGAATTCACTGCCACTCACAGCAACACTAAAGGACTTCACTATCACAGCAACACTGAGCGACTTCACTGACACTAACAGCAATACTTCACAGCCACTCAGAGCATGTCTGAGGGAATTCACTGCCAATCACAGTAACACTGAGGGAATTCACTGACACTGACACTAACAGCAACACTGAGGGAATTCACTGACACTCACAGCAACACTGAGGGAATTCACTAACACAGCAACACTGAGTGACTTCACTGACACAGCAGCACTGAGGGACTTCACTGCCACTAGCAGCAGCACTGAGGGAATTCACTATCACTCACAGCAACACCGAAGGACTGTACTATCACTCACAGCAACTTTGAGTGACTTCACTGACACTTTGAGCAACACTGAGGGAGTTAACTGACATGAACTCTGAGGGAATTCACTGCCACTCACAGCAACACTGAAGGACTTCACTATCACAGCAACACTGAGCGACTTCACTGACACTAACAGCAACACCTAGAGCCTTCACAGCCACTCAGAGCATGACTGAGGGAACTCACTGCCAATCACAGTAGCACTGAGGGAATTCACTGACACTCACAGCAACACTGAGGGAATTCACTGACACTAACAGCAACACTGAGGGAATTCACTGACACTCACAGCAACACTGAGGGAATTCACTGCCACTAGCAGCAACACTGAGGGAATTCACTATCACTCACAGCAACACTGAAGAACTTCACTATCACTCACAGCAACATTGAGTGACTTCTCTGACACTTTGAGCAACACTGAGGGAGTTAACTGACATGAACACTGAGGGAATTCACTGCCACTCACAGCAACACTGAAGGACTTCACTGACATAGCAACACTGAGTGACTTCACTGACACAGCAACACTGAGGGACTTCACTGCCACTAGCAGCAACACTGAGGGAATTCACTATCACTCACAGCAACACTGAAGAACTTCACTATCACTCACAGCAACATTGAGTGACTTCTCTGACACTTTGAGCAACACTGAGGGAGGTAACTGACATGAACTCTGAGGGAATTCACTGCCACTCACAGCAACACTAAAGGAATTCACTATCACAGCAAGACTGAGCGACTTCACTGACACTCACAGCAACACTGAGAGCCTTCACGGACACTCAGAGTATGACTGAAGAAATTCACTGCCAATCACAGCAACACTGAGGGAATTCACTGACACTCAAAGCAACACTGAGGGAGTTCACTGCCACTGGCAGCAAAACTGAGGGAATTCACTGCCACTCACAGCAACACTGAAGGACTTCACTATCACTCACAGCAACATTGAGCGACTTCACTGACACTTTGAGCAACACTGAGGGAGTAAGTGACATGACCACTGAGGGAATTCACTGCCACTCACAGCAACACTGAAGGATTTCACTATCACAGCAAGACTGAGCGACTTCACTGACACCCACAACAACACTGAGAGCCTTCACAGCCACCCAGAGCATGACTGAGGGAATTCACTGCCAATCACAGCAACACTGAGGGATTTAACTGACACTTACAGCAACACTGAGGGAATTCACTGCCACGAGCAGCAACATTGAGGGAATTCACTGCCACTCACAGCAACACTGAAGGACTTCACTATCACAGCAACACTGAGCGATTTCACTGACACTCACAGCAGCACTGAGGGAATTCACTGCCACTAGCAGCAACACTGAGGGAATTCACTGCCACTCACAGCAACACTGAAGGACTTCACTTGCACAGCAACACTGAGGGACCTCACTGACACAGCAACACTGAGGGACTTCACTATCACTCACAGCAACACTAAAGGACTTCACTATCACTCAGAGCAACATTGAGTGACCTCACTGACACTATGAGCAACACTGAGGGTGTTAACTGACATGAACACTGAGGAAATTCACTGCCACTCACAGTAACACTGAAGGACTTCACTGACATGAACACTTAGGGAATTCACTGCCACTCACAGCAACACTGAAAGACTTCACTGTAGGAGAGTAGGATCTGCTTCACATGGGTACCCCCACTTTTTTGCTGGTGTTTCACTGTTTTTCAACCTTAGTCTGGCTGAGGCCCTGCTAATCAGGACCCCAGCCTAGCTGCTTCCTGTCTAAAATGGTTTCCTTGTACTTTAGGTACATTTCTAATTGGATTCTGGAGTGCCTTATAAGCCTCTAGTATATGGTATACTATGTACCTAGGGCATAGGTACCTCAAAGGCCAACCAGGGGCTGAAGCATGTATTATGCCACCCCTGGGAAGCACTCCAAAATGACACCACAGGTCTGCTACTGCAGCCTGAGTAAGGTGGTGCTTGCACCCCTTACTGTGGTATAGGCTACCTATATCACTACCATTATACAGACACATATAAACCTATAAGTCACTCCTATGGCAGGCCTTAACAATCCTGAAGGCAGAGTGCTTGGTTTGTATGTGAGAGGGTGCCCCTGCATGAGCAGAGCCCCTCTGCAGCATTTGGAGTACCTCCTCTTATACTGTTTGTGGTGCAGCCTGACCATATACTCTTAAGTGCATTATAACCTTGTGGTAAATGCTAACTTTGGGATGGCTGCACGGAAACATGTCGTGTTTGGTGTCAAACGTTTTGGAATACTACCACCCCCCCCCCCCCCACCAGTTCTGGCGGCGGGGGTAGCATTCCACCCTTCTAAAGGGAGAGACATGTTCACACTGGTCTAACCCGGTAAAGACTTTCTACAGCCCTGGCATCACAAAATGGATGCCACTGCCACAGACATGGGGCTGGCCTCCTGCTGCTGACCGAAACTCTGGCAGGGGAGGCCTGGACAATAGGTTTCCTGTCCCAGGGAGGTGTAACCACCTCCCCAGACAAGCAGATGTGTATTGGGGTTGGGCGGGAGCGCTCTCTGGTGCTTTGAAGTCCTGCACTGGAGGCACACTTGGTGTCCCTGTGCATAGTCCAGTTCAAACCGGTTGCAGCCCTACCTGCCCCTGCTCTGGCATGAAACTGGACAAAGGAAATGGGTGTAACCACCCCTCTTTCCAAACCCTTCCATAGGTGGGCCCCTAGAGTATATCCAACCCCCAAACTTTGTATAAGTATGTGAACCCATTCCTTGAGAATTTAGAGTACCCTGGACGAAACTCTGCAACATATATCCTGGACCTTCGACATTCTATTTCAACTAGAAGACTGAAGAAATCTACCTTGGGGTCAAGGAGTGACTCCCCTGCTTGGCAGGCACTAAAGAAGCAACTGACCGGTCTGCAACGCTGAAGCTCCTGCCGGACGCTGAAGTCTCTGTATCCTCAGAGGTAGATTTCCAGACTTCTCCCAGGCTACCCTGAGACCACAGCAAAGCTGAGGCCCGTGGCTATCGTGAGTGACGTGAAACCGTGACCCCTGGACACCGTGATCTTTTGCTGATCCATCATCTTCCTGGTCTTTCTCAAAGTTGTGCTTTGGGCTTCGTGTAGCCCCAGCCTTGAGCACCTCCTGCACCAAAGATTTCTGGCCTCCACTTCACGAGTGACCCGTGGGCCAGTTTCAAGTGCGACCGCCTGAGGCTCCTTTGCGATCGCTAGCCCGTTGGCTAGTGGGTCCCCACAAAGGCAACTCCTCTTCTGATTGGGCTTTCCTGGTTGCTACAGACGTGCCCCGACTTACCCTCACTGGGTGAGTCCCCCAGACCTTGCTGGTCTGAACTGATGTCCTTTCTCTGATTCTAAGTGACTGGCCGTTGCCAAGGCTTGTTGGGTCCAATCTGGTTGCCGATACTGCACCACTCGACAGACTTTGTGGGACAGCTCGAATCCAGCTTCTGGTTGTCATCAGCACCTCCTGGACCTCATGGCGGAAGAGTCAAGAAACCCGTCAACTCACCTGAAGCACCCGACATCTGTGGGCATTGTTCTATCGTGCCCTTGGTCACTGGTAAGTGATCCAGACTCTGTCCCCTCTGCTTTCAGGTTCCTTCCATCCTAGATCCAGGCTTGGGTCTCTCCGGACACTTCTCCTCTTCAGGGCAGTAGCACTTCCTGAGCAGCTACCATTGAAAACAGCGACGCAACCTGTTGGACTTGGCCCTTCTGGCAAGTTCCCCCCTAGAACTTTTTGCAGTATCCTAGCCTTTTTTCTGTGTTGTACTAGTGGTTTTAGGCCTCTAGGCGCTTTCACACTGTGTCCCAGTGGAAAGCGCGTGCGCTCTGGGTATGGTTTGGTGAGACTGACCTGCCCTCCCATAGGAATGCATGGGGGAATGTATGTGTCCCTGGTAGTTCCTGATGCGTGGGGAGTGCAGGTGCGAGATTAGTATGTACGGACTCGTGTGATGAAATGCTGCGCGATGATGTGTGCGGCATCCATGTAGCTAGTGTAGAAGTGCCACTTCTAGACACTGGAACCCATCACCATTTGACACCTAAGCACCCGGATTCCCTGGATGAGTTAACTCGAGTACTCTGGTGCTCCCGTGGGTGTTGGCCTGTAGGAAGGTGGAATCTGACTATATGGTTGCCCCCAACTTTCCTGGTATTTGAATGGTTTTTGACTAGTCTGGCTGGTGTGGAAATATGGATTGTTCTGGTCAGTTATGTCCCCTATCTTGGACCCCAACGGTTCTATGTGCATGTTACAAGTACATGTATGTTCCCTCCAGTTCCAGTTATGAAGACGCAAACACATGTGCGTCCACCGTCAACATGTCCTCTGTCAGATCCGCCATGAATAGGCCGGATATTCCATTCCTAAGTATGAAAAGCCACCGGCTTTATATGGTTCACTTATGCCATTTTACAGTCCAGGCAAGTAGGCCCTGATTCTGTCATCAAGCTTTTCTTGCCTTCTGCCTCTGAAAACTCCAGTCTGAGCCTGCATCTGTGACCATGAACTTTGTCTCATTCTCTGCGCGGCTCACGAAGCCTGACATCAGCCTATTCTCTGCCAAGAACTGTATTTCACCTTCGAGTTATCTGCTTCCCCCCTCAGCCGATGCATTCCTGTCTAGTAGTCTAAGTAAACATTCTTCCAGCTACCGAGCAAAAGGCCCGGCTTCTCTGTCTTTATACAAGTAATTCATAGCCCTGTTACTATGGAAGATTCCTGCCTCCGCATTTAGTGTAGACACTTAGACGCTTGTACACGCACACACAGTCAGTATAGAATAGATTCTGTCCGAGAGTCCTTCTTTTTTGGATAACATAGTTCTTTAAACATAGGATGTTAGATATGATTTGGGATTAGGTTGACTTGACCCCCCAGACTTTTCGTCTCCACATGTAGAGCTAAATGTCAAGTCCCCTTCACCCCCTAGTTGCACGTCAATCACACGTCATGCTGCTGCGCGCGCATCTATGCCAAGTATTATCTTATAGATCCACCTATATATGACATCATAACCAATTATGTTCCTTTTTACTCCTTATTACACCCATTTTCGGTTACACATATGAATCGTCATTTTCCTTATCAATTGTTACGCCTACTGCATTCGCTTCATTGTAATGTATGTACTATAAAAGTCATTTCTTGTCAATAAAGTATGTACTTCACTTCCTGAACCTCCGTGGTGACGGAACTTGGAGCAACCGATTATAATCGTTCATTGGAATAAAGCCCATTCCGAACCTCTAATACCACGGATTCTGCCTCTCATTTTACTGAGCTGTTTTATTATGTTTCCGTATCAAATTAAGTCCCGGTAAAGGAAAATTATTTACCACATGAATGGCGCCCGAATAGGGACACTTTCTCATCTCACGCGCCGGCGGTGAGTTGCAGGCCCGGTCTCCTGCCACAGCTGGACGGACAATTACGCGTACCAGCAGGATTTCCTGTATCTCCCTCCGGTCAAGCGGGGGCGACTGAGGCTGCGATCAACACCCAGACGAGGCGGTGAGAAGTGCGAAGTATCCCGACCAGAGCCTAGCTGAGAGAGCAAGATCCGAGGTATACAGAGGCCCACCAGTTTCCGAAGTCCCAAGTCGAGTCCAGTTTCCGACGAGTCGAGTTGAGTCCAGTCCGGTCCAAGTCCAGTCTCCGAGGCCTTCCGTTTCCGAAGCTACCCGGTGAGTACCATTACTGGGGAGGCATTTCTGACGTGCACATAGGTTGTGCCGGTCAAGACGGGTTTGGGTACACAAATCCGGTCTGCACTGTTTTAGCAGTGTATATGTACTGTTTAGCAGTATATCAAGTATTCCGAAGTATCTAGTTATTGTCAAGAATTATGCTTGGTGATTAGTTATGCAGACGATCATCATTGTTGGTTATTTTAAAGGTTAAAAAAATGTTTAATGTTTAATGTTTAATGTGTTAAACGTCCTGCATATTGTGGTATGAATGGTTGTTCATTATTGTGCTTTTGTACTAAGTGTGTTCAAGATTAAGTATCAGATCAGTTCTCAATATGCCGCTCTTTTCGAAACTTAGACAGATCACTACAAGAAAAGGGGTACTCGAAGAAGCCGTTCCTATTCCTCCTAGGGACACTCCAGGGTACTTCATGTATCATAAACATGGCTTAGACGCTATATTATTTCTTGATTTATGGGTAGACTACACCAAGGAATTACCAGAAAGTCAGAGGTGGCCCACAGCGGGAACCTGGGATGCAGAGTGCATCATGAAAGTCGAGGAAGAGTTATGGAAAAGGAAAGTCAGACAGTCACAGAAAGATGCCGTTGAGTTATGGCGTAAAGAATCTCATAGACGTACAGAAAAAGCACGTAGACAGGAAGAGAAGAGTAAAGAGAATTCAAATAAAGTTCGAGAAAATCTATTAATTGAGGAAGGGATCCGAGTGAAATCAGAACAAGTAGACAGACAAAGAAATGCCCTTATGAATGGTATGTATCCCCTTCTGGCCGAAGGATTACCTAAAGCTACTCCAGAAATACCGAAAGACTTGCCGCCCCCATTATTTCCAATAAAGGTACATCCTAAGGGGCATCCTAGAACCGCAGAAGATGTTTTTCTTTCTTCATATTTAGATGACGCAGCTCCCGAGTATGCAAATTCCGCCCCACATAGACCGCATACCAGGGAGATTCAACGCCAAGATCCGACACCCGTACCCCTACAGCAACAGATCGAGTCACAAGTTCCGGCAAGCACATCTGTCTCTACATCTGTTCCTACAGCTGCTTCTATAGCTGTGTCCACACCTATAGTTGCTGTGTCACGTTCAACGAATCCTTTCACACCCGACACCCCAGATGGGGCTACGGGAGGTGCTAGTAACATTTTTTCTACGCCACCCAGAATAAATAAACTTGTTTTTCAAGAGTCAGCACATTCACGTACCCCCAAACTCATAAATGCCCGTACGCTTAAGGAACTTCTTATAGATTGCAGATATGACCCTGTGCCCGGCAAGGAGGACGAAATGATCCTGGCATCCTTGCGTATCAGACGAGCCGCAGTGTATTTAGGGAAGTTACCAGGAATGACTGCACATCTAGATAAAATATATCATTTTGTCCAAACAGGGCGAGATCCAGAATGTATTAACAGAGCTATGGAATACCAGAAAGTGGAGATACAGGGGGAACTGTTACGTTTCCTCATAAATTGTGTGATCAGAAATGAAGACCGACCGGGGGTAGACCCGGAAGCAATGCAAATTCTTACCAGATGGAGCCAGAATATATCAGAAGGTAGACATGATAAACAAAATTGTATAATAGCCATGTGCCGAAAGATCCGTAAAGAAATAGAACGCCTACACGAAGAAAGATTAGCGGTAGACGAGTTCGAACAAAACGAGGAGGAAGGGTCTGGACTGCCCGCAGGACAGTCAGACACCATAGCCTATGTAGGAAGAGGAAGATCTTGTAATAGTACTAGATGTCTTACTGATCCGATACGTCCGATGTGTCTAGAAAATAACAGGAAATTTCAAACACCAATAATAAATATAAGGTCTAACGAGCATTCATTCCAAGCAGCAGATAAATTACTCCGAGAACAAAGGGGTTATCATTTTCTCGATTCTATGGATGAACAAGAATTAGCCAGGGCAGCTGTCCATTGGGTGGACAGTCCCGGAAAATATAGTGATGATACAGTAGCACGCACATTTTTGAATCTCACCCCAGATGAACAGCGTTTAGCTGGGATTTATATGATTCAACAACTCATTATACTATATCGGAGTCAGCATTCGGACCCTGGTCCCTTACCTGACATATTGACTGAATTGCTTATGAATAAATGGAGAGGTTCAGGTACTAAATTAATTAAAGAAATTCTAGAATCAAGAAAGCAGTATATTCTTTTTGTATGTTCAGACCGTGTCTCATTACCCGTCAAGGAAAGAACAACGTATTACATGGATAGACAGAATCCCTTACGAGAAGTGCACCCAATAAAAGGCGAGGACAACGAGTTTAAACGCGTATTTGTATATACGCCCATATCAAAAATAGAATTGTTAGAAATGAAGAAAGTGGTACCCAGTCATGACAAAGACCCAGCGGGTTTTCACCGAGAAATTAAAGACATGTTACTCATGGGAGAGTATACCTATCCCGACATTATGACAATATTAAAGGTATTGATGCCTGCTGGCATTTATGAGAAACTCAGGGAAAAGGAGTGGGAGGTAGGAGACCAAAAGATAGAATGGTCAGCATTGGAAGCAGAAGAAAAGGCCCGAACTGCAGGAGCAGGACTTGGGGATAAAACTAAAGCACTACCAGGTTTATTAGTACAGGTACTGCCACGTTTATTAACTACGAAAAAGGAAGATTGGGGTACAATTTCAGCCTGTAAACAGAAGCAAGATGAAGACACTAGTGATTACTATGCCCGATTTGAAAAATGTTTTGGTATAAATAGTGGCCTAAAAGCAAGTAGCGAATCATACCCACATCTGTTCGTAACAAAATTAGTAGAAAATGCCCTGCCCCAAGTAAAGAATAGAGTATTAAAATTCGAGAGTACCTGGCAAGGTAACACTCCATCACAAATGTTACAAATGTTACAATACCATCACAATAGAATTAGAGAGGAACAAGAACATGAACACAGACGCATGAAAGACACGAAAATGAAAATGTTAGTTTCTCAGACAGTCCCAGCTGAAGGACATAAAAAGGGTATGACACATTCCGGTGATTCAGCCGGACCTGTAAAAGGGACATGCAATTATTGCAAAAAGCCAGGTCATTACGTACACGATTGTCCAGTTTTGAAACATAATATCAGCATAGGTAAAACACAAGAAAGACCACGGCCACCTAGACAGGACCAGAATGAACAAGGAGCTCCGCAGCATGCACAGTCCATGCCAGCTTCACAACAGTCTATACAGTTTGTGCCAGCTGCACCAGTGCTGCCTGTTGCTGCCACACAGACAACAACACGACAAATGTATCAGACCGCACAGTATGAATATCCTGAGTACCAGCGTTACGCATGAAAAAGCCTAGAGAGGGAAGTTGACTTACCCCTTATTGAAATCCCAGTAGATCAAGAAGGACCTTATGTACATAGTGAATTATTAGGCCAAGATAGAAAATTTTTACTTGATACAGGGGCAAGTCGAACGACCATAAAACGTAGTGAAGTTCCAGGGGCACCCCTCTCAGGCTCACAGAATATTTCCCTTGGTTTTTCAGGAAAGCCTATTGTTAATGAAGTGTCACAGCCTCTCCCACTTACGATAGGACCTCTGACCCGAACTACAGATTTATTGCTTACTGAATCATGTCCCGAAAATCTGTTAGGAATAAAAACGCTGAAAGCTCTAGGAGCCATAATATGTTGTTCTCCGGAAGGAGTAAGGTTGTTTTTACGTGATTTTAAAGGTCACTATGTGTCTAGAGACATGGATCCCCGACTGCAGACTGTACCTACACATCTATGGGCACAAGGCCCTACTGATGTCGGATGCATGAATATTACACCATATCGAGTCACATTAAAGGCAGGAGTGGTGCTACCACGAATGCGACAATACAAGTTACCACCAGATGCTGTAGTGGCTTTACTACAAATCATTGACGAGCTCATTGCCCAAGGAGTAGTTGTGGAAACAGACTCCAATGTATGTAATTCACCGATAATTCCGATTCTTAAACGAACAGATCCAAAGGCCCCGCCAGTCTATCGATTGGTTATTGATCTGCGCGAATTAAACAAATGCATTGTGCCACAATTTCCTGTGGTCCCAGATATCTCGTCATTACTGACAGCTATTGATTCCGAAGCGACATTCTTTACTGTAATCGATCTCAAGAATGCCTTTTTCAGCGTCCCAATAGATCCGGAAAGCCAATATTTGTTCGGATTTAGTTTAAATGGGCGTAGCTTTAAATTCTCACGCGCACCTCAAGGATTTACAGAAAGTCCCAGCATCTATAGCCAAGCACTGAAACGAGAACTTGACAGTATCCACATGCCAGTTGACACCGCCTTGCTTCAATATGTCGATGATCTGCTGATCACCGCCCGAAGCGAACCAGAATGTGAAAAAGCATCACTGACAGTTTTACAATTTCTAGCCGAAAAGGGGCACAAGGTGTCCCCTTCTAAGCTGCAATTCTGTGTCCAGCGAGTTATTTATCTTGGACACTCGCTGTCCAAGGAGGGAAGGCAGCTTACACCCGACCGCATTCAGTTAATAGCTAACATGCAAATACCCAAGACACAAAAGGAGGTGCGGGCTTTCATAGGCCTCACTTCATACTGTAGACAGTGGATCCCGCAATACGCATTTCTAGCAAAACCACTCATTCAGTTGACAACACAGGAGGCAGCCACATCGACTGTTCTCCCTTGGACTCAGGAACATACACAAGCTTTTGAAAGCCTAAAGAAAGCTTTATGTCAAGCACCTGTTTTAGCAACACCATGTTACAGAAAACAGTTTACACTTTTTGTTACAGAACGCGAAGGTACTGCCTTGTCAGTACTCACACAGGAACAAGCAGGAGCACACAAACCATGTGCTTATTTTTCTAGTACATTAGATCCAGTAGCACAGGCTTTGCCTGCATGCCTAAAATCAGTGGCAGCGACAGCTTTAGCAATCAGACAAAGCGACGCCATAGTGTTAGGACATCCATTGACAGTTCAAGTACCACATGCAGTAGAGGTTCTTGTAAATAGAACGCAAACACAACACTTGACTATAGCGCGACTTACAGGGTACGAGCTTACATTGTTTCAGCCACATATAGAAATCAAACGCTGTAACACATTGAATCCTGCCACACTTTTGCCAGTAACCGGAACAGACCCACTAGCCCATGACTGTATTGAAGTTATTACTATAACGACGAAACCCAGACAAGACTTAACCGATGTCCCATTGTCAGACCCAGACCTGACATTGTATGTAGATGGTTCATGTATGAGAACAAATACAGGAGAATTAGTGGCTGCTTACGCAGTCACAACAGATACTGAAGTCATTGAAACTAATCGTATAAATACTTTGTCAGCTCAAGCCGCAGAGCTCATCGCTCTGACACAAGCCTGTATTCAAGCCACAAATAAAAAAGTCAACATATACACTGATTCACGTTATGCATTCGGAGTTGTACATGACTTCGGCGTGCTGTGGCGAGAGAGAGGTTATTTAACTTCCCATGGTGCCCACATTCAGCACGGACCCCTCATTCATGCCTTATTAGATGCAATACATCTACCTACTGCAATATCAATTATGAAATGTAAGGCTCATACGAAGGTTACTGATATCATTTCCCAAGGCAATGATCTAGCCGACAGAACAGCTAAACAGACTGCTCAAACCCAAACATCCGACATGACAAATACAATAGTCCCGATGCCGACACATTGTATGACAGTTAAAGATCCTACTCTTGACGTAATTGACATACAGACACATGCTACACCAGATGAAATAAAGAAATGGACTGAATTAGGAGGGATCCAAACGGACCAAGGATGGATGATGAAGGAAAAATCTGTGTGGTTCCTTCCTGATTCAATGGTCCAAGTTATAATTAACACTATACATAGTCCAGCACACCTAGGAGAAAAAGCTATGCTAGATAGCATTCAACACATTTGGTTCAATAAACATTTACGAACAGCAGCCAAACAAAAGGTCCGTACCTGTATGATCTGTTGCCAGTTCAACCCAGGAAAAAGTGTTCCCGTAGAACAAGGTGGATTTCATCCTCCTAATCACCCTTTTGAAGTACTCCAGATGGATTATATCCAGATGGAACGATGTCGAGGATTCAAATATGTTCTCGTAGTTGTCTGCGCTCTGTCCCGCTGGACGGAGGCATACCCGGTTTCAGATTACACTGCCCCGACTACTGCCAAACAGTTAGTTCGAGAATTCTTCCCACGATACGGTTTACCACGTGTTGTTCACTCAGATAACGGCCAGCCGTTCTCATCCGAATTAATGAAACATGTTTCACTTTTGTTAGGTTATCAGTGGAAATTCCACTGTGTCCGACACCCCGAGGCAGCAGGTCTCGTAGAAAGACATAACCAGATACTGAAAATCAGATTGTCCAAAATATGCAGAGAGAAAGGTGTCGACTGGGTAGTAGCGTTACCCGTTGCACTCTTTTACATGAGAATGGTAGCACACTCTCGAACAGGGCTATCCCCGTATGAGGTGATTTTCGGCAGACCACCAAATATGTGGGGGACGCCCATACCACGCAAAATAACTGATATTGACTGTAATATGCTGACAGATTACCTGGCTTCCTTGATGTCTGCACTACAATCTTGTCGTTCACAGGTAGCTGCAGCCTTTCCCGACAACACTGAGGTGAAACCCCATGACGTAGTTCCGGGGGACCTCGTACTTGTGAGGAATTTCGACCGAAAGACTCAGCTGGAGCCCAGGTGGAAGTCACCCAAGTTGGTCCTGCTGACCACAAGAACAGCCGTGAAGATTGAAGGCAGGAAAGGCTGGATTCATTCAAGTCATATCAAGAAATTTCATGGACTTCCTGCAGATGTAAACAGCCCACCTCGTGTGTCTTCACCCATTGACTCAAAACTTCCTTTTGTTGAACAGAGCAACTCTGAACACTATAAACTAAAACTTAGGCCCAACCAGTCGAGCAATTTGATTGTTTAAGTCCTCTCCAAGGTGAAGCGGTTGAATTGTCTCTGACATGTATCCCTTGGACCTGAGTAGAGAAAGCACCCGGAAAATGTTGAAACGACAGGCGTATTGTAAATCACTGCGTAGCCACTGCATAGTGACATTATTAATCTTGTTTTTCTTGAGTCTTTTAATAATTACTGCAAGTATATTGTTGCACATATATTACCCTATTGCCAGAAATGTTTACAATGTTACTGCTGAACATTCTTTTAGTGACTTACCTCCGCATGAATTGTCTTATAGATTTGCGCTGCGCAATAACACTTTCATTAGTATGTTACATCATTCCCATCAGACTAGTAATGCAACTAATTGTTGGGTGTGTGGCCGGCTCCCTCCCTATCAGAATTATGAAGGAGTCTTGCCTTTCTTTCCACATCCGTTTACACATAATGGATCCTGTGGAGCATGGTTTAGTTTAATCAATTCCATAGACTCAGACACAGCAGTTTACCAAGACCAGTGGGTATGGGGAAATCTGAACCTAGTTTTATTCAAAGTCTGTTACCCTGACCAGGAGGGTTGCCCCAAAGGAACAGGAACTGATCTAGAAAATGAAGTATATGGATTAGGTAACTTCACACCTAATCTCATGATTCTGAATGTCGAATCCGAAGTTGAACTAATTTTGCCCACCATGTCAGTATTCCCAGCGAAAGGTGAATTGTGTGTAAGAAAAGTTGGTTCCATACATATGGGCCATAGTAAATGCACTACTACAGTAGAATTCAGTGATCAAGGCAAATCTTCATTTAGAGCTTATCGCCACTCCTACTTTATATGTGGTCAGACTGCATATATGCGTCTACCTCTAGATTGGGATGGTACCTGCTACATTGCATTCCTTTTGCCACCTGTTTTCCTAGCTCCTCCTGATTATTATAGAAATATTCATTTAGTACACAACAGAGAGCGGAGAGATCTCCCAATTGTCGATTACACTGAAACAGCATGGGAAAAATACACAGATTTCAATAAAGGCATCTTTCCTTATATAGGTACTGTTACTAATAGTAAGCTGATACGTAGATTAACTAGAACCCTTGAAGCAGTAGTGAACGAAACTATTTCCGCCTTAGGCAATTTAACAGAAGAGCAGTCTGCTATGCGGATTGTTGTGCTTCAAAATCGTCTTGTCCTTGACGTCATCCTGGCTGATAGGGGCGGAGCTTGTAGGGTCATCGGATCAAGCTGCTGCGTATTCATACCAGAAAATTCGCCATCTGTATATAAAGCTATAACTCGCCTTCACAAGATTGTAAGCCAGATACACCAGAATCCAGGCACCTGGACTTGGTCCGGTTGGTTTTGGAGTGTGATATCAGCCTGGGGATGGAGAGTTCTATCCTTCCTAGGTATTGGCCTTCTTATACTATTCAGTTGCTGTCTATGTCTACAATGTGGACCAGCGATCTGTGGTCTGTGTGCCACATCGTGCATTCCACATCAAGATTTTCATTCAAGATCACGGAAGAAGAAAGAAGAACAAATGATGTTATATGAACAGATCAATGGATTGATGAAGATTGATATCTCTTAACGGGCAAGTAGGGGACAAGGAGGGAATGTGGAAATATGGATTTTTCTGGTCAGTTATGTCCCCTATCTTGGACCCCAACGGTTCTATGTGCATGTTACAAGTACATGTATGTTCCCTCCAGTTCCAGTTATGAAGACGCAAACACATGTGCGTCCACCGTCAACATGTCCTCTGTCAGATCCGCCATGAATAGGCCGGATATTCCATTCCTAAGTATGAAAAGCCACCGGCTTTATATGGTTCACTTATGCCATTTTACAGTCCAGGCAAGTAGGCCCTGATTCTGTCATCAAGCTTTTCTTGCCTTCTGCCTCTGAAAACTCCAGTCTGAGCCTGCATCTGTGACCATGAACTTTGTCTCATTCTCTGCGCGGCTCACGAAGCCTGACATCAGCCTATTCTCTGCCAAGAACTGTATTTCACCTTCGAGTTATCTGCTTCCCCCCTCAGCCGATGCATTCCTGTCTAGTAGTCTAAGTAAACATTCTTCCAGCTACCGAGCAAAAGGCCCGGCTTCTCTGTCTTTATACAAGTAATTCATAGCCCTGTTACTATGGAAGATTCCTGCCTCCGCATTTAGTGTAGACACTTAGACGCTTGTACACGCACACACAGTCAGTATAGAATAGATTCTGTCCGAGAGTCCTTCTTTTTTGGATAACATAGTTCTTTAAACATAGGATGTTAGATATGATTTGGGATTAGGTTGACTTGACCCCCCAGACTTTTCGTCTCCACATGTAGAGCTAAATGTCAAGTCCCCTTCACCCCCTAGTTGCACGTCAATCACACGTCATGCTGCTGCGCGTGCATCTATGCCAAGTATTATCTTATAGATCCACCTATATATGACATCATAACCAATTATGTTCCTTTTTACTCCTTATTACACCCATTTTCGGTTACACATATGAATCGTCATTTTCCTTATCAATTGTTACGCCTACTGCATTCGCTTCATTGTAATGTATGTACTATAAAAGTCATTTCTTGTCAATAAAGTATGTACTTCACTTCCTGAACCTCCGTGGTGACGGAACTTGGAGCAACCGATTATAATCGTTCATTGGAATAAAGCCCATTCCGAACCTCTAATACCACGGATTCTGCCTCTCATTTTACTGAGCTGTTTTATTATGTTTCCGTATCAAATTAAGTCCCGGTAAAGGAAAATTATTTACCACACTGGGATCCTGCTATCCAGGACCCCAGCCTTATCTGCTTCCTCTCTAAACAGATGTGAGTACCCTAGGTACATACCAATTGGATACTGAGGACACCCTGTCACCCCCTTGTAAATGGCACCCTAGGTACCCAGGGCATGGGTCCCTCAGAGGCCTACCAGGGGCTGCAGCACTTATTGGGCCACCCCAGGGACAGCCATACAAACTGACACCACCAGACCACTACTGTAGTCTGGGTAAGGGGGTGCTTGCACCCCTTACAGGGATATAGGTATCCTATATCCCACCTAATACAACACATATATCCTCATAGGTCACCCCTAAAGCAGGCTTTGCTAATCCTACAAGGCAGGGTGCTGAGATATGTGTGAGGGGGAACCCCTGCCTGAGTAGGGCCCCTCTGCAACCTTCATAAAACTTTTACAGGGCTGTTTGTTGGGCAGCCATACCATATACTCTTAACCGCATTATAAGTAAATCGCGATAGCGTGATAACTTGAGAGTGGCTGCACAGAACCATGTCGTGTTTGGTGTCAAACATGTAAGAATCATACCCCCAGTCCAGCCATGGGCATGAGGGCATGATTCCCCCTGCTAGAGGGACGATATGGGAAAAGCGGCAGAATTTAGACACCAATTTAAAAGTGCACACGTAGTAGAAAATGGATGCTACCCGACACCCACACGACTCTGGCTGCCTGTTGCTGGGCACAACTCCAGCCATGGCAGCTGGACAATAGGGATCCTGTTGCAGGGAGGTGTTCCCACCTCCCCAGACAGACTATGTGGATTGGAACTGGGTGGGTGCACCATAGGATGCCTTTCAGAGTTGCACGTAGGCTTCCCCAGTGCCTACATTCTGCATAAACTGCCTGGAACCGGTTCAGGGGCATCCTGTCCCCTGCCCTGGTGGGAAACATACAAAGGGGAGAGGGTGTAGCCACCCTTTTCCCGCCTGACCTCTCATTGGTGGGCTCTGAGCTGGACACTCCCCTAATCTTTGGATAAAGGTGAATACTGGGTCCCCAGAGCCTCAGATTATTCTTGGACTTCACAGACTTGAACTTCAACTTGCTGCCGCTCAGCTAAAGGAAGAAATCTCCCTTGGGGTAAAGGAGTTACCCCCCTGCTTGGCAGGCACCTGAAACACTGTAAGTGACCCGGTTAGAACTTCGCTGCTCCTATGGACATCGACGACTCCTATCTACCTTGAGGTGGGTTTATAAGCATCCCAGAGGCCAGTGAGTGTGCACAGCAAAGCTCAGCACCGTGGACCCCGTGGGTGCCGAGGTCCCCAACCCCAGGACACCGGCCACCTCTTGCACAGCACACGACCCCGACGAGTGGGGAAGTTGTGCTTTGGCCCATTATTGAACCGACCTCTCAGCATCAACTGTGTCAAAGATCAATGCCCTAGCCCCCTCTGGCGACCCATGGGCGCATCTTTATGCACACCAAATTGCTGCCTCCCGCGGTCCCTTGTCTCTCGACTGGTGGGCCCTAGCAGAGGCCAATCTTTACTTTCAAGAGTTCCCCTAGTTGCTCCAGGCCTGCTCATCAGTCTCCTCGCTGGAGATCTTGCTCAGACCTTGTGGGTCTGCACCAGTAGCTGTTGTGTGAATCTTGCATGGGTTGCGGTTGCCAAGGCTTAGTCGATCCAATCTGGACACTAACACCGCAGTGACCTTCATCCTACGTGGGACAGTCGCCCTCCCGAAGCTGGCCTTCCTTGAAGCCTCCCGGAGCCCATGGCTGCTGATCCGAGCTACACATCTTCCACCTGGAAGCACCCAACAAGGGCTCTTTCTCTTGAGCTCCCTGGTCACTGTGCCATGACCCAGACTCTGTCCCCTCTGTTTTCAGGTCCTTCTCTTCAAGATCTACTTCTTCAATCTTCACGACATCGACGACGCTTCTTGCTAGCAGCAGTTCTTCACGTTTTGCCATTGAAAATCAGCCTGCGACCCGACATCGAAAACGACCTATGCACCTGGCTATGCACCTGGCTTACCTGGCTTCCCTGGGGCAGGTAACACTGGTACCGCGGTACTCTCGTGGGTGTGGGCTCTCCAAAAGCTTAACTCTAAGTTGCTGAACTTGATCTCCTGCTAGAAGTGTTTTAATCTTTGTAAAATTCAACCGCGACATTCTCCATAGGCTTTAATAGAGATCCCAAAAGTAGCTTCTGCCCCTTCCTCACTACCTTGGGTGGTTTCACAAGGGGCCAGCGACCCTAAATGCCCTAAGCATTGTCTGTAGAATTGTCGTGGTTCTCATACCACTTTTTTGATATATGGTTTGGTCCCCCCCTGGGGCTCTAAGATTCCAGTGCTATTTATTGTAACTATCAATGCTTGTTTGAATTGTATCTTTACCTCCAGCCTCATAAAGAGACTAGTGGGACTATTCTTAGAATAAATACATATATTTTATATATATACCTGTGTGAACTACTCTTTCAATTGGTCATTCAAGAGGTTATCTATGGTAAAACAATAAGCTTAACACTCCTTCAAGACTTAGCCTGAAGGCTGCTCGCCACAGCTACCACTAGGATAGCTTTCTTTAAAGGTTGTCTTTTAACCTATCACCTTAAGAGTTGAATTGGACTGGTGCAAGGTGTCCCCTATAACTAGAGGACAGCATATGCCAGGCCAACTTCTCACAGACTTTGATCTCTTCGCGCACTTCTCCTATTCACAGCAGCAGCAGTTCTTTGCAGGCTTCCATTGAAAACGACGACGCGACCCGACACCAAAAGACACCTATGCACCCGGCTTCCCTGGGTGAGGTAACTCGAGTACTCCAGTGCTCTCGTGGGTGATGACCCTAGACACCTCTGAGTCCAAAAGGGTTCGCTCGTAGTCATCCTCTAAGTGTCCTTAACTCTTAATTTCCAACCACGACTTTCCCCATAGAAGTAAACAGCGATTCGCGGCTGTGTTCTCACACTGCACGCGTCCCCCGTGGGTCCTCTGTGTCACTGCCTTGGGTGGTTCCTTGTGGTCCAAGCACTTCTACAGGCTCTAGGCCTTGTGTCTAGTTCAGCAGTGGTTTTTATACCACTTTATTGGTATATGGTTAGGAACACCCCTAGGGCCCAAACATGTATTTGTGCTATTACTGTTGATTGCTGACTTGTAACTTAAGTAGTTCAAGCTCCAGTCTCATAAAGAGACTAGAGGGGTGTGTTTTATCTTAAATACCCTTGACCCCAGCAGGTAGGTCGCTCCCCCTCTGCACAGCACCGCCTCTGTGTCCCTGTCCCAGCTGCCGCTGCTGCTGAGGAAATTCGAGGCCCTCCATCACCCGCAGGCTACCACCTGTGCCTCATCCCTGGTGGCCAGTGGTAGGCCGTAGGTTTGTTCATCTTGCGCTCTATTGTTTTATTGTATTGCCTGTATTTCAGTGTTGTGTCTGTGACTGCTTTTGTTCTGTCTTGCCCCGCTGCCTGTTCGTGGTCCGTGCCTGTTTTTCTCCCTCTGTTCCCCTCGACGTCCGCATGTCTCTGCCTGGTTTTTCCTTCTGTACCCCTCGCTGCCGCCGTGTCTCTGCCCGGTTTTTCCTTCTGTACCCCTCGCTGCCCCCGTGCCTCTCCGCCCGTTTTTAGGTCTCGCTGAGTCAGCGCGCATGCGCTGCTCGGAGAGACCTTTTGTAGGTGAGTTTTCAAAGTGCTGCTGGCTGGCGACAAGCTTGCGTTCACGCGTGCGTGCACGCGCGCAGCCAGCAGCTTTGTAATATGTACAGCTGCGTTCACTTTTGCACGCACAGCCTACTTTCACTTTTCGCGCGCGCGCGCGCGCATCACTCGTGTTTCTTGTTTTTTTTCAATTTTATTATTTTATAGATATACATTATTCTGCCTCTGACTTTCGCGCGCGCAGCCTACTTTTACTTTTCGCGCCCCCACACGCGCACGCACCACTCGTGTTTCTTGTTCTAACATCTTTTCCTGTGCCTTTCCTCTACTTTGTAACAAAAGCCCTAGCTTATATAGTTTTGACTTGCTCACATGAGGCATAGAAATGCTTACAAACAACATTGTAATCCTTGTTTAATAATAGTGAGTGTTGTATATATCTGTTTACATTTATTAGCAGCACAGCTATCCCTTCTTACAAACTGTGCATGCAGTCTCTCTCTGCTTGCAAGCACCACACGCATATTGCCTGTGCTTAGAGAAAGAACATCGACTGTGAGAGGGAGTACTCTTCTTTCGGTGACGGTGTGCTTCCGATCAAATTCCTTCCCCACTTTCCACTTATATAAATGAACATGCCAAAGCTGTTCACAATACACTTATGTTCATGCACACATGCTTTACATACCTTCTATGACCCCTGATTGGTTCGTCAATGTTTTGACAGTGTTTGCAGGTCTTGGTCTGGTTCCTTCCCTTCCCTTTCTCTTCCCTTCTCTTCCCTTCCCTGCCATTCCCTTCCCTCCCCTATCCCTTTCCTTCCCTTGCCTTCCCTTTGTCTTCCCTTCCCTTCCCCTTTTCCTTTCCTTCCCTTCACTTCACTTCCCTTCCCTTCCATTCCCTTCCCTCCCCTTCCCCTTTCCTTTTCCTTTTGTGCATAGCCACGTACAGACCCTACCAATCCCCATCCCTTCCCTCATTCACAGCACCCAGTCAATATTCTCACCCTAAGCTTCCAGTGCCGGGCCAAGGCCCAACCAGCCCTGCAGGGCAGGAGGCCACCATAAAACAAGCATTGGCATAGCCAATAAGTCTCGCTTTTGGGACCTTATAAGTATTTAGTTATGCAGCACAATATCCTTGGTGCAACAACATCAACTGTTGCATGTCGAAACACTTATAAGGTCCCAAAGGCGAGACCTATTGGCTATGCCAATGCTTGTTGCCTTCTGTTTCTCAGCTGCCCCTGTATTTCTGTGCCCTCTTGTATTTCCCTGCACTTTTTGCCTTCTGTGTGTGAGAAGGTGGCCTGATATATGCTGTCCACCAGTTCTAGTGGGCCTCTAGAATCGCTGGGACCCCAAGGAACCACCCAAGGTAGTGACACAGGGGACCCACAGGGACTGTATGCAGTGTGAAAACACAACCGCGGGTTCCCGTTATCTTCCATGGGCAATGTCGCGGTTGGAAATTTAAATATTAGGGACACTTAGAATCGAGTCAGAACCAAACCCTTTAGGACTTAATAAGTTCTAGGGCTAGCACCCATGGGAGCACCGGAGTACTTGAGTTACATCACCCAGGGAAGCCGGGTGCATAGGTGTCTTTTGGTGTCGAGTTGCGTAGTCGATTTCAATGGAAGCCTGCAAAGAACTGCTGCTGCCGTGAAGAGGAGAAGTGTCTGAAGAGATCAAAACCTGGATCTAAGATGGAAGGAACCTGAAAGCAGAGGGGACAAAGTCTGGGTCACTAGCCAGTGACCAAGGGCAGGATAGACCAATGCCCACAGATGTTGGGTGCTTCAGGTGAGTTGATGGGTGTCTTGACTCTTCATCCACGAGGTCCAGGAGGCGTCAACAAAGTCCACAAGCCGGATTTGAGCTGTCTCACAAAGTCTGTCGAGTGCTGCGGTGTCGACGACCAGAATGGACCCAACAAGCCTTCGCAATGGCAAGTCCCTGGAATTCAGAGAAAGGACTGCGGTGCAGACCAGCAAGGTCTGAGAGACTCACCCAGCGAGGGTAAGTCAGGGCACCTCTGGAGCAACCAGGAAAGCTCACTTAGAAGAGGAGTTGCCTTCGTGGGGACCTTCTAGCCAACAGGCTAGTGATCGCTAAGGAGCCTTGAGCGGTCGCATTTGAAGCTGGCCCACATGTCACTCGTGGAGTGGAGGCCAACAATCTTCAGTGCAGCAGGTGCTCAAGGCTGGGGCTACTCGGAGCCCAAAGCACAACTTCGAGGATGTCCACGAAGATAGTGTTGCTGCAAAGGTTCACGGTGTCCAGGGGTCACAGTTCCAAGTCACCCATGATAGCCCCGGGCCTCAGCTTTGCTGTGGACTCAGGGTAGCCTCGGGGTAGTCTGGAAATCCACCTCTGGTGATGCAAAGACTTCGGCGTTGGCAGGAGCTTTAGCGATGCATACCGGTCACTTGCTTCTTTGGTGCCTGCCAAGCAGGGGAGTCACTCCTTGACCGCAAGGGAGATTTCTTCAGTCTTCTAGTCGTGATAGAAAGTCAGAGGTCCAGGATATATGTTGTAGAGTCTCGTCCAGGGTAATCTAAAGTCCTAGGGACTGGATTTCTATACTTATACCAAGTTTAGGGTATGGACTAACTCTAGGGGCCCCACCTATTGGTGGGCTTGGAAAGAGGGGTTGTTACACCCATTTCCTTTGTCCAGTTTCATGCCAGAGCAGACGCAGGTAGCCCCCGCAACCGGTTTGAACTGGACTATGCACAGGGACACCAAATGTACCCCCAGTGCAGGACTTCAAAGCACCAGGGAGTGCTCCCGCCCAACCCCAATACACATCAGCATGTCTGGGGAGGTGGTTACACCTCCCTTCGACAGGAAACCTATTGTCCAGGCCTCCCCTCCCAGAGTTTCGGTCAGCAGCAGGAGGCCAGACCCGTGTCTGTGGCAGAGGCATCCATTTTGTGATGCCAGGGCTCAGGAAAGTCCTACCGGGTTTGACCAGTGTGAACATGTCATTCCCTCTAGAAGGGTGGAATGCTACCCCCGCCGCCAGAACTGGCCAGGGGTAGTATTCCAAAGCATTTGACACCAAACACGACATGTTTTGATGCAGCCATTCCAAAGTTAGCATTTACCGCGAGGTTATAATGCACTTAAGAGTATATGGTATGGCTGTATCCCAGAACAGCCATAAGGAAGTATTTCTGAAAGCTGCAGAGGGGCTCAGCTCATGCTTGGGCACCCTCTTACACAAAACCAAGCACTCTGCATTCAGGATTGTCAAGGCCTGCCATAGGAGTGGATTATAGGTTTATATGTGTCTGTATATATATATATATATTACCTACTGGCGGTCGCCAGTAGGTAGTTATAGTTTGGACCACGTTTCCATAGGAAATCCGCAACATTCTATTTGGAATAACTTTTGCGCCGGCTGACGAATCCTCGCGAATTTTTCAAAATAGGTGGGGCGCTACGCTCTGCTCCTACCCTGAAAGTCTCGGGGGGATTCGTCAAGCGGGGGCTGAGATAAAAGGGGGGTCCCAAAACGCGTTTTTCCCATGCATTTTTCCATAGGACCTTTAGACACAGCTACAGCCCGAACGGCTGAACAGAATTACTAGAAATTTGGCAGAGAGGTAGTCCTCAGGTCAAGGAAGTGCCTTTTGTAGGTTTGGTGTAAATCTGTTCAGTAGATTCTGAGAAAATATCCTTTAAATCAATATATATATCTGAGCCAGCTTACGGTGCGCTTACGGTACGCTTACCGTACGCGTACGGTGGCGTGCGCGAGCGCGATTCTGAATGGCTCTTAGATCTTAGTAAACATTCGAATCGGTCGAAACCAGGAAGCGGCGGCCGCCATTTCGTGTGTTTCACTCAGAAAAAAAAAGAGTGATATCTTGAAAAGGGGGCAAGGAGGAGAGTTACAGACCCCCTTACATTTGTAAGGGGGTCAAAGAAGGACAGAAAAGTACAAAGACAACATTTATTGATTTTAAAAAAAATCGCGGGGTACGCGTACGGTAAGCTTACCGTAAGCGTACGGTAGAAAAAAAAAATAAAAAAATAAATGAAATTCAGATTTAAGTGTTTAGATATTAGGGGGCTCTAAAAAGAGCCGTTGTGTTTATGAAATGATTTTTTAGTGGTACCTACAAGTAAGTACCGATGCAGAGTCTAAGGTTCAAGAGGAAGACTCTGTTCCCTTCATCATTGAAGTGCACACCATCTCCTCTATAAATGTCTTGCATGTCGTAACGCAAGTTGTTGTGGTAAATGGAACCCATACCATAGTCACGGAGGAAAGCAGAAACAGATTTGTTGACGTGCTTTCTTGCTTTGTCAATCTGCGGACAGAAATGATTGGACCAGTTCCATTTTTGCCTTTGGCATATGTTAGAAAACACAAAGGCAGTTTTAGGGAAAAGTGAAAACAGTTGTGCAAAGGTGTCCTTCATAAGCATTTCCAGACCTACCCCAGTCAAAGTGCCTAGGTCATTGCCACCACAGTGCACTATTATGAGGTCAGGGTGTTGGATTTGCATGAAGGATTTCACCAATGGCATCAATTGGTGCCACTTTAACCCTCTCTGACCAATCCATTTAATGTCTACATTTGGCAAAGCAAGGTCTCTCACCATATCTGTTTTCTCTGCATACTTTTCACTCCAGAAGACATAGCTGTGCCCTACAATCCACACTGTGAACATCTTCAAAGGAGAACTGGATGCACTCAGGAGGTGTCTTTCAGTAGAATGGCAATATGAAAAGAAAGACAGTTTGGAAATGGAGGCATACATATTTTTTTCATAAAAAAAAGAACTGATTGGCTGTTTCATACCATTCTACAATAAAAACTAGGCTGTATGTGTAAATTAATAGAAGCATGTTTTGTATTGGTACAGAAAAATGTATTACCAAAGAACAGTACTATGGATTTGCTGTTAGGTTTGAAAAGTCAAGCACTCTTGCTCTTTGGAAATGAAACATTGTGTGGCGAACTTCTGACCTAACTCCACACAGCAGTGTTTCAAGAGCTGTTGCTATGGTAGCAGGCAGAAGTCAAGTTGGGGGAAGGGTACTAGGCAGAAGTCAAGTTGGGGGAAGGGTACTTTTGGAAAAGGGTTGGTTTTCAACCAATAGAAATGTGTGATTACATTTGAAAAAAAGGGGGAAGCACTGAGATTTGAAACTAACATGTATATGTGTGGAAAAAGAGAGGGAAAGTTTGGCATTATCTGGTTCTGCTGAGAGGAGAGAGGTGTAAAGAACAGAGATCCTGGCTCTGATAATCTGCTGTTTGAGTGCCACATTTCTTTCACAACTAACTAATTTTAAAGGTGAGTTTAGAGTTTGAGAGGGGATGTATATGGTAAATTAAGAAATGAATAATAGAAATGGGATTCCTTTTGTTGAAGTTGTGTTTATTATTTTCTGTTTTGGGAGAAATTTAAATGTGAAGAACATGTAAAATAATATGGACTATGTTTTCACCATAAATTAAGGTGTACTGGTAAAAATAAAAAATACTTTAAGGGTTTGAGGTTTCAGTCAGTAATGCAAATACATTAAGCATCACTAAGGCTGGTTGCCCTTGCTGGAGTGTAGGCAGACAACCAGGTTACACATGGTGCTGGTCTGAAAAAGCAGTTTGGACATGTGCTTTTTTAAGAATCTGAAAAGTGGATTCATAATGTGTCAGTCTGTAAAAGTGTTTATCACTTGCCAAAAAAAAGAGTAGTAAGTGTGCTTTCAAATTGGCAAAGAAATTTCGTTTTGTGACTAATGTGAAAACATGACTCTGTGTGCATATAGGAATTACAGGCAGAGATTTATTGCGTATTGCTCTGGTAATTTCACAGTTGCATTAGATGGAAAGGGGGAGCCATTTTTTGGTGCAGAAGCAGACTCTTAGCACACACCCAGCTGCTTACCCTGTGGAATCATGCACAGTATTCACAAGCGAGTGGGGTTTGAGGTTTCAGTCAGTAATGCAAATACATTCAGCATCACTAAGGCTGGTTGCCCTTGCTGGAGTGTAGGCAGTCAACCAGGTTAAACATGGTGCTGGTCTGAAAAAGCAGTTTGGACATGTGCTTTTTTAAGAATCTGAAAAGTGAATTCATAATGTGTCAGTCTGTAAAAGTGTTTATCACTTGCCAAAAAAAAGAGTAGTAAGTGTGCTTTCAAATTGGCAAAGAAATTTCGTTTTGTGACTAATGTGAAAACATGACTCTGTGTGCATATAGGAATTACAGGCAGAGATTTATTGCGTATTGCTCTGGTAATTTCACAGTTGCATTAGATGGAAAGGGGGAGCCATTTTTTGGTGCAGAAGCAGACTCTTAGCACACACCCAGCTGCTTACCCTGTGGAATCATGCACAGTATTCACAAGCGAGTGGGGTTTGAGGTTTCAGTCAGTAATGCAAATACATTCAGCATCACTAAGGCTGGTTGCCCTTGCTGGAGTGTAGGCAGTCAACCAGGTTACACATGGTGCTGGTCTGAAAAAGCAGTTTGGACATGTGCTTTTTTAAGAATCTGAAAAGTGGATTCATAACGTGTCAGTCTGTAAAAGTGTTTATCACTTGCCAAAAAAAAGAGTAGTAAGTGTGCTTTCAAATTGGCAAAGAAATTTCGTTTTGTGACTAATGTCAAAACATGACTCTGTGTGCATATAGGAATTACAGGCAGAGATTTATTGCGTATTGCTCTGGTGATTTCACAGTTGCATTAGATGGAAAGGGGGAGCCATTTTTTGGTGCAGAAGCAGACTCTTAGCACACACCCAGCTGCTTACCCTGTGGAATCATGCACAGTATTCACAAGCGAGTGGGGTTTGAGGTTTCAGTCAGTAATGCAAATACATTCAGCATCACTAAGGCTGGTTTCCCTTGCTGGAGTGTAGGCAGACAACCAGGTTACACATGGTGCTGGTCTGAAAAAGCAGTTTGGACATGTGCTTTTTTAAGAATCTGAAAAGTGGATTCATAATGTGCCAGTCTGTAAAAGTGTTTATCACTTGCCAAAAAAAAGAGTAGTAAGTGTGCTTTCAAATTGGCAAAGAAATTTCGTTTTGTGACTAATGTGAAAACATGACTCTGTGTGCATATAGGAATTACAGGCAGAGATTTATTGCGTATTGCTCTGGTAATTTCACAGTTGCATTAGATGGAAAGGGGGAGCCATTTTTTGGTGCAGAAGCAGACTCTTAGCACACACCCAGCTGCTTACCCTGTGGAATCATGCACAGTATTCACAAGCGAGTGGGGTTTGAGGTTTCAGTCAGTAATGCAAATATATTCAGCATCACTAAGGCTGGTTGCCCTTGCTGGAGTGTAGGCAGTCAACCAGGTTACACATGGTGCTGGTCTGAAAAAGCAGTTTGGACATGTGCTTTTTTAAGAATCTGAAAAGTGGATTCATAATGTGTCAGTCTGTAAAAGTGTTTATCACTTGCCAAAAAAAAGAGTAGTAAGTGTGCTTTCAAATTGGCAAAGAAATTTCGTTTTGTGACTAATGTGAAAACATGACTCTGTGTGCATATAGGAATTACAGGCAGAGATTTATTGCGTATTGCTCTGGTGATTTCACAGTTGCATTAGATGGAAAGGGGGAGCCATTTTTTGGTGCAGAAGCAGACTCTTAGCACACACCCAGCTGCTTACCCTGTGGAATCATGCACAGTATTCACAAGCGAGTGGGGTTTGAGGTTTCAGTCAGTAATGCAAATACATTCAGCATCACTAAGGCTGGTTTCCCTTGCTGGAGTGTAGGCAGACAACCAGGTTACACATGGTGCTGGTCTGAAAAAGCAGTTTGGACATGTGCTTTTTTAAGAATCTGAAAAGTGGATTCATAATGTGCCAGTCTGTAAAAGTGTTTATCACTTGCCAAAAAAAAGAGTAGTAAGTGTGCTTTCAAATTGGCAAAGAAATTTCGTTTTGTGACTAATGTGAAAACATGACTCTGTGTGCATATAGGAATTACAGGCAGAGATTTATTGCGTATTGCTCTGGTAATTTCACAGTTGCATTAGATGGAAAGGGGGAGCCATTTTTTGGTGCAGAAGCAGACTCTTAGCACACACCCAGCTGCTTACCCTGTGGAATCATGCACAGTATTCACAAGCGAGTGGGGTTTGAGGTTTCAGTCAGTAATGCAAATACATTCAGCATCACTAAGGCTGGTTGCCCTTGCTGGAGTGTAGGCAGTCAACCAGGTTACACATGGTGCTGGTCTGAAAAAGCAGTTTGGACATGTGCTTTTTTAAGAATCTGAAAAGTGGATTCATAATGTGTCAGTCTGTAAAAGTGTTTATCACTTGCCAAAAAAAAGAGTAGTAAGTGTGCTTTCAAATTGGCAAAGAAATTTCGTTTTGTGACTAATGTGAAAACATGACTCTGTGTGCATATAGGAATTACAGGCAGAGATTTATTGCGTATTGCTCTGGTAATTTCACAGTTGCATTAGATGGAAAGGGGGAGCCATTTTTTGGTGCAGAAGCAGACTCTTAGCACACACCCAGCTGCTTACCCTGTGGAATCATGCACAGTATTCACAAGCGAGTGGGGTTTGAGGTTTCAGTCAGTAATGCAAATACATTCAGCATCACTAAGGCTGGTTGCCCTTGCTGGAGTGTAGGCAGTCAACCAGGTTACACATGGTGCTGGTCTGAAAAAGCAGTTTGGACATGTGCTTTTTTAAGAATCTGAAAAGTGGATTCATAATGTGTCAGTCTGTAAAAGTGTTTATCACTTGCCAAAAAAAAGAGTAGTAAGTGTGCTTTCAAATTGGCAAAGAAATTTCGTTTTGTGACTAATGTGAAAACATGACTCTGTGTGCATATAGGAATTACAGGCAGAGATTTATTGCGTATTGCTCTGGTGATTTCACAGTTGCATTAGATGGAAAGGGGGAGCCATTTTTTGGTGCAGAAGCAGACTCTTAGCACACACCCAGCTGCTTACCCTGTGGAATCATGCACAGTATTCACAAGCGAGTGGGGTTTGAGGTTTCAGTCAGTAATGCAAATACATTCAGCATCACTAAGGCTGGTTTCCCTTGCTGGAGTGTAGGCAGACAACCAGGTTACACATGGTGCTGGTCTGAAAAAGCAGTTTGGACATGTGCTTTTTTAAGAATCTGAAAAGTGGATTCATAATGTGCCAGTCTGTAAAAGTGTTTATCACTTGCCAAAAAAAAGAGTAGTATGTGTGCTTTCAAATTGGCAAAGAAATTTCGTTTTGTGACTAATGTGAAAACATGACTCTGTGTGCATATAGGAATTACAGGCAGAGATTTATTGCGTATTGCTCTGGTAATTTCACAGTTGCATTAGATGGAAAGGGGGAGCCATTTTTTGGTGCAGAAGCAGACTCTTAGCACACACCCAGCTGCTTACCCTGTGGAATCATGCACAGTATTCACAAGCGAGTGGGGTTTGAGGTTTCAGTCAGTAATGCAAATACATTCAGCATCACTAAGGCTGGTTGCCCTTGCTGGAGTGTAGGCAGTCAACCAGGTTACACATGGTGCTGGTCTGAAAAAGCAGTTTGGACATGTGCTTTTTTAAGAATCTGAAAAGTGGATTCATAATGTGTCAGTCTACAAAAGTGTTTATCACTTGCCAAAAAAAAGAGTAGTAAGTGTGCTTTCAAATTGGCAAAGAAATTTCGTTTTGTGACTAATGTGAAAACATGACTCTGTGTGCATATAGGAATTACAGGCAGAGATTTATTGCGTATTGCTCTGGTAATTTCACAGTTGCATTAGATGGAAAGGGGGAGCCATTTTTTGGTGCAGAAGCAGACTCTTAGCACACACCCAGCTGCTTACCCTGTGGAATCATGCACAGTATTCACAAGCGAGTGGGGTTTGAGGTTTCAGTCAGTAATGCAAATACATTCAGCATCACTAAGGCTGGTTGCCCTTGCTGGAGTGTAGGCAGTCAACCAGGTTACACATGGTGCTGGTCTGAAAAAGCAGTTTGGACATGTGCTTTTTTAAGAATCTGAAAAGTGGATTCATAATGTGTCAGTCTGTAAAAGTGTTTATCACTTGCCAAAAAAAAGAGTAGTAAGTGTGCTTTCAAATTGGCAAAGAAATTTCGTTTTGTGACTAATGTGAAAACATGACTCTGTGTGCATATAGGAATTACAGGCAGAGATTTATTGCGTATTGCTCTGGTGATTTCACAGTTGCATTAGATGGAAAGGGGGAGCCATTTTTTGGTGCAGAAGCAGACTCTTAGCACACACCCAGCTGCTTACCCTGTGGAATCATGCACAGTATTCACAAGCGAGTGGGGTTTGAGGTTTCAGTCAGTAATGCAAATACATTCAGCATCACTAAGGCTGGTTGCCCTTGCTGGAGTGTAGGCAGTCAACCAGGTTACACATGGTGCTGGTCTGAAAAAGCAGTTTGGACATGTGCTTTTTTAAGAATCTGAAAAGTGGATTCAAAATGTGACAGACTGTAAAAGTGTTTATCACTTGCCAAAAAAAGAGTAGTAAGTGTGCTTTCAAATTGGCAAAGAAATTTCGTTTTGTGACTAATGTGAAAACATGACTCTGTGTGCAAATAGGAATTACAGGCAGAGATTTATTGCGTATTGCTCTGGTGATTTCACAGTTGCATTGGATGGAAAGGGGGAGCCATTTTTTGGTGCAGAAGCAGACTCTTAGCACACACCCAGCTGCTTACCCTGTGGAATCATGCACAGTAATCACAAGCGAGTGGGGTTTGAGGTTTCAGTCAGTAATGCAAATACATTCAGCATCACTAAGGCTGGTTGCCCTTGCTGGAGTGTATGCAGTCAACCAGGTTACACATGGTGCTGGTCTTAAAAAGCAGTTTTCTGCCTAATTTCAAAGCATGACTTTGTGTGCACACAGGAATTATTTTTAGAAATTTAATTTGTGAAGGTGTTATTGTGATTTTCATTTATAGGAAAGGAGTTTATAGTATTTTAAGATTTCTAAAGAACATAAAAAATGTAGTAATATATTTAAATAAAATAAAGGATTTTTTTTTTAGTTTTTTTCAGGTATTGCTGAAGAGCAGTGAACAAAATTTAAGATGCCTACAAAATCCAGAGTAAAGAAAGACCACAAAAAAAACCTATATTTGAAGACAACTGGAGGACCTAAGTTAGTTGGAGATGCTCATGTTGGAAAAAAGAAAAAATCTTCTGGTAAGCAAACAAAAGATTTTTTAAAGAACATATTCAAAAAAAGAAAAAATGTACAAAATGTCTGTACTGGAAAAAATGTTTTCAATAGAAAAGGAGAGGAAAAAATTGAGCATTTAGTTAATGCAAATATACCTTCTGCAACTAAAAAGATAAACTTAAACAGAAAAACAGCGTTTAAAGAGATACGTAGAAAAATGTTTCAGAGAAGAGTTATGTCCAATTTGATAAAGGATGTGAAGAAATATAAGCAAAAGGCTAAGTTTTATAAGAGAAAAAAAGAAATTGAAGCCATTGCAGCAAAGGCATTAGAATTAAAAAGGAAACTATTCATTTTAATTTTGATTAGGATGCGTACATTAGATAAAATGGTTAATGTACTGAAATCACAAAGCAAAAGGAAAAGAGTAGTGAACAGAACAAACTTTTGTAAAGTGTTTTTAGGAAAATGGATGCATAGTTCAAGTAGTGAACCTTTTTTTAATGAAGAGAGCTATTTTCAAAGTAATAGTTTGCTGCATGCAGTTGACACCAGAGGTCGTGCTTACGAAGTGAAAAATGGTTGCATAATGGAGAAGGAGATAATGGTTCCAAGAGATGAGGTACAAGTGATGGCGGATGAGGCTATGGGGAGACGTCCTAAAGCCCCAGTGTACACTTGGAATTGTAGTAGTATTTGCACTGTGCGTCAGGAATCTATTGATAAATTTCGTGAGTTTCTAAGAGAATATAGTAAAAAAAGTGTAAAACAGAAGATTAAGGTGCTTCAAAGTCTGGATCCATGCAGAGTGAGAGAGAATACTGGTTTGCAGGGTCATTCTCTGGCTTGTCTATCTAGAAAAGTGTGTAATAGTGTTTTCCATCATTTTAGGATGCTGGCTGCTCATCATACTGAAATGAGAAAGTTTGTGAGACGGTTGTATTTTGCTAAAAGTCCAGCAATAAAGTTAGTTGAATTGAATAGGGCTCTGTTCCGTGGATCGGTATCAGATGTAGAGAAGGTTGTTGATGAAATTCAGTTTTGTTACTTTGGTCCTGAACAAAACAGTGCAGAAAAGGACACAGTAAATGAGGAAGAAGTGGAAGAGAATGTAGAACCCTCTGTAAGTAAGACATTTAATGATCACATAACAAAATTTGCAATAATCTCTAATGAAAGACCAAATATTACTTGTATTTGTTGCCGCAGAACTCATTATAGAAAACAAACCAGGTATGTTGATCTCTATAGAAAAAGTGAAAATGAAGATAATTATAAGTGGAAGGATTTTGCCACATATATATTTCTTGAACATTGTTTTGAATTGGGTGAAGTTCAGCGTATTTGTAAATACTGTTATAATAAGTTAGAAGAAAATAGAATGCCGACCAGAGCTGTACATAATAATTTAGAATTGGATGCAATTCCTGCTGAACTTTCTGAATTAAATACATATGAGTCTATACTCATTCAATGTGTTCATCTGTTCCAGACCATAGTACGTATGGAGCCCAAAACTGGTAAATTACCTCCTTCAGATTTACTGAGAGGTTTAAAAGGTAGAGTGGTGTATTTGCCCTTGGATTTGAAAAAAAATATGGAAACTATTGATGCGGATACTTTGGAAACTGAACCATTAATTATTCTGGTTAATGGTGTACCTACAAAGAATAAGAAGATTTGGCAGGAGCTGGTAGATGTACGGAAAGTACAAAGAGCAAATTTGTATTTGAAAAGGAATAACAAATGGTATGAATCAATTTATATAGAAGAAGAAGAAGAAGAAGATTTACAAGAAGACACAGAAACACCAACTGGACAAATTGAAAAAGTGGACAAGTCAAAGGAAGAAGAAATTTATGAACATTTTAGCATACATCCTCTTCATTCAAAAGAAGTTATGGGAGACAATATTGATCTGTTTCAGATGAAGAAAGCAAAAGGAACTCCCGTGAGTGTATGGGAGGAGAGCTTGGAAGCTCGATCTTTTCCCCAGCTGTTTCCTACAGGAAAAGGAGGACGATACGATGAACGTCCAGAACAGATTCCAGCTTCTGAGTATCGGACTACAAGACTATATGCCGAAGATCCCAGATTTCGACAAAGTATTCCTTATTTGTTCCATCTTTTATTTGAAAGCGACTTGTCTGCACTGTCTTATGCAGTAAATCACATTTTAAAAAGTGGAGTACATTTACAAAATGTGTCTGCTAAGGATTTTATGGAGAAAGTGCAGCACCGAGATGATCATTTGGAAACACAACTGATCAATCTGATGGCTTGTCAGCGTGGGACAAATGAATATTGGTACCGACGTCATGGTGAATTAAAATGCATGTTACGGAATTTAGGAACACCAACATGGTTCGTTACTCTAAGCTGTGCTGAGTACGCTTGGGATGATTTACTGGATTTTCTACGAGAGGCAAATTCAAACATTAAAAACATCGAATACAAGACAGCAGGAGAACTGTGCTCATTGGATCCGGTTAATGTTTGCAGATATTTCAATCATAGATTTGAGGCTATGATGTCGTTCATCTGCAATAAAAAAAATCCACCTCTAGGAGAAGTAGTGGATTTCTTTTGGAGAAAAGAGTACCAGGCAAGAGGTGCTCCTCATATTCATATGCTGTTGTGGATCAAGGATGCCCCAAAGTTTGGAACAGATGCTGATGAAGCAGTGTTATCTTACATTGAAGAATATGCAACATGTGCTATACCAAAAAGCACAGAAGATAAAAAGTTAAAGGAGCAAGTTTTACGTTTCCAAAGTCATCGGTGTGGAAAATACTGTCGACGGAAATACAAGAGCAAAGATAAATACTACACTAAATGTCGATTTGGATTTCCTAGACCTGTTCTTTCAAATGGAAGAGTAAACAGTTTTATGTCATCTGTGAGACATACTATCACAAGAAAATCACCTAAGAATACCTACAACCTTAAAAGAAAAGAAGAATCAAAAAATATAAATGACTACAACCCAGTCATTTTATCCATGTGGAATGCTAACATGGATATACAGTATGTAGCTGACAATTCCATTGCTGTTGCTCGATATGTAACGTCTTACATTACGAAATCAGAAAAAACAGAATTGAAGGAAATGTGGGAAGAGATTTCTCACGAGAAGACTGTCAGTAAGAAGCTGTACAGTTTCAGTTTGAAGATGTTATCGCATCGAGAAATTGGATCCTACAAATGTTCAGATAGGTTATCTTCTACTCGAAATCAAGAAGAATAATTTGGGCAAGTTTAGACCTTGCAGCAATGAGAAATCGGGTACTGAAATCTGTTGGAGAAATTGAATATTTGGCCGAGAATGACCCAGAAAGTACAGATATTTTGAAATCAAACATGTTGGACACATATTACCCAAAGAGAAGTCATCATCTGGAGAACATGTGTCTGTATGAAGTGCTGCAGAACTACATTTATTCACGGAAAGCCGCAGAAGACATCAACAATGGAAAATATAAAGTCATTGGTGAGGAAGGATGTTTGGTGAAGCAAACAAAAGGAAGTTTGATAAATCACAGGAAGCTGAGTTGCGACACTACTGACAAAAAGGAATTTTACTACTTGGCTCTTTTACAGCTGTTTAAACCATGGCGTACAGAGGATGAACTACTGGGAGAATTTCAAAGCTATGAAGATTCTTTTAATGCTTGCAAAGACAGCATACAATGCAGTACATTCTCAACTTATCTGCAAATGTTAAATGAAGAAATTGAACAGGAAACTACAATTGCAGCAGAAGTAGCTAGAGACAGTTCTCAGGACAGCCAAAGTTCAGGAACACTCAGTCAAGATCCCCTAGGACAACCAATCGTTGAAAATGAAGCATCAATAGCCATGAATGAAGTGGAAACAGCTATGAATCAAGCTCAAGAAGAATTTATAGACTTACAAAATTTGGAAAGACAACTGAACGAAGAGCAGCAACAAATTTATGAAGAGATCAAAAACAAAATTGATCACGGATTTCTACATGAAAAAAAAGAGTGCTCATGCACATCATTTCATCCAATCAGGATGTATGTAAGCGGACAAGCTGGAACTGGAAAAAGTTTCCTTATAAAAGTCATCAGAAGCTACCTACAGCAAAAAACGGATTCTACTTTGTCTTGTGTGGTTACTGCTCCAACTGGGTTAGCAGCATATAACATAAAAGGAATCACTTTACATCGTTTGCTAATGTTACCAGTGGAGCATGAGAACAAAATACAATACAACAAGCTAACTGGAGAAGCATGCTTGGAAGTTTCAAGAGTATTGAAGAAGATGCAAGTTCTCATTATTGATGAGGTGAGCATGGTATCAAACTTAATGCTTGCCTTTGTGCATTTAAGAATGCAGCAAATTCTGAAGACAGACTATGACGTGTTATTTGGAGGAAAACACGTCATAGTTTTTGGAGATCTTTTGCAACTTACTCCAGTTAAAGGACAACCAGTGTTTAAAACTGTGACACATGAAGACACAAAGAAGTCATTGGGAAGCATCGGTAATGCAAATATTTGGTCCTTCTTTGAGTACAAGGAACTAACTACTAATATGAGGCAAGCAAACGATGAAGAATATGGAAGTATTCTGAAAGATATCAGAATTGGACTACTCACTGAAGCTGGCAAAAAAGCATTACAGAGTCGGCTGCTACATAATTTATTTCCAAAGGAAGAAATAGTTGCAGAGAAGATATACAAGAACATTGCAGAAAAGAAAAGTGTCATCTGCTTAATGCCAACTCTACGTGAATGCTCAATATTCAATGAGGAGCTTTTGAAATTGGAAAAGGAAGATATCAGGAAATTGGAAGCAGTGGACAAAATTGAGGATGGAAGAATTACTGTCACATTAACAGGCACACTGAAAAATAAATTGGATTCACTAGAGAAGAACATTTCCAAAACAGCTGGATTAGAAAAAAATCTATATGTTTGCATGAACTGTAGAGTATTTTTAAGGAGAAATTTGGATGTTGAAAAAGGTTTAGTTAATGGAGCTATGGGAAGAGTTGTGGGTTTTATTAATTATCAGAAAAAATATGGAATTGAATGTTTAAAAATAAAATTTGATCAGATAGAAGAAGTTAAAGACATTTGAAGTTGTTCAGTTCGTTTCATGCTTGTGAAAGATTTATATGTACGTAGGAAGCAGTTTCCGTTTTCTCTAGCATATGCTGTAACTATTCACAAGTCTCAAGGATTGACTGTAGATTGTGCATTTGTGAACATTGGTTCAACTGTGTTCAAAGAAGGTATGGCATATGTCACGAGTGAAAACATTATCAGGTTTATTCATGATAGACTTTGATGACTCAAAAGTTAGTGCTGATGCAAATTGTGTAAAGGAGTATAATAGATTAAGAAGAAGCTATGCTCCTCATTTAGGTCAGTATCCTGTGTTGGAGAAACGTGTAGTTTCTCGTAAAAGGAGAAATGAGAATATCTGTAATGAAGATGTAGAGAGGAGGAAAAAAAAGAGGAGTGATGTAATTGCAAGCAAAAAGAAAAAGGAAAATGAAGAACAGGTTGTAGGATGTCATTTTGAAAATAGCTCTGGTGTCAACTGCTACGCTAATGTAGTGCTGAATGTTGCATTTTATCTGGAAAGTGTGCAAGAGCAGATAATAGTAAATCAGGGAAAAAGATTCTGTTCTGAGTTGAGTCTCCTTTTTCAAAAGCTGAGTAATGATAAAACTCAAATAGAAAGTGCCACTGAAATTAGAAAACTTTTAGATGTATGTTCAGGACGAACACAGTTTTCTCAAAATGTACAGCAAGACGCACAGGAATTCTTGATGTTTTTTCTTCAGGTACTGGAAGAAGAAGGGGTTCCCATTAAAAATTTATTTGGTCTCTCTTATAAATGGGAACATAGTTGTGAAAACTGTTATAATATATGTGGCTCTAATGTTGATTCTGAAAGGTTTATTTATTTAACATTGCCAGAAAGTAAAACAGTCACTTTTGCTACATTAGTTAAAGATGCTAATCATAGCATGGAATGCAGTGAGTGTCAATCTGACATGTTTTCAACGTTAATTTTAAAGGAATACGGACAGTATGTAATTTTAATGATGCAACGCTGTAAAGCTGATGGTTCAAAATTAGATACTTTAATAAAGAAGTTTACAGGACAGCAATTATCAATTTCAGGAAAAACTTTTGTAACAGTTGCAATAATTTTCCATGATGGACCTACTGTAACTTCTGGACATTACACAGTTTATCTTAAATGTGAAAAAGGCTGGACACTGTGTAATGATTCCCAATTGATCTTTAAGCAACGTTTGCCTTTTGATTTAGCAAATTCCTATCTAATCTTCCTGAAACCTAAATTTTAGAGAGATTTGGCAACATCTGGACAAAACAATTTTACAATTTTATTGGATTACCAGTGGAATTTTCAAAAAAAATGATTTTACAAATTACCATTTGGCCTAATGGAAAGGTAACCAATTGTAATGTGGACTTTTTAAATTTTTAATGAAACTTTGGAATAACAAAAATTTTGACAAAATCGGTAACATCTGCACAATTTAAATTTTGGAATGTTATTGGATTGCCATTGGAAATTTATTCAAAAAAGATTTTTAAAATTACTATTTGGCCATGCGGAAAGGTAAACAATTCTATTGTGGACTTATTTAATTATTAATAAATCTTTCGGAAACCAAAATGTTACAGAGAATCGGTGAGATCTGTACAATTTAAACTTTAGTTTTTTATTGGATTAACATTGGAAATTTAATCAAAAAAGAATTTTAAAATTACTATTTGGCCTAAAGGAAATGGAACCAGATGTATTGTGGAGTTACTTGAGATATATTTTTGGGATTATACTTCTGAAACAAAAATATCAGACGGTATTTTAAAGAAATAAGTATTGATATTAGTTGATATTTTTTTAGAATATTATGCATTTCTATAATGTTATGTTTAAGTTAAAAGAGATTCTGGGCTTTTTTTATACAATCTGAGATTGTTATTTTTTTTTTTGCCCGCTGTTAAATGATGAATGCAATTGCTTTCTCAATTTATAGTGAAATGCAATATATTCTGAAAACAGCAAAAAAAAGGCAAATTTTTTTTTTGAAAAATATGTAAATATGTGTACTGTATTATAAAATGTTTTATTAAATATTAATACTTTTTTCTTTTTTTTCAGATTGAGATAGATAATTTTCGAAAACTAGAATCATTTTTAAAGCAATTAAAAAAAAATTTAAATGAATAAATATTTTTTTGAGTGGGTATGGTAAGTCAAAAATATCATGGTCCCTTTTTTCCACTTCTCCACAATCACATTTTCAGTTTTTCTTTGTAGTCTCTCAAGGACCTTGTAATGTGATAATTGATTTTTAGTGTTTTTTAAAAAAAATAATAATAATTACGCGTACCGTACGCGTACGGTAAAAAAAAAAAAAAAAAAAAGTTTTAAAAACATATACAAAAAATAGATGAAAGGTAAGGTTGGCTCTTAAAAGAGCCGTTGTGTTCATGCAGGGACAGAGGAAAGAAAGAATGGGAATATTAGACGGTACGACGTGCTGATCTATTTTATTGTTCACTAGGGAAATACTGGTCTCCCTATAACAAATTAGATCATGACAAGTGGCGCACCGTATTTCAACCCTCAGAAACCGAGGGTTAATTTCCTAAGGAGATGCTCCCCCCACAGATGAAGGGCTCACCTGACCTGCAGAAGAAGGACTCGGCACTGCAGATGATGGTCCAGGCTGAGCTGTTGTGGATGTGCTTGGTTGATTTACTGAAGGGTTACCTTCAGTAAGTCGAGCATGTGTCCTTCTGTGTACATCCTTAAGGTGTCTCATCATGGTGTGATTCCCGAAGGAATACTTCCTGTCGGGATTACCTCTTGAAAGTACACGGCCACACAGCTTACAAGTCACTAAGGGTGCATTTACCTTTTGCTGGCCCTCTGGAAAAGTAAAATACTCCCATATGAAAGAGGTCTTTTGTTTACTCGCTCTCTGCCTCAAGGTAGTGCTGCTAGCCTCACTCTCAGAAGGGCTCTGCTGTTCTGCCATCGTATCACAAAGACAACCCAGCTCCTTCTCCTAAGGGATAACAAGCAGAAATGAGGGGAATGGGTGTGGTGTAGGAGAGTTCTAGAGCTGAAAGTAGTTTCAACCAATCAAAAGTTGTGTTTCATGATCACATGACCAACCGTACGCTTACGGTGCGCTTACGGTGCGCTTACGGCAAAAGTACGCATGCGCGTAAAAAAGACACGCGCTCGCGCGCATGCGCATAACAGTCACTCCCCAACACTTCCGCGTAACGTGCGCGTGTAGCGTACACGCGTACGCGCCCCACGCGCAGTACGCGCGGCTACGCAAATTGCGTAACTATAAAAAAAAATATTTTCAAAGTTATACTAATATATCTTACCTGTTTGGTAAAAAAAAAAAAAAATCTTGCAATATTGCAGATTTTAAAGAAAAAAACCATAGTGTTTTAAGAGAATAAAAAGTTACAAAAAACTTGTTTTTTTTAAAAAAAAAAACACATTTAATATAAGAATTTATAAAAAACAAAAAAAAATAAAAATATGGGAATCACATATGTTATAGCTAAGAATTAGCATTTAAAAAACCAACAAATTCACTGAAAAAACCATGGGTTTCACACACGTTATAGTTAGAAATTAGCATTTAAAAAACCTTGCAAATTCACTGAAAAAACCATAGGTTTCACACATGTTATAGTTAGGAATTAGCATTTAAAAAACCTTGCAAATTCAGTGAAAAAAACCAAAGGTTTCACACATGTTATAGTTAGCTGGACATTTCACTCGTAAAAAACCAATGAAATTCCCCCGTTATAGTTAGTTCAGCTAACTATAACTCGCGCGCCCGCAATGCACTGCTGATGACGTCACATATTACATCACTCATGACATGGTCACTGACATCACTCATGACATCACTGATGACATCTCAAATGACATCACTGATGACATCACTGATGACATCATCCAGTGAATGTGTGTTTTTCTGAAAATTAAATATGTTTTATATATGTATATCTCAAGGTCAATGGAAGAATAAATGGGTATATAAGTGTCTAAATGGATGCTTTGTTTTTGAAAAATGTATTGTGTTACTGACTGATTAAGTGTATCATAGTGAATACATGGCTTACTGAATAATGTTTAAATATGAAAATATCTGTATCAGTCTCTCACTTTGTGTATAAGTGGCTGCATGGGTTGGTGAGTAGCTTCATGGGTGTCTATATAGGTTATTAGTTGTTTTTTTGAGTATCAGTCTGAGTGTCTGTATGGTTCGGTGGGGGGTATTATGTAGTGCATAGGTGCATGAATGAGTGATTCACTCTTTGTATGTGTTGAAGACAGCATGTGTGCAGGACTGTATGGGTGGATGAGTATGTGAATGGTTGTGTTAGTGAGTGAATGACTGTCTCAATAGTGTCTTTATGAGTAACTACATATGTTTTAAACTAGTATATGTGCCTATTGGTGTATATAAGTGAGTATATGTGAGAGTGAGAGATTGAAAGAGTTCCTGTATGAATAAGTATGTGTTTCTATAAGTGATTGTTTATAAGACTAAGTATGTGTAAGTTTCCGTAGAAGTAAGTGTGGTGGTGTGTGTATAACTGTATAAGCTAATAAATGTATGTTTGTTTCTTTATTAGCATGAGTGAGTATGTGTGAGTAACTCTATGGATGAGTGGCATTGTGTAACAGGATGTATAGGTGTATGAGTACATATGATGAGTGAGTGCATGTATGAGTGACTGTATAGGACTGTTGGTGAATGAGTGGATGTGTATGTGGTTCTTAGAATTACTTAAGAGGTTCTTGTAACTGGTATTGGTATGTCCATTGTTTTGAAAATTTCAGTCTCTATTTTTGAATGTGTGTATCAAAGGTTATATTAGGGGAAGAGGAGGTCTGCCACTCTATCACAAGGATGATGTCATCAGTGATGTCATCAGTGATGTCATTTGAGATGTCATCAATGATGTCATGAGTGATGTCAGTGACCATGTCATGAGTGATGTAATATGTGACGTCATCAGCAGTGCATTGCGGGCGCGCGAGTTATAGTTAGCTGAACTAACTATAACGGGGGAATTTCATTGGTTTTTTACGAGTGAAATGTCCAGCTAACTATAAATTGTGTGAAACCTTTGGTTTTTTCACTGAATTTGCAAGGTTTTTTAAATGCTAATTCCTAACTATAACATGTGTGAAACCTATGGTTTTTTCAGTGAATATATATATATTCACTGAAAAAACCATAGGTTTCAGGCACGTTATAGTTAGGAATTAGCATTTAAAAAACCTTAGAAATACACTGAAAAAAACATAGGTTTCAGGGGCGTTATAGTTAGCTGGACTTTTCACTCCTACAAAACCATTGAAATTCCCCCATTATAGTTAGTTCAGCTAACTATAACTTGCGCGCCTACAATGCACTGCTGATGACGTCACATATTACACCACTCATGACATAGTCAGTGACATCACTCATGACATCACTGATGACATCTCAAATGACATCACTGATGACATCACTGATGACATCATCCAGTGAATGTATGTTTTTCTGAAAATTACATATGTTTTATATATGTATATCTCAAGGTTGATGGAAGAATAAATGGGTATATAAGTGTCTAAATGGTTGATTTGTTTGTGAAAAATTGATTGTATAACTGACTGATTAAGTGTATCTTAGTGAATACATTGCTTAGTGAGTAATGTTTAAATATGTAAATATCTGTATCAGTCTCTCACTTTGTGTATAAGTGGCTGCATGGGTTGGTGAGTAGCTACATGAGTGTCTATATAGGTTATTAGTTGTTTTTTTGAGTATCAGTATGAGTGTCTGAGTGTCTGTATGGTTCGGTGTTGGGTATTACGTAGTGCATAGGTGCATGAATGAGTGACTCACTGTTTGTGTTGAAGACAGCATGTGTGCAGGACTGTATGGGCGGATGAGTGTCTGCATGGGTGTGTTAGTGAGTGAATGACTGTCTCAATAGTGTCTTTATGAGTAACTACATATGTTTTAAACTAGTATATGTGACTATTGGTGTATATAAGTGAGTATATGTGAGAGTGAGAGATTGAAAGAGTTCCTGTATGAATAAGTATGTGTTTCTATAAGTGATTGTTTAAAAGACTAAGTATGTGTAAGTTTCTGTAGAAGTAAGTGTGGTGGTGTGTGTATAACTGTATATGCAAGTAAATGGATGTTTGATTCTTTATTAGCATGAGTGACTATGTGTGTGAGTAACTCTATGGATGAGTGGCATTGTGTAACAGGATGTATAGGTGTATGAGTACATATGATGAGCGAGTACATGTATGAGTGACTGTATAGGACTGTTGGTGAATGAGTGGATGTGTATGTGGATCTTAGAATTACTGAATAGGTTGTTGTAACTGATATTGGAATGTCCATTGTTTTGAAAATGTTAGTTTCTATTTTTGAATGTGTGTATCAAAGGTTATATTAGGGGGAGAGGAGGTCTGCCACTCTATCAGCAAGGATGATGTCATCAGCGATGTCATTTGAGATGTCATCAGTGATGTGATGAGTGATGTCACTGACCATGTCATGAGTGATGTAATATGTGACGTCATCAGCAGTGCATTGTGGGCGCGTGAGTTATAGTTAGCTGAACTAACTATAACGGGGGAATTTCAATGGTTTTGTACGAGTGAAAAGTCCAGCTAACTATAACGCCGCTGAAACCTATTGTTTTTTCAGTGAATTTCTAAGGTTTTTTAAATGCTAATTCCTAACTATAACGTGCCTGAAACCTATGGTTTTTTCAGTGAATTTCAAAGGTTTTTTAAATGCTAATTTCTAACTATGCCTACAGAGATAGGACATGTGAAGAAAGAAGAAAAAACGCACAGAAAGAAAAAAAAGAAATGCAGAAAGAAGCAACAGAAGTCCTCAAAGACGAAGAAAAGTGCAGGAAGAAGGATAACGTGCAGAAAGAACAAACAGAAGAGCAGAACGAAGCCTTGTTGCAAAATCATCCTGTACCCTCAACTTTTTCAGACAGATACTGGTGGTAACTGAGTCTGGCTAACCAGTCCTAGAGCCAGTGCTATGTTAAAAGACTCTCAGAATACAGTGAAACCACCTACATACACTAGGGAACACTATGCGTTGGGATCACCGTGTGATTAGCATGACCTCCTCTGTAAGCCCCTAGTATATAATAGGGTAGGGGATTAAAACTACCTCTTAAAACGCGCCACAGGGCGTTTTTGCACACGTCACCTCAGGCCATATCCCCTCACTTCCCCACTGTGTAAACACGCCCTGTGGCTGTTTTAAGTTGGGAGATTAAGTCCCCTTGAATCCTGAGGGTCCCTAGGGTCCAACTAGACCACTAGGTACCTCCAGTAAGCGCCACAGAGCTGCGTTGCAGAGAGATGTAAAAAGGGGCACGGCCTAGACCACCTCTCTGCAACGCAGCGCAGTGGCGCTTACTGGAAGCACCTGGTGGGATGTGTAATACTTTTTATTTTACTCTCTGGAAAGTAGACGAACCTCACTTGAGAGTCACAGCGTGCTCCTGCCTGAGCCCAATGCTGTGTTACACCCACCAGTGCCCGCCGAGTGCCTCACACCTCTGTGTTGTATTTCACCAGCTAGTGCGTATGCTATGACACTCTCTAGCCCATGTGCACTGTAACACCACCCCGTGAATATGTCATGCCACACTTGCCTTCACACGGGTTATATTGCCCCATCTAACGTGCCTTCCTCGATGCCTATGTTATAACGCACAGTGCTATGCCATACATATTACAATCTGGGATCCATATCTTTGTCACAGTGTGGAAATTTAGCTTGTAACTGAACATTATCTGCGCCATCTTGCCTCTCCCCAGCGCCACGCACAGCGAACGCACGGCCGCCATTTTAGGCACCCTGGTCTCTCCCTGCTCGTTGCCGATCGCCAGCGCGTCCCCCTGGCGCTGCAAGCATCCCCCGCGCGCCGGCCACCCCCGCTCTCTCTCATACTCGGGCCATAAACCCTCTCCTTCTGCGCGACCCTGCCATGGAATCGCACCCCGTGCCTGACCAGCACCTCCTTTCATCCCATACATGGTCATACATCCTTCCTGATAACCACCCATCCTCCGCGCCCCGATTGTCCGAACCAATCCCAGGTCATCACCTAGCCCTGCGGATGCAGTTTATTGCCCCTACTGCAAGGAAAACACCCCACATCAAAGGGATTACAGCAGATCAAGGCCCCCACCCCCTGAGACCCGACCGGTTGCACACACCCACGGGAATTGGCGGAATGTCCAGCTGTGTGATAGCCATCTCCTACTGTGGGAGGGGTGGGGACTTCCACTGAAGATATGTGTGGGAACGAGCTCGAAGTGGGGATTCCGAGGAAGTTCTTTCTTGTATCAAGACAATCTCAAGAATGTGCCATGTGTGATAAACCTGCAATAAAGTCATAAACCTGTGTATAAGAGGCCAGGCCTCAGAGATACAGTTAGAGCACCTCGTGACGATACCTTGCTGTCTGATCTGATGTGTTCTGCTCCGACGGAATAAAAACTTTGTTTCCTGCCTTCCAGTCTCCGGCGCCTGCCTCTTTCATTGGTAAATTATCGAGTGGTATGAGAGGCGATTACCGCCGGGCAATACTTGAAAGGTTATCGACTGAAACTGCCGCTACCATTTAACAATTGGCGTCCCAAGCGTGGGGCCCATCAGCGACACGTGGATACAGTGGGAGAGGTCCCGACGACAGAGTGAACGACTGCAACGATCGGGAGAGCTCCTGCCCGATAGACCCTCGTCTGGCAGCCGATCATCCGAACTTCACTGGTTCCGAGCAGACCTCTCTCGAGTGATCTACGGTCCTGACTGGGAACCATCAGGAGTGCTGCGGCAAATACGGAGAGTAGAGGACGATCGGGCGCTGGAGGCGGAAGACGAGAAACTGTCCACGCGGTCTGGGTAAGGTCGTGAAACACGACAAATTGCGAAACGATTGATTAATTGATTGAAAATACTAGTATTACTTATTGATTGTTCTCTTTGAGATATTCGCTGTCTACAAACGGGGAGGAGTAGAAATACTCTCTCTTTCTCCCTTTGCAGATAGTGAAGGGTAGGTAACGCAGACTTTTGTCCCCGTTGTAACCCGTCGTGCCTATCTTTATCTCCCCACTGATTGATTGTCCGAACATTGATTGTTTTGAAGAATAGTGCTCTTTGAGATATTCTCTGTTTGCAAATAACGTAGAATAGAAATTTTCTGTCTAGTCTTTGCAAATAGTGAAGGGTAGGTAACGCAGACTTTTGTCCCCATTGTAACCCGTCGTGCCTATCTTGATCTCCCCATTGATTGATTGATTGTCCGAACACTAGTTGTTCGATATTGGTTCTTTGGAGGTATTCTCTGCTTACAAATAACGAGGAATAGAGATATTCTGTCTAGTCTTTGCAAGCAGTGAAAAGATAGGTAGTGATGACTTTTGTTTTGTCCCCGTTGTAACCCGTCATGCCTATCTTCTCCCCACTGATTGGTAGTTGGTTCTGCCCGGACCGCTTATTAGAGGTGAACCATCCGGCTCCACTGGAGGGCACCCCTAATAAGGACATGTTCACTAAATATGGACTAGTCGCCGTAGCTTATAGCAAGCTATGGCATAAAATATACAAAGGGGGACCCCGAGAGTCAGTGGCCACTGGTGGGATCCTTTTTGACCCTACAAAACTAAAGAAACGCTAGGAAATAGCCCTTTGTGGGTTATATGAAACTAGGGGAAGGAGCCAAGCTCACGGTCAAGACGGCCACGAGGTAGCTCGGCTCCGTCGCTCTCGCTGCCTAAACATGTCTGCCCTACCACCCACCCCGCCCAGTAAACACGACAAAAATCTCACACAACCAGAAGCCTGCTGATACCCACCATCGACGTCACCGAACTGGACTAGGATCACGCACAAATTGGACTATGCCATTTTCCGATTACACAGTAACTAGATTGCAAATATGTACAACACTCCAACAAAGTAGTATGATTAAAACATTTTAATAACTTATAGGTATAATAACATTCCGACAAGGTGAACAAGTTAAAACACGTTTTAAACAACTATTTACATGACAATCTGCTGCGACCTCCATCCCAAAGCATTTACGTCCGCGTGACACCGTCCTCGCCTCTCCTTCCTCGAAGTTGCAACATTGGCCTGTTTTGGGCGGTCCTTTTAGTTGGCTTTGGGCTATAAAAGCCATGCAAAAAATCCATCGACATCAGTGGCGGACAACTGTGCGAATAGGCCGGAAGCTACATACGGCGTCAAGACCCTGGCAACGACGAGGTGGGGCCTGCCACGTTGTGCCGATCTTCCCATTCTCTTCTTCTTCCTTCAACAACGAAGGGTGCCCTGGTGGGGGGAAGCGACGCGGACGGGCCTCCCCCGTCTCCCCAGGTGGAGGCTCACCAGCAGATGAGGGCACCCCAACCGTCTCTTTCACCGACCAGCTGAGTTGCACCCCGCCGTTTCTTTCACCGGCCAGCTGAGTTACACCCAGCCATCTCACTCGCCGCCCAGATGAGTGGGCGCCCCTACACTCACCGACCGGCTGCAACGGGACAGCCATTCAAGTCTTGCCTGCCGGGTGGCCGCTCAGGCGCAGATCCACTAAGATTGCCATTAGCGTTTCACCCGAGAAATGGGCCCCCGCGGCCGAGGGATCGAGGGACCCACCCCGGTGGCTGTAACGAAGAGCTGCTGCTGCTGCTGCCTTTGGACTCCGGCGGTCGGTTCTTCGGATCCAGGCCTAGCCCACCGTGAGACGGCCCTGGACTCGGAGGCTTGTCTGCTCGGGCATGGGCCCCACCCCTTGAAAAACACCCTCTCAGCTTTGCAGGTTCAGCGGGAGTCATTGACATTCGACTCCCGTGGGCCTCCGGTGGGGACAATCGCCGCTATTTTTCTTGGTTATTCCACGTTAACTTGTCCTTGCCCCGGGCAGCAGCCATCTCGCCTCCGTTTGGTGTCGTTAAAGAAAGACTGATTCAGGGCGACGGCGGAAGAACCCGCCTGCTGTCCCGCCCCAAGGACGAACCACGGCATTACTACAAGACCGTGGTGACGCCATGCTGACGCAAGCTGACGCTGATGAAAAACTCTCGAACTACCGAAGGGGATTCTGGTCCGGCAGCTAGTTAGTGGAAAGACGTATAATTGTGCACTGAACCCACCCGACCTCGCCCCAAAATGGCGCCGAGACGCCTCTCACACCGTGGCCGGCCTGAACGGTTGTAGGCCCGTATTTGTATACTGACATTGTTTTAAATAAAGGGCTTCTGAATGGAATTACGGAATCAGTGTCATGACAAATCATCTAGGTTGGTAAAGGTTTTCTTTTGAATAAATGATTGTTACTCCCAAGCAATAGAAAACAGATAATGCAGACCCCATTTGCCTGAATCTTTTTGATTAACGGAATTTGTACCCGTCACACCTGTCTTTTTCCAGCTTCAGCTCAACATTCTGTGATTCTGGTCAAATCATTTAATCTCCCCATGTCTACAACCAAAATGAATTTGATCTTGTGTGATGTAACCAATGCTCATGTAAAGCACTCCAATACCTGACAAGTCTGCACTATATAAAACTGCAAATACACAAAAAATAAGTGTTTTGCACACACTTCTGTCATTGGGCTACATGTGGTCTACATCTGGGTGATATTTGTGCTGCATTTGGGCTCTTTTGTCTCTGGTGGGCATCTTGGGAGATTTATTTGTTATGAAGTTTCCTAATTTCCTCATTTACTGCAGTCTCCTCAGGAGGAAATGCTTTCAGTTTTTTACTTTGATTCCATCAAGAAGGTATTCAGATATGTCACACATTGCCATAAATTCTGAATGTTAGCACTCTAGTTGCTCATTAGATCACTGTAGTAAAGCTACTGCTCACCAGGGAAGTCTGCTGCTGCTATTAAGAGTGCATGTTTCAGTCTGCATGTCAGAATTTTTTTATGAAATAGAAGAGGATTTGAGAAGTCAAATTGTGCCCTTATTTTTCTTTCTGCAGAACTAATCATAATTTCTATGGCAAAATGAACCCCCTCATTTTGTTCCTTTGTAAATTAAATGTTTTAAGTGTTACCACTTTATTCCAATCAAGATGGCTTCAGGTGTGCCATTCTTTTGTCATAAGTAAGACTGTTAGCGCTCTAGTTGTTCGCTAGAACACTCTGGGACATTCAGTAATTGGGCTATACTTGGGCTACATCTGGGTGATATTTGGGCTACATTTGGGCTCTTTTGTCTCTGGTGGCCATCTTGGGAGATTTATTTGTTATGAAGTTTCCTAATTTCCTGCAGTCTCCTCAGTAGGAAATACTTTCAGTGTTTTACTTTGGTTTCATCAAGAAGGCATTCAGATGTGTCACACATTTGCCATAAATTTTGAATGTTAGCACTCTAGTTGCTCTTTAGATCACTGTAGTAAAGCTACTGCTCACCAGGGAAGTCTGCTGCTGGTATTCAAAGTGCATGTGGAGAGGTGTGGCTCACTGGTTAGAGGTGGCAGATCCGTAAGCAGAGAATCGGCCAGGGACGAGGGTTCAATTCCCGACGTGGCAGGGTCGAAGACCTCGGTCAAAACGGACTTGATAATTCTCGCCTTGGTACCTACTCTAACCAGGAACACACTCGGCAACTCTGGGCATTAAGCTTGCCTCATCTCAACAACAGCCCACCACAGACGCTGGGGATGCCTGGTTTCACCTTGGAGATACCCAGAAAGGGACCATCTCACAGGGATAGCCAGGACGGGTTCCCCAGCGGTCTATAGCGCCGGGACACTTCCGAGTAGCTGTGCGCTGTATAAATGAAAATAACATAACATGTTTCCGTCTGCATGTCAGAATGTTTTTATGAAATAGAAGAGGGTGTGAGAAGTCAAAATGTGCCCTAATTTTTCTTTCTGCAGCACCAATCATAATTTCTATGGCAAAATGAACCCCCTCATTTTGTTCCTTTGTAAATTAAATGTTTTAAGTGTTACCACTTTATTCCAATCAAGATGGCTTCAGGTGTGCCATACTTTTGTCATAAGTAATACTGTCAGCGCTCTAGTTGTTCGTTAGAACACTCTGGGACATTCTGTCATTGGGCTATACTTGGTCTACATCTGGGTGATATTTGGGCTACATTTGGGCTCTTTTGTCTCTGGTGGCCATTTTGGGAGACTTATTTGTTATGATGTTTCCTAATTTCCTCATTTACTACAGTCTCCTCAGTAGGAAATACTTTCAGTTTTTTACTTTGATTCCATCAAGAAGACATTCAGATGTGTCACACATTTGCCATAAATTCAAAATGTTAGCACTCTAGTTGCTTATTATATCACAGTGGTAAAGCTACTGCTCACCAGGGAAGTCTGCTGCTGGTATTGAAAGTGCATGTTTCAGTCTGCATGTCAGAATTTTTTAATGAAATAGAAGAGGATTTGAGAAGTCACTCAAAATGTGCCCTCATTTTTCTTTCTGCAGCACTAATCATACTTTCTATGGCAAAATGAACCCCCTCGTTTTGTTCCTTTTTAAATTAAATGTTTTAAGAGTTACCACTTTATTCCAACCAAGATGGCTTCACGTGTGCCATACGTTTGTCATAAGTAGGACTGTTAGCGCTCTAGTTGTTCTTTAGAACCCTCTGGGAAGCTGCAGTAGAACACAAAGGAATCAACTGACAGTCTCTGCCCTTGTTGGATGTACATGTTTTACTGAGAATGTCAGACTTCATTCTCACATGACTGAGAAAGATAATGTGAATTTACAGAAAATATGCTCTCAGTTTAGCTTATTGATCACCTTCCAAACCTCTGTGGAAAAAGCATGAGAAAATAGTTTTCTCTCAAACATGATTCATGATATCACAGCAGAAGGCTTTTTCACGTGGTGAAATCACCTTAGAACACACCACAATTCCTAAAATGAGTATGGTACCATCAACAAATGATTTATAATGTAACTAAAGTCTTAAAACCTTCTATTAACTGCAATGCTTTTTAATGAGGTGCTATCATATATATTGGTCCCGAGATGGCTGCCAACACTTCTTGGATGAAGTGCTGACAGCCAATCAGATCTCACGGTGAGATGTGTAGTTAGGCACCGCCCAGATATATATGTGATTTTACTTTTGATTTTCTCAGGAACTACTGAACAGATTGACACCATATATGCAAAAGGCACATGCCTGACCTGAGGACTACCTCTTTGCCAAATTTCAAGTAATTCTGTTCAGCCGTTCGGGCTGTACCTTCGACTAAAGGTCCTATGGGAAAATGCATTGGGAAAACGCGTTTTGGGACCCCCCTTTTTTCTCAGCCCCCGCTTGACGAATCACCCCGAGACTTTCAGGGTAGGAGCTGAGCGGAGCGCCCCATTAGTTTTGAAAATTTCACGAAGTAATGCTCTTAATTAACGTGTGGGCCCTAGAATCCGCAAGCTGATAGGCTAACACCCGTCCAATCATCTCTCCATATTCGTACTGTCGTAGTCTTGATTCATGATATTGACTAGCAATTTTCTCCCTCATCTCGCGAGTGGTCTTTGCTCTCGCCATTACAAGTTGCTGATAGATATCAGCTTCTCGAGGATCTCTTTTTAATATTGCTAAAGTGTGGCGCTGTTCTAATTCCAAGCACTCCCTTCTCCCGGCTTCTGCAAGCCGTGCTCTAACCTTGTTTTGACGAAATAGATACTGTTGGGTAATACCCCGAATGTATGCCTTAAGACTATCCCAGACCATAGACCATGGAGCAGTATGGGCATTAGTATCTATAAATTCCACAATCTGACCTTGCATGAGTTGAATATAGTCATGGTTTTTAAGCAAAATTTTAGGAAATGTAAAACCCCTCGCCTCAAACGGTGTTTGGGATCCAAGAAATAATGAGACTAACAAAGGATTGTGATCTGACGTAATTTTTTGACAGACCTCAATGCTAGAACCTACTAGCCTAAAAAAGTTGACAAACACCATATCTATCCTAGAATATTGACGATGTGGTTATGAGAAATATGTAAAACCGTTAGCTAATGGGTAGATTGCCCGCCATAGATCAGCCAATTGATGTATACGCAAAAGATCTTTGATAGCCGCTCGGGTTGATACCATTCTTACCCGACCTAACACATTTGAAGAGTCTAGTTTCTGATCTAAAACGCAATTGAAGTCTCCCATAAGCAAAAGTTCACCATCCCAGCCCAGCAACTCTGTGTTTAAAAAAGAGATGTCCGTAGGGCAATCGCTGTTCGGGCCATAAACCACACAAATTGTGATTTTGTGTCCGAGGACCAAAAGTTGCGCAATAACCCATCTCCCCCTTTTATCGCTGAGTGAGCGTAATAAAATATATTTTGTGTTTCGTGCTTGCAAAAGCGCGACCCCTCGTATTGAAACCGTCTGGGAGGTACAAATTATCAGCTCAAATCCCATTGGCTTAAAAAAATTGCGGTCCTTGAAAGCCAAATGGGTCTCTGTTAGGGCAACAATCTGTGGTTGATATGCTTTTAGTTCCTCGGAGACTAATTGACGTTTAATAGATGAGTTCAACCCAGCCACATTCCAGCACATTATTCGAACTCTGGACATTTTCTGAAGGAAATTATTCTTAACCACAATCCTTCCATTCCACAATCTTGAAGCATAATTCCACTATAGATTTTAACACTCCTTTGGCTTGTTTTCATTTTTACCCCCCCTGCCCCACCCCCTACCCCACCCCCCTACCCCTACCTGAGCCCACCCCCCCCAAAACCCTGTATCTATGAAAAGGAATCACCCCTTAACCCAGCTGTCAAGAAGACAGCAACTCACCTAGGCACACCCCCCACAAGGGAAAAGCCCCCCCCCCTCCTCCAACCAGCAGTGTCTCTAAATACATAGAAAAAGAAAACAGTGCAATACTACACCCACCTTGCCATACTAGATGAATCACAAATAAATCACAATACATTAGTTATCAGATTCCCAAGAGCATAGCGTAGTATACAATTAAGCATACAAACACGTAGCAGCTACTATCGCCATTAAAGACTCCCCCCATAATTTTTTGGGTAATTGTTGCCATCTAGATAGACTAATCTTTGCCTCTTGTTCATTGAAAAAAATGTGTGAACGCCCATCCTTGATCACTTTGAGCCGAGCAGGATCTTGTAGAAATACGGATGCACCGACAGCCTTGAAGGAGTCCATAAGCTGCCGTAGCTGCCACCTTCTATCCATGGTTTGTTTGCAAAGATCAGAACGAACAAAAATAGATAGTGAATCAAACTGTACTGGGGTCGTAGGTCGAGCTTTAAAAAAAATGGCCTGTCTCAATAAAAAATTCCCAATACACACCAAAAATGGACGAGGAAATTTTGAGGGTCGAGAGGGATTAGCCGTTAAGGGGAGCCAATGTGCTCTTTGGATTTGTGTGTCCATATCCCAATCAGCAATATCTGGGAATATCTTAGAAAAGAGATTAACGATAAACCCCTTAGCATCAGCGCCCTCTCTTCCTTCGGGTACCCCAAAAACCCTCAAGTTCTGACGTCTTTGACGATTTTCTAAGTCCTCGACCTTAGATTGCATTGTATTCATCCACTGATCATGGACCTTGATTGAGGCACAGGCAGCAGCATTAACCTCCTCCACTTCGGCGACCCGCTGTTGAAGGTCTAGTACTTCAGTGGTCAAGTTTGAAACCTTTGTAGCGACCTCCTCCAGTGCCGATTTGATCTCCTGTCTATCCGCTCTGGCCTGCTGGAAGTAGTGCTGTGTCTCCTCGTGCTGAGTTGCCAACACAGAGAGCACTGTAGTTAGAATACAAAACTACCTTGGGATTTGAGACTTTGCATCTGTGTTTCTTAGCTGACTCAAGAATAGCTGCCGGGTCCACAGGTGTCAAGGATACAAGACCCTGAGGGCCGGGGTTAAGAGAGGTCTGCTGTTTCCCACTAATGCTGATTAAATCATGCCTTTCTTGTAGTATATCGATGGATAGTGCCGGGTTTAATAGAAAGGGAGTTTGAGTAATGGGAGTCAAGGAAGTCTCTGTGCTTTCCAGGCTAATAAAGGGTGCTACATCATCAGCCGTGTTGTCGCTATCTTGCGCCATCGGGGCGTGACCTTCTTCCACCACTATCGGTTGCTCAATGGGGGTAGTAGGGGCAGATCTTGATCTCTCGGACCGTATTACCTGTCTGATTGTTGGATTATCCTGCCCTGCAGTAAGACCTATGTTGGATAATCGAGCAACAAGGTTTTTCACTTCGCCCTTCGAAGACACCCATTTACGTAAGGGGCTTGCTCCCAAGTCCTTCTTCTTGGTGTCATTGACAACAGATCTTGAAGAGCCCTTGCCCCGATGGCAGCGCCAACACTTTGTAGTTTCCCGTGACCTCGACCCCTTCCACCCCTGCTACCAGCCCCACAAAATGTACCACTTTTGGTTTTAGAAATTTTTGACGGGCCGGCTGAAGTTGGGGCTTGGTTCGAAGGGTTGCTCATTCCTCCCAGCACATCTTGTGGCTCTGTCTGCTCGGACAGCACAGTTTCAGCAGTTTCGGCAGGTTCAGCCGCACAGTCCGAGGTAAGATCGTGGGATAAAGAAAAAGAATTCAAAATCGCGTTCTCGACATTCCCAGGTGATAAGCCATCAGTCTCTGAGAGGTAATCTGTACTAAATGGGTGAAGAGACAAACCATCCTTCCCAACCTCTCCGACATTCTTAGCCATCCGACACTCAACTGCAGCGTTGAGTACCTCGGCTATTGGAAAACCCGGAGTGGAAGTCTCTGTGCCAAAAGCCTGGAGCAAAACAGAGGCTTGCCCAGATTTAAAAAAATGCATGATTGGTTTGCCAAGATTGCTTGCATTAGTGTTTGGTGAGGCATTCACATGAGCGCTATCGCTAACACGGCCCCCCCTAATTTGACTGAGTACCTGGGTAGGGCTGTGCTGGTTGCTGCTTACTGTTGTTGTTGGCTCCTCCTCACCATCAAGGACCACCGTTGCAGCTACTGGCGGAGCGACGGTTTCACCAACATGCTCACCCCGGGCTCGTCGATTACTCCTAGGGGGGGCCATCCCGGTACCGTAAAAATTCTCACCGGGCTTTGTATTGAAACGCGGCATAGCGGGTCCGGAGCCTGAACGCCACCTTGCACTACGAACATCAAGAACTGCTCTGCTTGCTTGCGCGAGGCGGCACATCAGGTAAGGAGCCTCTCTACCGCCGTCACATAATCCTCATAGCCTTCTTAGTTAAGCTCATGTTTTGAAAATCGAGCGTTAGGAAGCTTCATCCCGGCAACTAACGATCGCTTAATCCAATTCAGCGCGGCAAAGCAGGGCGGAATCCCTTGGTCAGAGCGGCGAAGGGGAGCTTCGGTAAGGCATCCTACGGCAGCGAACAGCCGTCCGCCATCTTCCTTTTCCTGGTAACTCTTAAAACATTTAATTTAAAAAGGAACAAAATGAGGGGGTTCATTTCGCCATAGAAAGTATGATTAGTGCTGCAGAACGAAAAATTAGGGCACATTTTGAGTGACTTCTCAAATCCTCTTCTATTTCATTAAAAAATTCTGACATGCAGACTGAAACATGCACTTTCAATACCAGCAGCAGACTTCCCTGGTGAGCAGTAGCTTTACTACAGTGATCTAATAAGCAACTAGAGTGCTAACATTCTGAATTTATGGCAAATGTGTGACACATCTGAATGCCTTCTTAATGGAATCAAAGTAAAAAACTGAAAGTTTTTCCTACTGAGGAGACTGTATTAAATGAGGAAATTAGGAAACATCATAACAAATAGGTCTCCCAAAATGGCCACCAGAGACAAAAGAGCCCAAATGTAGCCCAAATATCACCCAGATCAAGCCCAAGTATAGCCCAATGACAGAATGTCCCAGAGTGTTCTAACGAACAACTAGAGCGCTAACAGTCTTACTTATGACAAAAGTATGGCGCACCTGAAGCCATCTTGATTGTAATAAAGTGGTAGCACTTAAAACATTTAATTTACAAAGGAACAAAATGAGGGGGTTCATTTTGCCATAGAAATTATGATTACTTCTGCAGAAAAAAAAATTAGGGCACATTTTGACTTCTCAAATCCTCTTCTATTTCATAAACAAATTCTGACATGCAGACTGACACATGCACTTTGAATGCCAGCAGCAGACTTCCCTGGTGAGCAGTAGTTTTACTACAGAGATCTAATGAGCAACTAGAGTGCTAACATTCAGAATTTATGGCAAATGTGTGACATATCTGAATGCCTTCTTGATGGAACCAAAAGAAAAAACTGAAAGTATTCCCACTGAGGAGACTGCAGTAAATGAGGAAATTAGGAAACTTCATAACAAATAAATCTCCCAAGATGGCCACCAGAGACAAAAGAGCCCAAATGTAGCCCAAATATCACCCAGATGTAGCCCAAGTATAGCCCGATGACAGAATGTCCCAGAGTGTTCTTAAGAACAACTAGAGCGCTTACTGTCTTACTTATGACAAAAGTATGGCTCACTTGAAGCAATCTTGATTGGAATAAACAGGTAACACTTAAAACTTCATAACAAATAAATCTCCCAAGATGGCCACCAGAGACAAAAGAGCCCAAATGCAGCACAAATATCACCCAGATGTAGCCCAAATGTAGCCCATTGACAGAAGTGTGCAAAACACTTATTTTTTGTGTATTTCCAGTTTTATATAGTGCAGACTTGTCAGGTATTGGAGTGCTTTACATGAGCATTGGTTACATCACACAAGATCAAATTCATTTTGGTTGTAGACATGGGGAGACTAAGTGATTTGACCAGAATCACAGAATGTTGAGCTGAAGCAGAAACTCCAACCTGGTTCCCCAGTTGCAAAGTCTGCAGCTCTGGAAGTAACACCACATCCTCTCGCCAAGGTGCAACATTTAATCAAGTGGTCAACTGGATAAAAAAACATAAAGATTACAAATAATTTAAAAGTTCTTTGTCGCTATTTGAAAACTCAGAAAATATGTCCTCATTTTAGTTTTTTAGAGCACTAACCATAATTGTGATGCAAATAAGACCCTCTCATATATGTAATTTCTAAAGGAAATACTCTAGGTATTACAGTTTTGATTTCATCAAGATGACGGCAGGCGTTCCACACTTGTGTAATAAATATAGAATGTTAGCAATCTAGTTGTTCATTGGGATACTGTTGAGAGGCAGAGGCCAGGGGTACGGACTCTGAAAATTGAAGGCAGGTAGGAGAGTACAGAGGCAACAATTTGACCACAATGGGCAGGCAGGAAGGGCAGTGGCAGCACAACAGACTATGGAGGGCAGTGGAAAGGGGGGCAGGAGCAACAAACCAACAATACAGGACTGGCAAGAGAGGCTGTGGCAATATAATAGACCATTGTGGACAGATGGAAGAGGCAGTGGTAGTACAACCATACATGCCAACAGACCCGTTTCAGCCAGGAAACGTCCAATGTTTTTAAGCTCAAATGGGCTTTATTTGATCTGTCTCCTGTCTACAATCTCCTCTTTTTCAATGTAACTCAAAGGGGAAAATCAATACCCCAGTTTTTTTCAAAACCTCCCTCTTACCAAGTTCAAAATGTTCGCAAGTATGGTACATTGGATCATGGAAGGAAATGGGGTAGGGACATGGACTTGGATAACAGAGGACAGGAGGGACATGGAGAGGTGCACCAAACTGACCCTGCAGGGCAGGCATCAGGGTTTGCAGCAGCACAATACACCACACAGGGCATGCAGGACGGGAGTGCAGCACAACAATCCATAGAAAGCAAGAGGGAGGGGACAGGACCATGCACATGGACAACAGAGAACAGTGGGGCAAGAGGCAATGGTAGCTAGCTGACCATAATGGGCAGACAGGAGAGAAAGCTGCAGCATAACAGACCATAAATGGCGGAGAGACGGATCAGGGGCATTACAATGGAACAGACAAGCCAGGAGGGAGGGAATAGGGGTCTGCACATGGAAACAGAGGGCTGGGGGCAAGGGGGCAGGGCAGGAGCAGCAAGATGACCATGGAGATCAGGCAGGATGGGCACTAGAAACAAGACACACCATGGAGAGCAACAATGAGACTATGATGGCATACACACAGACCATGGAGGGAAGGTGGGAGGGGGTCAGGGGCAGCTAGCTGACCACACAGGGAAGGTGGGAGGGGCCATGGCAGCACAGAAGACCATGCATGGCAAGCGAGAGGGTTAGTGGCAGCACAATGGCTATGATGGGCAGGAAGGAGGGTGCAGGGGCATGCTCAAAGGACCATGGAGGATAGAAGGGAGGGTCAGGACCTGGCACAGACAAGAGAGTTCAGGGGAAGCGGCTTCTCAACAGACCGCGCGGGGCAGGCAGGAGGAGCAGTTGCAGCACAACAGACCAGGGAGTGCAGAAGGGTGTGGCAGTAAAATGGACCTTGGAGGACAGGAGGAAGGGGATAGGGGCATGGCATGTGGACAGGCAGGGTGGAGGTGGCAGGGACAAGTTCAGTCATCTGACAATGCTAGGCAGGTGGGAGGGGAGTGGCAGCTCAACAGAACACTCAGAGTAGATAGGAGTGGCAGGTCCATGGTACATGGTGGGCAAAATAGGTTGGAGCAGGGGCATGCACAAAGACATTGGAGGGCAGGGGGAAGGAGAATAGGGGCGACAAGCTAAGCACAGAGGCTAAGCAGGAGGTCAATGATGCGCCATAGAATTGGGCAATGGAGGGCAGGTGGAGTGGACTGGTACATCATGCTAAATGGAGGGCAGTGGCAGCACATCAGACCATGCATGGCAGGAGGGAGGAGGCTAGTCCATGGATTCAGACAACAGAGGATAGGGAGGAGGTGGATGGGGCAGCAAGCTAACTGTTCAGAGAAGGTGGGTATTAGGAACTTTATTGTTTTTAAAATGTGTGTCTGTGCGAACTACTTAAAATATGAACAAGTATGCAGCATAATCTCACTTTTATTCAGGAAGAAGAGGACGTTTGTGACTGTGACTCCGGGCTCACTTGGCAGAAACACCCCCTGACCCTCCACCCCCATCGCAAAATGTAATGCCCATGAAAAGGGTAGGTGGACGCAGTGTTATATAGAACATAGTCCTGAGAGCACGATTGAAAATGAAACCTAGATATAGTATATGGTATAAACTATGCACCAAAAAGTGTGATATAAGATGAACCCGGGCTTGAAATATAATATGCAATACATTGTGCAGATTAATTGGAGAGCACGAGATAGCACAGGCACTAGCGTGTGCTATGCAATATGCGCCTTGGAGTGTAATATGCACAGGGCAGTGTTGTGTAACCTAACTAGTCTCTAAAGTTGTAATATAAAATATGTGCTGGGGAGTGTAACGTTGCATATGCACTGTGACAAAGATATGGATCCCAGATTGTAATATGTATGGCATAGCGCTGTGCGTTATAACATAGGCATCGAGGAAGGCACGTTAGATGGGGCAATATAACCCGTGCGAAGGCAAGTGTGGCATGACATATTCACGGGGTGGTGTTACAGTGCACATGGGCTAGAGAATGTCATAGCATACGCACTAGCTGGTGGAATACAACACAGAGGTGTGAGGCACTCGGCGGGCACTGTTGGGTGTAACACAGCATTGGGCTCAGCCCGGAGCATGCTGTGGCTCTCAAGTGAGATTCATCTCCTTTCCAGAGAGTAAAATAAAAAGTATTACACATCCGGTTGTGGATGTGTATTTTATTAACCGTGAGGGGGGTTTCTTGCATAGTTTGGTCGAATTTTTGTCGAATCCCTTTTGAATGGCTTGGTGTGCGTGTATATTAAATGTGCCTGTCAATAGCTATCCATGTTTGTATAAATAAACAACAAGGGTGTCTACTTGGAGAGTACCCACTGGCGGGGACGCCGGAATTAGGCACGGTGGGTCGTCAGACACGTCAGAGCTTCACTAGTGGTGTAAATACATTCCACGTGGATTCATTCTATGCATAGTCGCCTTTTAATGAATATCACGCAAATCGTCATGGTGATAGGTACATACGGTTTGTCCAGCATGTCCTAGGTGTTTCTATAAATATATATATTTTTTAAATAATAAAAAACAAAGGCCGGCCCCAGGGGATGGGGTCCCCGGGGCCATAAGTGGCCTGAGGAGGGGGGCCACGCAACCCCCTCCTAAAGATTTTTTTTTAAAAAGGCCATGACCCGGGGGCTGTGGTCCCCGGGGCCGATTAAGACCTTGGGAGGGCCAAATTAATTTTTTTCAACAAAAAAAATTAGGGTGCAGACCCTGGGGGATGGGGTCCCCGGGCCAGTAAATTAGAAAAAGAAGGGCGGCCACACAGCCCTCCTTCTTAAAAAATAAAATAAATAAAAGACCGGCATCGCGCCGGAGTCCACGCCCCCTCCTTGCAGCACTCTGCAAACGCGCCCCCTGGCCAGTTGTAAGTTGGGGAATTAATTCCCCTTCAATACTGATGGTCCCTGAGGGCCAACTAGCCCAACAGGTATCTCCAGTATGCGCCAGGGAGCTGCGTTGCAGACAGGTGTTCTGAGGCCACGCCCCTTTTTACACCTCTATGCAAAGCAGCTCTGTGGCGCTTACTGGAGGTACCTAGTGGGCTAGTTTGACCCTAGGGACCCTTAGGATTCAAGGGAACTTAATTTCTCAACTTAGAACGGCCACAGGGCGCGTTTACACAGTGGTGAAGGGAGGGGACGGGGCCTGAGGTGTCGTGTGCAAACACGCACTGTGGCGCGTTTTAAGTTGGGGAAATAATTCCCTTTCAATCCTGAGGGACCCTGGGGGCCAACTAGCCCACCAGGGGCTTCCAGTAAGCGCCACTGCGTTGCGTTGCAGAGAGGTGGTCTAGACCGTGCCCCTTTTTACATCTCTCTGCAACGCAGCTCTGAGGTGCTTACTGGAGGTACCTAGTGGTCTAGTTGGACCCTAGGGACCCTCAGGATTCAAGGGGACTTAATCTCCCAACTTAAAAGAGCCACAGGGCGTGTTTACACAGTGGGGAAGTGAGGGGACGGGCCTGAGGTGACGTGTGCAAACACGCCCTGTGGCGCGTTTTAAGAGGTAGTTTTAAATGTGCCCGTCAATAGCTATCCATGTTTGTATAAATAAACGACAAGGGTGTCTACTTGGAGAGTACCCACTGGCGGGGACGCCGGAATTAGGCACGGTGGGTCGTCAGACAAGTCAGATCTTCACTAGTGGTGTAAATACATTCCACGTGGATTCATTCTATGCATAGTCTCCTTTTAATGAATATCACGCAAATCGTCATGGTGATAGGTACATACGGTTTGTCCAGATTTAATCCCCTGCCCTATTATATACTAGGGGCTTACAGAGGAGGTCATGCTGATCACACGGTGATCCCAACGCATAGTGTTCCCTAGTGTATGTAGGTGGTTTCACTGTATTCTGAGTGTCTTTTAACATAGCACTGGCTCTAGGACTGGTTAGTCAGACTCAGTTACCACCAGTATCCGTCTGAAAAAGTTGAGGGTACAGGATGATTTTGCAACAAGGCTTCTTTCTGCTCTTCTGTTTGTTCTTTCTGCACGTTATCCTTCTTCCTGCACTTTTCTTCATCTTTGAGGACCTCTGTTGCTTCTTTCTGCATTTCATTTTTTTCTTTCTGTGCGTTTTTTCTTCTTTCTTCACATGTCCTATCTCTGTAGGCATAGTTAGAAATTAGCATTTAAAAAACCTTTGAAATTCACTGAAAAAACCATAGGTTTTAGGCACGTTATAATTAGGAATTAGCATTTAAAAAACCTTAGAAATTCACTGAAAAAACCATAGGTTGCAGTGGCGTTATAGTTAGCTGGACTTTTCACTCGTACAAAACCATTGAAATTCCCCCGTTATAGTTAATTCAGCTAACTATAACTCGCACGCCCGTAATGCACTGCTGATGACGTCATATATTACATCACTCATGACAAGGTCAGTGACATCACTCATGACATCACTCATGACTCATGCCAATTCCTAACTATAACGCCCCTGAAACCTATGTTTTTTTTTAGTGAATTTCAAAGGTTTTTTAAATGCCAATTCCTAACTATAACGCCCCTGAAACCTATGGTTTTTTCAGCGAATTTCAAAGGTTTTTTAAATGCTAATTCCTATCTATAACTTATCTCTAAAGATATCATGAAAAGCATTCTTTTTTAAAAGTAGGGTGCACATTAGTTTTGTGGAAAAGCATCTTTGTGATTGGTTAAGAAAAAGCAGTTTCAACGTGGAGTACGTATCATGGGATAAAATTTGCTCAGATCAACCACACCTGCTACTTGCATTTGGAAGGCACTGTTGGAACTTAAAACAATCATTAACTTTTAACCTGTACGTGTCGTTAAATATTCAAGAAAATGTAACACAAAAATATCGTTAAGTTTTAAAAAATTGATGAACTTTTAACCTGCACGTGTTGTAGAATGTTCTAGAAAGTGTGTTGATAGAATACATTGCACTTCTGACTTCTATGTGTTGTTGAATATTAAAAAAACGGTTCATATGGAAAATTAAAAAGAAACCAATAGAGAAGTTTTCAAACCTAAAAGAAGCAAGGAACTATTCTAATTTATTGTTTACATGTATTTATGTGTGCAGCAACAAAATTATAGGCACAACAGCACTAGGAAGAGGAAGAAGCAGGGAGTGGGGGGAGGGGGGAGATGGGCAGAATGGCACACATGCACAATTAAGTACAACACACATATAGACTAACAATGTCCAAAATGAAACACACCAACAAGGAGCACAAGTCACACAACCCGCCAACATCACACCACTGAACGAGCATAGAAGTGAAAACCACGCTGCATTCATACAGGATGTGTACAAAGGACAGTCGTTGGTATTGTGGGATGTCTGCGACCGTGGTCATCATGGATGAGATGCCCAGCATGTGGCACATGGTCGAGTTCATTGTGTGTTATGTTGCCAAACGGCTGCTCCTCCCTCTCACGAGCCCCCACACTTTTGTACGGTGAGCTGTTGTATCTTGTGCACTCGTACAGCACGCCATTGTAATGCCTATTTGCGCATGTCCTGCTACATTCCAACTACAACATCACAGTGCCGTTTGGAGGTGGTGCATGCCACTTTACAACATCGACTGCTGCAGCTCTTGCAACAGGCCACACCAGAACACGGAGACACACTTACCGCACTTCATGTACACGGACATGTCCGAGACACCCCGTTCCCCTTGCCGGATAGGCACACCCCTGCACTGACCTGTGATCCCCAGACCAGCACACGCCAGTTGTGCATGCAGGAGGATGCGTACGTAGCTACACATGCAGGCTCACTGCCAACGCTGAGGTGACAGCACACTGTGATGTTGCAGGGCTCGTGCCTATCATGCTAAGACAATGACCACAGGGACACATTTACTAAGATATGGGTTTGGGGGGCATTGGTGGTCCTGGAGTTGTTGCTATTAGTCTTCTGGCCCTAATGTGTATCCCTGTATCATGCTCATTGACTCTATGGTACCTGTGGGTGTTCTGGTGTGGCTCTTGGCTGTGTTCCCTTTCATGGTGCAGGTAGTTGTCCTGCTTAACACCAGAAGAAAGCAGGTGTAAAATCCCTGGTGCTAACGTGTCTTATTGCCGGAATTTGTTTCGCATTGCAATTAGTGTGAAAGTTGTGATGTGATTTCTTTCGTGTGCAGAACAATATACAAACTGAGCAGTGTATCTCGTCAAGATCCAGCACCTGACGCACTATTCCCAATCAATATAAATACAATGAGATTTCTTAATAGATTTTGTGTGTACACTGTAAGTGCAGCCAATACTTCAGTGCAATACAATACAGGATTTTAGTATTTAGAATAAATCGCAAACGTGCACCTCATGTGTTTTTGCACGGGAACGGCTACTCTCTATTGCATTATCAGCACTTTAACGGAAGTAAAGTTCAGAAAAATCTAACACACTATTCAGAAGTTGATGCAAACTGCAGATATCACTAGTATTCCAGCGATAAGTGCCCCAAAATTTAACACCATGGTGGACTCCATCAAATAACAGTAATAAGAACAAGAAAGAGTCACACAGCACTTAAGAGAACAACCAAAAACATGTATTAACATAAATATAAACAATAAACTAATAAACAAAATGTAACAACCATAATACAAAACAACAAAGCGGAACACTCCTGTGGGAACCACGGATGTCGATGACAGACCTGCAAAATCAAAAAGATTGTAAAAAAAAAAACAACATGGTATTCTTAACAAAATACCACAAGAAACAAATCACAGATATATAAAATGTATACAGCTAACAACATTTTATAAGTTTAACTTACAAAAACTGTAATTGTTGCCGCTTTAAAATATTTACCGAATCTGAGGAATTTTTTTTGCAGAAGGCACCACGCCCACAACGTTTTCCTTCAGTGGTGTGGACATTTTTTACTTTTCCCAAGGGGCAAACGAAGATCAATGCCACCTTGGTCACGTGCAAGATTTGCAAAAGAGTTCTGTTGCGAGGGGATCCCAACAAGAAATACTCGTACGGCACGGCAAGTATGATGAAACACCGAAGGACCCTTCATCCAAACAATCTTGCACGAGAAGATTGCAAACAGATGAGAAACACTCCTGTTCTGTATCTGTAAAAAAGAATCACAAATAAATGTATATTAATAACTTTCAAATTTATACTATTCCATTACTGTACAAACACATTTTATATAAAAACTGACTAAGAAACTATAGCCCTGAACCACAAGTGTGACGATGGTTAAAACACTACATGCATAGTGCATACTACTTTGAAGCAGTTCATGCCCTAAAGCCTACCTCACTAAAAGACTACATGTTAACTGACTAAATGATTACAGTACTATAAGGAGACACACTGGGTGAGTGACAGGGTGTTTGCTAGAAGTGTATGAATACTGACTAGGGAATTGAAGGTGTGAATGACTGCTTGGGTACTGACTGAATGATTAGAGTACAGCAAGGAGAGTGCCTAGGTGAATTTATAAGTGCTAGGCTTTTCGCACAGGGAATGGATTAGTACTTGGTACTGAATGACTCACTAGAGGAGTGCAAAGGCAGTCACAAGGGCTGGACTGTATGGATACTGACTAGGAAATTAAAAGTGTGAAAGACAAGTGTCTAGGTGGTTAGAAGACTGCATGCATAGTGCATAGGGGTTTGAAGCAGTCCATGTGCTAAGGCTTGGCTCAGTGTATGAATACTTAGGCACTGACTGAATGATTAGAGTACTGCAAAGATAGTATCTTGGTGAATTTATAAGTGTTTGGGTTTTAGCACAGTGAATGGATTAGTACATGGTGCTGAATGGGTCAGTAGAGGACTGCAAAGGGAGTGACAGGGTATTTCCTGAAGTGTATGGATACTGACTAGGGAATTGAAGGTGAGAAAGACAATTATGTAGGTGGTTAGAGGACTGCATGTATAGTGGATAACGGTTTGAAGCAGTCCATATACTAAAGCCTGGGTCACTGAGTGAGTACTTTGGTACTGACTGAATGATTAGAGTACTGCAAGGAGAGTGCCTGGGTGAATTTATTAGGGTTTGGCGCAGTGAATGGATTAGTACATTATGCTGAATGGGTCACTAGAGGAGTGCAAAAGGAGTGACAGGGTGTTTGCTGGAAGTGAACGGATACTGACTGGGGAATTGAAGGAGTGAAAGACAAGTGTGTAGGTGCTTAGAGGACTGCATGCATAGTGGATAGGGGTTTGAAGAAGTCCATATGCAAAGACCTGGCTCTGTGCATGAATACTTAGGCAGTGGCTGAATCATTAGAGTACTGGAAAGAGAGTGTCTGGGTGAATTTATAAGTGTTTGAGTTTTGGCGCAGTGAATGGATTAGTACATGCTGTTGAATGGGTCTCTAGAGGACTGCAAAGGAAGTGACAGGATGTTTCCTGGAAGTGTATGGATACTGACTAGGGAATTGAAGGTGTAAAAGACAAGTGTATAGTATGTCAGAACACTACATGCATACTGCATAGACATTTGAAGCAGTCTATTTGGTACTTAGATTCTGACTAAATAATCAGACTACTTCTAGGACAGTGCTTAGGTAAAACTTTTAAATTTTCAGTTCTGCCACAGTGAACAGAATAGTACATGGTACTACACCTTAGTGTCAAACCCGGACTCATTTTATCAATGCATAAGCAAAGACTGGCTTCTAATTCTACTAAAACTTCACAACATGACCGGTTTTAAAACAGGTATATGTCACCAAATACACGATGTTACCAAATGCTTCTCTCACAATCCTTACCGAAATGCACACAGACTCACAGTGTGATTTTAGACAAGCAACACTATCCTAGGAGTTTACCAAAACGTACTCACTACTCTGGAAGAGTTAATGGTACTGCACACAATCTACATATTTAAGTACACCACATCAGTGTCAAAGCATGACTCATTTAATCAACGCATAAGCAAAGACTGGATTCTAATCCTACTAAAACTTCACAACATGACAGGTTTTAAAACAGTTATCTGTCAGCAAATACAGATGTTACCAAATACTTCTCTCACAGTGGTTCCCAAATGCACACAGACTCACAGTGTGATTCTAGACAAACAACACTATCCCTTGCACTATACCAAAACACATTTCTTCATCTAGAAGTAGTACTACATTTTAGTATAGAAACATAACATAACTCATTTCACAAATTCATAAACAATGACTGGTTTCTAATTCTACCAAAATATAAAAACTGCACAGTTATCTGTCTAGAAACACATGAAAAACACAAATGCCTATCACAGAATGGTTTCTACATGCACACACATTGTAGAGAAAAAAGTACTCCCTACACTTTAGCAGGAAAAATACATTAGTCTGATTAAAATAGTCTACATACATCCCCTCACAATTAAATAACTCATCTTTCAAGTTCTTTTGTAGATTAAGATGTATATCAATCACTCACCATATTTTCTTGTACAGAATCTCTGCACTGTGCACCTCTCAGCAAAAGCATAGAATGAAAAAGTTTCCCTTTCATTTTCCACACATATACATGTAAACATCAAATCACAATCCTTCGCACGTAAACTCAAAAGCAAACACACATTTCTATTGTTTAAACATTTCAACACTTTCCAACTGAAATACATTTCAACCCTTCCCCCAATCTGCCTTCTGCCTGTTACCATAGAAACAGGTCATGGAACACTGCACTGAGCTCACAGGTCACAAGTTCAGCACACAATGTTCCTACACAAGACAGGAAGTGTGCTTGACTTGTCAACATATCAGCTTATCATATATAATGTTCCTTACAATCTGTTTTTGTTAACCAATAACAATCATACCTTTAAAAAACAAAAATATACACCCTACCTTTCAATGTAGAAAGTTGTTATACAACCAATGATTTCTTGTCGTTTTTCAAAAAACATTGCGGTGGATCTGCGCACCCACCGCGAGAGAATCCGTGCATCCAACGCGATAGGATACGCGCACCATGCGCGCATTTCGCCACTTTTTTGTTTTTAAAAAGGGGGGCCCCAGGGGGTCCTTCTGGGACCCCCTAACCACCTCTAGAGGGTCAGAGTATTTCCACTCTGCTCCCTTTATATGTTTTACGCACTTATTCCCCTTGCTTCTTCAGCCTCGCTTCTACCGAGGCAGAAAATGGCCGCCAACAGTTCCTGGTTTCGAATGTAGAGAGACGCTCGACAGCCAATTAGCATTCAGCGCGCGATCGGGAGGGTGCGTGCTCCGTTCGGGGAGGATTCGCTTACGGTGCGGGTACGGTCCGCGGGTCCTCCGCGGCCATAGATATCACTAACTTTTTTACCCTCATTTTCTCAGGAACTACTGATCAGATTCACACCAAATATGCAAAAGGCACGAGTCTGAACTGAGGACTACCTCTTTGCCAAATTTGCGACAACAGATCCTATGGGAAATTGCATGGGGAAAACGCGTTTTGGGACCCCGCTTTATTCTCGGCCCCCGCTTGACGAATCATCATGAAACTTTCAGGGTAGGAGCGGAGCAGAGCTGGCTAAACGTTTGGAGAATTTCGCGAAGATTCGTCAATCGGCGCCAAAGAAATTCCCAATAGAATGTTGCGGATTTCCTATGGAAAATAGGTCCTAACTATAACTATCTACTGGCGACCGCCAGTAGTTAATATATATATATATATATATATATATATATATATATATATATATATATATATATATATATATATATATATATATAGATATAGGAGCCTATACCACTGTAAGGGGTGCAAGCACACCCTTACCCAGGCTGCAGTAGCGGACCTGTGGTGCCATTTTGGAGTGCTTCTCAGGGGTGACATAATACATGCTGTAGCCCCTGATAGGCCTCTGAGGTACCTATGCCCTAGGTACATATTATACCATATACTAGGGGCTTCTAAGGCACTCCAGAATCCAATTAGATATGTACCTAATGTACATGGAAACAATTTTAGAGAGGAAGCAGATAGGCTGTGGTCCTGATTAGCAAGGCCACAGCCAGACTAAGCTCGAAAAACAGTGAAACACCAGCAAAAAGTGGGGGTACCCATGTGAAGCAGATCCTACTCTCCTACACTGTGCCACTCGTTTTTCTTGTATTTCTGTGCCCTCTTGCCTTCTGTGACACTCGTTTTTCCTGTATTTCTCTGCCCTTTTTGCCTTCTGTGACACTCGTTTTTCCTGTTTTTCTCTGCCCTTTTTGCCTTCTGTGACACTCGTTTTTCCTGTTTTTCTCTGCCCTTTTTGCCTTCTGTGACACTCGTTTTTCCTGTATTTCTCTGCCCTCATGCCTTCTGTGCCACTTGTTTTTTTCCCTGTATTTCTCTGCCCTTTTTGCCTTCTGTGCCACTCGTTTTTCCTGTATTTCTCTGCCCTCATGCCTTCTGTGACAGTCGTTTTTCCTGTTTTTCTCTGCCCTTTTTGCCTTCTGTGCCACTCGATTTTCCTGTATTTCTCTGCCCTTTTTCACTTCTGTCTTTTTAAACAACAAGGGGGACCCAAATAAAGTCTGCCTGGGACCTCGGGAATCAGTTATTCTAAGCAACAATGGTCCCTAGGAAAGGGTGAACAAAACTGATAAATACAGACCCAGTCAGTGCTGTATTAGTTAAACGTGTCCAGCCGGACAGAGGTTCAATGTGTAATTTTTCAGCAATTCTTGGAGATATGTACAAGACAATATACTGAGAGTGGGACACAAGCCTGCATTCCACTACAGAAACGTAGAAACATAAAAAACATATAGTCTGGGAAATATTTAAGCAAGGCTCAGGCAACGCTCACGGTTTGTTCTCAGGAGAAAAATTCACAGTTATAGGTAAACAAATCGTGAGGAACACCTCTACATGACAAATAGTAATATCATAGTATATGTATGAGGTGTTTTAGGGTGTCAAGGGCGTTTCGATCCAGGAGACAAATGTGTGGATCATCTTCAGGACATTAAATAATCATGCCTGAATTATAGGTGCCTTAAATTACTATATGAACAAAACAGTTTGGGAGAAAGAAGGGATTATGGGGAGAAAAACAAGAAGATTGGAATTAGGAGGATATATCTTGACAACGTAACCTAGTTTCGTTTGTATGTCATTCTGGAAAAATAGCACCTCTAGAGACTAACATTCAGTTGGAACAACCTGCAAGATTAGGCCAAATAACACGGAGTTCAGCATTGAAAGATGGCGCAAGAAAGTGGCAAAAAAGACTTTTCAACAAGTGCTGCGTCAACAAGTGGGTATTGTGACAACGTGCATATTTACAGAAAACTGCGCAGTGACTTAGTGAAAACAATATTGGTTCAACACTATTATGAGACCTCGGTAGCTTTTTTCTAATTACTGGCCCCAAAGTCAGAGATTTAAGAGAGAGAAAGAGTGACTTAATAGCAGGAATGGAAAACAAAGTCTGTTGCCGCATGAGTTACGCATGAGAATGGAGGGGACACGGTCAAGAGAGATACGGCAGTAGCGATGAATCATGCCAAAGTCAGGTGACAGGTAATGCGTTAAGAAACCTGCAGCTGCATGCGTGCATGCAACATGAATGTGCGGGAGCTTACCGTGGATTTATATGTCGGTGAGTAAGGGTGGCGGGAATGTCCTCAATGGGAGTGGCGGAGGTAGAGGTCGCGATGTAAAGTTAGGAATTTAGTGCAACACCGAGAACCTTTACTGACACAGCAACATTGAGGGAATTTACTGACACTCAAACCACCACTGAGGGAACTAACTGACACTTACTGCAACACTGGGGGAGTTCAGTGCCACTCACAGCAAGACAGAGGGACTTCACTATCACACACAGCAACACTGAAGAACTTCAGTGCCACTCACAGCAACACTGAGGGAATTCACTGCCACTCACAGCAACACTGAAGGACTTCACTGTCACTCACAGCAACACTGAAGGACTTCACTGTCACTCACAGCAACACTGAAGGACTTCACTATCACTCACAGCAACACTGAAGGACTTCACTGTCACTCACAGCAACACTGAAGGACTTCACTATCACTCACAGCAACACTGAAGGACTTCACTATCACTCACAGCAACACTGAAGGACTTCACTGTCACTCACAGCAACACTGAAGGACTTCACTATCACTCACAACAACACTGAAGGACTTCACTATCAGTCACAGCAACACTGAAGGACTTCACTGACACAGCAACACTGAGGGACATCACTGCCACTAACAGCAACACTGAGGGAATTCACTGTCACTCACAGCAACACTGAAGGACTTCACTATCACTCACAGCAACACTGAGCCACTTCACTGACACTCACAGCAACACTGAGGGAATTCACTGCCACTCACAGCAACACTGAAGGACTTCACTGTCACTCACAGCAACACTGAAGGACTTCACTATCACTCACAGCAACACTGAAGGACTTCACTGTCACTCAAAGCAACACTGAGGAAATTACCTGACATGAACACTGAGGAAATTCACTGTAGGAAGGTAGGATCTGCTTCACATGGGTACCCCTACTTTTTGCTGATGCATCACTGTTTTTGACTTAGTCTGGCTGGGATCCTGCTACTCAGGACTCAAGTCTAGCTGCTTTCTCCTCTAAATTGATTGCATGTACTTTAGGTGCCCTCCAGATTGGATCTTGGGGTACCCTTATCAGTCCCTAGTATATGGTACACCATGTACCCAGGCCATAGGTACCCCAGAGGCCTCCCAGGGGCTGCAGCATGTATTATGCCACCCCTGAGAGACCATTCAAACTGACACCACATGTCTGCTAGTGCAGACTGTGTAAGGTGGTGCATACACCCCTTACTTTATTTATTTTATTTATTTATTTATGGGTCTTATATAGCACCTGAATCACCCCAAACGGGGTATCTCTGCGCTCGGACAGCCTGAGGACCTACAAAAGAGGATTGGACTTAAAATAGCTCTGTTTTCAGCAATTTCCTGAAGACTAAAAAGTTGGTGCATTGACGTAGTTGTATGGGGAGAAGATTCCAGTATCGAGGCGCAAGGTGAGAGAACGCTTTACCTCCCATCCGCTCCAATTTGATGCGAGGGGTACAAAGATATGCTAGATGACTGGATCTCAACAATCTGGTAGGAGTATATCTGACTAATTTATGAGCCAGATAACCAGGACCCAAGTTGTGTAAGGATTTGAAAACCATACAACAAATTTTAAACTTGATTCTCTTTTTTATTGGGAGCCAGTGGAGGTCACGGAGAAGAGGAGCTGAAGGAGTCTTGGGAGGTGCATTGTTGACTAAACGGGCCGCAGTGTTCTGGACAACCTGTAATTTATTTAAGGATTTTTCTTTAGCTGCAATCAATAGAGCATTACAGTAGTCCAATCTACTGATAATCAGTGTTTGAACAAGGGTTATGCGAGTTGTTAGAGGGAGGAAAGGACAGACCCTTCGCAGAATGCGGAGAGTATGGAAGCAGGATCTGGCGGTGCTGTTTATATGTTCTTCTAGAGTTAAACCCTGGTCAATACGCACTCCTAAGTTCTTTACTATATCTTTTGGGGACGGGCCGCACCTAATTCCTCTGGCCACCAACTGGGGGACCATCTTAGTTTTGCCTCTCCAAATAACATTATTTCCGATTTATCTGTATTCAGCTGTAGGAAGTTCTCCCTCATCCATTGCGCGATACCTTTCATTCCCTCTGAAAAGATATCTTGGATGAGTGGATTTGATTTATCAAATGACAGCAAAAGTTGCGTGTCGTCAGCGTAGGATATAGGGGTGAATCCGAGCCTTCTAAGAAGTCCTGCCAAGGGGGTGACATAGATGTTGAATAATGTGGGGCTCAAACAAGAGCCCTGCGTGACCCCCTTGTTGATACTGGTGGTTTGAGAATGGTAGGGACCAAGATTAATAGTTTGCGTACTTAGACATAGGTTCACTATATCTATTCTAAATCACTGCACATATAAACCTATCAGTCACCCCTAAGGCAGGCCTTATCAATCCTGAAGGCAGGGTGCTGGGTTTTACGTGAAAGGGTGCCCCTGCATGAGCAGAGCCCCTCTGCAACCTTCGGAATCTATTTTCTGGGGATGTCTTTGATGCAGCCAACCATATATATTCAAGTGCATTATAACCTCGCAGTAAATGCTAATTTTAAAACGGATGTTTAGAAACATGTCGTGTTTGGTGTCAAACACATTGAAATCATACCTCCCCACCAGTAACTGGCGGGCGAGGTATGATTCCACCCTTCTAGAGGGACTTATGTGAAACACCGGTACACCCGGTACCAGCTTTCTCGATCTGGGCATCACAAAATGGATGCTGCCAGCCACAGACACGAGCCTGCCCTCCTGCTGCTGAGCAAAGCTCGAGCAGAGGATGGACTGACAATAGGCTTCTTGTCACAGGGAGGTGTGACCACCTCCCAGACAGGCTTTAGTGTATTGGGGATGGGTGGGTGCACTCTGAGAGTGCCAGAAAATCTGACTGGGGGCACATTTGGTGTCCTTGTGCATAGTCCAGCTCAAACCGGTTGCAGGAGCCATTTGCTCCTGCTCTGGCGTGAAACTGGACAAAGGACATGGGTGTAGCCACACCTCTGTTCTGACCCTCTCATAGGTGGGTCCCCAGAGTTTGTCCAACCTCTTCCTTGGGTATAAAGTGTGAACCCTAACTACATGGCATTAGATTTTACCTGGACTAAACTCTGCAAGCAGAAACCACATACTACGACGGTCTACACTTCGCTGGACGACAGAAGAATCATCCTTAGAGTAAAGGATTTCTCCCCTACAGCTGCAGGCACCTAAACGCATCTGACCGGTTTGCATCTCCCGAGCTCCTGAGGACTCCGAAGACTTTTGCAACACAGGAAATGGGTTTCCGAGCGTCTCTGAGGTCGATCTGCTCTCTCAGCAATCCTGAGACCAGTATCCCTCCTGGGGACCGTGCAACCCGAACCCCTGTGCAACGTGTACTTTTGCAGCAGCATATGCTTTTTGGCAATTCCTGAAGCTGTGCTTTGGACTACTAGAAGTCCCGGCCCAAGCAGCATTTCCACTGAAGATCTCCGACCTCCACTCCACGAGTGCTCTGTGGGCTGGTGCTTTGTGATTCCGCTCGAGGACCCCTCATGATCCCTGGTCCGTTGGCCTGCGGGTCCTGGCGAGAGTCACTTTGATTTTCGTTGGGTTTCCCTGGTGGCTCCAGACGTGCCCTGACTTCCCATAGCTTGGAGAGTCTCCTGGACCTTGCTGGTCCACACCGTAACCTGTTACCTCTGCCCGCGTTGGTTGCCTTGGCCAATGATTGTTAGTGTTCAATCCGGACACTGACCCCTCAGCACTCGACATCCTTCGTGGGACAGCTCACCTCCGGACTTTGGTCATCGTAGTAGTCTCCTGGTCCCCGTGGCTGCAGAGTCAAGCATCCTATCTTCACACCTGAAGCACCCAACATCAGTGAGCATCCGTCTATCGAGCCCCTGGTCACCCTGAAGTGACCCAAACTCTGTACCCTCTGCTATCAGGTTCATCTCACCTCGGATCCAGGCTTGGATTCCACCGGACACTTTTCATCTTCCCGGCAGCAGCACTTCTTCGCATCACGCCATTGAAAACGACGAGGGTTTCTGACACCACTTGACCCCTATGCACTCTCTGGGATAGATAACACGGGTACCTCGAGACGCACAAGGGTGCTGTCCTTAGAACCTTCTATGTTCCAAAGGGTTTGCTTGAAGTCCTTTCAGAAGTGTCCTTAAACTGTAATTTTCCAACCGCGATTTTACCATGGAGTTGTACGGAGCTCGCGTCTGTGTTCCCACGCTGCATTCATCCTCCGTGGGCTCCCTGTGTCACTCCTCTGGGTGGTTCCTTGGGGTCCCAGTGACTCTACATGCTCTAGGCCCTCTGTCTATTGAAGTCATTGTTGTTATACCATTTTTTTAGTATATGGTTTGGTCTCCCCTGGAGCCCGCTGTATATTGTGCTATTTACTGTCGTTCTATTGATTAAGTATTGTGTGCCTTATGTTCTAATCTCGTATAGAGATTACGAGAGAGCGTTTAGTAATAAATACATATTTATTTATATAACACTTGTGTTGTTCTCCTTTCATTTGATCACTCAGGAGGTTCTGCACTGGTAAAACGAGCTGTTTTACATTCTTTCAAGACTTAGCCTGAAGGCTGCTCTCCATAGCTACCACTAGGATGGCTTTCAATAAAGGTTGTCTTTAACCTATTCACCATAAGGGGTTGTTTGGACTGATACAAGGTGCCCACTTTAATTAGTGGACAGCATATACCAGGCCAACTTCTCACAGTCATCCTTAGTCTGACACAGTAATACATAGAGGTAGGAACCCTGGGGAGACCTATGGGTATCTATACATCACATCTTGCTAAGATAGACAGAGGAGACAAAGACTTACCAGCCGACACACTGACCAGAGACACTGAGCTTCCTGCATGCAGACACTCCAGTTCGCAGTGTGTGTAGTTTCTTTGCTAAAAATATTTAAACATTCTGAAACATATTTTTAAAGGTAAAAGAAAAAGTGAAATTGGTACTGAAGCCACAGCTCTAATGTGTCTGTAGGTATAGTTTAAACAACTACAAGCATTTGAAAGTCATGCATGCCTCAAAAGAATTTCAATTTTGCTTTGGCGTTCCAATTTTAGTCGGTTTTTAAAAAGGCCGAATTTCTTCCAGCACACGACGAGACAAATGAGCCAAACGCTTGTGTCCTGGCTGGTAGAGTCAACATTTTCGTTGTCTGCCTCCGCAGACGCAGAGGACGGTCCCTGGAACACCTCGCAGATTATGGCAGTTGAGCACGGAGGATCTTCCGTACTGTCCACAGCCAATGTTGTGGCAGCCTGTGTAGCCTGTGCGCCATCCAAGGCCTGGGTGTCTGAGGAGGAGCTGGTGTCTGTACCAACAGGAGCCAATACTACCTGTGGTGGCTCTAGGAATGCTGCCATCAACATTGGAAAACGCTGGGGACACTGCAGAACATGGGCCGTTATTGGCTCCAACACGCATTCTTCTCCACAAAACAGGCATCGGAGGACAGGTAAGATGCAGCCATCCAGATTGGTCTAAATGATAAGAACTAAGATGTACATATTTCTCTCAGGCAAGTTGTGCCCAGATGTTGTACCATGCGATCACGGTATTTACGCTCCTTGAGTGCTCTTTCCATCTCCATGGTGACTGAGACAACCACGGTGTAGCAGAAAAATAGCAATCAGGATACCTGCTATTAGAAACAGGATTAGCAGAAGTCCTCCAGAAATGCTTAAAAATACGGAGGGCCTCATTTATGAGAAGTGACGCATCGCTGCGTGAAAGCAGCGATGCGTCACTTCTCAGTGCGCCCTCCTTGCGACACCAATGATGCGTCATATTTATAATATGATGCATCATGTCACAAGGAAGGACAGATACGTCAGTATAACTGACGTACCTGTCGGCGCAAAAAGTGGCGCATTGCTGGAGTTGTGTCGGGAGCCTGACACAACTCCAGCAATGTTCCTTTCACATGGACAAGCCCAATGTGAAAGGGCCTGCGTCACCCTTATGCCTTTCAAGAGGCAGGCTTAAGGTTTTGACGCATTGGCGTCCTAGAAGTGACGCAGCGAAATCTCATAGATTTTGCTGCGCCACTCCTACGACCCTTTCTTGCGGGGGTACCCCCACCCTGCATACATTATACCTGGCGCAGGTATAATGTAGCGCAGGGGTTTACGAAGTGACGCATCTACCTAGATGTGTCACTTCGTAAATATGGCGCAACATGGCGCATGTTTTACGCCACTGGTGCGTCACAAAAAGTGACGCACCGGCGGCGCAAAAGTGACGCAGGGGCTCATAAATGAGCCCCGGAGTGTGTAAAGTTTGGTATAACTCTGAGTACCGTCTGAAAGGTGCTTAAAAGTCCTGAACCTATGGTCTTATGTAGGTGGATGATGTCCGTCGTATCTGACATATTAAAAATACGATTTACCACTTCTGTGAAGTTCGTACGTATGAGCGCCTGTATCTCTGCTGAAGACCTTGCAATCTGGAGATCAAAATCTTCTGGAGCGGAGTTTAAGGGCACAGACTTCTGTAGAAGGATGGCTTTCATTCTGCTCAAAGCATCAAACCATATTAATGAAACATTTAGCGAAGGCCATAACGGCGCTTCCCTGACTGTATGTGTCTGTGTGGAAACTATACTTGCATATAGCAAGTAACCCTGGAACTGACGGTCACCAGATATGCGATGCCCGGGAGCATCACACAGCAACCTTGATCGTTCAGCATCAAGTAACTCCCATTCGAAAGTAGCCTGAACACTGGAGTGACCACGGCAGCTGGGGCACCCCTCAAGTGACAGGATAAGTTCAGTACTGAACCGTTACAGGCCACTTGCAGCATCATATCCTGGCATATGAGCGATCCACTTAAAGTGTTCTCACAGTTTGTACCGCTTAGAAGCACTTCTCTATCCCCACTCCGGAATCGAAATTTGTATGGTAATTCTCAAGATTCTTTGATGAATTCTCGACCCATTTCTTTCTATCTGCCGGCCTGCTTTTGTTCAAGGCTATATTGAAATTGTAAAGTTGTGACCGGCAGAGTTATGTGGCCAAGGATAAACCATTCTGTGGACGGTGACTCTGCCACTCTAAAGGCGAATCTGTCCAGTTTTTCAATACACAGCATTGTATATTTAGTTCCCCTTTGTGCCATTTCTATCTGTTTTCCCCTAGATTGTATGCAGAAAACAGAGTCCTACTGATGATGAAACGCCGAGGCACAGCGCCCGCGCGCAAAGATTGCAGCGTCCCGTTTAACAACATAATAGAATGCAATAGTGATTGCCCGTGCTGTGATTTGGACAAATCCTGTTATAATATATCTATTGCAGAAGTTACAATGTTGCCCAGTAAATATATCCTGGAGGTACGTGTTGTTAAACCATTGTCAACCACGGCTAGAGCTTTCTCTAGGTTTATACGATCTATATCACGTAATCTCTCCGCGACCTCCTCTTTCATTATAGACAGCATAATAGAAAAAATGTTTACGTGGCTTTCTGGGACCTAATAAAAAATCCTGTAGATCCACATCCTCTGTAAGTAAGGATACGTGTTGTTTCACCTGTGTAAGTGTTGCGGTTTTTAGCCAATCGAGGCATAACTTCCCAACACTATATGATGTCACTACCCCTGGATGTTCTCTCTGTACATAGCATGGATCTGGCCTGTGGCTACTAAACCCTTTGGTTCTACTCTTGAATCTTTCCTGACATCTATTGGTGTATGTGGGACACATCAACCATCCCTTCCAATTGGGGTCTGATCTGTTGCTTGTATGATGTCATCTAGCCTAATCCCCTCCAGTGATATAATGTTTAGGCCTGGACGGTGAACTTCGCTCCGTTCATGGAGTTTGCGGAGTTTTCTGCACTTCGCACTCCACGGAGCTGGTGGAGTGCAGAAAACTCTGCTTCGTGATGTGCAGCGGAGTTTTTTCCCAACTTGGGACCGCGAACTGTAAGTTCGCGAGCGCGAGCGGTAAGTTCGCGAGCTGCCACTCAGGTAGAATTTCTACCCAAGCGCCAGGAATACCAGCACAAATTGCAGTTCACACTGCACTTCCCCACTCGCGGAACTTAGCAGAGTTTTTTTGTAACTTCACAGAGTTCCGCGTAGCAAAACTCTGTGAACTACGCCCAGGCCTAGTAATGTTACCCTCGGTATGTGAAGATGTTGGGACCCGAGGTGAGTTCAAATCCTTGTTTGTTGCTATTCCAAGACAGGTAGTGTTTTGCACAGTGTCATTTAAAAACATGATTTGCTGAGAAATGAGGCATGCTCTAAATAGCGCTTCTGTTCCCTGGACCTGCCAGTCTCTAGTACCCCAGGCAGATTTTAAGTCTATAGTATCTTTCCATAAGTCGAAACCTTGTGCAGAAAACTTGGTAATAAAAGAAGCAGAGTAAATCTGTTTGGTGTTTGTCATCATATTTTTTTGTGCTGGTGTTGGTGCAACCTTATAGTAATATGAGGCTGGGTCAGACATATTAAACCCTGAAAAATATGGAAAGTTGTGTGCAAATTTTCTTGAACTGCTATTTGGAGGTGTTGGGCAATGTTCCTATTGGTGATATGTGAAAACAGTTCTGGGATTAGCAGATTTATGCAGAAAATGATGACCATAATGTTGATAGCAATACATTGTTTCAAAATCTGATGTGCTCTCCAATTTTTCACTATTAGAAAATGCAGCAGATTACTTAATGATATTTTAAATAAATGTGGTATCTTTAAAAGTTTGGTCGGACCAACTTTGTCATAATCAACCTTGTCCCAAACTATACCATCAGGTATAGGAACTGCTATAATGTTTACTGATGACAAGTCTCTTTGTTCTCGGTTTGATTTCAGAATCAGATTCACTTTTTGAGCTGCAGAGCTTTGTCGAAGGAAAGTTCCACTTATAAGCATGATAAAAACCGTCCCTAAGCCTATCCAGAGAAAAAAAAAAGTATCCCGGTAATTACCCAGAGTTCTATCCAAGGTGATAGCAGGTAAGTCTCTTTTGGCTGAAAATGTCTGAAGAACATTCATGTTTGTCACAAATTGCAGTCAAGACTATTCTACCTTTTAGTTCGTCATATTTATGTGGGATTGGTTTCTCAGCATTGGCGGCATTAAAGACTAAGTACCGTTCAAGGCTTGAGGTGGAGCACAACCTGAGGATGGCTGCAGCAAAGATACATCCACAAATTGACAATCTCTGCGGAGAAAAACAGGCCCACCCATCCCATTAGTTCAGAAATGTGTTATCAAGTTTGTCAAACTATACTGCGGTGAGACTCTGGGTGTTGCAGGGCCAGTGTTTAAGTTGCTTGGACTTTATGTATCCTTATTTAAACCATATAGCAGTGAGTAGCTCGGGGTATTTTCAATGATCAGAAGTTATTCTCACTACTGAAAAGGTTGGAGATCCCTTAAAGGTCATAATCCTCTACAATTAAATTAAATTCCCTTTTGCTAGTTTTTATGGAGTTTGATGAGTTCACTTATTACGTTTGGACCTGACTTTAAAGCTGGAAAAAAATTGTAATTCTTGTTATTTGAATAATTAAATGTGCCACACGCTTATTCCCACCTCATTTTACAACCAGACTGGAGGGCGTTTTGGGTCGGCAACTCTAAGCGCACAATAAAGGGGAACCCAGCAGTTCGCCCTGTCTACCATATTGTACCAGCCTGCACAGATGAAAAGAATCTGAAAATAACCAATACATAAAAGTGTGACAATCAGTATGTGACCTAAAACACCAAAGCAAGTCCCCAATTTAATCCCGAGAAGCTCAGTTTCTTCAGAAATGCTATACAAAGGTTATGAGAATGCGATAATTATGTAGATAGTAGAGGGCTCCTAAAGGTGGGGGGGATGCAGAGGAAGGCGGGGGAAGAGGCAGCTTACTCAGCAGTTTTGGAAGCTTCCGTCGCCTTGGAAACCAGGGAACAGCCGGGAGATTGGAATGCCGAGGCAGCCACGAGGAAGAAGCACGTAGAGGACACCAGCTGGAACACCACAGCAGGAGCAGCAACGAGGACGTCCAGGAGGGGAGCAGAGTGCAAGGCAGCAGGAACAAGTAATTATTGAAGCACTCCAGAGGTGCATATTTATGGCCTCAGTTCACGGGCGCATTTCCTGGTTTGCATCCTGCAGTTTCTCTGATTAGAGGACAGTCGTCAATGACGTTGTATTCTTTGACAATGTCCTCCAATCAGAGAGCTCCTTGAGGTGCACTGTTCGGAATCCAAAATGAAGAGTAAACATTTTGGATTCCATATTGAAGCAGTTCAAGGCAGAAGTGCAACGGGAAGGAGCGACCTCCTCTCCTCAACTCCACGACCCCCTTTGGGGGTCGCGCCCCACAGATTGAAGACCCCTGCTGTAGACGGTCAAGGGACTAACTGTATCTAACCTAGCTGAGTACGGCTATTATAGTTCCATCAAAGCGGGGTAAGTTGGTTCGTGCAATGACCAGTTTCTTTTGACTCAATCCTGCTTACAGTAGCCTACTTGAAAAGCTGAATGTGGAGGATCGACGGGGTGTCTGCCGATCTAAGAGTAGTCTTAGTTGGCTGATATTTGTTATGGAAGAAATTTACCCATCAGAAAGGACTTAGTCTTCTTTTTGAATCGTGGAGCTTACGTGATTCTTCTAATATTCGGTGGGAGCGTATTCCCAATCCTTGGAGCAGCTCCCGTGAATGCTCTATCATATGATCTCTTCTTACGGAAGAATGCTGGTTTCAGTAAAAAATCTTCAGATCCCCTGTAGGGTCTACTATCTCTTGACAACGTAGTTTTCTGGGCCAGGTAACATGGAGTTTTGTGGTGTATTGCCTTGTGTGTGATGCATGCAATCTTGAGCTGTATTCTTGCCTCGAACAGGAGCCAATTGAGCGCTTTCAGATATGGAGTGATGTGGTCACATTTTTTTGATCCCATATAAGTCTGGCTGCTGCATTGAGACAAGCTTTTAGGGGAGCTGTAGAGATCTTAGGAAGCCCTGAAAGAGTTGCATATCTGTACTCAGTTCTTGATATGACCAGTGCCTGGACTGCCATTTTTAGATCATCTGACTCCATGAACAGCTTCAATTTTCTGAAGTAACTCAGATGGAAACGTGCATTTTTTGCCATTGTGATGATGTGGGGTCGCATGTTTAATTCTTTATCCAGTGTGATTCCAAGAGATTTGTTTGAGTCTACTAGAATCAAGGAACCGTTTAGCGCAGTGATCATCTTGGTCCATTCCTTAATCCTAGCGGCGCTTTTAGAAGGGGAGATCAGGAGGAATTTTTTTTTTTTTTTGCGTTAAGCTTAAGATGATTGTCACCTGGTGATGAGATCTTCATATACAGCTGGGTGTCGTCTGCATACATGTGGAAGGAAATGTTAGCCTGTTGCGATACTTCTGTTAATGGTTGAATGTACAGGTTGAATAGTGAAGGGGATAGAGTTTAACCTTGTGGAACCCCAATTTGAATTGGAGATGGAAGGGATAGCTTATTGTTCACTAGGAATCTTTTTGATCTGTTCTCTAGGAAGGAATAGAACCATTTCAATACTGTTCCCGATAAGCCCATTCTATTCTTGAGGCGGTATAATAATTTGGGATGGTTTACGGCGTCAAATGCGGATGATTGGTCAAGAAGGACCAGGAGACAGGTTTAATTGTGGTCTAGAGCACACAGAGCGTCATCTATGTGCAGGATTGCTCTTTCCGTACTTTGATCTGATCTGAACCCTGAATGGTATTCACTCAGTAGCATAAATTCAATTCAATTATGAGAAGTGTGTGAGTGGAGAGTGTAGCACCTAAAAGCCACAACTATTGGCACTGCCAGTGCTTGTTTAAGACGTTGTTTCTTCAAGATCACTGTCAAGCCTGTCCAGCTGACTGAGTGACAGGTTCATAAAGGGGTCGTCCCGGTTTCATTTATGATTTTTTGATCTGAACCAGGCACTCAACGGACTGGTGCAATGGCACACAGTGGAACAGGGATCAGACTGAATGCTGGACACAGCCTGAGCTCACGGTGGGCCTGATTCACAAAGAGTCCACACACTCGTGGGGGAGGCCCCACAGCTGTGGTGGAGGTCTTGCACTTGTGGGGGAGGCCCCACAGATGTGGGGGCGGCCTTGCACTTGTGTGGGAGGCCCTGCACTCGTGGAGGAGGCCCCACAGCTGTGGGGGAGTTCCTGCAGTCATGGGGAGTCCCTGCAGTCGTGAGAGAGACCCCAAAGTTGTGGGGGAGTCTCCGCACTCAGGGTGGAATATCTGCCATGACTGCGGGCCTAGGCCGTGAGTGTGGAGACTCCCCCAGGAGTGCGGGCCCTCCCCCACGAGTGCGCCAGCCCTTTGAGAATCAGGCCCTGTGGGTTCAGATGCCTTGAGGTCTGGGCTTAGTTAAGAATATCAGATCATGTCACAAACCGTATTGAGGGCTGTCCGTGGAAGCAGAGACGATGCAATTCTCCATTGACATTAGAACAAAAAACAACTCTTTGCTTGTTTCTTGGACTACAAACACCATTGATGGGGGACAGAGCCCTCTCTAGAGAGTGCTGGAAGCTTGGGGGAATCCACCGAGGCTCCACAAACGTGTATGTCCTGGCGCATGGGTAATGGATAAACTTGCTCCCAAAAGGTTTACGTCAATCAGGGTTTGAAAAAGGGCTTCATCTGACCCCATGCTCTTTAGTCTACACCTCTGACTTGCAGCAGCACCCAGAAAAATGTACAGCCGTCCCCCAAAACGTGAATCAAGTCATATATGAGCACCATTGAATGGGTAACAATGAACATCTGTTATTCAGCGGCAAGATACCTTTGGGTGTTCGTGCACTTTACAAATACACATTATGTTAAGTTATGTAATGTTACGTCATGTTCTGTTAAATCCGTCCTACAATATGCAGACGCCACTGTAACTTTGCACAACAAACTTATAAGTAACTCTGGGAGTAAAACTCCACTCCATTCGTGGAGTTTGCGGATTTTTGGTAGCTCCGCACCGGAGCGGAGTTTTTTTGTTTGCGCACCCAAAATGCTTTTTTTTGCACGCAGAAGTGACTGTGATCGCCGATGAAATTTCCCATCCGTTCTCGAGCGCCAAGAAATTTGGTAGCCGGTCGCACGGTCCAGCGAACGTCATTCGGGCACGCCATCGGACTTCCAGCGGAAGTTTATGAAGATTGCAATCCCAAACATGCAGAATTTGCAATCTGAAGAAGAATCGGTCTCAAGCAGAATCAAAACCTTCTCAAAATTATGATTTGGATAAAAAAAACTCCTTTGTGAAGGCAGCCAGTGTGCTTCTGCATTAGGCCTGCATGTCTTTCTCTTTTCTTTGCTTCTTTTGGCTTATTGCTTCTATCCATTGTCAGCTGCAGCTCCCTCAAAGCTGAATCCCACATTACGCACACTGCCAAACCAGTTCAATTACATTTGTATTTTTGTTGTTGTCCTTCTTCTTTCCTTTTATTCCTGAGTGTATTGTACACTAGTACACCAAACATGAAAGCCCTTGTTTTGTCAAAGTCTCACAAATGTCTACACTGTATTGTTATGTTTTTTTAATAACTGAGGTAATAAATTAAATTACATTAATAACACTAACAAGTGGACCACACACTAAGTTATGTTATATTTGTTTGTTTGTACTAGTAGTAATTGAACCACAACAATGAATGCCACGTTTCACTGAGGTTCTTCTTGCTTCTTTGGTTTTAGGTGCACAAAAGAGGAGAAGACGTCATCACCTATTGTACTGCCAGACAGAATTAATGCTGCGCATGACATCATGTGACGTGTGACCACTAACATCTCTTCAATTTGTGCCACTGCGTGCTGCTGACATCTTTAAGATGGCCCCAAAGAAAGGTACCAGGTCCAGTACCAAGAAAGTTGCCAGTGAGCAGACGGCACTGCCACTTACCAAGATCGGTATGTCGCCCAAGACCTTTTTTGGAAAACCAAAAATTGCACCTGCAGCAGCGGTGTCTGGGGAGCAAGCTGGGAGCAGCACCCCCCAATCAGTGGACCCACCCCACTCACTAGGTCCAAGCCCATGTCTGTTGCAGAGGCAGCCAGTCTAATCACGAGTCCAACGCCGACGAGCAGTGCTGTTGAAATTTGGATAGCTGTGCAAGCCAGTTGCTTAGAAAACAGCCGGGAATTAGAGGCCCTCTACTCCAGTGATGTTGAAATTGACTTATCTGCAAAGAAGTACCCAATCAATGCAGGAAACTCAGATAAGTGGGCATCAACAGCCACAACCATCGCCTTCAGTAGTAGTTGTTCCTCCCAAAATAGGGGCAGTTCAGGAGATCGAGCTTCCTACTGAGTAAGAAGAAGAGCAAGCCACTCTTTAGGAAGATCCATTGTCGTCCAGATCCTTGGCAAGGAAAAGGAGGGTTAGTCCACAGTACAAACCATTACTGCACACTTTCATTCTTTTATCAGATGGGGATGTTGCCCACTGCAAAACTTGGATAGCTGTGGAAGCCAGTTGCTTAGAAAACAAACAGCCGGGATTTAGAGGCCCTCTACTCCAGGCCACAACAAGTACTGCAGGGCAGCTGGCGTCAGGTTTAACTTCAGAGCCTGAGTGCAGTGCGGTTGGGTCACAGCAGCCAAAACCCTCAACAACAACAAGAACAGGAACATCAGCCCCACCAAAATCGGCACAGGAATGGTTTCTACAGCAAGGGGTTTGGTAGGTCTAGTGCTGAGGCAAAGGCAAAAGAGGCCGAGCAAAGCAGAGCACCCCTGGGCATTGAGTCGATGGTCCAGGCCTATCTGGATGACCCAACAGAGGTCGACATTGATCAAAACTCATTGCTGTACTGGTATGGGAAAATGCGGCAATGGCCAGTGCTCAGCAGGCTGGCGATAAACTATCTGACTTGCCCTGTCGCAAGTGTCTCTTCTGAGTGTGTTTTCAGTGCTGCTGGTGCCGTTCTGACAGTGAGAAGGACCAGTATCTTGCCCCAAACGTGGAGAGGTTAACCATGATCGAAATGAATCAGCACTTGATACCATACCTAAAGTAGCACAGCAGGAAGATGATGACGGTGACTTAGGTCATAGAAGTAGTGTGTTAGATGACCTACTTCTGGGTAGACCACCAGAGTCTGAGGACGAGCTCTACTTCCCTGACAACAACTAGGCTGCCGACTTGTTACTTTTTTTCTTGCTTTGACGCCCCTAAAAAGCCCCCCAAAAAGATACAGCTGAGGAATATTATTTACTTTCATTATTTATGTGTGTCACTGTCTTTCTGGTTCATATCACAACAAATCCATCTCAACAGTCTTACTATTTTATTGCCGGATTGGAGTTGCAACTGTGTGCAGTCAGTGAAGAAGTAAGTCCACTCCTCCGAGTCCTGCACCAGTCCTGACTTGTCCTAAATCCATTTCCCTCAAGCCAGATGTTGGAGGGAAGCCCACCGGGTAGTCGGGGAGACTATTCCGGGCACCTTCCTACCGCAAGGTTATAGCCGAGCGCCGCTGAGAAGCCCCCCTCGGGGAGGTCCTTCTCCTATGATCGTACTAGGCCCAGTAACACCACCACACAGGACTCAATAGCAGTTGCAAGATTAGTAGGGGCGGGCGGAATTTGCGTAATTGCGTTACGCAAATCTCCGCGAAACGGTAAAAAATCTCCGCGAACACGCAGAAATTCCGCGAACACGCGGAATTGCTTGTTCACGATGCTTTTTTCCTGTTCACAATTGCTGTTTGCGTGCTCGGGAAGGAATATCTCGCGAACACGCATTTTGAGAACGCGAACAAGCAAAAATTTCGCGAAAAGCAGACTTTTGAGCAATTTTGCGTTCTCCGCGGAACGCGAAATTACGCAAATTCCGCGAGCGGAATGGAATTTACCGCCCAGGCCTAAAGATTAGATTCTTTATCGGCAGTAATACGGGCAATATTTACAGAGGGATCGAGGGATCCTATCAGAGTCTCAATGTTCAATAAGAGGATAGGGTAGCGGGACAGTCTTAGTACCAGCCAGGTACGGGAGGGCTCTGTGCCAGTCCTTGGATGCTGGTCTCAGAGCGGCTCGGACATGGAGAGCCGCGACGGCGTCTGCAGGGCTCGGATGGCAGTTCCGCTTAGGTCGAGCCGCGACACGGTCAGCAGGGCTCTGGTGGTAGGTCCGCTTCGGTCGAGCCGCGACGAGGTCAGCTGGGCTCAGGTGGTAAGGTTCAACAAGGTCGGGCCGCGACAGCGTCAGCAGGGCCCCAAAGGTTCGTGAAGGTCTTTAAGCACGGTGGAGCCGCGACGTCGTCAGCAGGGCTCAAGTGGTGGTTCAGGGTGAGTCTTCTTCCGTAGGGTCAGCCGCGATCCGATCAGCAGGGCTCTTGACTCCAGGATACAACTACTGCCCTGTTGTCGGGTCGCCCCAGATATAGGACGGGAGCCCTTTGATGTCCGGACCCTTGCGCCCGGAGGGGGCGGAGAGGCCGGGTAGGGAGCGGCCAGACGCCCAGCAGGAAAGGCGCCAGGCCCCAGAGAGCTGTGGGGCGGTAACACCCAGGTGTGGAGAGACGGTTGGGGGTCCCATCGATACTGCCCTCCGCCGGGAGTGGGAAGGGCTCACGTGGTATCCCCCGGGCCAGGGGTTGGCATCTCGATGTCGGGCCTCGCTGGGACCGAGGCCGGGTAGAGCAGGGTCATACAGATGGTCACGTGGAGTGACGTGCAATCCAAGATGGAGGAGTCCCGATGTGCATGGGACCTCGTGCGGCTTAGCGCGGGGAAACAGGACCACGCCACGAAGCCGGCTCCCACACGCGTCCCCCCCAGCTGAAGGCAGGGAGAGTCACCCATCTTCGCGGGGGTTCTCCTCGCCGAGGCGGAAGAATCGGGACAGGCCGTCAGCATTGGCGTGGTCGTTGCCGGGCCGGTGTTCTACAGTGAAGCCCATCCCTTGCAGTGAGATGGACCAGCGCAACAGCTTGGGGTTCTCGCCCCGCATTTGCATGAGCCACCACAAGGGCCGGTGGTCAGTCTGGACCCTGAAGTGGGTACCGAAAAGGTAGGGCCGGAGCTTCTTGAGAGCCCATACCACAGCGAAGGCCTCCCGCTCGATGGTGCTCCACCTCTGTTCTCGCGGCAGCAGTCGGCGGCTGATAAAGGCCACCGGTCGGTCGAGGCCCTTGGCGTCCAGCTGGGAGAGGACTGCCCCGACCCCGTACTCCGATGCATCGGTCTGGACTACAAATTCCTTGCTGTAGTCGGGGGCCTGTAGCACAGGGGAAGCGCACATGGCCGCCTTGAGAGCATCAAACGCGGTCTGGCAGCGGGGCGTGCAGTGCACCGTCATGGGCCGCTTCTTCGAAGTGAGTTCCGTAAGGGGGCCCACAATGCTGCCATAATCCTTTATGAAGCGTCGGTAGTAACCTGTGAGGCCTAAGAAGGCCCGGACAGCGGTTTGGGTGGCGGGAGGCTCCCACGCCTGGATGGCGTCGACTTTTAACTGGAGTGGGGCCACCTGGCCACTCCCCACCTGGTGGCCCAGATAGGTCACAGAGCCTTGACCGATCTGGCATTTACTGGCTTTAATGGTGAGCCCAGCTCTTTGGAGAGCGGCCAGGACTTCCCCAAGGTGTCCTAGGGGCGCGGCCCAGTGGTCGCTGAAGATAGCAATGTCATCGAGGTAGGCCGCGCTGAAGGCTTCGAGACCGGCCAGGACCTTGTTTACCAGCCTCTGAAAGGTCGCTGGGGCATTCTTCATGCCGAAGGGCATCACCCGGAAGTGGTAGTGGCCATCGGGGGTAGAGAAAGCTGATCGTTCTTGTGCCCCGGGAGTGAGCTTGATCTGCCAGTACCCAGCGGTGAGATCAAAGGTGCTTAGGTAGCGGGCGGCCCCTAAGCGATCAATCAGCTTATCGGCTCGTGGCAAAGGGTGGGCATCAGTCTTGGTAACTGCGTTCAGGACCCGGTAGTCGACACAAAATCTGAGTTCGGGGGCCGTGCCGGGGGCGGCGGCCTTTGGTACCAAGACTACCGGGCTGGCCCACGGGCTGTCGGAAGGCTCAATGACTCCGAGGGCGAGCATCTTGGCGACCTCGGTCTTTATGCAGGCTCAGACTCGATCAGGCACTCTATAAGCGCGGTGTTGTACAGGGGGGCTATCCCATGTGTCCACATCGTGGACGCACCAGGGGGTCACCCCGGGCATGAGAGAGAAGAGGGCAGCGAAGGGTTGCAGCAGCTTCTGGCAGTCATGGCGCTGTTCTGGTGTCAGGGTGGCGGAGAGGCAGACGCCCTCCAAGGAGCCGTCTTGGCTCGAGGACCCCAGGAGGTCTGGCAGGGGCTCGGAGTCACTTTCACCCCCATCGTCAGTAGCCAGCAGTAAGCTTAGTTCAGTTCGGGCAAAGTGGGGCTTGAGCCGGTTGGCGTGCAGGACCCAGAGGGGGTTCTTCGGAGACTCCATGTCGACCAGGTACGTGACGGGGCTCTTCCTCTCATCTACCTTGAAGGGCCCGGTCCACTTGTCCTGCAGGGCGCAGGGGTCCACGGGTGACATGACCCAGACCTGCTGGCCCGGCTCAAACTCGACGGCTGAGGCATTCTCGTCATACCAGCGTTTCATGTCTTCTTGGCTGGCTTCAAGGTTGGCTTCTGCCAGGGCCCGGAACTTCCGAGTCTGGTTCCGCAGGGTCAGGAGGTACCGGTAGACGTCGGGCGGGGCACTTTGGACGTTCGCCTCCCAACCCTCCTTGACCAGGCTGAGGGGCCCTCGGACGGGGTGCCCATACAACAGTTCGAAGGGGCTGAAGCCCAGGGACTTCTGTGGTACCTCCCGGTAGGCGAACAGGAGGCAGGGCAACAGGACATCCCATCTCCTCCTGAGGGGCTCTTCCAGGCCCTTGATCATCCCCTTCAGGGTTCGGTTGAAGCGCTCGACCAGTCCGTTCCCCTGGGGGTGGTAAGGGGTAGTGAATTTATAGGTGACCCCACATTGTTGCCAGAGGGATCTCATGTACTTCGAGGTAAAGTTCGTCCCCCTGTCGCTCACTACTTCTCGGGGGAACCCCACCCTGGAGAAGATGCCCATCAGGGCCCGGCCCACCACTGGAGCTGTCACAGTTCGGAGGAGGACAGCTTCTGGGTATCGGGTGGCGTGGTCGACCAGTACCAGGATGAAGCGGTGGCCCAGGGCGGTTCGGGGGTCGAGGGGCCCCACGATGTCGATCCCCACTCGTTCGAACGGGGTGTGGACGGCTGGAAATGGTTGTAGGGGGGCTTTCACTCGTCCCCCAGTCTTCCCGCTAGCTTGGCAGGTCGGGCAGGACCGGCAGTGCTGGTCCACGTCTCGTCTCATTCGGGGCCAATAGAAATGGGTCACGAGGCGGCTGTAAGTCTTGTCCTGCCCTAGATGTCCGGCAAGGGGCACGTCATGTGCCAGGTTCAAGAGGAACTCTCGAAATCGGAGGGGGACCACCAGCACCTGGCCGGCCCCTAGTTCGGCGACTTTCTGCTCGCTATACAATAAGTCATTGTCCCAATAGACCCAGTGGGTTCCCGTGGGGTCCCCCGCAGCCTGCGCGGCCGCCTGCTGTCGGGCCCCCTCGAGGGACGGGCAGCCCTTCTGCTCTTGCTGGAATTGTTCGCGGGTGGGGCCCCCGTCGTGGCGCCACTGGGCCAGCTCGGGGATCTCGCTGAGGATAGCGGCCTCGTTGGAAGAAAGTTCGGACGGCCCGGCCTCCTCGTCAGGTTCCTCCGGGCCGGAGGAGGTGGATTGTTCGGGGCCCGCCGGCTTGTCGGGGGCCGGGGCCGCGGCTGGCTGGGTGTTCATGGACCGAGTGGTGGCGCAGGCCCACTCGGGTAGTCCTAGCATCCCCAGATGCTCTTGGCGCTCCACCTGGGCCCAGGGGGAGCTCTCTAGGTCGTTCCCCAGGAGGCAGTCCACCGGGGCATCGTCGCGGACAGTTACTTTTAGGGTGCCGGACACTCCTCCCCACTCGAAGGGGATTCGGGCCATCCGGCACATGCTCTCGGTGTTGTCTGCGATCCGGACAGGGCAGAGGACATGTGGCAGGATCTGTTTTGGGGTCACCAGATGGCAGCGGACAGCGGTCACACTGGCCCCAGTGTCCCGGAGGGCCACGGCCCGTCGCCCATTGATGGTGACCCACTGTTGGTACTTCTGGGTGTTGCTTGGTATGGTGGCTCGGGGCACCATTTCTCGGGAGCCTAGGCATACAAGCGACATGGCGGCTGGTTCCCACTCGGGGGACCCGTCGTCGTGGTTTTCCTCCTCGTCCTCTCTCTCCCCCAGGGCTGCGGCGGCTATTTGTCAGGGAGGTGGCCCCGTGGTCCCGTTCCGTCGGTTCACGGGGCAAGCCGGGTCGCTTGCATAATGGCCGGTCTGCTGACATCCGAAGCAGGTCACTGTCGGTCGTGGTCCCGTCCGGGCGATAGGGGTCCCTCTTCGGCCCTGGGTCGGGGAAGCGGGGTTGGTTGCTTGCCCTCGTGGCGGACTTCTGGGCGGCCCGGCTGGGAATTCTCGACTGCGGTGGGACCCCCCTCCTCCGCCTCGCTGGCGGGGAGGTCCCGTGGTACTCCGGGTGTAGTCCCCCACAGGGTTCCGGGGGATCCGGGTGTTGACCCATCGGTCCGCTTCGGCGGCGAGCTTCCGGGGCTCGGTCAGTTTACTGTCCAGGAGGTGTTGCCTTAGTTCCACAAAGCAGTTGTTGGCGAGGTGCTCCCAGACAATGAGGTCGAACAGTTCATTATATGAGGTGACCTTGCTCCCTTTTATCCATCCTTCCAACGCTCGGCTGAAGAAGTCCACGTATTCGACCCATGTGGTACCGGGGATCTTCTTGCAGTCCCGGAAGCGTTGCCGGTACATCTCGGCCGATAGTCTGTAGCGTGTGAGAAGGGCTTCCTTCATGTGGTAGTACGAGGTCATCACGGCGTCGGGGAGTTGCAGTAGGGTATCCCGCCCCTCGCTGAGGAACCTCCCCCATAGGCCGGCGCCCCAATCCTTCCGGGGTACCCGATGGGAGGTCATGGCTACCTCGTACGCTCGGAACCATTGCTGGATGTCGTCATTTTTATAGTACTCCTTGACGACATCCTTGGGGATGTGAACCTTTGGCTCGGTCAGGGGCAGAGCGTCCCGGGCTCCGGGGTTGCTGGTCTCCCCAGTTTTAGCTTTTAGTTCAAGTTCTTTAAGGCTCCTCTCGTGCTCGAGGGTTAGCCGTCTCTCCTCTAGCTCCCGATGCCTTTTCTTCTCCTCGATTTCCTCTTGCAGCCGTAGTTGCTCCAGGGCTATCTTTTTCTCCGCCAGTAGGAGCTCACCATCCAGCCGGAGTCGGGCTAGGTCCATTTCGTGTGTCCGTGCTCTTTCCCGTTCTCGTATCTCTTCGTGGGAAAGGCTGGTGTCTGGGACGGTTCGCTCCCCGTTTGTCGGGGTCGTGGTCGGCAGGTTTCCGTCCCGGGCCGAGGTCCCTTCGGCTCGGGGTGGAGGGGTCTCAAGTTCTGCCCAGGCTTTCAGGGCTCTCTGCATATCTTCCTTGGTGCCCAATCCTGTGGTTGGGATCCCTTTGTCCTTGCAGAACTGTTTGAGTTCTTTGTGGGTGTATTCCTCCAGTTTCTCCACCTGGAAGGTTGCGGCCACGGTTGCTTCTTGGCCATCCATGGTTTTCTTTTCCTGTCTGGTCCGGCAGTGGTTGCGTTACTTGCTTGTATGATTGCGTCTGGCTCGGATCCCGTCGCTGGCCACCAAATGTTGGAGGGAGGCCCACCGGGTAGTCGGGGAGACTATTCCGGGCACCTTCCTACCGCAAGGTTATAGCCGAGCGCCGCTGAGAAGCCCCCCTCGGGGAGGTCCTTCTCCTATGATCGTACTAGGCCCAGTAACACCACCACACAGGACTCAATAGCAGTTGCAAGATTAGATTCTTTATCGGCAGTAATACGGGCAATATTTACAGAGGAATCGAGGGATCCTATCAGAGTCTCAATGTTCAATAAGAGGATAGGGTAGCGGGACAGTCTTAGTACCAGCCAGGTACGGGAGGGCTCTGTGCCAGACCTTGGATGCTGGTCTCAGAGCGGCTCGGACGTGGAGAGCCGCGACGGCGTCTGCAGGGCTCGGATGGTAGTTCCGCTTAGGTCGAGCCGCGACACGGTCAGCAGGGCTCTGGTGGTAGGTCCGCTTCGGTCGAGCCGCGACGAGGTCAGCTGGGCTCAGGTGGTAAGGTTCAACAAGGTCGGGCCGTGACAGCGTCAGCAGGGCCCCAAAGGTTCGTGAAGGTCTTTAAGCACGGTGGAGCCGCGACGTCGTCAGCAGGGCTCAAGTGGTGGTTCAGGGTGAGTCTTCTTCCGTAGGGTCAGCCGCGATCCGATCAGCAGGGCTCTTGACTCCAGGATACAACTACGGCCCTGTTGTCGGGTCGCCCCAGATATAGGACGGGAGCCCTTTGATGTCCGGACCCTTGCGCCCGGAGGGGGCGGAGAGGCCGGGTAGGGAGCGGCCAGACGCCCAGCAGGAGAGGCGCCAGGCCCCAGAGAGCTGTGGGGCGGTCACACCCAGGTGTGGAGAGACGGTTGGGGGTCCCATCGATACTGCCCTCCGCCGGGAGTGGGAAGGGCTCACGTGGTATCCCCCGGGCCAGGGGTTGGCGTCTCGATGTCGGGCCTCGCTGGGACCGAGGCCGGGTAGAGCAGGGTCATACAGATGGTCACGTGGAGTGACGTGCAATCCAAGATGGAGGAGTCCCGATGTGCATGGGACCTCGTGCGGCTTAGCGCGGGGAAACAGGACCACGCCACGAGGCCAGCTCCCACACCAGACATTGGATGGAGAATAGTACAAGTAATGTGAAATGCGTGCGTGCCTCATCGAGTCCCTCCAAAGAACCTGACTGTAGCTATTCTCCTTTCCGAGCCTTGAAGGACTGCCCTTATGGCATGTATTGGACTCTGACTCTGAGTGATTGGTGTTTGTTTTGTTGTTGTGCATGATGTCTACTAGTATTTAATCTACACACAAAAAGGTGACTCAAGTCAATGTTTCCCTTCTTGTTGTTTAATAACAACATTGTACTACTGCATGCCGATCCATTGCATGTTTGATTCTGGACTCACTCGGTACACTACAGAGCTGGACACCATGATGACTATACCATACTTGCAGTCCGTCAGTAGGATGATCGGAGATGATTGATGGAATAACTCGGGGTGTTTCATGAAGTGGCCTAAAAGGTAAACAAGTAAAAAAAAACAACACCAGACCTACATGTCTGTGTAGTGGTGTAGGAGAGTGTGGGGGCATGACTGACAGTGGTGCATTGATTTAGTTACTCTGGGGCGCATTAGGAAAACGGGCAGATGGCCACCGCCTGTATGGCAGTGGCGATCCGCCCGTCAAAAACTTCCGCCAGCTGCAAATTTCCCACCCACCACATTACCATGGTGGGGGGGACCCCGGCAGACGGGAAGACCGTCCGCCGGTTTTCCGCCGGTGGCCAATCCGCCCGTTTGCCCACCGGGCGGAAAAGCAGTTTACATTACTATGCAGGCGGGGTTTTACCATTGGGGGCCTGTAGCAGGCCTTCAGGGATGCTGGGGGGTGCACATGGGGGGTACAGTTCCATGCACAACATGGCAGGCACCGTGCGGTGCCTGCCACGTTGTGCATGGAAGTGCACGACATGCCTTCTTGGCATAGTGGCGTGCAGTGCTGAGAGCACCACCTGCCGCAATGTCAAGTATGCAGGATGTGCCCACCAGTGTGACGGGCGCATCCTAATACCACCAACGGGACCCCCGCACAGGTCCCATTCCCTGAAAGGATGGCGGGCAGATAAAGTCCGCCCGCCATCCTTATGACCCCCTCTATTTGGAAAATGCTTTGTTGCTGTGTGTGTATGTGTACTGAGTTCTATCTGCCTCAAAAAAAGTCTAAGCTAAGTGGAGGTTGGGTGGGCACCGCGGGCCTGCTCCTGTTGTTGTTGTAGGTTAATGCTGATAACAGAACAGACATGATTAAGCCATGCTGCCTCTGAATGTTTTCTTGTTGCACTCCTCCTTAATTTAACTTTACTGTTTTCCTTGATTTTTCAATATCCCTTTTGTTTTTCCATCTAAACTTACAGGCCAGCCTTTACCCTGTGCTATACTGGGAAAAACAACTCACACTTACCTTACCAGTCCACATCTGCCAGGCAGGCACCCAAGATTGACGAACGGAGCGTCCATGGAAGGAAGGACCAAGAGGAATGCAGAGATGCAACTCTCAATTTGACCATAAAAAAGTTATAGTTTCATCTTTTCATTTGATTCCTTTTTTCTCTTCAATCATTCTGACTGTGTGTGTTGTTTATGTTTGCTTATATTTGACTCCTAAAGATGTTTTTTTAATTGTCTTTGCTAGCTTTAAAAGGAAACACGGCACAACAGAACATAAAACGTATGTACTTTGGATCTCTCTGAGGGCAGACAGACAAGGCAATTTCATAATAAAAATAATTAATATTATACTGCTGCCTTATAATGCGAGTCTAGTACTACTAGTACTACTCATCATCATCAGGTCATTATCATGCATGCATTTCCTTTTTCTCCCTTAACAGATTTATGATGGTCGTCTGACAAGATTGTGTGGTGTCCATGTGCAGTGTTTGTCTTTGTAAAACCTTTCCCTCAAATACCCCTTCCCAACCATTCACCAAACCCTAACCCTCTTCCCCCGGGCTGTGTGATTTATATTGAGGTGTGACTAAATTCAATATACACCAATAATTGATCACACACTTGCTGGGGCAGGTGTGGTGAAAACAACTCTAACTCAAGGCAGGGCGAGGATCTTCTTCTGCTCTAAATATATATATATATATATATTCACTGAAAAACCCATCAGTGATGTCATCAGTGATGTCATCACTGATGTCATTTGAGATGTCATCTGTAATGTCACTGACCATGTCATGAGCGATGCAATATGTGACGTCATCAGCAGTGCATTGCTGGCACGCAAGTTATAGTTAGCTCAACTAACTATAACGTGCGAATTTCTCTGGTTTTATATGAGTCAAATGTCCAACTAACTATAACGTCCCTGAAACCTATGGTTTTTTCAGTGAATTTTTAAGGTTTTTTAAATGCTAATTCCTAACTATAACGTCTGTAAAACCTATGGTTTTTTCAGTGAATTTCTAAAGTTTTTTAAATGTTAATTTCATAATTTAATCTTTATGAAACCTATATTTTTTCAATTTTTTTTATAATATTTTGGAAATCTATTATCCTTTTTGTTTTATTTTAAAAATTATGTAATTTTGTATATCTTAAAAAAAAAGTATGTATATCTTTTTTTTTTTTTGAGAAAACTGGACTCCCGTACCGGTAGTGTATTAAGCTCCATCAGCACGCGAATCCTATCTGCCAGATTGCTAAATGCGCATTCCGTATGCGACGAGTGCACGCTGACAGGCCCTTTGTTACATCATAGACGTATGGTATCGCGCCGGGTACGCCATACCCTCAATTGGTTTTTTTATGCCTGAAAACTATATCTAAGTGAGTTTAAAGTGTATATGAGAGCAAGCAATAATCTAAAATATTTTAAACATTTATATATTTCTAACTGTAATAAACTTATATTATGGTAAATATATTTTCTCAAAATCGCGTCGGGTGCGGCCTCTTTGCGCGCTCGGTGCGCTATTGCCATGTGACCTTAAAAAAAAGCATTTGATTGGTTCATAATATTTCCCTTTGTAACAGTTGGAGAACCCCACCCATTTTAGTCATTCTCTCTACAGCGTTTGATGAGAGACTCCTCTTCTGCTTAGAGAGCTTTTTTGAAAAGTTTTTTGCTGTGTACACATATCTTATAGTACACACAACATGCCACGATCATCTTGATCAATATTCATGCTCTAAACAGTAGCCTTCCACGTGTGATACCCATGCATCTGAAACGCTACATCAAAAAACAAATGTGTGTTACACGATGCCCCTCGTGTGTGTGTGTGTGTGTGTGTGTGTGTGTGTGTGCGCATTATTGTGCTGCCTTTCGGCCTGGGTATTGGTGGCTCAAAGGGGTAGCATCAGCCACGGGTAGAGTGCACATCCTTGATCACATGTGACAAACAGTAAAGAGTAATGTGCAGATATGTGTTGCAGTATGCTCTGTTGTCAGGCTCTACCACTATAGTAGTGTGTCATATGTGAGACTTTCAGATTCACGTTTGACATGCATTGCTTGACTGTAATGAGCTTTATCACTGTGTATGACGTAACCTCACTGATGATCCTCCCTCCATCAGAGCACATTCACATGTGTGCGCATTGCGATAGCAACACTTTCAATAATACCGCACACCATTGACATGCGTGTCTGCGCATATCCACAAGCTTGACAACGACATGTGATGTTGTCCATTCAATCTTTTCGGACAGCATCTCATTAGCAATAGTTGCCGCCCTCGAGGTACATGCTACATTAATGTAAATTGCGGATTGTGCGACATCAAAACTGCAACAGGGACACACACATAAGTACACTTCCTGCCCAGGCAGGAACTGAACAACGCCCAGGTCCCCGGAATAATTATTCACACCCCTACGCTGACCTGGCGTACGCAAGCCCAGCCCACTTTGCGTACGTATAAATAGGATAACGACGACACAACATGTCCCAGTTCTTCTACACTGCTTCAGGTGATATGGCCGCATCCACCTCACATATCACAATTCGCAATAAAAAATGGGATCCATGAGGTGTACACCATCCTGGCAATCAAAACTACATCTGAATTGTGAACCCTGTTGGCCGTTGTGTTTGGACACACACCAATGACAGCAGGTGAGCAGTGGGGCCTGGTTGCAAAGGGGCTGCAATTGAGCGTGGTGCGGCTGGAGGGGTGGGGTGCATCAGCCTGGGTGCGCAGGTACGAACAAGCGATTGTGTCGTGCGTAATGATGTGATCTCTGACCCCATTCAGTCACATCTCTGTCTCATTTTACGGACCTGCTGGACCGTACTGTAGGCCTGAGCCAGCGGGCAGCGCTGCCCTACAGACACGTGGCGTTGGCTTTTGGGGCTCTCTAGTGAGCTGACTAGTAAGTGTACATGCACACAGGCTTGAGCCACTGCATTGCACGTTCACATTATGCTTCTAGCATGTGCTCTGTTCCTTTGTATGTGAACGTTGGCATAACATATTATTATTTACCCTTGTGTATTCTCGTGCACCAACTCCTCTTTGAACCACGACTACCAGTAACAGTTGTAGATCGTACTTCAAGAAGGAAGGATGCACTCAACTGGTGTTCTCTAGTAAGCTAGAAATAAACCCTCATTTACCTCAAGACGTTTCCAGCATTATAATATTTCTCCCTTTTCAGACACTGAGTTAGTGGCACCTTAATCGGCGGAGCAGGTGCTCACCTAGTGATGAGGCCCTGGGCATTCTGACGCCTTCCACCGTGGTATCAAGACACCGTCCCAGACTGGAGACCTGCTGTGTCACCCTAAGAGCAGCACCCCAGAGTTGGAGCTCGCACCGGAACGTCGTTGGACACACCGGTTGTGGCAGGTGAGCAGTGAAGCCTCGGTGCACAGGAGCTGCATTTTAGCACAGTGCGGGTGAAGGGGCTGGGGTGCAGCAACCTGCATGCACAGGTGCAGACAAGCGATGTTGCCATGGATAATAATGTAATCTCTGGCCTCATTCATATCTCTGTTTCATTTCAAAGACTTGCTGGACCGCTCTCTTTCCCAGACACACAGGTGATGGGAGGTGAACAGTGAGAGCTGGGTGCAGAAGGCCGACGCTCTGTCTCTTCCTCCCTCTGTTCGTTTGACTCTCCCTCCCCTTCTCCCTTCCACCCACTCGCTCTCTGTCCCATTCTCAGTTTCTTCCTTTCATTCTGACTACCTTTCTTTTTCTCTTGGACATGGCACACATACTTATGTTTCTTTTTTCTCTTGCAGGTTTTGTACGCTGCTTCCGGAGGAGTCACCCCGCTTCATTTTCTTTTCTCCATTTTTACCATTCGGATCCTCTTTATTGAAGCGATACAAGGTTTTCCTCCTCTCGCTTCAACGAGGCAAACAAGAATTTACTATCACAGGGTGGAAGCCATGCTCCCGCCCTGTAATAGCAAACATAAATGTCCTGCGGATGCATACCCCGGGACATTGTATGAGCTGCGCCTGGGAGGTGGCGCCATAGGGCCATGATGCATTGGTTACTGCATAACTACAGAATTAGAATAAACGCATACTAACACTATTTGCACACTTGTAGTACAGCGACCAGAGTGTAGTGAAGAGGCAGAGGAAGCCCAAAATCCAAAAATGTAAATCCTACCAGAGGTCGGATCACATAGTTCGATGAGCCGACGACCCTGGGATGAGTAGAAACAACTTTACCAAGAAAACGGGTCTTCAGCAGAAGGCAAGGAAGCTAGCAATATTGGTGGGTGCTGCCTTCTTTTTACCTTCTCCCGCTCGTCGACAAATTTATGTAGTGAGGAGGCAGACAGCAGTGGATCCGATAAGTAGTTTTATTGCAGGAAAACAAGACAGCTTAAACAGCCACCACAGGAGCAGACAGCAAGGCAACCGTCTTCTCCAGCACCGTGTACAAACTCCCCAAGATTCCCCTCATGACAGCCCTACATTCAGGCCCGGACTGGCAATGCCGGGCACCGGGCAATCCCCCGGTAGGCTGCCAGGGGTGGGGGCCGGTTTTGAGGCATGGGGCCGGTTTCGTTGCTGGGGCCGATGTTTTGGTCCGACGCGCACAATTATATCTATATCAGATTCATCACTGTTAACTGACATCACTCTCATGCTTGGGACTGGATTCTACACTGCCTGGGCTGCGCCGCCGCCTTCGCCGGCAATAATTTATTATTACCTGCATTAATAAAAGGGGGTGGGTCGTTGGGGGAAGGTCACGCTGGCGCGCAGTCGCAGAAATCTCCGCAAGCGCCAGCCCGCGCGTGTGCGCGTTCTCAGTTCACCCACCGTAGGGCCTGGGTCGGCCGTATGGTGACTGGTGACATGCGCATTGGGGTTCCAATAATAAAAAGTGCGCGTGAGTCGTGACACTGACGAGGAGCATTCCAGAACAACAACAGCCAGTCATTAAGAAGACAGAGACTGAGGGAACAAGGCACGGTCGGTCACCCCATAATTTATTTCTAATTCCAGCCTCTGCTTGCTGCCTGTACCTCCCTCACTAGTACCGACTGTCAGTCCGTCCTCGCCCGCCGCCCGCTACCTGCAGAGGTGAGTCAGTGACGTCTTTTGCAAATTATTTATCATCAGGATGGAATTGGAAACGATAAATTCAACATGGCACTGGCAAAGGAATTTGTTTGGCACTACTGGTGGCCGGGCCACGGGGCAGGGATTAGACAAAGGGTATAGGCCTTTCCCCAGCCCAGGGCCTTGGCCTAAGTAAGGGCCTATGTAACGCCTATCACCTATACTTTTCTGTTGATCCCGGCCCGGCCGTTTCTGCACAGCGCACTACCGCCTTGGGCAGCCCCTGAGTCTGGATTGGGGATTTAGACATTTAGTCAGGCATTTAGAGCACTGAGCAGGCCTCCTTGCTGTTCGTGAGCAGGGGCCAGGGGGGCGGATGACCAGGCGTCTCCGACTGGTGCCGGAGCGAGGTGGTGGTGGTGGCTGGCTCAGGCTGCCAGGCTGGCCTGTGCCTGCGAGCAGGAGTCCGGCTATGCTAGCAGTACCACTACCTACCAGGCCCGGTTCTAGAGGGTGGGCCAGGCCCACCCAAACATGAGCCTTGGCCCTCTCAGTGAATCTGCCACCGATGTACAACAATAAAAACTGTTAAGATAACTTGTGATTTACGATCCTGCTGCAGAGCAACCATTGTCTTTTGGTAGTTCTTAAATGCAGATTAACGGAATTTTGTGGGAATAGCTCAGTGGGTTACTACCTCTGTCACAGATATCCTTGTGTTACTTGCAGTTTAGGAGTTACTATCATAACATAAGACAGTGACCTATGAACTGTCATTAAAGAACTGCATACAAACTTCGCTTTTTTGTGTTGTGATGTAGTTAGAACTTCTCCATTCTTTCATTATTCTACTGTTACTAAAAAGAGCTTGTTTGGGCAGTTATACATTTTCATCAGTAAAGCCAACCCTGACAACTGGAGTACTCTTTAAATCCTGAGTTTGTGCTTCTTGCGACCAAACCCCTGTAAAATATATTGCCCACCAGAATGGATGAAGTGATTTCTACACCTTGTAATCCTCATTAGCTTATGTGACATTCCGCGTAAACTGATTTATTGTCTCTGTATAATGTGTGCTGTTATGTAAAGTACTGAGACACCCTACACTCATATGAGTAGCGCTGTACAACAAATGGAATGGATAGGAGAGAGGGGCAACGGAGTGATGAGGGGCACTAGTGGAGGGTGGCAGTGAGGGAATCCCAGGAAGAGGTCATGGGGTGGGGGGAGCTACAGAGAGAAGAAGGGTGTGGGTGGCAGTGAGGGAGTCAGAGGAGGAGGTCACGGGGCGGGGGGGAACTACAGAGAGATGAAGGGCACTAGTGGAGGGTGGCAGTGAGGGAAGCCGGGGAGGATGTCATGGGGCAGGGGGAACTACAGAGAGATGAGGGGCACTAGTGGAGGGTGGCAGTGAGGGAATCTGAGGAGGAGGTAGGTCACGGGCTGGAGGGGAACTACAGAGAGATATGGGGCACTGGTGGAGGGTGGCTGTTAGGGAATCCGTGGAGGAGGTCACGGGGTGGGGGGGAAACTACAGAGATGAGGGGTGCTGGTGGAGGGAGCAGTGAGGGAATCCGAGGAGGAGGTCACAGGTTGGAGGGGAAACTACAGACAGATGAGGGGCGCTGGTGGAGGGAGCAGTGAGGGAATCTGAGGAGGAGGTCATGGGGTGGGGGGCTACAGAGAAATGAGGGGCACTAGTGGAGTATGACAGTAAGGGAAGCTGAGGAGGAGGTCATGGGGTGGGCGGGAACTACAGAGAGATGAGGGGCACTAGTGTAGGGTGGCCGTGAGGGAATCTGATGAGGGGGTCATGGGGTGGGGGGAACTACGGAGCGATGAGGGGCACTGGTGGAGGGTGGTAGTTGGGAAGTCTGAGGAGGAGGCCATGAGGGGGAGTGGCTACGGAGAGATGAAGAGCACGGTTGGAGGGTGGTTGGTAACTTATCTACAGAGAAAGAGGTCAAAAAGACTTTTGTACCAGCACTAAAGCCGGCCCTGTCAGGGCCTTTCTGTTTTTGTTTATTTAATTAACAGTCATGTGATTAGGACAACTGTGGAGCATACTTTAACATGCATGCTGATTACATTTACTGCTATATTCAATGTTTCAAGTTTGAAGGTGATTTTACTTTTGTTTTTTACTGGGAATAATGAAAATGGAACTGAATGGTGGCTGATATGGGGCTGGGTCCCAAGGTCAGCTGTGAGATAAGGTGTAATTGAGAGGGGTGGTATAAAAGTGGATAATCAAGTCTGTAAGGGAGCGCGCTGCACAGTCATGGGTCAGGTGGAGGTAGTAATGAAGAGGGTTTCTCCCTGAAGGCTCGCACTGAGGGAGCCCGAGTAGAGTCCCTTGCTAGATACTCCCACCTTAGAAACCTCCTCTTCCCATCAAAGGGACATTACATGGAAGAAAAGCACTTTTTGAGAGTGATAATATTTAGAAAGAGACTTGGAAAAGAGTGAGTTTTACTGTACCTTGTAAGACTAAGGAGAGATAAAAGGAGGGCCCAGAAGCAGGCCTGGCTAGATATATAAGCGATAAATCGGGCCAGCAGTGACCCACCCGAATGTACCTATAGCCCACCCAAAAAAAAAATCCTGGAGCCGGGCCTGCTACCTACACCCCGCTTTTGCAGGCAACCCTTTGGTTCCACCTTCCACCAGCGGAGTCCACTGCTGCTGGAGCGAGGTGGTGGTGGGTGGCTGACTGCCTGCCTGGCCTGCTTGTGCCAGCCTGTGCCTGCGAGAGTCTGGCTATGCTAGTGCAGCAATGTGGATACGTGTGACTGTGCTCCCTTTGGTGGCGCTGTTGTGCTGCTCGACTCTTGGGGGGCTCTAACTGGGGGGAAGGTTGGGGTCAGCAAGTCTGCTTAAAATATATATTTTCACATATATAAAAGCTCCAGTTTTTCTTACACGACTGAGTCCTTTTTTTTGCTCATGTTCAGGACAAAGGCTGTGTCCTGAACATGAAAGTGAAGTCTGTTTTTTGGGACGGAGTCCAAGCCATGTGGATTACCGAGTTTAACAGAACATACTGCCAACAGGTGACAGTCAGCCTGGTCGGCGCCGCGTTCAATCCGTACATCAGGGTGGTTGTTGTTGTTGTAGTGTAGTCCGCATTTTTTCCTGAATTAGGTTAGATGTTTCAATTCGGTGTCAAATTATTGTGTGGTGCACATGGATTTTTCTTGTATCTAGATGTCATTGTGATTGTGCAGTCAGTATTCACGCTAAATAACCGATGTAGTGTGCTGAGAGACAGCGCATCTTAACCGGCTGCTAACACGGTGCCTGATTTTGTATTCGCTGTAGGAAGTGTGCTTCGTATTCAAGGCACACAGCGACAAGATGATGAGCTGCGCACAATATTTACATGCCTTTACTTATCTCAGTAATTTCAGCATCGCATCGACAATATCGGCGAGTGACCTCAACATAGAAGAGGGCATTGCCTTGAAACACAGACATAGGCAAGTCAAAGGTGGCAGCTGCTTTTCTTTAAAGATGGTGTTTATTTTAGGGCCACACCCTTGCAGCAACATTCTCCTCTCGCTACCATTATGGGGATACATTAAATAAAAATAGTACTAGACAAATCACATCTCTCTGGAGAGCAGCATTTTATTAAAGCACTCCAAAGTGTGCCCCTCGTGCACGTTCTTATTAATAAAGTTTTCACCAACTAATGCGAACAGAATTTGAAGCTAGCCTACAAGAAGTGTCTTATGGGCTCCAGGATCATTCGCGATTCTGATATAGGATTGTATTTTAACATCTTATGGTGCAGGTTATAGAGTAAAGGGCTTAGCGCTGCTACCATCTTCTTCAATGTAACTTTTGACCTCTAATGGGCCTTTGTACCCTTGTATCAGTTCCATCTGTTGAAGGTCGCCCTCGGTGCGTTCCCTATGCGCTGGCTCAGTTGCTTCATGAATCGTGACCTATATTTTGTTTAATTTTCCGGATTTCAGGCCGGATTTCACAAGAAAGGAGTTTGCGCTGGTAAAATGCGCACTTGCGTGTTCAGTGCTACTGTCTCTTTTGAAAGTCGCCTCCTGCTGCTAGGGCCTGCTCTTTTGCTGTGTGAGGAAACCGAAACGGCCCCAATCAGTTCCGCTTGGCTAGCGAGTTCGCACTTTGCAGCCATGTGCCAAACAACACTGTCCCTGGCGCACATAAACAGACACACACTCAGGGAGGCGGTGACGTGCTGGTGGGTGCAGTGAGGGAGGTTTGGGGGGGGGGGCAGGGCGTGACTATACCAGCAAGTTAAAGCCGAAATTGGTCGCTTCAGTGTTGAAGGGGAGGAAAGAAGTAATACCTTTCCAGGAAAGGTATTACTTCTTTGTCATGATGAAACCAATTGCTATTGGACACTTCTCCAAGTAGCCGGGATCGCGCACTTCTATACGGTGCAGCTTTTTATGCGGTTGTACATTCTGAAGCAGCGCATTGATTCAACAAGATAATCTGCGACCTCCCCCAAAACAGTGGCTTCTATTTCCGCGCTGTGTTCTTTATCTCGCAAGTACTGCTACCTCGCTGAGGCCAGCAATCAAATATGTAATCACACAAATATGCGAAATCTATCGCAATTTTACACTGACTCACTTCATGTGGCCTGCCACTACAAATTGCTATAAATAGAACATCATGCTGCAGTAAGGAGGAGAAGAGTTAAGAACAATGGTTCAAGGATGGCCCAAAAGGGTCCAATAGAAAAGGTGACCCAGGCAGGGTCACTTGTTTTTTAAGATAAGTGAAATCAATTCCGTAGGGAGCAGGAGACAAAGTACGTAAAGGGTCATGTAGGTCAAAAGATAGCAGGTATTTATTTAAACAAAGTCAATTTTAGAATGCTCACAAAATAAGAAAAGCGTGGTGTGAAATAGTGATAGTAGTTTTTAAAAAGACATCGCATTGACAACAATATAGTAGTTGAATTCCATAATTGATCTTTACAAGTTATAAAGAATTCATGTTGTGGGGTGGTCGACGGCGTTTCGAACCCAATTATTGGGGTTCATCTTCAGGACAGTGGTGAGCATGCTGAAATTAAAGAGGGGGGAAGGGGGATGGGAACACATTTGTTTAAGACCCTGTGTATATGTAAACAAACACATTACTGCATACATTCTAGTAAATACAACAATAGCTCCCTAGAAGGAAAAAAGGAAAATAATTCTTACATTTGGTAGGCATTATAATCATGCATTTAAAACAAATTATCAAGAATTAGTGCTTGGAGTCCATAAAAAAAGACAAAAAATTGAGTCAAAAGGCGAGAGGGCAAAATTGCAAAAGTAGGTATTTGTTTAAATTAAATTAAGGGATGACAACGTATGGCGCTAGATTTTACCAGCTAAGACATGGCATTTCAAAAAGAGTAACAGGTGGTGCTAATTAGATGAAGTCCGGTGCTGAGAGCAGTCACAAAAAGCAGCTAATTAAATAAGCTTGGTTTAGCACTGGCAGTGAATCCGAAGCAAGCACACTATAAAAAATGAAGGCACAGGGGTGACTTGCTTAATTCTATTCGAAAAAGCTGTCAGTGTTACAGGGATAAGTGAGGGAAAAAGGGGGCTGAATTAATCTGTCTAACATGGATGAAACAGGGAGCACATGTGAAAGCATTCCGGCAAAGAACCATGAAGTGTCTAAGGTCAAGTGAGGGGCAAAACACTTACTATTTTGAAGTTAAACTGCCCGTAAAGTTCCTAGAGTCTCCAAAGTGGGAGGCAGGGGCTTCAAAGGCTGTATTGAATGAGAGCCAGAGTGTGGAAAAATTAACTGTAGTTGGGAAATGAATAATGGGATGGGTGTGAGGGATTTAAACACAAGTGAGAAACTTACTTAATTATTTGAAAACAAGCAGCTTGGCAGTACATAGATCCGCCTGGAGAATGTAATTCTGAAATGTAGAGAGATGTGAAATATGAGCTCCATAGGTGATGTGCTCTGCGAAGTTATTATTAGCTCAGGGGAAGAGACCGGAGAAAACTTACTTCTTTAGAGGGGCGACAGGGCAGTGAATGGGAGCCTGAGGCCGAGCAGTCAGAGACGTCCTGCAGCTGTTGGGGCTGGCTGATGAATGCGGAAATAGCGTTGCTAGCCTGTGTGTTTTATAGTAGGGCTCAGCTGGAGGGAGCCTCGGGGCAAAGCTAATTAGTGAAAGAATAGCGCACGTGAAGTTAATTGTTTAAAGGAACCTGCAGCTGAGTGATTCAAAATAGGTGTGTTGTAATTCTGCCTCTAGTGGATTTATCGGTAGTGAATTAATGAAAGTAAATAAATAGGAGAGTTTAAAGTTTATGCAAGAAGCATGTTAGGGGTTTGTGCTAACTGAAAAGCCTAACTGGTTTAACATACAGACCGAAATCCTACAGTTCTTCAGAAAGGTGAGGCTTAAAGCCTTCTTTCAGCATAAGGAAAACACAAGTAAGACAGACTTGACAGGTCTTCGCCCAAAGTCTATCTTTAACCCTCCCAGTGGCTCTATGCCGCCAGAAGTCATCACATTTGAACATCTTGTACTCAGAGATTTGAACAAAATTAAAGAAGACTACAGATTCACACCTTTTAACGTGAGTTTAGAGGAAAAACAAAGCCTTAACAAACTCAAAGAACTAGATGACATTGTGATCAAACCCTGTGACAAGGGAGGTGGGATAGTACTACAGGACAAGAGTGCATATGACAAAGAAATCTATCGTCAACTAGCCAACATAGCTCACTACGAGCCTTTGGCACGCGACCCTGTAAAAGAAATCTGTGACCTCATCCTAAAAACAACCCAAATTGGCCTAGAAGAAGGTTTCATTAGTAAAAATGAATTTGCATTCCTCAACAATAAGACCCCAAGGACACCTGTGCTGTACACCCTACCCAAAATGCATAAAAATCTGGAAGCCCCTGCCTCCCACTTTGGAGACTCTAGGAACTTTACGGGCAGTTTAACTTCAAAATAGTAAGTGTTTTGCCCCTCACTTGACCTTAGACACTTCATGGTTCTTTGCCGGAATGCTTTCACATGTGCTCCCTGTTTCATCCATGTTAGACAGATTAATTCAGCCCCCTTTTTCCCTCACTTATCCCTGTAACACTGACAGCTTTTTCGAATAGAATTAAGCAAGTCACCCCTGTGCCTTCATTTTTTATAGTGTGCTTGCTTCGGATTCACTGCCAGTAGTAAACCAAGTTTATTTAATTAGCTGCTTTTTGTGACTGCTCTCAGCACCGGACTTCATCTAATTAGCACCACCTGTTACTCTTTTTGAAATGCCATGTCTTAGCTGGTAAAATCTAGCGCCATACGTTGTCATCCCTTAATTTAATTTAAACAAATACCTACTTTTGCAATTTTGCCCTCTCGCCTTTTGACTCAATTTTTTGTCTTTTTTTATGGACTCCAAGCACTAATTCTTGATAATTTGTTTTAAATGCATGATTATAATGCCTACCAAATGTAAGAATTATTTTCCTTTTTTCCTTCTAGGGAGCTATTGTTGTATTTACTAGAATGTATGCAGTAATGTGTTTGTTTACATATACACAGGGTCTTAAACAAATGTGTTCCCATCCCCCTTCCCCCCTCTTTAATTTCAGCATGCTCACCACTGTCCTGAAGATGAACCCCAATAATTGGGTTCGAAACGCCGTCGACCACCCCACAACATGAATTCTTTATAACTTGTAAAGATCAATTATGGAATTCAACTACTATATTGTTGTCAATGCGATGTCTTTTTAAAAACTACTATCACTATTTCACACCACGCTTTTCTTATTTTGTGAGCATTCTAAAATTGACTTTGTTTAAATAAATACCTGCTATCTTTTGACCTACATGACCCTTTACGTACTTTGTCTCCTGCTCCCTACGGAATTGATTTCACTTATCTTAAAAAACAAGTGACCCTGCCTGGGTCACCTTTTCTATTGGACCCTTTTGGGCCATCCTTGAACCATTGTTCTTAACTCTTCATTATCACCCCAGGTTCACATATCGGGGTACCCTTGTCTCCTAAAACCGCAGTAAGGAGGAGAGCCTGAGGCCAGATCACTTAAGAGGCATTGATTGGCACAGGTACCGTGCAGTAGCAGAAATCACGCAGTCTCGTAGAAATAACACCGGCCTTCCGCATTGAAGTTTCTACCTAGCTTTTCAAAACATTCCCATTACAGTTTGCATTGCATTGCCTGCTCAACAATCTCGTTGCTATCTCTGAATAATTGTAATACTGATCTGTTGAGAATGGGACCAGATTTACCATACCACACTAAATGTCCACCACTGTGACCCCCCCCCCCCCCCCCCCATGGCACAAGATCACTAAATTGTACTGATAAAGGAGATAGTTGTATGCTATGGTTACAAGGCCAGTGTCATATGTTGAAATCCCCCAGTGACGCAATTAAAGCCAGAAAATGCTGGAGAGGAGGGAAAGGAAAGGGGGGAATAATGGAAATTTGGGGGGAGAAACTTGGAGGAGATAACGAGAAAGACGTCCTGTTCACTCATAAGCTTGATAAAGGATCCATTTTGCCCTTTAGCAGCAGGTCCCCTAGTAGTGGTTGCTCACTGCGCTTGCTCGATACACACCATGTGGGGGCTGGTCTCACTTTTACTTCTCTCTGATTTACTACTTGTGCCAATTTTTGGTGCTCTCTGAAAGAATGTCTATGGGTACATATGACTGGGTGGGTAACCTGGTGCTCTTGAAGGTCATCATCTACTATTTACTGTGGTTTGAAAGTTGATACAATTGAATATGTAATGAAAAATGTGCTGTAAAATTCACAATTTTGGTCGGTTGTTTTCCAAAATTTTCTTGGGGGAACAATCCCCCCAAACCCCCCAAACACCCCTAGCAGTCAGGCTCGCTCGCTGCGCTCGCTCGCTACGCGCTGGACGGGGGCTGGTCTGCCAAATTTGACGGGGGCTGGTCTGCAAAAATTTGCCAGGGCTGATTTCAGTTCCCAGTCCGGCCCTGCCTACATTCTAAAATTACATACTTACATTCTACTAGCATTACATACTAACATTCTACTATTGGAATACTACACAGACCACATGACTTTACAGCAATGAGCTCATGGTTTCATCCATGAGTCTTCTTGAGACCAGTAGGGGTAAGTAGTTCGCTTCCCACTCCCTGTATAGTATAAACGCATACTAACACTACTTACACAGTTATACTACAGCTGCCAGTATGCCACAGCGCCCATAGCCCACCACTTTACAGCAATCAGCTCGGTTTGATCCCCAAGTCTTCACACCGGTAGGCGTGAGTACTTCGCTTCCCACTTGCGGCATAGTATAAACGCACGGTAGAGGTCAGTAGTTCGCTTCCCACTCCCTATATGATATAAACGCCTACTAACACTACTTGCACAGGTATGCTACAAAGACCAGAGCACATCACTACAGCAATGAGCTCATGGTTTAGGCTGTCGGTTTCATACCCCAGTGTAGCAGCATCTCATCTCAGCACCATGTCATTCTGAACAACACCGCACTTTCAGACCGGTAGGAGTGACTACTTCGCTTCACACTCCCCCACAGAGGTTACAGTGCTCCTATCCTCCTGTTTCCTACTCTTTTTGCCCTTTTTTTCCCTTACTCGTTTCAAAGGAATCACAAAATGGCTGCCAACACTTCCTAGTTGCAACAGCTCGCAGCCAATATGCAGCAAGCTCGTGCTCGTAACGCCTCAGCCAATCAGATGGCAAAATTCCCAAATATCGATATCTGCAAATTTCGATATTTCTCCAAAACTACTGAACGGATTTGCACCAAATAAACAAAAGCCTGCTTTCTAGACCAAGACTCTTCTCCCTGACAAATTTGGGGTAATACCGTTCACTCGTTTGACCTGTAGCTTTGTCTAAAGTTTCCCATGGAAATTGCATGGAGAAAACATGGTTTGGGACCCCCTTTTTCCTTGGCCCCCCCTTTGACGAATCACCCCCAAACTTCCCACATAGGAGCTGATATGAACAAAGAATTAGTTTGGAAAACTTCATAAAGATTCATCAAACGACGCCAAAGTTATAAGCAAAACAAAAAATACCCTTCCTATGGAAACTTGGTCCAAACTCTACCTACTGGCGACCGCCAGTAGGTAATATATATATCCCACACTGTGGCAACATATAGATTAGATTTCCCCCCCATGCTCAGTAATCGCTATTCCATTCTTTTTCCAGAGGACAATAATCCATCATAATTAATAATTGCCGGCATCGATTTACCATCCTTCCAGCACTAAGGTCATGCTTGTCCACTTAGGTCAAGTCAACTTCAGTTTGTAACTTGTACTAGGCTATCCCTGCCACCAATATTTACTTTAACATTGCTTATCATCGTCATGGTTTCTTGTTTGGCAGTCTTCTTCTTATGTACTGTACTTCTACTACTAGCTCCCTAGTCAGGTGACTGACTGTCTCATTTTCATTTCCTTTTTTTGCAAATGCAACTGTCTACTACTGCTACCACCACCCTCCATGGCACCTTGCGAAACCAAACTATCACTATGCAGCCATTGCTTCGCCTAAACATCAATCACAGGTAAGAGAAGAAGTGTGGGGGAGGCAATAATGTATATACTATGGAAATTAATTAATTCACACATCCACATCCTTCCAAGTACATACTACATAGGGGGTTTTAGTTGCAGACTCCATAGACTAGGAGGAGAAACTGACAGTAGTAGGACAAGTGAGGGTACCGCATCCATCTGTTGGTGTGTTACACTATTGGCAGATTTCAAAACCTGGCTGCCGCCCACCAGCAAAGGAGGAGACAAGGCGACTTAAAAGAGTGACCCCCCAGGAAAAATTTACATGTATTGCAAAACTATAAATAATGTATTAACCTAACAAATAAATTAGAAGAAACCCAGAACACCAGACCCATCCCTCTCCCTAACCCCAACCAATGTCCTGCAAATTAAATGTCCATGATTGTCCACTCCAAAATGTCACGCCAAGAAGTCCAAATGTCCAAGAACAACACCCAAAGTTTCCCCAATTCCCAACATCCCATCCACCAAAAAAAAGATAAAAAAGGGGCAAGTGGCAAGAAGCTGAGGTCTAGTGATGGGCGTACAGGCTAGTGTGCTCCAGGACCTCATCCAGCCTGGCCACTAGGCGCCCCAACCAGAGGAGCATGCGGTGCTGAAAGTTCCTGCAAGAACAACGGGGTGGGCAGCAGTGGTTGATGATGACAAGGTGCGGCAGGCGGCTGCCAGAACACGGAGCCGTACCACCGGAGGCACGGAAGGGCTAGCTGGGGCCCGGGGTATTGGAGGAAGCTGTAGCTGCCGCCTCCTTCTTCTCCGCCACCAGGACAACCAGCCAGTGGTATTCGTCCCGGATTGCCTCCAGCTTCCGTTGCCATGTCCAGGTTGCTAACTCCTGCCTGTTGGTTTGGGACGCAGTAGCTGTATCAAGAAAGAAAAAAGACAATTGTAACCAATACCTGTAGCAAAACAGTAACACAAAATTATACACATAAAATTGTAGTGGCACAGCAGCACTAGCAGTACATAACAATTGTGGTATCCTCACCTCCTCAGCCCCTAAGATTTGGATGTGATGATTAGACTTTCAGGCATTAGTCACTATATTGAGCAGACAAGTATTCTTCTTCTCTCCCTTGTTTAGCGCAATTAACCAGCTCAGCCAGCTTGCGCCCTAGACAGACATACTCGCGCCGCAGACTTACTTTACTACTGTCTGCATGTGGGGCAGCTGGACTACACAATTATATATTTTTCCTTTACGGCCATACTCTGTTAAATCAATGGCAAATGCTCAGACAATTTCACTTTCACCCTGACTGCACTACTGCAATAAGGCACATGACATATGCTTAATATGAATAACAATGATATACGGCACAATGTAGTGTCACTAACGTGATGATGACGACCTTCTGATTTGTAAGTAGTTAACCATGCAGCCGATAGGCCACCCATGGCTGACACGGTCAAAATGACATGAGTAGGGACTGGAGCAGAAGTGGGCCTCAGAGTCGCAGAGAGTGTCGCGTTCGATACAGTGTCCCATATGATACTTCTCAAACGCCTTCAGGATATTGGGATCAGGGATTCGGCCTTGGATTGGATCCGGTCTTTTCTAGAGGAGAGGTCCTTCCAGGTTTTAGTACCACCCTTTTCCTCTCAGGAGTTTGCTTTGCATCAGGGGGTGCCACAGGGCTCTATACTAAGCCAACTTTTGTTCAATCTATATGTTAGACCTCTGGCGTAGGTGGCAAAGGGTAGGGGGCTGTCCTTGGTGTCGTATGCTGACGACACCCAATTAATGATCGCTTTTTTGAAGAAATGCAATGCCAACCTGGATAAGTTTATGGAAGATCTCCTGGCTATCTCCGATTGGATGGCGGCAAACTGTTTACAGTTAAATCCTAGTAAATCAGAGATTCTGCTGTTTGGGAAGGACCGGAAGCTATGGTCAGAGAAGTGTTGGCCGGACCGCCTCAAACCCGCCCCACTCCCTAAAGAGGCTGTGAAGAACCTGGGCATGTGGTTTGATAATGGCTTGACTTCCACGTATCCTTCTCTGCCAGACATATATTACATGTCGTCTGACTCTTTGTCTTCGTCATACAACTTTCTCTGCTGGGTTGAAGATAGAATAGAAGAGGCCAGTAGTTGCTCAACCCCCGGTAATGCTAATGTTAAGTAAAGGGCGTCTTCTTTAACTGTACACAACAACAACAATGTAGTCTCAGCAGAAGTACAGTGCCATGAGTGTACACCCCTGCAGCACGTGTATTCACCATTCTCAATAAGTAAGGAAAATGACTTACAACCCCCTGCAGCTGCCGCATGCACTCCCTCCGGAGCGGCATGGCCCTCGCCGCTGGCCCTGGCACTGGTGGTCGGTACACCTGGGAAAAACATTTCACATTTATTAGATGCCATATATACCTCCCCTATTTATTGTTTTCATTATCAAGATTGAAAATACATACACCATACATATCACTATCTACAGTTCACATAGAGTAGAGTCGACAGTATGTCCTATAAAAAATAACAAAATATTATCCGGTTGGTCATTTTGTTGGTATCAATTTTTGAAAAGCCTCTCAAGAAGAGGACAGCCCATAGGACTGGACTCAGGGACTGGAGCTATCGGTGCATCTCATTATTTGAAAAGAAGAAAGAGTGGCCAACCGGGCGGACAGGAGGTCTCTCTGAGTTGGAAAATAATGGTGCCGTCCTCGTTCTCATACTTGCTTCCGGCCGCGGTGCACGGTAATCAGTTGTTGAGTGTTCACCATCAGCTGCGGCTATTAAAAAAACGTACTAGGCCTGGATAAGGAAAAGTAAAATACACCACTTTGGGGTGTCCAACGTGAGTGACCGCCATTTACTGATTGAGCATGAGACAGTAAAAGAAAGCCTCCTCATCTCTACAGACCTGCGTAGAATACCTCACTGCAGAGCAGTGCTACTAGTGCTAGTACTAGTAAGGGGTCCTTACTACTACTCGTACAAGTAGTAGCCGAGGACCAATGGGTTATCTGGGTCTTACAGTACCAATACTGGCCAATCCGCAAAATATATAAGGGAAGAAGGAAGCTGAGTGGAAAACCATAAAAAAGAAAGCTGCAGACTGACTAATATAGAGGCAGTTTGATTTGATGTAAAAAAAATAGAAACAATGTTAGTAGGTAATGGAGCAAAACCAAGAATTTAGAAACAGATCGAAGAGAATTTGGGAAAAATTTAAATTAGGAAATGGAAATAATAGAGCGATAAAAGTTAGGGAAATATATATTATATTATATTAATATATATTATATTATATATTATATTATATTAATATAACACCAGGAGGACTCACTGGGGCCGCAGACCCATCTGCCAGTTTCCTGCCCCTGGGAGGCCCCCCCGGCTCTCGCACCCGCCTCAGCAGACCCAGTCGTCTTCTTCTTCTTGCCCCTGGATGATGATCATGTAAGACATAATTAAAGAGACAAAAAATTATTTGTGTTAAATAAATAAATATTAAATAATTGCTCTAAAAAGATTTTTAGACAGGAGGAAACATCAATTGCAGAACATTGAGCTGAGCAAAACCAGAGCGACTAGTGTCGCAGCCGCACGTCATTCTATCATTATTATTCCACAGTTCGATTTCTACTCTTGAATCTTGAACATACCTAGCCCGCCTATTCCAAAGACTTTGGAATGAATTGAAAAAAAATTATATTTGCTTCTAAGTTCCGCTCTCATTCGCAATCATCTCTCAGTCTCAACTCCAACCCCATTTGACAGGCCAATTATTAAGTCTGCATTTATTCTTCTTAATGCATAGATGGACGCATGCACACTGCATACACCAAATTGGTTGTTTGCTATTCACTCACTATACAAACTACAAACGGTTCTATTAGGACTGAAGTCATGTGAGAGGACGTGTCACGCAGGCTGCTAAATTACCAAATAATACTAACTAACTACTACCACTATCTTAGTGACAGGACAGCCCGACAGGACAACGGAAAGGACTGGAGTTTTTCCTATCTGCATTACCTAACTTAAATTCTCTAACCTCTCTTACATAACCAGCTCAAGCGAGAGCAAAATTGCAAAAAAGTACGATTAGTAGTGCCAAGCACCTGTCTGGAAGAATGACAATCACATAATATAAGATTCTTAAACATAAGTTACCCTCATGTAAGCAGCAGCAGCATGTTAGCTCTTTGCGAAAAAAATAATATTCTCAATAACACAGAAAAGAAAAAGACAATACTAATATAATTAGCTACTCACCAAACCCTGGACCTCAAAACCTAGCAGGACCAGCGCCCGGTCCAGGATGTCGGACCACCGGTGCGTCAGTTGGTTATAGGTGCGCCGGACCCCAGAGCAGCGAAACACTGCCCGGCGCATCCTCGCCACTGCCGGTGACGTTCCCGGAGCCCGGACCCTGGACCCAGGCCTGCCGCCTATTGCCAGGGTTAAAACAGTGCAACCACCTCCACCTCGGAAAACAAGGCCCGGTCCTGCAGCCCTTCCGGGCGACACCTTCTGCAAGGAAGGCGGCCGCGGCTCTCGCTCCTCCTCTTCCCCTGGCACCTACTCTTCTTCAGACTCTTCATCATGGTTCTGGGGGGTGGGGGACAGAAAAGAAAATGTAGGAAGTAAGAAGGAAGTAAAAAATTAAATGAAAAGCAAGTAATAGAAAAACAGTCAAAATCACATATAAAGTAGTAAAAAATGCAAAATATACACTCAGGAATAGAGAGGGATACATAATTAATAAAAACGATTAGAAAAAAGTTTTTAGAAGTAAAGGATTGAAAAGCTATAGGGAGGATAGAAAAACAGGCCCGGAACAATGGCAAGCATGAAAAACAAGATGGTCGAGGCCCATTGGCGATGGCGTGTTGAAGTTCGCGCTATATTTTCCCCGAGCACGCAATATGTGTTCCCAAACACGCAATACACGTTCCCGAATGTCAAAAATGCATCGTGAATGTGAGGAATAAGCAACTCCGCCTGCTCGTGGAACTGTGCATAGCTTGCAGAGTTTTTTTACAACTTTGCCGAATTCCACGTAGCACAGCTACGCAAACTCCCCCCAGGGTTACTTATAAGGTTGATCAATCTGGCAGACTTAAAGCTGTTTGTTCAAATGCCACCAAGCTGCATCCAAGCCCAAAGTATACTCTGAGGCTGTGCCTTAAGGCCTGGCCTGTCTTCACTGTCATTACAACCTACTATGTCCTTAACCATTTTACAATTCATGTCCAGGTCATGCCCTCAATGGTACAGGAACAATTGTCAGAGTGGGGGAGCTGCCATCGAATGTGTCCTCACTGAAGTCAGAGGGGTTGTGAAAAATCCAAGCAGCAGACAGAGAACAAACATAGCAAATGAGCCCCGCTCATTCAGCACGAGAGCGGTAGGGGTGTGGTTTGCAGTCCAGCCCATTCAGTAGGAGAGCGGTATGGGTGTGGTATGGAGCCCCACCCATTCAGCATGAGAGTAGTAAGGGTGTGGTATGGAGCCCCACCCATTCAGTAGGAGAGCGGTATGGGTGTGGTATAGAGCCCCACCCATTCAGCAGGACTGCCATAAGGGTGTATTATGGAAGCCCGTCCAATCAGCAGGAGAGCAGTAAGGGTGTGGTAAGTAACTGGTGGTGCCTGAAATATATGACTAAAGCATCATGCAGTAGCACACTGTGATTTACCAATGCATATTTTCCATTACAATTACCACAAATGTGCACTGACATGCTGTTTTACTAATCAAATTATACAGCACACAAAGGATAATGTGTGGAAATCGGGTTTCAGCAAATATTGATCATTTACACATCATCAAGTAAATTGTCTTGATTTGTTTTGATCCTATTAAAATCTTTTTTGCTATCACACTCTAGAATTACAAAACAATTGCTTTATTTGTGCTTTCCTAAGTGCTGACATGTTTTGAAATATTTGGCAGTTTATTTACAGGTATTTAAATGTTGTTGTGTTTGAAAAAAAGTGACATCTTACAGCCTTCTACAGTCTGTGCACCCAGTAAGAGAGTCGAAAAGTTCCCTTTACAAAATCCTCTCACTTTGCAGAAAAAGAGAAGAAAAAAATAAGCCAAGCTTGCATTCTGAACTGCAGCATCTTTACGCCCTTGCATCTATGCATGCCCCTCCTTCTCTGTGGCTCCTCCTTCTCTGTGGCCCCTCCTTCTCTGTGGCCCCTCCTTCTCTGTGGCTCCTCTATCTCTGTGGCCCCTCCTTCTCTGTGGCTCCTTCTCTGTGGCCCCTCCTTCTCTGTGGCTCCTCTATGTCTGTGGCCCCTCCTTCTCTGTGGCCCCTCCTTCTCTGTGGCTCCTCTATCTCTGTGGCCCCTCCTTCTCTGTGGCTCCTCTATCTCTGTGGCCCCTCCTTCTCTGTGGCTCCTCTATCTCTGTGGCCCCTCCTTCTCTGTGGCTCCTCTATCTCTGTGGCCCCTCCTCCTCTGCGGCCCCTTCTCCTCCTCTGTGGCCCTTCCTTCTCTGTGGCCCCTCCTTCTCTGTGGCCCCTCCTCCTCTGCGGCCCCTTTTCCTCCTCTGTGGCCCTTCTATCTCTGTGGCCCCTTCTATCTCTGTGGTCCCTCCTTCTCGGAGGCCCCTCCTTCTCAGGGGCCCTACTGCTTTTCCTAATGGTTGGATTTGCCTCTGTGAATGACTTTCCGGCCTACAATCCATCTTCTCAGGTCCAACTCTCTGGTTTAAACAGTTTTTAATGGGCATTTTCTGGCTGCATGCTGAGCACTCCTGAGGCCTCAAGGGTCCAGTATCCCAGACAGATAAAAAGAGTTCCCGAAAAATAGGCGTCTTCATAAACCCAACAGCCAAACAAACAAGCACATCACAGGCCTGCCTCTGCTCCTGGTACTTTGAGACCCGCAAAAACTCAGGAAATGGGGGCGGGGGCAACATAGGGGCAGAGTTACTAACAATTTGCACTGTGTTTACTTTACAAACAACTGCTGAATTTGGATTCACTTTCTAGCACAAAACGTTGTTTGCACTGGAAAATAGCTGTAAAGTGATTTGAAGGAGAGCTAATGATGCCTGCATCAGTGGTGTACTGATAATTGAGGGGGGCCCCCCTGCAAGGTACGTGGAGGGGCCCCCTCTGGACTCCATCAGGAGCTCTCCGGCTGAAGTGCAGTGCTGAGGGCCCCCCCCCCCGCTCTGCGGGGGATGCGGGGGCCTGTGTTACGCCCTTGCACGCATCATGGAGACCCACCGTGGGGGGTACTAGGGCGTTCCCAGGGAATGACATACATGCTTACGTTTGCAGACAGGGCTTTGCATCAAAACATTACGCCTCTTGTGGCTGGCATTAATTAAACAAATGTTTTAATTTCTCCAAACTTCTTACTTTGCTTCTGTGTTGTAATGTACAGCACACATTTATTTATTTATTTATTGTATTTTGAAGGTTTGGTATAGTGCGAACAAGACCCTTACGGGTATCAGAGCGCTTTACAGTGCAAATGTAAACAATTGAAAACAAGCATAGAGAGATATAAGTGAGTCTTAATACAGAAAGTTCATAAAGACTGTTTAAAATAGATATATTACAGGTGTATATGGAAAGTTCACGTAAATTAAGCCATCAGAATAGCCTTCCCTTCTTTTTTGAAGAATGCAGTGGACGGGTTCTGTTTCGTTTCTGGGGGCAAAGCATTCCAAATCCTGGGCGCCAGCCCTGAGAAGGTGCGGTTGTGTTTTCTTCTTTACGAATCGTTGTGGTTTCAATTGGAGATTATTGGAGCTCCTATTGGATCTGTTACCACATGAGAGCACCAGTTTCTGAGCTAGATAACTCGGAGTTTTGTGGTGTAATGCCTTGTGTGTCATACAAGCGATTTTTAGATGAATTCTCGCCTCAAAGGGTAGCCAGTTGAGGGCTCGCAGGTCAGGGGAGATGTGACTGTTTCTTTTGGAGCCTGTTATGAGTCTAGCAGCAGCGTTGAGTGAAGATCTAAGAGGGGCCATTGACGATCTGGGGAGGCCACATAGAGACACTCCCATATTCCAATCCAGGGATAGCTAGCGCTTGAACTGCCCGTTTGAAGTCATTTGCTGGCAGGAAGGGTTTTACTCTTCTCGAGGTTTTCATTTGAAAGTTTGCTCCTTTAGATTTAGTTTAGATTTCTGTCCAGGGTCACTCCTGAGTCTATGATGAGGGGTTGGCCTTTGACTGCTGTTAGGTGGTTCATCCACTCGAGGATGTTGGACGATTGGTTGGGGAAAGCGTTTAAGAGGAATTCCGTTTTGAGTGTGTTTCGTTTCAGATGGTTTTCGGCGAGCCAGCTCTGCGTTTTTTGAAGCGTTGAATTGAGGGATTTGATGTCTTCGAGTGAGCTGATCTTCATGTAGAGTTGTGTGTCGTCTGCGTACATGTGGTAATGAACCTTCAGGGAGCTGAGCAGATCAGTGAGAGGCTCCATGACCAGATTGAAAAGTGTGGCTGAAAGGGAAGATTCCTGCGGACTCCTAAAGTGACTGGGACGGGCTTGGATAAGGATTGATGAACCTTGAACCTTTGAGATCTATTCTGTAGGAAGGAGGTGAACCAATTTAGCACGGATCCAGATAATCCAATTCTGTATTTCAGGAGATCAATCAAATTGTCGTGTTTAACATTGTCAAAGGCCGAGGATAGGTCAAGCAAGATTAGTGGACAGGCTTCGTTTTTGTCAGGGATTTTTAATGCGTCATCTATTATATGGGTCAAGGCTGATTCAGGGCTGTGCCCTGCACGGAGGCCGGATTGGTATTGGTCGAGTAGGTTGAATAGGTCTATGTGTTTGCTAAGCTGTGTGTGGATACATTTTCTAAAGGGTTGGCCAGAGTAGGCATGTTGGATATTGGGCGATAGTTATTTAAGTCTGAGGGCTCCGCTAATGGCTTCTTTAATATAGGGGTTACCTGTCCTTCTTTCAGGATTTCTGGGATGGTTCCTTGATGGAGAGAGGAGTTGATAATCCTGGTCCATAGAATCAATAGCAGTGGGGTGACGTCTTTTATGTAGTTTGCGGGCAGAGGGTCAGTGAAGTGGCTGGAAGGGTTCAGGGTCGTGAGCGTTTTTGAGATAGATTCTTCACTGTAGGTGTGGATGGTGGACCAGGATGCGTGGTTTTTGAGGTCGAACTTTGTTGTGCATGTGGATGGGGCCCCTAGCGGGAGTCGTGAAGTGTTCATGTGAGTATCAGATTTTAAGTCGTTGAGCAGGTCCGTCTTTATATTTTCTGTCTTTATAGTAAAAAAGGCAGCAAATGCCTCGCAATTGGGAAGTGAGTCTGGGTTAGCTTGTGGGCAGTGCGGTGCAGCCTTAGATTGGGATTTGATCAATTCGAATAGCTTTTTGGGGCGGTTCTTGGCATGAAAAGCTAGTGACAGAGGAATGGCTAGTAACCTCTCACCCACCAGTAGACCCGGGTTCAGGGAGGGGCCCTGGAAAGGAGTAGTGCAGGCTCGGTATGCCCAGCTATATTCTGCAGTAGACTGAGAGCGGCGTAATAAACCCCATCATTCCTCACCAATGAACAGAGCACACACACCACTCAAGCTCTGAATGCCAGGTACCTGCAGCTATACTTTCACCTGCTACTTTGTCCTCATTTTAAAACTCTGTTTTTAATATTGCACTTTCTTACTTACCCCTCGCCTCCTTCCAAGCACTCCTCTCCGGTCCAACTCGGGTTCGCCCGTTGACTGGAGAGAGGTAGTGCTGACAGGAGCGATCTGGGGCATTTCAGGGTCTTTCCGGGGCATTTCCGGCTCAGACCGGAAAGGAGGTTGACGGTCTAGCGGCCAAACCTATTTAATCCAATGCTTGGTGAGACGCGCAGCAGACGCGCTGAATGCCAGGTACCTGCAGCTATACTTTCACCTGCTACTTTGTCCTCATTTTAAAACTCTGTTTTTAATATTGCACTTTCTTACTTACCCCTCGCCGCCTTCCAAGCACTCCTCTCCGGTCCTACTCGGGTTCGCCCGTTGAGTGGAGAGAGGTAGTGCTGATGGGAGCGATCTGGGGCATTTTTGGGTCTTTCCGGAGCATTTCCGGCTCAGACCGGAAAGGAGGTTGACGGTCTAGCGGCCAAACCTATTTAATCTCATGCTTGGTGAGACGCGCAGCGGACGCGCTGAATGCCAGGTACCTGCAGCTATACTTTCACCTGCTACTTTGTCCTCATTTTAAAACTCTGTTTTTAATATTGCACTTTCTTACTTACGCCTCGCCTTACGCCTTTGCGAGACGAACAGCGGACGCGCTCAGGGAGGCGCGCCGATGGCGCGCCGAAGGCAAGCCCGTCTGCGCCCGTCCGCCGCCGTCCGTCTCCAGGAGCCAGGATCCCTGGCAGTTTATACCCAGATACCTCCCCTACTATCAATCCTAGGCGCACTTATACTAGAGACACATTGCTTAGGATCAGACCGACCCCTTGCGGGTTGCCGACTTACTTTGGCTGCATACCAGAAGGGCCTTTTTCATGTAAATTATGCAAGTATCAAGCTACCTCTTCCCTGGATACTAATGACACCGCGAACCTTTCTATTGTCGACACATCTTCCAACATAGGTACTGTCCCTCACACTAATCCCCCCGTTGGTTGTACTATTGACCCACCCATTATTAAAACCTGAAACTGCCTTCTTGCCAATGTAAGGTCTCTCCCCAGGCACGCCATCAACATATGGGATCTCTTAAACGATAAAAACCCAGACATTGGATTTCTCACAGAGACCTGGATTGAACCTTCAGCTATCCCGGCGATCGCTCTGGCTCTCCCACCCGGCTTCCGCATCCAAAGACTTGATAGGCTGGAACCAGCGGGTGGAGGTGTTGCTATAATCCATAAGGACTCTATATCCATTACTATCCTAGACCAGCTCTGCACAGACCTATTTGAATGCCTTATTTTCAGGCTTGATCTCCACCCACAACGTAGTTGGAAAGGAGCCCTTGTATACAGACCCCCGGGCCTGCTATATGACTTCAATAGCCGTCTATTAGAATTCATCTCCCCTCATGTAATTGCCACCCACAATTTCCTACTTCTACGGGATTTCAACATTCATAGCGAGGATGTCTACAATCATGAAGCTATGGTCTGTCTAGAGGACCTGGCCTCTTCAGGTCTCCTTAAAATTAATAATGACCCCACCCATATAGCTGGCCACACCTTAGATCTCATCCTCTCCAACTACCAGAACATCTTATGTGGGGATACACTTCCTTTGACCTGGTCCGACCACTCCCTGATTAACTTTCATCTGACGAGTCCTACTACCTCCCCGACTCCCATATCCCACACGGACAGATGGTATAGACCCTGGCACAAAATCAAGGCCGACCACTTCATGTCCCCTTTTCTTACCTGGGACACAGACACTCTTAACTACGATGTAGAATACCAACTATCCCATTTTAATACCATCATCACCAACGTTCTTGATGAGGCAGCACCATTGAAGCCTCTCACCCACCCCCCTAAATCCACTCCTTCTGACTGGTACTCTCCGGCCCTACGCACTGAAAAGAGTTGGTGCAAGAAATTAGAATGGACATGGTGACTCTCTCATAAAGAACAAGATAAATCGAGTTACAAAACTGCTTTAGCTCCCATCATATATAAACATCAAAAATGCGCGCAAAATCCATATTGCTCATCAATTGGAGCGAGCTGAAACCAACTCCAGGACTCTATTTCAAATAGTTCAGTCCTACACCAACCCTGGTGCCTGTGATACTGCGGAATCTCCTTCTCAGGCGCTTTGCAATAGTGTTGTATCTTATCTCACTCAAAAAATAGATACCATATATCAGAATATCATCTCTGCCAATACCATCCCCCCCCTACCACAATAGTCCCCTCTGACACAACATCACCTCACAACTACACTCCTTCCCCCCTCTCAGTCACATGGAAGTTATAGCCCTCCTTGCGACTACCAAATCTGGCTCCCCACTGGACATCATCCCCGCCAAGATTTCGGCCAAATTTGCTGACCAGCTTGCCCCTCCCATTTGTTCTATCCTTAATAACTCCCTGATTTCTGGCCGTCTCCCTTCAGCGCGGAAAAACGCACAAGTAATTCCCATACGAAAAACCCCCAAGATTCCTACCACTGAACTGTCCAACTACCGACCCATATCTCTACTACCCTTGCAGACGAAGCTCATTGAAAAAGATATCAACAAGCACTTGTCCGAGTACATGGAAACCTCTCACCAGCTAGACGCTTCACAGTCGGGTTTTCGGGTCAAACACAGTACCGAATCCGCTCCTATTGAGGTTACTGACAACATCTGTATGGCCTTGGACAAGGGTCAAGCAGCACTCTTGGTGCTGCTGGACCTGTCAGCTGCATTTGATACCATTTCCCACCAGATTCTACTTGATAGACTCCAGGATACAGGTGTCCAAGGGCTGGCCTTGAAGTGGATTACCGACTTCCAAACTGACAGAACTCAGACTGTCACTCTAGGAACCTTTAAATCTACCTCTACTAAAGTTACCAAGGGGGTCCAGCAGGGCTCCTGCTTGAGCCCAACCCTTTTCAATATTGATGTCACCCCTCTGGCCAGACTCATGAGATCCTTGGGATTCTCCCCATCTCATATGCAGGCGACACACAGCTCCTCCTCACATTGGACAAAAATAGACCTGATATGGAACTTATTTTCTCAGAAGGCATGAAATCCATCGCTGCCTGGATGCGGGCTAACTATTTACAACTCAACGCAGGGAAATCTGAAATCATGTTGTTTGAAGGAGCTGTCACACGCTGGTCACCTACCTGGTGGCCGGAAGAACTTGGGGCATATCAACAACGTTTTGGCCGAAAAGCGGCGATAATTGTATCGCCTAATTATCAAGGCCACGCTAACGCGTGAAACCTTGCTTAAACCTGGGGATTCCTAACGCCCAGCTTTGCATCTATAATGAGATGCAAAGTGGGCATTCCTGACCTAACATGACAGGAGAAATGTCGCTAAGTGACATTTCTCCTATCATCAAGCCCCTCGCTATGAAGCATAGCGTCAGGAAAAGTAGCGATAACCCCTGTTATCGCTACTTTCCTTACGCCTGCTTCAGGACTGACTTAGCCATGATATCCTATGGAAGGTGGATATCATGGCTAAGTTTGTGAGTCCCTATCAGCAAGCTAACGCCACATTGCGTGAGATTATCGCTGGGTTTCCAGCGATAATCTCACGTTAGGCAGTTAGCGTGAGGATTTTTATTGCTGAGGAGATAAGCGTTGCTAATAGGACGCTATCTCAGCGATAAAAATCCACGTTACCCGGCGATAATTATCCTCACGCTAAGAGTGCTGAGCGATAATTATCGCCGGGTGTTGCTAATATGCCACTTGGTCCTGCCCCTAAAGAAGTGGTCACAAACTAACTATTGCGGCACATGCTAATAATACTGCTGGCTCATGCTTCTACATCCTCAGCCTCCTTAGAAGGGTTTTTCCCCTTCTACCTTCATCCACCAAGAAAACGCTAATGCAAGCCTTGGTACTAAGTAGGCTTGACTACTGTAATGCCCTCTTATTTTCAGCTAACGAAGCCTCCCTCAACAAACTCTAGGTTGTGCAGAATACTGCCGCCCGTCTTGTTGCCGACGTCCCCACCAGAACACCCTCTGTACCCCTTCTTAACCAACTACACTGGCTTCCGGCGAGAAAGCGGGTTCAATTTAAAATAGGCTGCACTATCTATAAAGCCCTCAATGGCCAAGGTCCCTCGTATCTCTCTCGAGCAAACTAGCTTTATACACCCCAGCACGAGCACTTAGATCAAGCTCGGAACTTCTGCTCACCACCCCCAGGGTAAAAAGGCACGCAGTGGAGGCAAGCATTCTCTTACCTTGCTCCTGTATTCTGGAATAAGTTACCCTTCTATCTACACAACTGCCAGAATCTACCTCAGTTCAGAAAGCTGCTAAAAACCCACCTCTTCTAAATTTCTTTACTCTGTTGTTCTCTGCTGTCCTAAGCACCGAGATACCCTCATGGGTGATTCAGCGCTATACAAACCAATAAACTTCAAACTTCAAACTTCAAACTTCAAGCACTTGCCTCACACGGCTCCTTCTCTTCCCCAACCGTGGGATTTGGGGGCTGTTTGCCTCTGATGTCCTGGGTTCCTCCTGCTTTGGCTCAACACAATGGCTGGAGTTTAGTGTAGAGGTGCTCGAGCAGAGTAATAACAGATTGTCCAACTCAGTGTTTAACTTTTAAAAAGAAGATTACTTTAATACACATCAGAACTAAATTCTACACATGCAGTAAAGTTCAGGTACAATTGAGTGAACTTGGAGTTGGGGCGAGGTGCTCCTCAGTCAGCGATACTGTTACCCAAAGCTGGGTTGCCATCATTAGTTGTATGTGTAGTCTCAGTGCAGGTTATCCCTGTTGCGAATTGTCGCTCAGATGTTTACAGTTCATGCAGTTTTCCTCTCACCAGGACAGGTCCTGACGGCACTGCACAGCGCCTCGCCCGCCTCCTGGACTGCACGTATGCCACGATTCCAGTGCAGCCATCTCTGCCTGCATGAGGTCGTGGCTGAACTCTGGCACCAGGAGGAGACAAGGGAGAGAGCCCAAGGAGCCCTCAACGCAGACGAGCTGGAGTCATGGTGGATACACAAGAGAGGACCTCATCGCAACCCGTTCCAGTCAGCACCCCGGTACTAAGGGCCTGATTACGAGTTTGTCGGATGGGATACTCCATGACAAATGTGACGGACATCCCGTCCACCATATTAAAAATTCCACAGGATATAATATCATTGTAATACGCTGCACGGATAATCCGTCACGTTTGTGCTGGAGTAACCCTGTCCGCCCAACCCATAACCAGGCCCTAGCCCTCACACAGCCATCGCATAGGACGCTGGACTTCTCAGTGAACGTGACTTGGGCCAGACCTTGGTCTCTCGGTCCAGCATCGGACGAGCAAACCTCCGTCTTCAGATGAGTGGTAGCGGCACCAGGCAGCCACAACACTGCTTAGAATCACAGCAGTACAGGATCGACGTGGTCACGGTTATCTGGGTCACAGAGGCGCTGGACAGCTGTGCTTGCAACCCTCATCATAAGGGCAGTGGACAGCTGTGCGTGCAAACCCTCATCGCAAGGGCACTGGACAGCTGTGCTTGCAACCCTCATCACAAGGGCACTGGACAGCTGTGCTTGCAACCCTCATCACAAGGGCACTGGACAGCTGTGCTTGCAACCCTCATCGCAAGGGCACTGGACAGCTGTGCTTGCAACCCTCATCGCAAGGGCACTGGACAGCTGTGCTTGCAACCCTCATCACAAGGGCACTGGGCAGCTGTGCTTGCAACCCTCATCGCAAGGGCACTGGACAGCTGTGCTTGCAACCCTCATCGCAAGGGCACTGGACAGCTGTGCTTGCAACCCTCATCGCAAGGGCACTGGACAGCTGTGCTTGCAACCCTCATCGCAAGGGCACTGGACAGCTGTGCTTGCAAACCTCTTCACAAGGGCACTGCACAGCTGTGCTTGCAAACCTCTTCACAAGGGCACTGGACAGATGTGCTTGCAAACCTCTTCACAAGGGTGCTGGGCAGCTGTGCTTGCAACCCTCATCATAAGGGCAGTGGACAGCTGTGCTTTCAACCCTCATCATAAGGGCAGTGGACAGCTGTGCTTGCAACCATCATCGTAAGGGCACTGGACAGCTGTGCTTGCAACCCTCATCGCAAGGGCACTGCACAGCTGTGCTTTTAACCCTCATCATAAGGGCACTGGACAGCTGTGCTTGCAACCCTAATCACAAGGGCACTGGACAGCTGTGCTTGCAACCCTCTTCTCAAGGGCACTGGACAGCTGTGCAGGCAACCCTCATCGCAAGGGCACTGGACAGCTGTGCTTGCAACCCTCATCACAAGGGCACTGGGCAGCTGTGCATTCAAACCCTCATCACAAGGGCACTGGACAGCTGTGCTTGCAACCCTCATCACAAGGGCACTGGACAGCTGTGCTTGCAACCCTCTTCACAAGGGCACTGGACAGCTGTGCAGGCAACCCTCATCACAAGGGCACTGGGCAGCTGTGCTTGCAACCCTCTTCACAAGGGCACTGGACAGCCGTACATGCAAACCTTCCTCACAAGGCACTGGACAGCTGTGCATGCAAACCTTCATCACAAGGGCACTGGACAGCTGTGCTTGCAACCCTCATCACAAGGGCGCTGGACAGCTGTGCATGCAAAACCTCATGGCAAGGGCACTGGACAGCTGTGCATGCAAACCTTCATCACAAGGGCACTGGACAGCTGTGCATGCAAACCTTCATCACAAGGGCACTGGACAGCAGCGCTTGCAACCCTCATCACAAGGGCACTGGACAGCTGTGCAGGCACCCCTCAAGACAAGGGCACTGGACAGCTGTGCTTGCAACCCTCATCGCAAGGGCACTAGGCAGCTGTGCTTGCAAACCCTCATCGCAAGGGTGCTGGACAGCTGTGAGTCTGAGGTTCCCACCTATAGAAGAGTGAGTCACACGCCAGCATCTTGGGCAGACAGGTTGTCTTCCTCTATTCTTTCTCCTCTGGCAGACCCCAGCAGAACCAGGGTCTCTCCGCACCTGGCTTCTTCTGGACAGTTACTCTTCCTGCAGGGTTGGTAGGTGTCTTCTCTTTCTTAGCAGGGAGGGTGAATTCGAGGCACTTAAGACGCAATAAATAGCTTCTTCCTCTAAGGAAAGACTCGGCTGATGCCCCTCATCTGTAGGAAGGTGACTTAGGCAGACACCATCTCTGATCGCAGGACTATCCTCCGAGTACTCTCCGGAACACTCTATTGCTTGGTCAGAGTGAGCTTCTCCCCGAACATGTGTCGATGGGTCCCACCGTTATACTCCAACAGCAAACAGAAGAGGTTCTGGATCCACTGTCTGCACTTTCTGGAGTGTTCTCGGATAGCTCTGAGTTCAAGTGTCCTTTCCAGGCAGCTCTCCAGACACAGCCTTTGCATAGAGTGACGCTCCTCATAGGCTCATCTCCAACCTGGAATAGAGACACAAAGAGGTGCGGGCTTGATGTTCCTGGCCAGTGCCAGCTCTATGGCAGTGGAGTCAGTGCCAGCTCGCCGGGCGCTGATCTCGTGGGGCGCTGCATGTTGAAATATTTTATAGGGTTTAGAGCACCTGCTGCAGAGTTCCTTGTGTGTCCAGCAGCTTTTAGACACTAATAACAATGTCGAGATAACTCTGGTGGTTAATGTTCCTGCTGGAGAAATCGGAGTTTTGTCTAGTTGCAGTTTTGACTCATCATGAAATAGAGCAGAGGGATAATGTGCCTGCTGTGAAGCATGTGCAACATGCAGATCACAGAATGCACTTTCTGTAGATAGCTCAGAGGGTTACTGCTTTTGTCACAGAGATCTCTTTGTTACTTGCAGTTCATAAATCATAATTCTTCTAATAAAGCACAGTGGGCTATGAACTGGCATCAAAGAGCTGCATGCATGTGGCAAGGCAAAGTCTCAGAGCCTTTTTTTCCCCAGTCTTTCGTTAGTAAGAAGGGTTTGTATGGACAGCAATACATTTCGATAAGCAAAAGCGAACCGCAACTATTGTGTTACATTTTAAATCCTGAGTTTGTCCTTCTCCAGCCTTGGAGTCCTCGTTGTCATTTGTAACATTTCCCATACATTGATTTACACAAGTATGATTTGTTATCTGTGCATTATGTGTGTGTGAAATGAAGTGCTCTAACACCCTACAATGATATGTATAGCGCTATAAAAGAAATTAAAGAGATGTAAGATGACTATGGAGAGATGAGGGGCATCCTTGTAGGGTGATAGTGAGGGAATGAATCGTGGAGAAGGAGGTCATGGGGGCACCAACAAAGATTGTCGCACTGGGCGCAACCAGCACTAAAGCCAGCCCTGTCTGTCATCAGCCACGTTGGAGTGATCCGGGAAGACAAGAGGCTGGTCTCGCCCACCTAAGGGGCCATTTCACACTGAACAACACAGACTGCAGCTCCAGCCTTTGTCCCAGATATCCATCTAATGGCTACCGGAGGAACAATCAACAGCCCCAGACATGAAAGGACTAATTCAAGACTAATAAAGGACACTGGTCTCCTCTCTCACACTCCAAAGACCATGCCTTCTCCCGCCAACTTCAGGACACTGGTCTCCTCTCTCACACTCCACAGACCATGCCTTCTCCCTCCAACTTCAGGACACTGGTCTCCTCTCTCACACTCCACAGGCCATGCCTTCTCCCGCCAACTTCAGGACACTGGTCTCCTCTCTCACACTCCACAGACCATGCCTTCTCCCTCCAACTGCAGGAATGTCAGCAATGCACCTCCACTGTGTGAGAAAACAACCAGCCTCCATCTTGTGCACACGAACAGTCCCCAGGATCGTCTCCATTACTCTGGTTTCACTCGTGTACACTATGCATGTATCATGCAACCCATAAACACACGCAACAGGTATATGGGCCATTAGCACTTAGAGGGGGAACTTGACATGTGTGGGCCTGTAAGCCTCCACTTCAGTGACACAGATAAAAAGGTCTGGTCACGTCTACAGATTCACAAAACACGGTCCACTGCCACCACCACCCTATGTATAAATCCACGACAGGGCCAGTAGTTCACTGTCGGAGTAATGAGGGCTTGCTTCGTGCACCCCTCCACATCCAGGACAGATTCTGGACCTCACTAGAGAGAAGGAACAGGCCTGGGACTCTGCAGACGCGCTGGATTAACATCACGCCAGGGCACCACAGCACCGCTCGTCCAAGGGGTGTCTAAGGTGTGCATCCGAACAGATATTTCTTCTGAAATCAAAGGCTGAAAAGTTTAAATGTTCGGCAAACATCAAAGTATCTTAAAATGTGTCCACTTTTGGAGTTTTTCCAAAGCTGCTGACCCAAATCTCACTCTGATTTCAATCAATCAATTAATAAATGAACTCGGATTTATAGAGTACGGTATCAGGCGCTGGGTTCTTGCTGGGAGCAGTCTAAGAGCCCGGTCTCGTGGCCCTTTCCGAATTTAGGGATAGAGAATGCTTCAGAGGGGAAGGTCATTCCAGGACTTGAGGCGACGTAGGAGAAGGACCATCCTCCACTGTAGCTCCAGCGGATGCAGGGAATGTGTGTGAGGGAGAGGGAAGCAGAACGCAGGTGTGAAGCAGGTTGGATGAAGTTCAGCTGGTGGTTGATGTATGCTGCTCCTTTGTCGTGGAGGGCCTTTTAGGCATGTATCAGAATCTTGAACTGGCAACTCTTCTGGATGCGGAGTCAGTAGAGGTTCCTGAGGTGGGGGGTGATGTGGATCCATTTGGGGAGGGTGAGGTTGAGTCTGACAGCTGAGTTCTCTTTTGTTTGGAGTCTCTTCAGAAGTTGGGTGGTGATTCCTGCATAGAGCCCGTTCCCGTAGTCCAGTCAGCTGGTGGCCAGGGATTGAGTGACAGTTTTCCTGGTGTTGACGGGGAGCCATTTGAAGATCTTTCGAGCATGAGGTAGGTGTGAAAGCAGGCGGAGGAGATTGCGCTGATGTGGCATTTTATGGTGAGTTGCTGTCCAATATGATGCCCGGTTGTGGTTGTAGTCTCTCGGTGTGGTGTGGGTCCGAGTTTGGAGGGTCACCAAAAGTCGTTCCACGGGATGGGGTTGTTCTCAAAAATCGGCACATCCATCTTGTCCGTATTGAGCTTCAGGGAGTTGGTCTTCATCCGCTCAGCGAAACTCGACATTGTCGTGTACCCCACAATGCTTACCTCAGCTTGTGGAGTGATTCCTCAGGGATGACAAGAGCGCCCGCCCCTGCACCCACCTACCCCTTAAGGACAGCAGAACCCAGCAGGGATGAGATGGAAGAAGGGAAGGGAGCCAGTGGGTAGGCAGGAGGCGGCGGGTTGGGTCGATGGATGGTGGCTGGAAGACAGGGAAACAGACCTAGTTAGTAGGTAACCCCACTCTCTCTTGTTCCACCCCCCGTAATCCACACACAAGAAGAACCTCGTTGTTTCCTCTAGCGAGGACTCACCAGTGTTGGACAGGCTACGGGCCTTAATCCTTATGCCACTTCGGGCAAGAAGGTGAGGGGCTGTAACGCTGATCAAATGCCCTCCAACTGTACCTTGCTTCTGAAGGCGCACGACGGCGCTTGGACAAAGTATGTACGGGCTCTTCCCCTTGGCTGATGGTGAAGCAAAGTAAGTAAAACCCAGAAAGCGCTCCTGCGCGATGCTAACAAAATAACTACGAGGCGCTCCTGCGCGGTTCTAACAAAATAACTAAAAAGCGCTCCTGCGCGGTAAATAACAAAAACAAGCCCTGCAACACTCCTGTGTTTGCTAGGCTCCGGTTGAGGAGGAGAGGAATTACCTCGCCTCGATGTTCGGCGTTGATTAGTCAGAGGGCTTCCCCAACTGTTCTTCAGATGAAAAGGGTCGGCTCTCGATCGGCGCGGCTGGGCTCCGGATACGATCTCCGCTCCTCGGGAATCAAGAAGGAATTCGAAGCGGTGATTTGGCGGGAAGACGCGATGATATGCGTTCTTCCCGGAAGTGCTTCTCATGACCTCACGTCCGTGGTGAGGACTAGACCGGGAACCTGCTTTGGACCGGAAGTGAGTCTCCCGGTTCGTGTCTGTGTGTGTGGATGCGGGAGTGCCGGCAAATGCAGCGACCATGACAGTACCCCCCCCGAAACAGATCCCCCACCCGCACCTCCGGAGACCCAGGAAGAGGAAGCAGGACGGGGGCTAAAGGGATGACCCAGATGGAATGCCCGGACTAGGTCGGGAGCATGGCGAACATGAGACAAAGGCTCCCAGGACCGCTCGTCCGGGCCATAACCCTTCCAGTCCACCAGGTAGTAAAGTTTACCCTTAGTACGACGGGACCCCAGGATGGCCCTGACCTCGTACTCAACATGACCCTCCACTACCACCGGAGATGGGGGAGACAGAACAGTGCCACCCAGGCGGACCGGCAGCAGAAGAGACACATGGAAGACTGGGTGGATCTTCATGTGCGGGGGCAGCGAGAGCCGCATAGCCACGGGGTAAACCACCCTTTCAATGACATAGGGACCCACGAAATGGGGTAGCAGTTTCTTGGGACCATGCACGTTGAGGTGCCGAACAGAGAGCCACACCTGATCACCCACGCTGTACATGGGTTCTTTTTGACGATGAGCGTCAGCGTGAGTCTTGTATGTGTCCTTCGCTTTGGCCAACTCAAACCGAGCTTGCTACCAAAGGCTGCGCAGGGCGTTGTGGTAGGCCCGCACTGTCGGCAACAAGCTGGCCCGCGGTACCTCCCAGGAGGAGGTGCGGGGGTGATGGCCGTGGAGACAAAAGAATGGCGACATACCGATGGCTGAATGTTTTCCGTTGTTGTAGGCGTATTCTGCCATCCAGAGTACTTCGGACCATTCCTTCTCGACAGTTAGCAGTAAACAACGGAGGTACTGCTCCATGGTGTGATTCGTTCTTTCGGCCTGCCCGTCGGTCTGGGGGTGGTATGCAGAGGACAGGCGCACCTCCATATCGAGGATCTTGCACACCTCCTTCCAAAAGTGGGACACAAATTGCGAACCCCGGTCCGTTATGATGGCTGAAGGGATGCCATGGAGGCGCACCACCTCCTGTACAAAGATCAGAGCCAGCTCCGCCGCCGTGGGTAACTTCGCCAAGGGCACGAAATGCGCCATTTTCGACAGGTGATCGACAATGGTGAGTACCGTGGTATGCCCTGTTTTGGTACGGGGTAGGTCCACCACGAAGTCCATAGAGATCGTGTGCCACGGGTATGGTGGCACAGGGATGGAACGCAGAAGACCAACCGGGGGTTCTGAACTATTTTTACTCAATAGACAAACGGTACAGTTCTTTACATGGTTCTTCGTGTCAGACACCATAGACGGCCACCAGAACTGCCGTCGCACAAGGTCAAGCGTTTTGTGGAAGCCGGGGTGGCCTGATAAGACATGATCGTGGCACAGGCTGACTGCCGTCTGCTGGCTGGCACACCCAGGAAGGTATAACCTGGCACCGTGGTACAGCAATCCGTCCACGCATGTTACCCCAGCATGTTCCGCCACCAGAGCTCCCCGGTTGGCATGCTCCGTGTCCTTTTCCACTTGAGCCAGAAACTCCGAGGATGTCACAACACCCTGGAAACGATCCTCCGAGAGTATGGGACCCGGTTCAATGGGGTCGGGTTCCACGTCAGACTCCCCTAGGCGTGATAGGGCATCAGCCTTGGCGTTTTCCTTCCCGGGGCGAAACGTGATGACGAAGTCGTATTCGTTAAAGAATAAGGTCCACCGAAGCTGTCGGGCAGTGAGGGCACGTGCCGATCGTAGGAATTGAAGGTTCCTGTGGTCCGTGTAGATGGTAACCGTGTGCTTCGCGTCCTTCAGGAAATGGCGCCATTCTTCGAACGCGGTCTTGATAGCCAGAAGTTCCCGGTCGGACACCGTGTAGTTGCGTTCCGCTGGTTGGAGTTTCTTGGAATAAAAAGCCACCGGATGTAATAGTCCTGTGCTGGTGTTCCGTTGGGAGAGGACCCCTCCTAAGGCGTCCTTTGAGGCGTCAGCTTCCACCACGAAGGGCTGTTCGGTGTCGGGGTGCATCAGAACAGGGGCTAGGGTAAATCGTCTCTTCAGTTCCCGGAACGCGTGGTCAGCTTCCTGATTCCAACCAAACAGCACACCCTTGCGCAACAAGCGTGTAATCGGGGCTACCATCTCCGAGAAACCTGTGATAAACCTCCGGTAGTAGTTGGAGAAACCGAGGAACCGTTGAACCCCCTTTACGGATTCAGGAGGAGGCCACGAGAGGATGGCGTCCACCTTCTTATCGTCCATCTGGATACCCGCAGGAGTGATGATGTGCCCCAGGAACTCAACAGAGGTGACATGAAAAGCGCTTTTTTCCAGTTTGACATACAAACGGTGTTTCCTTAGTTGTTGAAGGATGGAACGGACATGCTGGACGTGTTCTGCGGAGGACTGGGAGAAAATCAGGATGTCGTCTATGTAGACCACACAGAAGATGTCTATGAATTCCCTCAACACCTCGTCTATGAAGTACTGGAACACTGTGGGGGCGTTACAGAGTCTGAAAGGCATGACCTGGTATTCGAACAGACCAAACTTCGTCCGAAAGGCGGTTTTCCATTCGTCACCCTTTCGGACTCTGACAAGATGGTAAGCGCCCCGCAGGTCCAGCTTCGTGTAAATGGTGGCGTTTTTCACCTGTTCCAGTAGGTTGGTAATCAAGGGCAGCGGGTAACGGTTTTTCACTGTGATGGTGTTCATTGCCCGGAAGTCTATGCAGGTTCTTAAATCTCCCTCCTTCTTCGATACGAAGAAAAGAGGAGAGGAAACCGGGGATCTGGAATGGCGAATGAACCCGTTGTCCAGAAACTCGTCCAAGTACGTCCTTAAGTGGAGATTCTCCTTCTCAGTAAGGGAGTGTATTCTGCTGCATGGCAGCGTAGAGCCGGGAATCAGGTCTATCCGGCAATCAAAGGACCGATGTGGTGGCAGAGTGTTGGCCCCTTTCTTGTCGAACACATCGGCTAGGTCCAGATATTCTTCTGGTATTGCTGCTTGGGACACCACCCCCATGCCCTGAAACGGCAGTGAGCGTGCTTGTATGGAGCGATCTCCCAGGATGTTGTCCATAGCGTAACAGGTTCCACAACAATGTTCGGAATCCAAACTTATCACTCTGGTCACCCAATCAATGCGGGGGTTGTGTTTCACCAACCATGGTAAACCCAATATCACCTTGAATTGAGGAGCATCAATGACGTCAAAGCTGATGAACTCAGCGTGGTGATTTGCAAAGGACATAGTCATAAGCTCGGTTTTATGTCTGATAGGGCCGGAGGTCAAGTCCGTTCCATCGACAGCCTTGACATTTTCGGGTTGGGCCTTCGACACCTTGTTCATGCCCAATGCCCTCGAGTAAACGGCATCAATGAAAAAGCCCGTAGCACCGGAATCCACCATAGCAGTCACCTGCCAGGTTCTGCCCGCCTGATTCAGTAATGAAACTTCCACCCCTATGTGGTGGTTACCGTCAAAAACGGCAGGGATCGCTATGGAGCAATACCGAGAACCCAGAGGACGGATCCCTTTGTCTACTGGGTTACCTCGTTTCCCTTCTGGTCGACTTTGGTGATAGGCAGGGCAAAGGGCCTTCGACCCCGAGGTTTTGATGGCTTTACGGGACATTCCCTGACGAAATGTTATGTTATGTTATGTTATGTTACAATAATTTATAAAGCGCACGTATACCCGGGGGTGTCTTGCCGCTTTTGCCGCAGTATAGGCATTGGTCCTGCTTCCTCCTCCGTTCTCGTTCCTGACTGGTCAAGGGCCCTCGTACGCCCCCAATCTGCATGGGTTCCGCCACCTCTCCCTGGGGAATGGGTTCCCCTCTGGCCTTGTCTGTTCCTCTGTCTCCAAAGGCCAAAAACCGGTTGTCACCGCCCTTTCCTTTCTCGGATCTTCGTTCCTGGAGTCGGAAGTTCATTTTTACTACGAGATCGATGAAGGGACCGATTTCGTCCGGTGGGTCGGGTAGTTGCGAGATGAGATCCTTCAGGTCATCGCGTAGTCCCCGATAAAACACCGATACCTTTTTGTCCTCAGGCCAGTGGGACTCAATCACTAGTCTACTGAACATGGTAATGTAGTGAAGCAAATCCTGGTTGCCTTGCTTTAGGTTCAGCAACTCATTGTCCGCTGCTTGCACGAAGGTGTGACGAGCGAACATGCGTCGCATGGCTTCCGTGAACGTTGGCAGATGGTGTAGCATGGGATCATCATGTTCAACCAGCGCTATGGACCATTGAGCAGCGTCTCCCCCCATGTATGACAGGATGTAGGCTACCTTGGACGTGTCATCAGGAAAGGCTGAGTTTCTGACCATGAAATGCAGGTGGCATTGATGGATGAAGATGCCATACTTGGTGCTGTCACCGTAGAAACGTTCGGGTGGTGCCAGCTGTACGGGATGAGGGGCGATGACTTGAATGGCATTGTTCGGGTTGGTGGTAGCGGTGGACCCCCCAAAGAGGAATGTGGGCTGTCTTAACACGCCGTCTTGCACGGCCCTAGGACTAGGGGTAGTTCCCCACGGGTTGGTGGCCCCAGCTGCCACCTGGCTCTGTAGGGCTGTCATATCTTGACGTAAGGTATGGGTTTCTGCCTGCATAGCAGCTAGCATAACGGCTATGTCATTTAACGTAACCTCCGGGTCGCCCATGTCATCCAGGCGGAATGGTAAACGTGGGCTTCGAATTCTGTCGTGTACCCCACAATGCTTACCTCGGCTTGTGGAGTGATTCCGCAGGGATGACAAGAGCGCCCGCCCCTGCACCCACCTACCCCTTAAGGACAGCAGAACCCAGCAGGGATGAGATGGAAGCAGGGAAGGGAGCCAGTGGGAAGGCAGGAGGCGGCGGGTTGGGTCGATGGATGGTGGCTGGAAGACAGGGAAACAGACCTAGTTAGTAGGTAACCCCACTCTCTCTTGTTCCACCCCCCGTAATCCACACACAAGAAGAACCTCGTTGTTTCCTCTAGCGAGGACTCACCAGTGTTGGACAGGCTACGGGCCTTAATCCTTATGCCGCTTCGGGCAAGAAGGTGAGGGGCTGTAACGCTGATCAAATGCCCTCCAACTGTACCTTGCTTCTGAAGGCACACGACGGCGCTTGGACAAAGTATGTACGGGCTCTTCCCCTTGGCTGATGGTGAAGCAAAATAAGTAAAACCCAGAAAGCGCTCCTGCGCGATGCTAACAAAATAACTACGAGGCGCTCCTGCGCGGTTCTAACAAAATAACTAAAAAGCGCTCCTGCGCGGTAAATAACAAAAACAAGCCCCGCAACACTCCTGTGTTTGCTAGGCTCCGGTTGAGGAGGAGAGGAATTACCTCGCCTCGATGTTCGGCGTCGATTAGTCAGAGGGCTTCCCCAACGGTTCTTCAGATGAAAAGGGTCGGCTCTCGATCGGCGCGGCTGGGCTCCGGATACGATCTCCGCTCCTCGGGAATCAAGAAGGAATTCGAAGCGGTGATTTGGCGGGAAGACGCGTTGATATGCGTTCTTCCCGGAAGTGCTTCTCATGACCTCACGTCCGTGGTGAGGACTAGACCGGGAACCTGCTTTGGACCGGAAGTGAGTCTCCCGGTTCGTGTCTGTGTGTGTGGATGCGGGAGTGCCGGCAAATGCCGCGACCATGACAGACATGCAGTTGTGGAAGTTGATCCTAGAGGTGAAGGGATCTTCTGAGAGTGAGAGGATGAGCTGGGTGTCGTCTCTGTAGGATATGATGTTGAGGGCATGGTGTGGGCGTGGTCTCTTGGTGTGGTGTGGGTCTGGGTTTGGAGGGCCACCAGGTGTCATTCTACTCGGAGGTGTTGTTCCCAAAAAACCAGCACTTCCGCCTTGTCCATGTCGAGATTCAGGCAGTTGGTCTTCTGAGAGCGAGAGGATGAGCTGGGTGTCATCTCTGTAGGATATGATGTTGAGGGCAGGGTGTGGGTGTGGTCTCTAGGTGTGGTGAAGGGCCAGCAGGTGTCATTCTACTCAGAGGTGTTGTTCCCAAAAAAACAGCACTTCCGTCTTGTCCGTGTCGAGCTTCAGGCAGTTGGTCTTCTGAGAGCGAGAGGATGAGCTGGGTGTCGTCCCTGTAGGATATGATGTAGAGGGCGACGATGTTATGTTATGTTATGTTATAAGGGGTTTTGTTAAGCGCTCAGCTACGCAAGCAGAGTGTCCCGGCGCTGTCAAACCCGAAACAACAGAACTCTAACAGGGGGGGTGAAACTTATTGGCAAAATAGCCAAGTTTTGAGCTCTTTTCTAAAGGACATCAGGCTCTCACTCCTTCTTAGAGATAATGGGAGGGCATTCCAGGCCCGGGGCGCGAGATATTTGAAGGAACGTCCACCTATACGGGCGCGCCTGATTGCTGGAACCGTGGTGAGAGATAGAGACGCGGAACGCAAGGCTCTGGCTGGCATATGGAGAGTGATCCTCTTACTAAGATAACGAGGGCCCGTGCCTTGAAGGGTCTTAAAAGCCAGTGTGAGCGTCTTGAATTCAATGCGCCTCTGGATAGGCAGCCAGTGAAGAGTTTGCAGCAGGCCGGTCGCATGGGCGCGATGACCAAGACCAAAGATCGCTCGAGCGGCCGAGTTCTGTACAATCTGCATGCGCGAGAGGAGAAATTTCGGAAGGCCCAGATACAAGACATTGGCGTAATCAAGCCTGGATCCTATCAGGGCCTGCACTGTTGTTTTCCTATGGGCGATGGGGAGAAGGGGAAGAAATTTTCTAAGCGATTTCAACACCCCAAAACACTGACCAACCAGACTCATAATTTGTGGTTTAAAAGTGAGAAGGGTATCCATCTTGACCCCGAGATTTTTTGCCGCCAGTGCCGCATTAGAGGGGGGAGACATATCCGTCGGCCACCAGGATTTCCAACAAGTATCTGTGGTACAGCCAAAAAAGAGAACCTCGGATTTGTCCGAGTTGCATTTGAGTTGATTCTCTTGAAACCAGTTAAAAACTGCCTCCAAGCAGCCTTTAATGAAATCACCATCAAAGTCCATATTTTTCCCGCAGGAGAAAAGGAGCTGGGTGTCATCAGCATATGAGACAATCTGGGCACCAAAAGACTCAGCAAGTGCCGCCAGAGGGGAGATATAGATATTAAAAAGAGTTGGGCTCAGGATTGACCCCTGAGGAACTCCCACATCCATGGGCGGCACTTCCGCGGAGTGCGGGGGTGCCCAGACTGTTTGTTGGCGGTTGGTCAGAAAAGATGAAAACCAATTCCTCCAATACCGATCTCCTCAAGACGTGCCAGTAGGCGGCCATGAGGGACGGTGTCAAATGTAGGCCTGGGCAAAAATTTCGTTCCGTTCGCGGAAATTGCGATAATTTGACATTTTTGCGTTCCGCGGAGAGCGCGAAAATGTCAAAAATTCCGGTTTCCGCAGCTTGGCGATAATTTGTTTCTTGCTCGCGCTGTAAAATGATACATTCTTGCGCGCGCGCGATCGCCTTACCTGAATCCCTGCGTTCGCCGACAAGTTTTCTTGATCCGGTCGCGTTCTCCATGAGATGTTGTATTGTTTTTAGCCATTTGCGCTGTCTCGCGACAGTTCGCGCCCGCAGTGACGTCATGCGTCGCGCGATCACGTCTTTCTTCTCGCGATCATGCACCGCGAGAACAACTCAAAACAAGATGGCCGCGCCCGCAAGCAACCACATGGGTAAGTTGGCGACCCGCAACCATGCAGAAAATCTCGCGAACATGCCGGAAAAAAACTTCCGCATCTTCGCGATATTTCTGCTTGTTTGCGATAATTTTAAACATTCTCGCGATAATTTGCGAAGGTTAATTCCGCAAATTCCGCCCACCCCTAGTCAAATGCCGCCGAGAGATCAAGCAATATCAGCATTACCTTCCCCCCTGAGTCCAGAACTTCCTTGATGGCCTCAGTCACCTCCAACAGGGCCGTCTCCGTGCTCATATTGGTACGGAAGCCGGACTGAGTGTGGTGCAGAATACCATGGGACTCAACGAAGTGCGAGAGGACAGACTGAACGTGCTTTTCTGCCACTTTTGCCAATGCAGGGAGCAAGGAGATGGGTCGATAGTTGGCATGAATAGTGTGATCCAAGGAAGGCTTCTTCAGGAGTGGAATGCCCATCGCCCGTTTCCAGATGGATGGTACTATCCCCGTTTCTAAGGAGCAATTTAAGATGGGGTTAACCATCGGGTTAATCACATGGGCCACTTTAGCCAGAAACTTAGCAGGGCAGGGGTCCAGAGGAGAGCCCGATCTCATTTTTAAGAGAATTTCCAGAGAGGCATGAAGTTGGATAGGAGGAAAGCTCGTCAGGCTGGGTTGACCCTGCTCGGGCACCTCAAACGGGATTTTAGGACAGGACAGTCCTTCCCGTTCAAGAGAGGGAAAAGTTGCCTGAATACTCCTGATTTTATTGGAGAAGAAGCTGGCTAATTGAGAGACCCACGTCTCCGAGAAGGATCATTTGGGGGAGCTGGCAGCAGGAGAGGTGAATTCTTTCACAATAGCAAAGATTTCTTTGCTAGTATTCGCCGCTTCTTCAATCCTTTAAGTGAAGTAGGCCTTTTTGGCTACATAGATTTCTTTATGGTAGGCCTTAATACAGGACCCATAAGCCTCCTTTATTGGATCTCGATAATTTACACGCCAAGCTCTCTCGGCCTTCTTACAGAGCCTCCTGCTGGCATTGAGTGCAAGCGTGAACCAAGGGGCAGAAGCACGTGAGGATTTCTTGAGGGACCGCTTAGGCGGGGCTAAGTCCTCCAAGCACTGCGCTAGCCAGGTTTGAAAATGAGAGAGGTCCAATTCTAAATCCCCTGTGAGAGAACAGGGGTGAGACAGCCTATATTGCTCAATCATTTCTGGTGTAACTAGATGGAAGGATCGTGACAGCCGGCTCTGACAACCGACAGGTCTACTAGTTACAGCGGTCTTAGACTGAATCTTAAAAGTCAGTAGAGAATGGTCCGACCATAACACAGGAAGAGGGGGAGCTACAGAGATGGAAGAAGTAGAAAAAATCTGATCCAACGTATGCCCTCTATCGTGGGTCGGTGATATCACGTAAGGTAATAAGCCCAGAGGTGCAGTGGTATCTAATATTTTGATAGTGTCAGCGGCATCCGAATTATCAAAATGCACATTAAAGTCGCCCAAAAAGATAAAATGTTTAAATTGAATACTCAAGGCTGATATTACAGTGTCAAGCTCCTCGATAAAAGATCCCAACGGGCCAGGGGGTCTATATATCAGCAGACCGGCACAGGATTGAGCAGGAGAAAATGAAACGATGTTTCAGAGAATGAAAAACTTTCACAATCCACACTTGTAACACGACCCTGCTAAGCATAGTGAGAGTGATCCCGAAAGAGCATTGGTGCCCTCACAATCCAGACTGGCAAGAAGCGGAGCATCTTCCAACCCAAAAGCAATCAATTAAGGAACTTAATATTGGTTATCCCAGATCAAGCTCTTTCTTTCTCTCTCTCTCTCTCTCTCTCTCTCTCTCTCTCTCTCTCTCTCTCTCTCTCTTTCTTTATCCTCTCTGTCTCTCTCTCTCTGTTCATTTCTGTTATTATCTATCCACCCTCTTTCTCTTTATCTGTCTCCCACTCTCCCATATCCTCTCTCTTTCAGTATCTGCAGTCTTTCCTTCTTCTCCATTCTTGTTTCTTTGTATGATTTTCTCTCTCTATCTTCATTCCTCTCTGTGGCCCTCTCTCTTTCTCTGTATGTATATTCTGTTGTCTATTTTTACTACATCTGTCTCACTCCTTCCCTCTCCTTCCCTCCACTCTATCCACTTTCTGTCATTCACTCTCTCTGATGAGTGAGGCATTTGAGGACAAGACCTTTCCTTTTTCTACAGAATTACTTTGGCAATGCCATGTAGAAAGATGTTTATTTCCCAAAAGCTGTGGCATCTGATCGCTCACAATCACAGCCAAAACTAACAAACCAGAGCAGCTTTCCCAGGAAGCCAAGGTCTCCCAGGGAACATTCTGCTTTGCTGCATCTGGTGCAGTGCATGCTGGGACAGGTGTCAGGGACAGGGCAGGCTGTACCTGGAGCATAGCATGCTGAGACAGGTGCCTGGGGCAGGCTGTACCTGCTCTGCAGCTCTGCTAGCAGGGGCTAGACCTCGGAGAGACTTCAAAGGCTCAGCAAGATCTGTTCTCACGAGACATTAATCCATTTAGACCTTGTAGGAAGTTGAACTCTTTTGCAGTCCTCCCGCCCCCCACTTAATGCCCGGTATCTGGTGAAACTTTGAATGAAAGTGTACTGAGTTCCTGCTAACCAGGTCCCCAGTACCAGTGTTCTTTCCCTAAACTGTACGATTGTTCCACAATTGGCACCCCTGAGGATCCCTGTAAGTCCCCAGTAAGTGGTACCTTGGGTACCTAGGGCCTTGGAACTAAAGATGGTCCCTAAGGGCTGCAGCACAAACTATGCCCCCCAACGGGGCCCCACAGCAAGCTCATGCAAACTGCCATTTCAGCCTGCGTGTCTCGGTGCAGAGAAAAATGAGGAGTCGACATGACACACATGCCTGTTTGCCATGTCTACCCAGCACTGTACGTGGTATAGGTAAGTCACCCATAGGGCAGGACTTACAGCCCTAAGGCAGGGTGCACTATACCCCATGTGCGGACATATCTGCATGAGTGGATGTGTCCCTGTGATATCTAAGTTCACCCATGGATATTATGAGTTCACGGGGAAGCCATGACGAGTACATGGGCTGGACACCCATAATTATGAGTACCCCAGCTACATGATGATTTCACTGTACCCCAAGGTGTTAGGTACCAAACACCTCACCTGGATAAACCCACACTGATGCCAGTGTTGGATTTATTAATACATGCACACAGAGAGCATTTTAGAGGTGCCCCCTAAAAACCCACCGACTACTACTGTATTAACTGACTGGTCTCAACCAGCCCGCCACCATAAGCAGGTTTCTGACCTCCTGAGGTGAGAGCCTTCACTCTCAGAGGCCAGGATCGAAGCCTGCTCTGAGCGGAGGTGCTTACACCTCCTCCATGCAGGATGTGCATTCCAGGGCAGGAAGTGTCAAAAGCCCTGACACCTTTGTTCTGTGACGCCAGCCTCTCCAGATAGTGGAGATTCCCAACCCACTGTACTGCTCCCACTTTTTGGTGGCAAGACAGGTGAAAAATTAGTAAGGTTAGGCGTTGTGCCCAGATTCATCCGTCACCACTCCTAGGGCGGGTCAACTAATTTCGACCCCACTTTTCACATTCCTCCATCTTGTTGTGGACATAATTTGCATTCTAGGGTCAGGGTTATGCCCACTTCCCACAGGAAGTGGTCATATACAGGCTGAAAACACCCTAAAGCAGAGTTCTTCAATCTGTGGGGCGAGCACCCCAGGAGAGCCATGAAGTCTTGGGAAAGGTGGGCAGCCATCCCTCAGCTTCTTTAGCTGGAGTGTCATTCAGGGACTCTCCTGTGCTGTAAAACCAAAGCCGGGCAGACAGCTAAACACACCTTTCTGCACTGTGCTGCTTGCCTAGAAGAAATGCAGATGTACACATCGACTTAATCTGTAATTGTGAAGGAAAATCTGTAGATGTAAAGGATGCTTGGGAGCCAGTACTGGTTTTAATTGATCCAATCACTTGAAACTTTGTGATGACAAATATTTATTCTTTTTGAGTGGTAGTGCAACGGGTTAACAACTGAGCTGTGAAGTGTGTGCTTTTAATTGTGTAGGAAAGTGGGTTTCTTTTGCAGTAACCCCCCCACTTTTTGCAACACTATTGATGCACTTTTTCTTGGTGTGCCCTGGGTCCCTGCCAATCAAGTTCCCAGGACCTGTGCTCTTTCCCCAAAATGAACCCAATTGGCATCTCTGGGCAAAGGTCAACCCCTGGTAACTGGTACCACAGGTACCCAGGGCACTGTGACCAGAGAAGGCCACTAAGGGCTGCAGCACTTATTGTATTGTGCCACCCTTAGAGGTCCTGCACCATTAGACTCACACACTGCCTTTGCAGGCTGTGTGTTTTGGTGCAGAAGAAAGTAAAGAGTCGACATGGTACACATCCCTGTTTTAATCTGACAGGAATACACACCTGATTGTGGTGAGCACTGTTCACTAAGAACCGTAGGTTCTAAATTATTTTCTACAATTCTATTTCAATTTACATCAATAAACTGCCAAATAAACTCTCAATAGCTGTTTCCTTTGTCCTTGTATTTTCCAAAAAGAAATCAATTCAGTAATCGTCTTACACTGAATATCAATAGCCATACACATTATACATGAAAATACAGTTTTTTAGTATAAAACAGGAATTAAAAAAAAATGAAGTTTCATTCCTTGTAGAAGTTTATGAATGTCTTCCCATTGATGTCAAGCCCTTGATATTAAGCCCGATGCATTTTGGGACTCGGTGGTCCCTTCCTCAGGGGCGTGTCTGTAAACAAACAGATTTATACACAGTAAACTATTTACATATTTACATGGAGAAATATCAATTCCCAACAAAGTGCCTGGTGGCCATTATGCACAGGTTAACCTTAAAAAATCAAGCTGGAAAAACATATATAGATTGAGAAAGGTTAAAAGAGCCGAAATAACTGCGAGGTTAAAATAACTGCGTAGTGCCTATGTGTGCATAAAATAGAAGAATAGTGGAATGGGCGCTAAGTATAGTACCGGCTGACGTTAAAGAACTCAAGACCCTTGCATAAGACAAAGTGTATTGTACCCAATAGTAAACGACCAGGTGAGGTGGAATGCTCACTTTGAACAGACTAGAGGTAACCACAAGTAAAAAGGTTGTTGCCAATGAAAACGAGAGGACTATAAAAAAGAAGAAAATGAATGTTAAAAAGCTTGTGGGATAAATGTGCAAACAATGTGCTAGGGAAAAAAACGCTCACCTATTCTCTATATTCTATGTATCGTGAAAACATTGCGTAATCTGTCCGCTGGTGATCCTGCAGTAAATGTACAATAATAAATAGTTTGCCGATGTAAGGTGACTAAAACTAGAGGATCAACAACAATATACAATAGTGAGTACTTTGCAAATGTAAAGTGACGAAAAGCGGAGGATCAGTGGCTATGGCGTTGCACTCATCTGGTAGGTGAATGTGTGTCCACAGTCTGCAAAATCAAGTCTGTGAGCTTCAAAGTCTGTAAACAGAGTGTAGTTTATATTAATGAACACGGAGCAGGCAAAGTGATAAAAAATGAGAAACGCGGTGAAGTGAAAACGAAAATCTTACCGGCATCGGACTGAAGTGATTCATGCACCAGCGGAAGTGCGGGACAACATGAAAATGCCGCTAAAGTACGTCAACCCGACGTGTTAATGATCGGACTGTGTAAACCGACCGCTATAGCAACGATGTTGGTTGTGTTCTATAATGTGCCCGAAATAAATGGAAACAACAATGAACACAAAAAACAGACTGTCAAAAAATAAAATTGTGGAAAAGTGTTTATAAAACGAATGAGTATACACGCTAAGAGAAAGTGGTAAAGTAGAGTTTAAAAACAAATAGGTAAATCGCAGTAATGCAATAACATGATGTTCCTGTTAGATCGTTAAGGCGATATCAGCAAAAGTGATGAAAGTAGAGGGAAAAAGAGGGAAAAAGATGATTACATTAAAAGTAACCAACAATATGAGTTCTAGTGGAAGGTTGTCTAACATTTAAACACATAGTGCGTATGTACATCACTGTATGACTGGCACCAAACAATTCTATAAAAAACAGCTCATATCCAGCCTATCGTTTAATCCTTTCGGAGCTAAAGTTTCTAGAAAGTTTATCCAGAATACTTCACGTTGCAATAATTTTTTCTGGTTGTCTACACATTCCATGAGTTTAACTGACTCAATGATCTGGCATTGTAACTGAGAAATAGTATGCTTGGCCTCTTGCCAATGAACTGCTACACTTGATGTTTTAGTGTGAGTCTGTATGGTGCTTTTGTGTTCAGTCAATCTTCCTTTAAGCTTACGTTCTGTCTTACCTACGAAGCCTGTCCACATGGGCATTTTAGACAATAGATGACATTAGTTGCATTACAGTCTGAGGAGTGTCTCAACATTATGTTCTTGCCTGAGTTCGGATGGGATAATATATACCCAACTATGATGTTGTTGCAATGAATGCAATTGGAGCATCTCAATGTGCCCCTGTATTGTGTGCTGTCACAATTGAATGGTGTTGAAATCAATTCTTGTAAATTATTTTCTCTGGTGTGCACGAATGTAGGCTTTATTTGGAAGAGTCCATTAAAATCGGATTCATTCTGGAGCAGTTCCCATCTGTTATTGATTATCCGCTTTATTTGATTAGAACATGTTGAATATTTTGACACAAAAGTTGGTGTCCTAGACTTGTCGTTAGCCTTAATAAATAAGGACGTGCGATCTTTGCCTTCAAGCCTGGTCATGCTTGCCTGTACAGTTTCTTCTGGGTAACCTTGGTTGATGAATCTTTGTTTATACTCGAGTATCTTGGATTTTTGTATGCCTGGATTTGAACATATTCTTTTGATCCTGGTAAATTGTGAAAATCACAAATTGCAATGAGACTTTTTGGATGAAAGCTTGTGAAATGTAACGTACTGTTCCTATCAGTGGGTTTTGTTTAAACCTGGGTTTGGAATCCTCCTTCTGTTAGATCTATTTTCACGAGAGAAATGTCAAAATTGGATCCTGGGATTTCTGGTGTTCAACTGGCTTATCAAATACACCAGATTTATTTGTAATTTTGTCCGAATTAAGAATATGTCATCAATGTATCTGCAATAGTTTGCGATACCTGATGTCCACTCTGTGTCACTCAGGATGTACTCTTCTTCAAATTTTGCCATAAAAATATTGCCGTATGCCGGTGCTCCAGAAAAGCCCATGAATGTTCCTATTAATTGAGCATAGAAGTTATATTGCCATGAAAAATAACTATGATTGAGACAAAAATGTAAGAGTCCATTTCCCAACAATTAAAACAACTAGAATACTTAACACCACGACAATTAAATCAGAGACTAAACGCATCTATCTTGTGCAATATCATAGAGCAAAAACGGATCCCACGAGGCCTCCGATTGTCTATCAGACCAATGTTATTCAGATTTCATCTCAACTCAGCATTCATGGACAAATGACCTGAGATCTGGCGACCCCTGACCTGCCTCAAACCTCCAGATGACACCTGCAGCCTCAATCCAGAGGACCCCCCTACCGCGACCAGAGCGGGTAAGAAAATCCGACGTCACAAGGCACCCCTGCACCTGATGCACCACACGGCCTTGTGTGCCCAAACCAACGGTGCCTAACCAACCCATGACATCCCAACTTACCCCTCAAAGTGGTGGTCACACCCAGAAGATCCTCGTCCCCGAGCCTGCAGTGTTTCTTTGTCCCGGAGGTTCTCCATTGAAAACAACAGGGTACGCGCCGTCGAAACACCACTCTGCACTCGGCCGCCCTAGTGCTGCTGAGGGTGCACCTTTGGTTTTTCTTTATTTATAAAGTTTTATATAGCGCGAACATGACCCACAAAGGTATAAGAGCGCTTTACAATATATACTGGCACATGCATCAACAATGCCATTTGCGATTCCTTATTAGCGAAAAATAAGGATTAGCTAATAAGGAATAGCAAAAGGCTATGCATGTAGAAATCACTTAAAAAATAGCGATTTCTAAACATTCCTTAATTGCGACTCTCAAATTGCGAGTCGCAATTAAGGAATACCTCCCCATTCATTCCTATGCGCCTAGAGGCCCATATGAATGAATGGGAAGACATTCTCAATTTGCGATTCTCAATTAAAAAATCGCAAATTGCTCATGCAATTTCAAGGGTGCCAGGGTGTCAAAAGGACACCCTGTTGCACCCCTGAAATCTGCATATGAGTACATCCTGCACACACACATGCCCCAAGGGCATGTGTGTGTGTAAAATGGAACTTTGAAAAATGCACTTTACGCTAATTGTTTTACTTTAATGCATTGCATTTAAGGAATCTCAATTTGAGATTCCTTAAATGCAATCGCAATTTAAGTAATCGCAATTTAGAGATTACTTAAATTGCGATTTTTGCATTTGGGATGATGCATCCCAAATGCAAAACTACCGGTCGCAAAGGGGCAGATTCTGAGAATCTGCCCATTTGCGACCGGTTTTTGCTTTGATGCATGTGGGCCATAGTTATTAAACATTAGATGTTTGGGGTAGTATACATACATTCGGTATTCATCATTCAGTACAAAAGAGGTAGACAATAATATCTGGGTAGCATAGGTGACTACTAGTCAACAAAGAATGATCCACAAAAATATCAGAGCACTTCACAATACACAGTCCTACACTTCGGTAATTTGACATTTAAAACAAAAGAGGTAGACAGTAGTATATGGATGGCATAGGTGACTCGTAATCAACATCAAATTAGAGTCTTAGGAGGTGGATTTGTTCATTAGAAGCATTTTTACTTATTTTTGAGAGGAGGTGAAGGAAGAGATTCCACTCACCACTGGAGGTAGGGTGTTCCATATCTTCGGTGCGATCCCTGAAAAAGCTCTGCAACCAGTTCTCTTTTTATGGAAGGCTTGTGGTTTCAGTAATAGAGAGATCACACTTCGCAATTGTCTGCATCCTCCGATCGCTCTACCTTTTGTGCTAGGTACCTTGGGGTGTTGCTATGCAGGGATTAATGAGTCATGCAGGCGATCTTTAGATGTATTCTTGCCTCGTAGGGCAGCCAGTTCAGAGCTTTCAAGGTCGGGGAAATGCGGCAATTTCTTTTTGTTCCTGAGACCAGTCTGGCCGCAGTGTTAAGCGAGGCCCTCAGCGGGGCCAGCTTGTATTTGGGGAGGCCGCATAGAGTTGTGCTTCCATAGTCTAATCTTGGTAGCACAAGGGCTTGCACTGCCATTTTTAAGTTGGTCTGTGGGAGGAAGGGTTTAAGTTTCCTTAGTATACTCATCTGGTGATTGGCTACCTTGCTGGCATTAGAGATGTGCACCTGCATGTTCAGGTGTTTGTCTATGGTGACTCCCAAGGATTTTGCGGAGTCAATGATGTGGGGGGCACAGTCAAAGGAGGTTAGATGTTTCAACCATAAGTCTATCTTGGGTGTGTGATTGGGTGGGGAGATGAGGAGGAATTTAGTTTTTTTGATGTTAAGCATGAGATGATTGCCAGTGAGCCACCTTTAAGTGTTCTGTAGAATAGCGTTGAGAGAGATGTAGGGCCCGATTCACAGAACTAACTTAAGACAAAATCCTAAACTTACTACCATTTTCGTATTCACAGAAGGCACTTACCCATTTTGGTATTCACAGAAGACACTTACTCACTTTGGTATTCACAGAAGTTAGGAGTCCTAACTTTAGGACTCCTAAATGCCTTCTGTGAATACCGAAAGTCTTAAAGTTAGGATTTTTGGAAGGTCCGAGTCAGTGTGGGAGATGACCTTGAGGTGTGACAGCATGAAGGGGGCTGACGCAAGTGATCGTGTATGGACGTTGAGTGGTGAGTTTGGATCACCGGGGTGAGTATCAAGGGAGTTGGGAGCTGATCATATATCAAGGTAGGCGGTTGCTCATGGGGAGCTTTGCATGCTAGCTCAGTTATAGGAGGGGAGAGAGGGATGCTGTGGGAGGAGTCCAGGTTGGTGTAATCACCATTGGTGGTGTGACTGCAATGGGGTGGCCCCTAGCTAAGAATATCCCTGTTCCTCCTGGGCCAGGGGACCAATGGTGTAGATGAGACCGATGTGACGGGGGGATAGGCTTCATTGGGGGTGTGGAGAGATTTCAGTTCGGTTGCATTTGTTATGGGAGATTGTAGTAGAGTTGGGGTAACATCTGGATAAGGATAGTACCTTGTTGTATATGGAAATGGTGGCGTTAGCAGAGCACACGTCCGAGGCAATTACTAACATTGTGAGGGCATGCAGGTTTTTTTTTTACATTGGAGATCCGGAGCATGGAGTGGAAGATATTTCTCCACTGAGCAAGTTTTTTTGTATGGAAGATGAGGTCATTCGATATTATGCCTTTGCAGATGCAGAAGTATGGATTGGAGATGAGAGTCTCAGGGTGAATTTTCAGTAGCCTGTGTTTGAACTTCTTTGCTGCATTTTGGGATAGGTAATGGTGAAGGCATGGTGGCCTGCGGGTTCTAAGTTTTTATCCATTTTATTACGTCCTCACAGCTTCTTCACTTATATATATATATATATATATATATATATATATATACATATATATATTATCTACTGGCGGTCGCCAGCAGATAGCATCCGCAACATTCTATTTGGAATAACTTTGGCGCCGGTTGACGAATCCTCGCAAAATTTTCAAAAAAGGTGGGGCGCTCCGCTCCGCTCCTACCCTGAAAGTCACGGGGGGATTCGTCAAGCGGGGGCTGAGAAAAAAGGGGGGTCCCAAAACGCGTTTTCCCCATGCAATTTTCTGTAGGGACCTTTAGTCCAAGGTACAGCCCGAACGGCTGAACAGAATTACTTGAAATTTGGCAGAGAGGTAGTCCTCAGGTCAGGGATGTGCCTTTTGCAGGTCTGGTGTCAATCTGTTCAGTAGTTCCTGAGAAAATCAAAATTAAAATCATATATATTTGTGGGCGGAGCCTAACCACACATCTCATCCTGAGATCTGATTGGCTGTCAGCACTTCATCCAAGAAGTGTTGGCAGCCATCTTGGGACCAATATACATGATAAAAAAAATAAAAAAAACACACAAGATGATGGACGGAATGTTGCACAATGGCAAAACATTCACCCCCAGTCACAGATCTGGGTTTAATCCATCGTTATTTTGCTCACCACACCACCCCAGTTCAAACATGGCCATATGCAAATCAGTCTTGACCCTGTGCCTCATAGGAACAGTCCAGCCCGAACTGCCAAGCCATGTCTTCCTTGGACCGGAATCAAGCATCCCAGGACCGGTTTCTGGCTATCAGCCGTCATCAGCCAGGATAGCTTGATTCCAGTGGCGTAGTGAGCACGGGACCCACATCTGGGCATACCCTTCCCACATAGGGTGAACAGCAAAACACACAAGATGATGGACGGAATGTTGCACAATTGCAAAACATTCACCCCCAGTCACAGATCTGGGTTTAATCCATCGTTATTTTGCTCACCACACCACCCCAGTTCAGACATGGCCATATGCAAATCAGTCTTGACCCTGTGCCTCATAGGAACAGTCCAGCCCGAACTGCCAAGCCATGTCTTCCTTGGACCGGAATCAAGCATCCTAGGACCGGTTTCTGGCTATCAGCCGTCATCAGCCAGGATAGCTTGATTCCAGTGGCGTAGTGAGCACGGGACCCACGTCTGGGCATACCCTTCCCACATAGGGTGAACAGCAAAACACACAAGATGATGGACGGAATGTTGCACAATGGCAAAACATTCACCCCCAGTCACAGATCTGGGTTTAATCCATCGTTATTTTGCTCACCACACCACCCCAGTTCAGACATGGCCATATGCAAATCAGTCTTGACCCTGTGCCTCATAGGAACAGTCCAGCCCGAACTGCCAAGCCATGTCTTCCTTGGACCGGAATCAAGCATCCTAGGACCGGTTTCTGGCTATCAGCCGTCATCAGCCAGGATAGCTTGATTCCAGTGGCGTAGTGAGCACGGGACCCACGTCTGGGCATACCCTTCCCACATACGGTGAACAGCAAAACACACAAGATGATGGACGGAATGTTGCACAATGGCAAAACATTCACCCCCAGTCACAGATCTGGGTTTAATCCATCGTTATTTTGCTCACCACACCACCCCAGTTCAGACATGGCCATATGCAAATCAGTCTTGACCCTGTGCCTCATAGGAACAGTCCAGCCCGAGTTGCCAAGCCATGTCTTCCTTGGACCGGAATCAAGCTTCCTAGGACCGGTTTCTGGCTATCAGCCGTCATCAGCCAGGATAGCTTGATTCCAGTGGCGTAGTGAGCACGGGACCCACGTCTGGGCATACCCTTCCCACATAGGGTGAACAGCAAAACACACAAGATGATGGACGGAATGTTGCACAATGGCAAAACATTCACCCCCAGTCACAGATCTGGGTTTAATCCATCGTTATTTTGCTCACCACACCACCCCAGTTCAGACATGGCCATATGCAAATCAGTCTTGACCCTGTGCCTCATAGGAACAGTCCAGCCCGAACTGCCAAGCCATGTCTTCCTTGGACCGGAATCAAGCATCCTAGGACCGGTTTCTGGCTATCAGCCGTCATCAGCCAGGATAGCTTGATTCCAGTGGCGTAGTGAGCACGGGACCCACGTCTGGGCATACCCTTCCCACATAGGGTGAACAGCAAAACACACAAGATGATGGACGGAATGTTGCACAATGGCAAAACATTCACCCCCATTCACAGATCTGGGTTTAATCCATCGTTATTTTGCTCACCACACCACCCCAGTTCAGACATGGCCATATGCAAATCAGTCTTGACCCTGTGCCTCATAGGAACAGTCCAGCCCGAACTGCCAAGCCATGTCTTCCTTGGACCGGAATCAAGCATCCTAGGACCGGTTTCTGGCTATCAGCCGTCATCAGCCAGGATAGCTTGATTCCAGTGGCGTAGTGAGCACGGGACCCACGTCTGGGCATACCCTTCCCACATAGGGTGAACAGCAAAACACACAAGATGATGGACGGAATGTTGCACAATGGCAAAACATTCACCCCCAGTCACAGATCTGGGTTTAATCCATCGTTATTTTGCTCACCACACCACCCCAGTTCAGACCCCTTCCCGAGTGGGAAGGGTATGCTCAGACGTGAGTCCCTTGCTCTCCATGCCACTGGAATCAGGCTATCCTGGCTGACGAGGGCTGAAAGCCCGAAACCGGTCCTAGGATGCTTGTTTCCAGTCCAGGGAGGACCTGGCTTGGCAGTTCGGGCTGGACTGTTCCCATGGGGCACAGGGTCAAGACTGATTTGCATATGGCTGGGTTCAAACTGGAATGGCATGGTGAGCAAAAAAACGATGGATTTAGACCCAAATCTTTGTACTGGGGTGAATGTATGACATTGTTCTGCATTCTGTCCATCAATTGTTGTTTTTGCATTTGTCACCCCGAGTGGGAAGGGTATGCTCAGACGTGAGTCCCTTGCTCTCCATGCCACTGGAATCAGGCTATCCTGGCTGACGAGGGCTGAAAGCCCGAAACCGGTCCTAGGATGCTTGTTTCCAGTCCAGGGAGGACCTGGATTGGCAGTTCGGGCTGTACTGTTCCCATGGGGCACAGGGTCAAGACTGATTTGCATATGGCTGGGTTCAAACTGGAATGGCATGGTGAGCAAAAAAACGATGGATTTAGGCCCAGATCTCTGTACTGGGGTGAATGTATGACATTGTTCTGCATTCTGTCCATCAATTGTTGTTTTTGCATTTGTCACCCCGAGTGGGAAGGGTATGCTCAGACGTGAGTCCCTTGCTCTCCATGCCACTGGAATCAGGCTATCCTGGCTGACGAGGGCTGAAAGCCCGAAACCTGTCCTAGGATGCTTGTTTCCAGTCCAGGGAGGACCTGGCTTGGCAGTTCGGGCTGTACTGTTCCCATGGGGCACAGGGTCAAGACTGATTTGCATATGGCTGGGTTCAAACTGGAATGGCATGGTGAGCAAAAAAACGATGGATTTAGGCCCAGATCTCTGTACTGGGGTGAATGTATGACATTGTTCTGCATTCTGTCCATCAATTGTTGTTTTTGCATTTGTCACCCCGAGTGGGAAGGGTATGCTCAGACGTGAGTCCCTTGCTCTCCATGCCACTGGAATCAGGCTATCCTGGCTGACGAGGGCTGAAAGCCCGGAACCGGTCCTAGGATGCTTGTTTCCAGTCCAGGGAGGACCTGGCTTGGCAGTTCGGGCTGGACTGTTCCCATGGGGCACAGGGTCAAGACTGATTTGCATATGGCTGGGTTCAAACTGGAATGGCATGGTGAGAAAAAAAACGATGGATTTAGGCCCAGATCTCTGTACTGGGGTGAATGTATGACATTGTTCTGCATTCTGTCCATCAATTGTTGTTTTTGCATTTGTCACCCCGAGTGGGAAGGGTATGCTCAGACGTGAGTCCCTTGCTCTCCATGCCACTGGAATCAGGCTATCCTGGCTGACGAGGGCTGAAAGCCCGAAACCGGTCCTAGGATGCTTGTTTCCAGTCCAGGGAGGACCTGGCTTGGCAGTTCGGGCTGTACTGTTCCCATGGGGCAGAGGGTCAAGACTGATTTGCATATGGCTGGGTTCAAACTGGAATGGCATGGTGAGCAAAAAAACGATGGATTTAGGCCCAGATCTCTGTACTGGGGTGAATGTATGACATTGTTCTGCATTCTGTCCATCAATTGTTGTTTTTGCATTTGTCACCCCGAGTGGGAAGGGTATGCTCAGACGTGAGTCCCTTGCTCTCCATGCCACTGGAATCAGGCTATCCTGGCTGACGAGGGCTGAAAGCCCGAAACCGGTCCTAGGATGCTTGTTTCCAGTCCAGGGAGGACCTGGCTTGGCTGTTCGGGCTGGACTGTTCCCATGGGGCACAGGGTCAAGACTGATTTGCATATGGCTGGGTTCAAACTGGAATGGCATGGTGAGCAAAAAAACGATGGATTTAGGCCCAGATCTCTGTACTGGGGTGAATGTATGACATTGTTCTGCATTCTGTCCATCAATTGTTGTTTTTGCATTTGTCACCCCGAGTGGGAAGGGTATGCTCAGACGTGAGTCCCTTGCTCTCCATGCCACTGGAATCAGGCTATCCTGGCTGACGAGGGCTGAAAGCCCGAAACCGGTCCTAGGATGCTTGTTTCCAGTCCAGGGAGGACCTAGCTTGGCAGTTCGGGCTGGACTGTTCCCATGGGGCACAGGGTCAAGACTGATTTGCATATGGCTGGGTTCAAACTGGAATGGCATGGTGAGCAAAAAAACGATGGATTTAGGCCCAGATCTCTGTACTGGGGTGAATGTATGACATTGTACTGCATTCTGTCCATCAATTGTTGTTTTTGCATTTGTCACCCCGAGTGGGAAGGGTATGCTCAGACGTGAGTCCCTTGCTCTCCATGCCACTGGAATCAGGCTATCCTGGCTGACAAGGGCTGAAAGCCCGAAACCGGTCCTAGGATGCTTGTTTCCAGTCCAGGGAGGACCTGGCTTGGCAGTTCGGGCTGGACTGTTCCCATGGGGCACAGGGTCAAGACTGATTTGCATATGGCTGGGTTCAAACTGGAATGGCATGGTGAGCAAAAAAACGATGGATTTAGGCCCAGATCTCTGTACTGGGGTGAATGTATGACATTGTTCTGCATTCTGTCCATCAATTGTTGTTTTTGCAATATACATGATAGCACCTCATTAAAAAGCATTGAAGTTAATAGAAGGTTTTAAGACTTTAGTTACATTATAAATCATGTGTTGATGGTACCATACTCATTTTAGGAATTGTGGTATGTTCTAAGGTGATTTCACCATGTGAAAACGCCTTCTGCTGGGATATCATGATTGAGAGAAAAATATTTTCTCATGCTTTTCCCACAGAGGTTTGGAAGTTGATCTATAAGCTAAACTGAGAGCTTATTTTCAGTAAATTCACATTATCTTTCTCAGTCATGTGAGAATGAAGTCTGACATTCTCAGTAAAACATGTACATCCAACAAGGGCAGAGACTGTCAGTTGATTCCTTTGTGTTCTACTGCAGCTTCCCAGAGTGTTCCAAAGAACAACTAGAGTGCTAACAGTCCTACTTATGATAAACGTATGGCACATGTGAAGCCATCTTGCTTGGATTAAAGTGGTAACTCTTAAAACATTTAATTTAAAAGGGAACAAAATGAGGGAGTTCATTTTTCCATAAAAAGTATGATTAGTGCTGCAGAAAGAAAAATTAGGGCACATTTTGAGTGACTTCTCAAATCCTCTTCTATTTCATTAAAAAATTCTGACATGCAGACTGAAACATGCACTTTCAATACCAGCAGCAGTTTTCCCTGGTGAACAGTAGCTTTACTACAGTGATCTAATGAGCAAAAAGAGTGCTAACATTCTGAATTTATGGCAAATGTGTGACACATCTGAATGCCTTCTTGATGGAATCAAAGTAAAAAACTGAAAGTATTTCCTACTGAGGAGACTGCAGTAAATGAGGAAATTAGGAAACTTCATAACAAATAAGTCTGCCAAGATGGCCACCAGAGACAAAAGAGCCCAAATGTAGCCCAAATATCACCCAGATGTAGCCCAAGTATAGCCCAATGGCAGAATGTCCCAGAGTGTTCTTAAAAACAACTAGAGCGCTTACTGTTTTCACTATGACAAAAGTATGGCACACCTGAAGCCATCTTGATTGGAATAAACTGGTAACACTTAAAACATTTAATTTAAAAAGGAACACAATGAGGGGGTTCATTTTGCCATAGAAATTATGATTAATGCTGAAGAAAGAAAATGAGGGCACATTTTGAGTGACTTCTCAAATCCTCTTCTATTTAATTAAAAAATTCTGACATGCAGGCTGAAACATGCACTTTTAATACCAGGAGCAGACGTCCATGGTGAACAGTAGTTTTACTACAGTGATCTAATGAGCAACTAGAGTGCTAACATTCAGAATTGATGGCAAATGTGTGACATATCTGAATACCTTCATGATGGAATCAAAGTAAAAAACTGAAAGCATTTCCGACTGAGGAGACTGCAGTACATGAGGAAATTAGGAAACTTCGTAACAAATAAATCTCCCAAGATGGCCACCGGAGACAAAAAAGCCCAAATGTAGCCCAAAATCACCCAGATGTAGCCCAAATATAGCCCAATGACAGAAGTGTGCAAAACACTTATTATTTTGTGTTTTTGCAGTGTTATATAGTGCAGACTTGTCAGGTATTGGAGTGCTTTACATGAACATTGGTTACATCACACAAGAACAAATTCATTTTGGTTGTAGACATGGGGAGACTAAGTGATTTGACCAGAATCACAGAATGTCGAGCTGAAGCAGAAACTCCAACCTGGTTCCCCAGTTGCAAAGTCTGCAGTTCTGGAAGTAACACCACATCCTCTCCCCTAAGTGCAACATTTAATCAAGTGGTCAACTGGATAAAAAAACATAAAGGTAACAAATAATTTAAAAGTGCTTTCTCGCTATTTGAAAACTCAGAAAATATGTCCTTATTTTAGTCTTTTAGAGCACTAACCATAATTTTGATGCCAATAAGACCCTCTCATATATGTAATTTCTAAAGGAAATGCTCTAGGTATTACAGTTTTGATTACATCAAGATGACGTCAGGCGTTCCACACTTTTGTAATAAATATAGAATGTTAGCAATCTAGTTGTTCATTAGGATACTGTTGAGAGGCAGAGGCCAGGGGCACGGACTCTGAAAATTGAAGGCAGGTAGGAGGGTGCAAAGGCAACAATTTAACCACACTGAGCAGGCAGGAAGGGCCGTGGCAGCACAACAGACTATGGAGGGCAGTGGAAAGGGGGGCAGGGGCAACAAACCAACAATACAGGACTTGCAAGAGAGGCTGTGGCAATGTGATAGACCATTGTGGGCAGAAGGAAGAGGCAGTGGTAGTACAACCATACATGCCAACAGACCCGTTTCAGCCAAGAAACGTCCAATGTTTTACAGCTCAAATGGGCTTTATTTGATCTGTCTCCTGTCTACAATCTCCTCTTTTTCAATGTAACTCAAAGGGGAAAATCAATACCCCAGTTTGTTTTCAAAATCTCCCTCTTACCAAGTTCAAAATGTTCGCAAGTATGGTACATTGGATCATGGAAGGAAATGGGGTAGGGACATGGACTTGGATAACAGAGGACAGGAGGGACATGGTGAGGTGCACCAAACTGACCCTGCAGGGCAGGCATCAGGGATTGCAGCAGCACAATACACCACACAGGGCATGCGGGACGGGAGTGCAGCACAACAATCCATAGAAAGCAAGAGGGAGGGGACAGGACCATGCACATGGACAACAGAGAACAGAGGGGCAAGAGGCAGGACCATAATGGACAGACAGGAGAGAAAGCTGCAGCATAACAGACCATAAAGGGCAGGAGGGATGGATCAGGGGCATTACAATGGAACAGACAAGCCAGGAGGGAGGGAGTAGGGGTCTGCACATGTAAACAGAGGGCTGGGGGCAAGGGGGCAGGGCAGGAGCAGCAAGATAGCCATGGATGTCAGGCAGGATGGGCACTAGAAGCAAGACACACCATGAAGAGCAACAGTGAGACTGTGATAGCATACACACAGACCATGGAGAGAAGGTGGGAGGGGTTCAGGGGCAGCTAACTGACCACACAGGGAAGGTGGGAGGGGCCATGGCAGCACTGAAGACCATGCATGGCAAGTGGGAGGGTTAGTGGTAGCACAATGGCTATGATGGGCAAGAAGGAGGGTGCAGGGGCATGCACAAAGGACGATGGAGGATGGAAGGGAGGGTCAGGACCTGTGCACAGACAAGAAAGTTCAGGGGAAGGGGCCTCACAACAGACCGCACGGGGCAGGCAGGAGGAGCAGTTGCAGCACAACAGACCAGGGAGGGCAGAAGGGTGTGGGAGTACAATGGACCATGTAGGACAGGAGGAAGAGGATAGGGGCATGGCATGTGGACAGGCAGGGTGGAGGTGGCAGGGACAGGTTACAGTCATCTGACAATGCTAGGCAGGTGGGAGGGGAGTGGCAGCTCAACAGAACACTCAGAGTAGATAGGAGTGGCAGGTCCATGGAATATGGTGGGCAAAAAGGATGGAGCAGGGGCATACACAAAGACATCGGAGGGCAGGGGGAAGGAGAATAGGGGCAGCAAGCTAAGCACAGAGTTTAAGCAGGAGGTCAATGAGGGGGCATAGAATTGGGCAATGGAGGGCAGGAGGAGTGGACTGGTACATCATACTAAATTGAGGGCAGTGGCAGCACATCAGACCATGCATGGCAGGAGGGAGGAGGCTAGTCCATGGATTCACACAACAGAGGATAGGGAGGAGGGGGATGGGGCAGCAAGCTAACTGTTCAGAGAAGGCGGGTATTAGGAACTTTATTGTTTTTAAAACGTGTGTCTGTGCGAACTACTTAAAATGTGAACAAGTATGCAGCATAATCTCACTTTTATTCAGGAAGAAGAGGACGTTTGTGACTGTGACTCCGGGCTCACTTGGCAGAAACACCCCCTGACCCTCCACCCCCTATCGCAAAATGTAATGCCCGTGAAAAAGGTAGGTGAACACAGTGTTATATAGAACATAGTCCTGAGAGCACGATTGAAAATGAAAACTAGATATAGTGTATGGTATAAACTATGCACCAAAAAGTGTGATATAAGATGAACCGGGCGTGAAATATAATATGCAATACATTGTGCGCAATGACAGATTCATTGGAGAGCGCGAGATAGCACAGGCACTAGCGCGTGCTATGCGATATGCGCCTTGGAGTGTAATATGCACAGGGCAGTGTTGTGTAACCTAACTAGTCTCTAAAGTTGTAATATAAAATATGTGCTGGGGAGTGTAACGTTGCATATGCACTGTGACAAAGATATGGATCCCAGATTGTAATATGTATGGCATAGCACTGTGCGTTATAACATAGGCATCGAGGAAGTCACGTTATTTGGGGCAATATAAAAGACAAGTGTGGCATGACATATTCACGGGGTGGTGTTACAGTGCACATGGGCTAGAGAGTGTCATAGCATATGCACTAGCTGGTGGAATACAACACAGAGGTGTGTGGCACTCAGCAGGCAATGGTGGGTGTCACACAGCATTGGGCTCTGCCAGGAGTGCGCTGTGACTCTCAAGTGATGTTCTTCCCCTTTCCAGAGAGTAAAATAAAAAGTATTACACATCCGGCAGTGGATGTGTGTTTTATTAACCGTGAGGGGGGTTTCTTGTATAGTTTTGGTCGAATTTTTGTCGAATCCCCTTTGAATGGCTTGGTGTGCATGTGTATTAAATGTGCCCGTCAATAGCTACCCATGTTTGTATAAATAAACGACAAGGGTGTCTACCGGGATTAGGCACGGTAGGGCATCAGACATGTCAGAGCTTCAATAGTGGTGTAAATACATTCCACGTGGATTCATTGTATGCATAGTCGCCTTTTAATGAATATCACGCAAATCGTCATGGTGATAGGCACGTACGGTTTGTCCAGCATGTCCTAGGTGTGTCTATAAATATATATTTTTAAAAAATAATAAAAAACAGAGGCCGGCCCTGGGGATTGGGGTCAAAAAAATATAATTAGGAGACAGGCCCTGGGGGATGGGGTCATCAGGGCCAATAAATTAGAATAAGAAGGGGAACCACACAGCCCCCCTTCTTAAAAAATTAAAATAAATAAAAGACTGCCATTGTGCCGGAGGCCACGCCCCCTCCTTGCAGCACTCTGCAAACGCGCCCTCTGGCGAGTTGTAAGTTGGGGAATTAATTCCTCTTCAATACTGAGGGTCCCTGAGGGCCAACTAGCCCAACAGGCATCTCCAGTATGCACCAGGGAGCTGCGCTGCAGACAGGTGTTCTGAGGCCAAGCCCCTTTTTACACCTCTCTGCAACGCAGCTCTGTGGCACTTACTGGAGGTACCTAGTGGTCTAGTTTGACCCTAGGGACCCTTAGGATTTAAGGGGACTTAATCTCTCAACTTAGAACAGCCAAAGGGCGCGTTTACACAGTGGTGAAGGGAGGGGACGGGGCCTGAGGTGACGTGTGCAAACACGCACTATGGCACGTTTTAAATTGGGGATATAATTTTCCTTCAATACTAAGGGCCCCTGGGGGCTAACTAGCCACTGAGCTGCATTGCAGAGAGGTGGTCCAGGCCGTGCCACTTTTTACACCTCTCTGCAACGCAGCTCTGTGGCACTTACTGGAGGTACCTAGTGGGCTAGTTGGACCCTAGGGACCCTCAGGATTCAAATGAACTTAATCTCCCAACTAAAAACGGACACAGGGCGTGTTTACACAGTGGTGAAGGGAGGGGACGGGGCCTGAGTTAACTTGTGCAAAAACGCCCTGTGGCCTGTTTTAAAATGTAGTTTTAATCCCCCTGCCCTATTATATACTAGGGGTTTACAGAGGAGGTCATGCTAATCACAGGGGGACCCCAACGCATAATGTTCCCTAGTGTATGTAGGTGTTTTCACTGTATTCTAAGTGTCTTTTAACATAGCACTGGCTCTAGGACTGGTTAGTCAGACTCAGTTACCACCAGTATCCGTCTGAAAAAGTTGAGGGTACAGGATGATTTTGCAACAAGGCTTCTTTCTGCTCTTCTTTTTGTTCTTTCTGCACGTTATCCTTCTTCCTGCACTTTTCTTCGTCTTTGAAGACTTCTGTTGCTTCTTTCTGCACTTCTTTTTTTTCTTTCTGTGCATTTTTTCTTCTTTCTTCACATGTCCTATCTCTGTAGGCATAGTTAGAAATTAGCATTTAAAAAACCTTTGAAATTCACAGTAAAAACCATAGGTTTCAGGCACGTTATAGTTAGGAATTAGCATTTAAAAAACCTCAGAAATTCACTGAAAAAAACATAGGTTTCAGGGGTGTTATAGTTAGCTGGACTTTTCACTTGTACAAAACCATTGAAATTCCCCCGTTGTAGTTAGTTCAGCTAACTATAACTCGCGCGCCCGCAATGCACTGCTGATGACGTCACATATTACATCACTCATGACATGGTCAGTGACATCACTCATGACATCACTGATGACATCTCAAATGACGTCACTGATGACATCACTGATGACATCATCCTTGTGATAGAGTGGCAGACCTCCTCTCACCCTAATATAACCTTTGATACACACATTCAAAAATAGAGACTAAACTTTTCAAAACAATGGACATACCAATACCAGTTACAACAACCTCTTCAGTAATTCTAAGATCCACATACACATCCACTCATTCACCAACAGTCCTATACAGTCACTCATACATGTATTCACTCAACATATGCACTCATACACCTATACATCCTGTTACACAATGCCACTCATCCATAGAGTTACTCACACACATAGTCACTCATGCTAATAAAGAATCAAACATATATTTACTTGCATACACAGTTATACACACACCACCACACTTACGTCTACGGAAACTTACACATACTTAGTCTTTTAAACAATCACTTATAGAAACACATACTTATTCATACAGGAACTCTTTCAATCTCTCACTCTCACATATACTCACTTATATACACCAATAGTCACATATACTAGTTTAAAACATACGTAGTTACTCATAAAGACACTATTGAGACAGTCATTCACTCACTAACACACCCATACACACACTCATCCACCCATACAGTCCTGCACACATGCTGTCTTCAACACATACAAAGAGTGAGTCACTCATTCATGCACCTATGCACTACGTAATACCCCCCACCGAACCATGCAGACACTCAGACTGATACTCAAAAAACCAACTAATAACCTATATAGACACCATGTAGCTACTCACCAACCCATGCAGCCACTTATACACAAAGTGAGAGACTGATACAGATATTTACATATTTAAACATTACTCACTAAGCCATGTATTCACTATGATACACTTAATCAGTCAGTTACACAATCAATTTTTCAAAAACAAATCATCCATTTAGACACTTATATACCCATTTATTCTTCCATCGACCTTGAGATATACATATATAAAACATATTTAATTTTCAGAAAAACACACATTCACTGGATGATGTAATCAGTGATGTCATTTGAGATGTCATCAGTGATGTCATGAGTGATGTCACTGACCATGTCATGAGTGATGTAATATGTGACGTCATCAGCAGTGCATTGCGGGCGCGCGAGTTATAGTTAGCTGAACTAACTATAACGGGGGAATTTCAATGGTTTTGTACAAGTGAAAAGTCCAGCTAACTATAACACCCCTGAAACCTATGTTTTTTTCAGTGAATTTCTGAGGTTTTTTAAATGCTAATTCCTAACTATAACGTGCCTGAAACCTATGGTTTTTACTGTGAATATATATATATATATATATATATACAACAACCAAACGAAGTCTCTGCACTTCCACAGACTATGAGGCGAACAGAGACGACACAAATCCTCCAGATATAGGCACTCTTGTTATTAATTTAAGAGCTGCAATCTGACGCCTTCGGACAAGAATGCCTTGCTCACAGAGTATATATATATATTTTTTTTAACTACTCAGCTTATATATTTCCTTACTTCTCTGCTTCCTTCCTTAACCAATTCGCTAGTTGCATTATTTACTATCTGCTAAGTTTAGAGATGTCCTGCACTGTTTCTTAGGTATCTTCTCTAATCAGGAGATGTTGCTAAAAAGGTTTCAAGGAGGCTTTGGACACCGGGGGACCATGTATAGCAAATTGGGGTCCCTTAATGTGATGCGCTGGACACCGGGGGACCATAAATAGAGAGTAGGGGTCACAGAGCTTGGAGGGGTTCGTAGTCGGCCAGCGTTTTAGGATCAGATGAAATTCCAGTGCTTACATGATTTTTGTTTTTTTTAAATTTATTTATTTTATTTTCTTCACAACATATACCGCAGGGATTGCATTACCGCAGTGAGTTATATTATTGCGGGCTTGATTGCCGGCTGCCATTTTAGGTCCAGGCCGATTTTATCGGTGTACGCATAGATTTATGGATTGTTAACCGCAACATCAGGCATGGTGTGGTAGCAGTCAGTGTTCAGCCATAGCCCTTCTGTAGCACTGATTGGCTGTCTGTAGATAATATACCATGTGGGAGTCAATGTTGCGGGGGTTGATACCCGGCCGCCATATTAGGATTAGGCTGTTTTTCCAGAGCGCGGGTAGCTTTGCAGACCCGTATATGTGGTGAGAGGTGGGGTGAGGCAGCTATCCATGCAGTCAACGCCCATCTGAGTCAGTGGATGGCTGACCGCAGATATATTGAATAGTGAGTGTTATTATTGCAGGGCTTGAATTCCGGCCGCCATTTTTGGTCCAGGCAAACTTTGTCGGTGAGTGCTTAGATTTCCATAGATTGGGGTGAGGCAGCTATCATTCCTGTCTTTGCTCCTCTGTGACCGTGGCTGTCTGGGATCTATTAAGCAGTGATTGATGCTATTGATTGATTGACGGCCGCCATTTTAAGACCAGGCAGAATTTAACTGGTGAGTGCAAAAGATTTACGGGTTATTTACCGTGACCTCCGGCAGGTTGCCGCCATAGCCCATATGTGGCACTGATTGTCAGTCTGTAGCTAGTTTAGCATGTAATAGTCAATGTTGCGGAGTAGATTTACGCCCCCTATTTTAGGATTAGGCCGTTATCCGGTGCGCAGGTAAGTTTCTAACCGTCCAAACACTTACCGCAATTCCAGGGGAGGGGCGTGGTGGCACCCGTGTAAAGATGATGGCGCACCGTGTGTTCTTATGGGATCGTCTATCGCCAGGCCGGCACTTTGCTTCCAGTCATGATACCGTGCTTCAGGGAAGATTCCGATCTGAGCCCGATCCCCTGTGCAGTTGACTCAGTGTTTCAGGGGCGGTGCGGCCGGTCTCTACGGATCCGTCCTGGCGTGATAACCGCTTCGTAGGCTGGGGATGGAGCCGGTCAGTTCTGAGTCTCTCTGCTGCAACACTCACTTGGTGGGGAGTCGACCCGCTCAGTGCTTTTCCAAAATGGAGGTTCTCCATAAAAAACAACAGGGCACCCGACGTCGAAACAGCACTCTGCACCCGGCCGCCCTAGTGCCGCTGAGGGTGCACCTTTAGTGCTACTTTGTTTCCTCATTTGCCCTGAGCTTGACCCTAGGAGCTTTGCTCCCACAACCCAGTGGCCTGCTTGCCAGCAGCCACCAACCGGAGGCCTCCTATCCCCCATTGGATAACATTGGGCCTCAACACTCTGCACCCGGCTGCCCTAGTGCCGCTGAGGGTGCAACAACAGTGCATCACTGACCCTGAGGGACCCCTGAGTCTAACCCCAGAACCTTAACTCCCACAGTCGTTTATTACCTGCAAACCGATTACCTGTTTTTCCTCTGTAGGAAACGACCAAGCTACCACTATTAGAGAGTAAGGTTCTATCTAACTTTAACCTCTGCCTACCTCTGGGGACACTTGGACTCTATACACACTGTACCTCATTTTGGTGTCATACATATAGAGCCAGTTTCTTACAAATTGTCATTGTAGTTACATAATGCTGTCTATCCCTGAGGAGCTGTTGAAGGGATACTTATGTCAAAAAAGTAGCATTATGTACAGTCTGGGTATTACTAAAATCTAAATCTTGGAAGCACCATTTTATCGTAAAATGTTTTGCACATTATATAGCACTCTATCTTATACTGTGTGTAAGGTAAGTGTAAAACAATGACTTGCATATTCACAGTACTTTCTGTCACAGGCTGTGATCTTCTAGCACTAAAAATACACAGGTCGCTATTCTCCACTGCATCTACCACAGTTTAATTCTATGGCTGTCTGCACGCAGATCTTTGCAGAGCATTAACTAATAGAGGTTCCATATTATACCATAGTGCATTTCCCGCTGAGTAATAACTTTTGATATTTATTTATTTTTCATTTATGCCGCCTGTTATTTTATATGTAGCTACCTGATGGGGAAAGACCTACAAAACGTACGGAATCCTTTGTTTTTAGCGACACCTTTGACCACGCCCCCATGTACAGACTCTCAAGGCCTTCGACTCCCCAAACATGACACAGCTTAAGTTGTCCAAAATTTGCATAGAGGAGGCTTTGATAATAGAGCCCCCCAAGTTAAGGTCATCCTAGTATGGAATACATGAGCAAAAATTGCATTTGCTCGCATAGACGAACAACCCCAAAAGTGTTGAAGATGTTCGCATTTAATGGAGATTAAATGGAAATTATTTTTTGAAAAGTTTTATAAACGTGGCTCAACGGTATACTGCTTGAATTAGAGAGTAATGGCTTCTTATTTTAAAAGGTACCTTGATGCATTCTTGGTCTCTTAATAGTAGATGATGGAGACCTCAAAGCGAAGCTTCCGTATCGTCTAGCAGCGAACCGTCATATTTCCCAATATTCTCTAATTCAAGCAGTATACCTTTGAGCCACGTTTATAAAACTTTAAAAAAAAGAATCTACTTTTTATGCGGCATCTTCACATTGAGATTTAATCTGCAGACATTGACAGTTGGTGATCACATCTGTATCTCCAGAAAATAATTTACATGGATTTCTATCGAATAAAAATAGTGGCTATATTACGAATCTTTTGACATCACGTACATCATAGGAATCTTGATATCCTATAGCCTTATATTGTCCTATATGCCGTCAAATACTTCTGAGAGCCCTAGCCAAACCGAGTGAAGTTCTACACGTTAATCTGTATTGCAATAGACGGTCCCCTGATGAAAGTCAGTTTTGCCGAAACGCGCGTAGTCTCCATCTACCGCATTGCTCTCATCGACTACACATCGACCGTATTATCAACCTTATCAGATCAGACTGTCATATCAGCTCATGAATTTCCTTTAATATATAATTCTGATATTTGTGATTTATTTTTTGTAAATAATTATTGGTACTATATGTATTTTTCTACCTCCTGAAAAGAAAACAAAGAAATGATCTTAATGGATGAATTCAAAATTATATCTATTTATATAGTAAAATAGTTGATGAATACAAATAAAATGATATGTATATTTTTCAAATCAAATTTGTGACTTTGATCTATATGTGGAGCATAGTTATTGGTTACGTTCATTCATATACTTGGAATTTGTTGGCATAATTTGATCGTAGCTTGCTATTAATTTCTTTCCTATTATTGTTATGTCCCTGCGTATAGTTAGCTTATTGGTTATGTAGGGGTCCCCTTCTTTAAAAAAAAAAACAACGATACCACTTAGTCCATCTAGTCAACTTGCTGCTCCCCGACAACTTCGATGCAGCGCCTGCACCGAAAGAGGTACACCAGCTCCGGAGGTCAGCTCTGTCTCCTCACCAAGTTTGGAAACACCTATTATATACCAGAGCTGCACCGAACCAATACCTGGGCCACCGGGCACCCTACATTAAACAGTGGGAGTCCACAGCGGACTCCCACGATAACAGAAGCAAGCAACTGTCAAGAGACATCGAGACCCCAGAGACCCACATCCTCAGTGGCCCAGCTGTCCTGAAAGTAGCTCTCAAAGTTGCCTGGTCCTGACCGGGAGGACTTCTCGATGCATGACGCCCAGCTGACAAATTTGTTCTGCACACAGGTTAATCGGCCACAGTAATGACAAACCAGCCGTGCTCCCATAGTCCTACTACCCAAGCAACCTCCTCCCTCCAGTGGGACCCACCAGACTTACCTCTAAGTCCTCTGGTGTAGTGTCGTTCCAGTGGGTCCCCTTCGTTATAGCGCACCAATGACCAACGCCTTCAGTGCCTTGCTCCCAGCCCATTCTGAGATGCTCCAGATCTCCTGCTGAAACTTTGAACCTGGTCCTGCTATCGACCTAAAATGACAAGGTGAACTTTGTGAAAGCACTGCCTGAATTTATGTGCATTTTTCGGCTTTTCGCCATTGACTTCAATGGTGCGAATTTGCGCACAATAATGATGTATTTTCCTAACTTAAAAATCTAAATTCTAAAGTATTTACTGTAGATCAAAATTCTTGGTCTTAAAATCTACATAAAAATCAATGTTATATTTATGAATTGATCTCTGATTTTTCTTGAGTGTGTGTCTCATTTATTGTGTCTGTGAGTTCAACAAATGCTTAGCCCTGCGCTCTGATAAGCCTCCCTGCTCGCCCACACTACCACAAATAGAGCGTTAGTATTATCTACTTTAACCTCTGTATACCAGTAAGGTATTCGCTGGACACTCGGCACAGTGTACTTTGTTTTTGTGCACTATATAGAGAGCCAGCTTCTTACACTTTTTTCAGCAGGCCGCGTTGATGACCTTGATAATAGCGACCTTGAGGGTGAAGCCGGCACTAAAGAAAGATAACAGGAAATCCGTGAAGGACATGGATGATGTAAAGCAGATTCATTTCCAATATGGAGCTCTGAGGTGTCAGGAGGGTGTGAAACTTTGGAGGGAAAGATATCCCATTAAAGTGCAAAGTCCGATGGAGGCAGGCAACAGTGTAGAGTGCTGCGAACAATTGAGGAGCAAAACACAAAAAGGTGCAACATAACATTACGCTGTGGTGCAAGCAGGTAGGTCTGTTGGAATTCTCAAGGAGGAAAGCAAGCAGTGCAAGAAGGGAGGTCTGTCAGGGTTCCCAAGGAGGACAGCAAGCAGTGCAAGAAGGGAGGTATGTTAGGGTTCCCACGGGGGACAGCAAGCAATGCAAGAAGGGAGGTCTGTTAGGGTTCCCAAGGAGGACAGCAAGCAATGCAAGAAGGGAGGTCTGTAAGGGTTCCCAAGGAGGACAGCAAGCAGTGCAAGAACGGAGGGCAGCAAGCAGTGCAGGAAGGGAGGTATGTTAGGGTTCCCAAGGAGGAAAGCAATCCGTGCAGGAAGGGAGGTATGTTAGTGTTTCCAAGCAGGAAAGCAAGCCGTGCAAGAAGGGAGGTATGTTAGGGTTCCCAAGGAGGACAGCAAGCAGTGCAGGAAGGGAGGTCTGTTAGGGTTCCCAAGGAGGAAAGCAATCCGTGCAGGAAGGGAGGTATGTTAGGGTTCCCAAGGAGGAAAGCAAGCAGTGCAAGAAGGGAGGTATGTTAGGGTTCCCAAGGAGGAAAGCAATCCGTGCAGGAAGGGAGGTATGTTAGGGTTCCCAAGGAGGAAAGCAATCCGTGCAGGAAGGGAGGTATGTTAGGGTTCCCAAGGAGGACAGCAAGCAGTGCAGGAAGGGAGGTATGTTAGGGTTCCCAAGGAGGACAGCTAGCAGTGCAAGAAGGTGTGTTAGGGTTCCCAAGGAGAACAGCAATCCGTGCAGGAAGGGAGGTATGTTACGGTTCCCAAGGAGAACAGCAATCCGTGCAGGAAGGGAGGTATGTTAGGGTTCCCAAGGAGGACAGCAAGCAGTGCAAGAAGCGAGGTCTGTTAGGGTTCCCAAGGAGGAAAGCAAGCAGTGCAAGAAGGGAGGTATGCTAGGGTTCCCACGGAGGACAGCAAGCAGTGCAAGAAGGGAGGTATGTTAGGGTTCCCACGGAGGACAGCAAGCAGTGCAAGAAGCGAGGTCTAATAGGGTTCCCAAGGAGGACAGCAAGCAGTGCAAGAAGCGAGGTCTGTTAGGGTTCCCAAGGAGGAAAGCAAGCAGTGCAAGAAGCGAGGTCTGTTAGGGTTCCCAAGATGGAAAGCAAGCAGTGCAAGAATGGAGGTATGTTAGGGTTCCCAAGATGGAAAGCAAGCAGTGTAAGAAGGGAGGTATGTTAGGGTTCCCAAGGAGGAAAGCAAGCAGTGCAAGAAGGGAGGTCTGTTAGGGTTCCCAAGGAGGAAAGCAAGCAGTGCAAGAAGGGAGGTATGTAAGGGTTCCCAAGGAGGACAGCAAGCAGTGCAGGAAGGGAGGTGTGTTAGGGTTCCCAAGGAGGAAAGCAAGCAGTGCAAGAAGGGAGGTATGTAAGGGTTCCCAAGGAGGACAGCAAGCAGTGCAGGAAGGGAGGTATGTTAGGGTTCCCAAGGAGGAAAGCAAGCAGTGCAAGAAGGGAGGTATGTAAGGGTTCCCAAGGAGGACAGCAAGCAGTGCAGGAAGGGAGGTATGTAAGGGTTCCCAAGGAGGACAGCAAGCAGTGCAAGAAGGGAGGTCTGTTAGGGTTACCCAGGGCGGGAAGCAGGCAGTGCAAGGAGGGAGGTTTGTAAGGGTCCCCCGACAGGGAAGCAAGCAGTGCAAACAGGGTGGTCTGTAAGGGTTCATAGGGAGGGAAGCAAGCAGTGCAGGCAGGGGGGTCTGTAAGGGTTCCCACGGAATGAAGCCGCAGTGCAAGAAGAGGTCTATAAGGGCTGCCAGGGAGGGAGCTGCAGTGTAATCAAGGAGATCTCTAACGGTTCCCAGGGAGAAGAGTAAGCAGTGCAAGAAGGGAAGTCTTTGTTAATATTCATGTATACGATGTCGATGTACGCCACAATATGTGTACGTACAACAAACTTGCATAGCTTTTGTCGAATCCACCCGATATGATGTCTCCATCAACCTGAAGTCAGAATTACGTGGTCAGGCAGGTCCTGCAACCTACGCCTGAGGCAACTTATTGACATATCACAGATGGGGTGACACGTAACCCTTAGACATACGTGCAAACAGGAAAACCCAGATCGATACAACAGAGAGGCAGCAACACCACCATGGTCACAATAAACACATTTGACCAAAGGGGCGCGCATTACCAAGTCACCATAAAGTCAGATGCCACACTAAGTCAGAAACACTCAGCCAATCAAAACCCAGCATGCACAGTACATTCAGTAATCACATGCTTCCCATGCCAGACATCTGGACACATACCCACTGGCCCCACATTCTGTCAATGATCTTTCATATTTTCTAAGTAAATTCATATTTGTGCAACATTTAGGCGAGCAGATGGGAGCGATTGGTTTTTCAAGCCGGACTGCAGCCAAAGGAAATGGACCCCGCCCGTACGTATTCACATCTGCGCAGCAAGAACGGTGAGCAGACTCCGCAATTCATTGAAAGTTCTGCTGAATCTGCGGGGTTGAGGCCCATCCTAAAGCTGCTGTCAGGGGGTAAGAGACTGCATCTGATCCTTTGTCCCAGCATTCAGCGTATTGCAAATTAGGAAGAAAAGTAAAAATCAAACCTGAGCACCCTGCCACTAACAGAAATCCCACATATTGCCTATTTTATCTTTCCAAGCTGACTAGTCGCAAGCAGGTGATCACGCTGAGGTCACCTTTCTCCAATAGTCAGCACGCTATGAAAGGTGAGGGTTGTTTAGTCGCTTGGACCACTGGGCGTGACACAGAGGACACGTTTGTCTCTAGGTTGGACACAAGGACCGCTTGGACTGCTGGGAGAGACATAGAGGGTACGTTTTATCCCTGGGTGTGAAACAGGGGACGGGCCTCACTGCTTGGACCACTGGGCATGGCACAGAAGGTACGCACAGGCTCTGGGTTTGATATAGAGCCAGCATCTCAATCTTCATTTTTTTGTCTAAAAGAGTTTTCTTAATGCTATCGGTTTCGTAATATTGGTAGAATCTGAAAGACGTGAGAGGGTTATTCGCTTAGACCACTAGGTGTGACACAGCCGGTTCGCATGACCCCTGGGTGTGACGTAGTGTGCAATTCGGACATTAGGGACAAAATTGGACATTTGACAGTGAGGTGCAGCTTGTGCTTGGCCAAGGAGGGCCTGTAGTTGTCGAGTGGCTCCTTCTTTTCTGTGTAAACTGTTGCTATCTTTGTCCCCGAGCCGATACTGACTATGGGGCTCGCTTAGTCCCATGTAGTGCGCAGATCCTCCCCTCATCATCGAGCGGCGTACGCTAGGAGTGGGCTCGGCTTTTAAGACAAGGTTATCTTTTTTTCCTCTGTCAGTTTGTTCTCTTCTATTTTCATTGTGGTTTTCAATTGGTGCGTTCTTTCTTGACGTTTGTGGTGTTGATAAATTATTGCAACTGTGTTTCATGTTGGATTCATGTCTGGTTAACCTTTCTAAGGGCACATGAAGAAATTGATTCTTTTCATATTTGCTATTCCGCTACTAAAAGTATAATTCACAAAAGTTTGAATGAATGACTGCACTTACAGGTTGTTTCCCTTCATATGCGTTGTTTTATGTATTGTGAAAGTTGTTTGATGCACCTTTGTCCGAAAGCTGAGCTCATAGTAAAGTAGTTATTGCCAGCATAATTTTTTGAAAATATTTTCACTACAATCAGAGTAGAATTTAGGATTAAATACCAAATACAACCATGAGGGTCACACGTTGTGTGCACTGGTGAGTATTTTCAGTGTAAATAATATTGACAATGTTTCTTAATTGACGCTCAACTTCCTGTGGCCCACCGCCAAGACCTCTTCCTTTCAGAAATATTGTTTTAAAGAAGGCGCACACTCATTATAACATCAATCAAGAATAAATGATTGTAGTCCAATGATGATCCAATCCCAATGCAAGCTTCCTTTTCCAGGCCTTTCTTAGCAAATGTTTTTCATTTTTCCAATTGCTTTTCAATCAAAACAAAGAAGACAATCAATCGATTGAACAGCCTCTGCGTTTCGTCCACAATGGGATATCATCAGGGTTGTAAAGAAATAAAACACATGATTTCAGAATCAATACATACTTGGATCCACACAAGGAATTATATATAATAAGACCTAATGTTTGTATTCCCTGCTATCCTTCGTCCACATTTTATACATAAACTAAATCATAACAGGAAACCTGTCTATTTAACGAACTGTAGTCCAGGAAAGATCTGCCTTTTTAACATACTTTACACGTAATTTACATATAGTTCTTCAAATTTTCATGATAAATCGCACATGAGATTAATGTCCGATGAGATTAAAGTCCCGACCTACAATTCCGTCTCTGAATTCACAAGCAAGGCGCCTGCACCTCCCTCACCACACACTGGCATGCAGGCGGTCTCCCTGATGCCAGCCATTCCAGCCGCTCCGACACCAGATTCCACCAACCCGCTGGTCAAGGGTGCAGGAGGGACCCCCCGTCGGGCAGTAAGCCACTAGATCTAGGAATGGGAAGTTGCCTGACTGGCTAACACAAGAGACTTCAGTCTCACCCCAGTTCGGTGCTAGAATCCCCCGAAGCTCGACCCCCTATCTGCCACGTTTAGCCCACAAAACATACACTCCATGAGCGGCCAGGAAACTCATAGCATGTCTAAACCTTAAAACGACTAGCGAGAGTGAGGAAGAGGACACCAGTCCCCCCCGGATCCAACAGCGAGGCTGAGGATGCAGGAATAGTCACGCCAGAAACCAACAGGACACCCAAAGACACACACCCACTACTGTCCGCCCCAGGCCGCCATGAGGAGGATCCCGTGGTCACGATTCTCATAGATGGGGCACCTTACACTCTCTGCTAGACATGGGGCGGCGAGGTCGTGCGTGCGGGAGGGCACAGTCTACCTATCAAAAAGCACTGCAACCATACAAGGAGTCTCGGGCACAGTGGCAGGGATCCCCTTCACAGAACCCCTCGAGCTGGAGATGGGGGAGAAGGATAAGGGAACAGTTGTTTTACTTTACCTCCTCCCAACTAATATCTTGGGATGGGACCTTATGACCAAAATGAAAATGTCAATCTTGTTTGCTGAGATTGGGGCTATAGCCTGCTCCTCCCCTCTAGCTCCCTCTTCAGGGAACTAATGAGCAATACACTCCCACGCCACATGGACGCCCCGGCCAGTCGGTCCCCCTTCACGGGCCGGTCCTGGAGTTTACACAAATCTGCTTGAGCTATGTGAATTTGCACAGTGGTGGGCATGCTGCGCACATCACCTCTTAGTGAAGACCGCCAATAAGATGAAAATATTGTTAGCCAGTACATTACACAAGGAACAAGAGATCCGGGACCTCGACCTGCTTAGTTCCCCAAGGCTAGGTGGGGAGCTGGCCCAAGGCGCATAGAGAAATGGTGGTGACAAACAAACCGCATGTACCCCAGGGATTACTAATCTCAGCCCGTGTCACCACTCTGGCACCTTCCAGAGTGAGGAAGTGGCACAGGGAAGGTTGCCCAGCACTGTGTAGTGCCACCCCCACACACAAAGCCCCCTACTTGCTACCGAATGCGGTGCCCAAGCTAGTGACAATTGAAGGGAACACAGCACACTGAGCAAATGATATACCCCCCAAGGAAGTGCCCTGTCAGAGCTCACCTTCAGCTTCTTGCTGATTGCTGTTGTCTTGCACAGGAACAGAAGTCGCTAGCTTCCCAACTCCACCTACCAACCACTCGGCCCCAAGATATGCTTTGGCGCCAACTGATTAGTGAGGGGGAAGGGGGAAAGTGGATAAAATAATAAACAATAAGAAGAGACTGGTTCTGGACCTTCTGGTTTCCTATCTGGAATTCTTCTTCTGCTTTCAGTCTGCTACTGAAGACTCCTAAGGGTAACTAAACACACAACAATTTATTATTTCTCCCTCTCTACTCTATCGTATCTTTTTCCTTTCTTTTCTCTTGTGTTCGCTACCTACCCAGAAATCCTGAACTCTGTGCTGCTCTTCCTGTCAGACTCTGTCTTCTTCTTTTCTTGTTATTGGTGTTGCTACTTATCTGTAAAACATGTATCTATTAGTCAAACCTTTTCAATCTTTGATGTGTTATGCTTCTACGCTTTCTCTTTTTAAAACCTACCAGTAGTTTTAATTTAGTGGTAGCTTTCTCTTTCCTCTCGTAGTTTTTCTTTATTCTGCTTTTTCTTTTATATTCTAGCTGTCGTCTTTTTGATAATCTCTTCCTGTGTTTTCTCTCCTCAGGTTATCACTGTGCTGGATTAACTCAGGTGAGTCTATCTTGTTTCTTCTCTAGTTTACTTTTCTTTGTCTGTTTGTTGTCTTTTCATCTCTCTAGGCCTTTTCACAATATTCATAAAGGTTCTCTTTTTCTCTTACAGGACTCTGAACGCTTATCGCTGCTAACGACAGTAAGTCTTTAATTATTATTAGCGGTTCTTCATCACTAAACATTATTTGACATAATGTGCCTGTAAATTCTTCCTTTTATTCACTTAGCTTTCTACTTGTTCTTTTTCAGGCGCAGCTGAAGTCTTCACTCGTTTTCTGAAGAGACGAGGTGACTCCGTACTCGACTCCCGTAAGTAGTCCTTCTCGGATTCCAAGCGTCTTCCTCTCTTCTTCGGTAAGTATCGGATTCTTGTCTAAGAATGGTTCACTAAGGGTTGCTCTCAAGAAAAACTTCTACTCTAAAAGAATTCACTTCAAACTGGGAACACTCGCGGAACCTGACTTCTCTGAGGAAATGTCTTAGTGAAGTGCGCAATACTTCAGGCGTGCGTGCGTCACACAGTCTCTCTGAATTTCCTAACAACTAGACCGCAGACCCCAGCGCCTTAGCGGCCATCTTGGAATTGCGGGCATACCACCAACTCGACCATTGAAGCTTATTCCCCACAGAAGCGCCTCTTGAACTTAATCCCTTGCGCTTCGTTTTGGAACTCACGTTAGGGATCCTGACAGTACCCCTCACCAAGGAGGGTCCTCCCACTCTGGGCTTGGTTGGATTACGCTGATAGAAAAGTCTTATTAGTCTAGGAGCATGAACATCTGAATCTAATTCCCAAGACCGCTCCTCAGGACCGTAGCCTTTCCAATCAACCAAATAATACAGTTTTCCTCTAACTAATTTTGAGTCCAGAATTTCTTTTACCTCGAACTCCACTCCTGTATCTAGCTGAATTGGGTTTGGAACTAATTCCTTTCTCAAATTAGGAACTGCCTTCTTCAAAAGGGAAACATGAAACACAGGGTGTATCTTGAATTTGGAGGGCAGGGTCAATTTATAAGTCACTGAATTAATCTGCTCTGCAATAGGGTAAGGACCAATAAATCGTGGCTGGAATTTTCGGTTCCCTTTTAGTCGTAAATTCTTTGTATTCAACCAGACTTTATCTCCAATTTCTAGTGGAGGAGGTATCTTTCTTTTCTTATCTGCGTACTTCTTATATTTCTCCTTAGCCTGTTCGAGATTCTTTGATGCTAATTCATGTACTGAATTTAAATGAGTCACCAAATCCTTGACTGCTGGGACTGAAAGCTCCACATCTTGTACTACAGAATTTGGATGTCTACCATAGTTTAAGTAGAACGGAGAATACCCAGTGGACACATTCTTCGCGTTATTATGAGCGAATTCTGCTGTCCACAAGTAGTCCGGCCATTCTCCATCCTGTTTCAGCGAAAACAACCGTAAATATTGCTCCAATTTCTGGTTCACTCTTTCTGTTTGTCCATCCGTCTCCGGATGGAAACTGGTGGAGGAACGGGTTTCTACTCCTAAATCTTTCATAAAGGCCTTCCAGAAATGTGAGACAAATTGGGTTTCCCGGTCAGATATTATGACCTTGGGTATTCCGTGTAACCTGACAATCTGTGTACTAAAATGACTTGCTAACTGTTTCGCTGTAGGGATTCCTTTTAAGGCCAAGAAATGTGTCATCTTCGTGTATGCATCTACTATTACTAGTATTGTATTTGTCCCATGACAGGATGGTAAGTCTGTAATTAAGTCTAGGGTGATTGTATGCCAAGGATGAGGAGGAATGGGCAGAGGTTGCAATAGCCCCTGGGGAGCGTGCCGTTCTGATTTTCCCTGAGCGCATATCTCACAAGTCTTTACATATTGTTCAATGTCCTTACTCATCAGTGGCCACCAATATTTTCTTTTGATTAAATCTGCTGTCTTGAACTCTCCCTTGTGCCCAGCGAACAAGTGATCATGACATTCCTGTAGGGCTTGTTTCTACAACGCAGTAGTCGGCAAATACAAAGCACCTTCTTTAAATGGTAATTCATCTCGAACTTCTCTTCCAGGCTCTAGTTGCGCCCACTTTTGCATTTCTTCTGGGGTTAGAGCTTGCTTTACTTTTTCTTTAAAGTTCAGTATGTCTGCGGCGCCGACAATCTTGGCTTCCGGAATTATCACTTGAGCATTTTGTGGTCTTCTTTCTTCTCCAGTTTCCAACCTGGAAAAGGCATCCGCCTTTCCATTCTGTGCACCCGGCCGATAAGTTATCACTAAATCATAATCAGCAAAATACAGTGACCAACGAAGTTGGCGAGGTGTCAAGGTTCTGGCTGACTTCAGGAATTTTAAGTTACGATGATCTGTGTAAACTGCTACCTCATGGTGGGCTCCCATTAGATAATGTCTCCACTCCTTGAAGGCGTCTTTTATTGCCAACAACTCTTTTTCTGTAATCGTATAATTAATTTCAGCTGGTGTCAACTTCCTAGAACGATAAGCCACCGGGTGTAATTGGCCAGTTTCCTTATTCCTTTGAGAGAGAACCCCTCCAATCGCTAGGTCCGAGGCATCAGTCTCAACATAAAAGGGCTCCATCGGATCGGCATGAAGGAGAATGGGTGCCGTGGTGAACTCAATCTTCAAATCCTTAAAGGCTTGCTCTGCTTCTTCCGACCATTCGAATCGTGCCCCTTTCTTCAGTAGTCGAGTCAAAGGTAGTATTCGTCGAGAGAATTCTCCAATAAATCTCCGATAAAAATTTGCAAACCCAATAAATGCTTGGACTTCCTTGACACTAGTGGGTGACTTCCATTCTTGTACTGCTTGATTTTTCCGTTTGTCCATATGAATTCCTGTTGGCGAAATCACAAAGCCCAAAAATTCTACCTGTGGAACTCCAAAGGCACATTTCTCCAACTTGACAAATAATTTGTTCTCTCGCAGTTTTTGTAAAACTCCTCGAACTTGTGTTTGATGCTCCTGCGTATCCTTTGAATAAATCAGTATGTCGTCAATATACACAATTGCACATTGATCAATAAATTCACTGAGTACATCATTTATAAAGTGTTGAAACGCTGCAGGTGCATTACACAACCCATAGGGCATAACCTGGTATTCAAATAGCCCCAAGCGAGTCCTGAAGGCCGTCTTCCACTCGTCTCCCTCTCTAACTCGAATAAGGTGATACGCTCCTCTTAAATCCAACTTCGTGAATATCTGTGCTCCTTTGATCTGGTCCAATAAGACGGAGAGCAGAGGAAGAGGATACCTGTTCTTCTTTGTTATTCGGTTGATGGCTCTATAGTCAATACACATTCTCAACTCACCCTGCTCCTTTTTAGGCACAAAAAATAGTGGCGAGAACTCTGGAGATTGGGATGGAGGTATAAATCCATTGGCCAGGTACTTGTCGATATATTCTCTCAGGTGATGATTCTCTCGTTCGGTTAAGGCGTACACTCGACTGCAAGGCAAATTCGCCCCTGGCTCTAGGTCTATCTTGCAATCGTAAACACAATGAGGCGGCAGTTGCTCCGCTTCCTGTTCGTTGAAAACGTCCTCGAAATCTTGATATTCTGGTGGTATTGATTGCGTCTTTATTACGCACACAGAAACTTCTGCTGAGCATAAGGCGGGAGCCGGGTTCAGTTTACTTGTTTCCTTGAAGGCTCCAAAACAGTTCTCTCTGCAATATGCTGAGTTCATTTCAATTGTTCTGTCATTCCAATTAATTGAAGGATTGTGCTCCATGAGCCATGGAAGCCCCAATATAAGTTGAAATTGAGGGGCATCAATTAAATTAAAGTGTATAGCTTCTCTATGCCCATTCTCTTGAATCAGCTCCACTAATTCTGTGTGACTTGTGATAGGCCCTGAGGATAGATTGGTACCATCAATCGCTCTAACTGGTTCACTTCTATCCTTGGCGATTGCTTGCAGCCCAATTTTTGCCACGAATTTCAGATCGCAGAAATTACCTGTGGCTCCTGAGTCCACCATCACCGTTACTCCTTTCATAGTTTCTTGTCTGAACCGGATTGTCACAGATAGAATCAAATGGGGGGAAGACGACTGTAAAGTATTCGCCAACCGATGTTCCTGGGGAGTTGATTTTAGATTCGCATCCACCTGCACAACTCCTTCTACAGGTGGTGCTGCGAGTTTTCCTTCGGCTTAAATGAACTCTTTGGCTTTTTTGGACAATTCCGCACAAAATGCACACTAGATCCACAGTACATACATAAATTGCTGACTCGCCTTTTCTCCTTTTCTTCTTTAGTAAGCGGCCCCCGTATGGTTCCTATTTGCATAGGTTCAGATCCTGAGATTCCTTCTGTGCCCCTTCCTGCTTCAGCTTTCGCTCTGTTGAAACGTGGAACCGTACTTCTGTATTCTCGTCTTCTCTCTCCCCTTCGCTCCCCCTTCCGGAAATCCAGTTCTAGTACCAGGTCTATTAAGGCGGAAATTTCAGTTGGACGGTTCGGTATTTGAGCCAACCCATCTTTTAGTTCATCTCGCAGGCCTCAATAGAATATTGCTGTCCTCTTGTTCTCAGGCCAATCTGTTTACATTACTAGTTTGTTGAACTGAGCAAGATAAGCCACTGAGTCTCTATTTCCCTGCTTCAGCTCCAATAGTTCGTTATCTATAGCTTGAGAAATCCGTCTTCGGTCAAAAATTCTCAGAAATTCTTTCTTGAACTCATCAAAACTCTGCAATAATGGATCATCTCGCGAAACTATCGGCATCGACCATGCCGCGGCATCTCCACTTAGATATGACAAAATGAAGGCTACCTTAGATTGCGCAACAGGAAAAATAGAAGGGCGACACAGGAAATGAAGTGAGCACTGTGTAATAAACACCTGTGCCTTTTGTGGGTCCCCACTAAATCTCTTGGGCGCTGCCAACGGTATCACTGGCGATAAGGAATGTATTACTTGTGTTGCCAGCTTATTTGTGTCTCCCATAGATGTGGTGGGGCCCTCCCTTCCGGCTGAATACGGTTGCCTTATTCTCTGTGCTAACTCTGCCGTCTCTTTCCTAGAATTCATGACCTCCTGCCTTAGGCTTTGATTCTCTTCTTTAACTCCTACCAGTTCCTTTTGTATCGCCTCTAGGACCGACCCTAAGGTCTGTAAATTTATTCCTTCAACCATTTCTTTTCTGTTCGGGTGCAAGATTTAGGACGTGGGCACTTCACTCTGTCAGAGCTCACCTTCAGCTTCTTGCTGATTACTGTTGTCTTGCACAGGAACAGAAGTCGCTAGCTTCCCAACTCCACCTACCAACCACTCGGCCCCAAGATATGCTTTGGCGACAACTGATTAGTGAGGGGGAAGGGGGAAAGTGGATAAAATAATAAACAATAAGAAGAGACTGGTTCTGGACCTTCTGGTTTCCTATCTGGAATTCTTCTTCTGCTTTCGGTCTGCTACTGAAGACTCCTAAAGGTAACTAAACACACAACAATTTATTATTTCTCCCTCTCTACTCTATCGTATCTTTTTCCTTTCTTTTCTCTTGTGTTCGCTACCTACCCAGAAATCCTGAACTCTGTGCTGCTCTTCCTGTCAGACTCTGTCTTCTTCTTTTCTTGTTATTGGTGTTGCTACTTATCTGCAAAACATGTATCTATTAGTCAAACCTTTTCTATCTTTGATGTGTTATGCTTCTACTCTTTCTCTTTTTAAAACCTACCAGTAGTTTTAATTTAGTGGTAGCTTTCTCTTTCCTCTCGTAGTTTTTCTTTATTCTGCTTTTTCTTTTATATTCTAGCTGTCGTCTTTTTGATAATCTCTTCCTGTGTTTTCTCTCCTCAGGTTATCACTGTGCTGGATTAACTCAGGTGAGTCTATCTCGTTTCTTCTCTAGTTTACTTTTCTTTGTCTGTTTGTTGTCTTTTCATCTCTCTAGGCCTTTTCACAATATTCATAAAGGTTCCCTTTTTCTATTACAGGACTCTGAACGCTTATCGCTGCTAACGACAGTAAGTCTTTAATTATTATTCAATCAATCAATCAAAGGCTTTATTTCGATATAAATATATCTTAAAAGCATACATGTAAAATACACACATTAAAATTTTAAAAAACATCAGTACATTGCGAAAAGACCAAACAATTCAGGTCCGCTACTGGTGTTGATAAATTAGATAAAAACCAGAGAACTAGAGTAAAAACAAATTAAACAAGATAAGCAAGCCTAATTGATCTGATACGCCAAGCCCAACCAAGGAACTTGGCTAACCCACAAACAAGAAGGGGACGGGGGTCACTTTTTAGTATTCGAATGGCCTCAAGATGGAACCTGGTGCCCAATATTCTGCAAAGAGGCTTAAGCCATCTCCTTCGGGGGGCTGAATAAGCCAAACATTCAAACAGTAAATGGGGCACAGACTCAAGCCTGTTTTCGCAAAAGGGACAGGAAGAGATTGTCTGGCTTGGGGCCTTCCACCTAGATGTCAGTTCACCAACAGGGAGTAAACCTATTCTAAATTGAAAGTACAAAGCCCTATCCTTGCGGTTTGTAATAATGTCCAGATAAGGTTCGCGGAAACCCACATCCTTAATTAGGAGAAAATCCATTGAAGTCCTACATAGATTGGCATCACTATTTCTAGTACCCGCTACCCAGGCCCAATAAATCTTTTTCAGCTCCAACTTAGGAGGAGCAGATCTGTTGGTCCAATATTCGCCGAGGCCAAGGTTGTAGAGAAGACGCTTGACTTCCCTCAACCAAGGAATCTTGGCCCAGGCTAAGGAACCCAGCACGTCGGTTAGGCCGTCTGCGTAGCTGGATAGTTCTGGCGTTCTCCAAATTCTTGCCCATAAGAGAAGAGGGCGAAGCCTTGCATGGTCTCGCAATGGGCAGATTCCTGTGTCCAGTAACAAGGGGAGGTTTGGGGTACTATACGGAAGCCCCATTAGATCTTTTAGAAATTTATTTTCTGAACGAGAAAGAAGATCTGCCTTTTGGACCCCCCAAAGTTCAGCTCCATATAGAGCGGCGCTTACAGCCTTTGCCTTGTAAATATCCAGGACAGCAGCGATAGGTTTTAAGGATGAGGCGCGATGTTCCTTAAGCAAGGCCCCCACTACCCTCTTATGTGTCAACAACATCTTTTGGAGGTGGCAGTTCCAGCTCATAGAGTCACAGAGTCGGACGCCCAGATAATCGAACTCTGAGACTCTCTCCAGCGCGACAGAATCTAGTGTCGGTGGTTTGGCCAGTTTTTTAGGGGGATTAAGGACCAGATACTTTGTCTTTGCAGTGTTAATGGCCAACCCTCTTGCATCACAGAAGGACTTAAAATTGGTTAGCAAGCTCTGTAAACCTGCCGGGGATTTTGAGATCAGGAGAGTGTCATCTGCAAATAGAAGGGTAGGTATTCTTTTGCCAGCCAGGGATGGTGCATCTGCTGGATGTTGGAGCAGGTGCTCCACCACTCCATTGACATATAAAGAAAACAAAGTAGGAGCAAGAACACATCCCTGGCGTACCCCTCTATTTACAGGGATGCAGGCTGTTTTTTGCCCCTGGCTACCCCACCTGATCTGAGCAAAGTTGTCCGCATGTAGATTTATTAGCAGGTTTAGCAAATAGGGTGGAATACCCAGTTCGTTTAATACTCTCCAGAGTTGGCTACGGGGGACTAGGTCGAAGGCAGTCCGCAAGTCTATAAAGGCGAGATATAGACTGCCCCTAGCCAGGAGAACAACCTTCCAGTAAAGCATAATTAATCTGAAGGATTGCTCAATTGTCCCCGTGCCTACTCTGAACCCTGCCTGGAAATCAGAGAGGATGCCCTTGTCCTCCACCCACTGCAGTATCCTGGTTAAAACCACCTTACCAGCCACCTTTTGAGAAGTGTCTAGAAGACTTATTGGACGGTAATTGGCCGGGTCGTTCCGACAGCCTTTCTTAAAAATAGGAACGACCTCAGCACCCTTCCATGAGGTCGGAAGAGATGCCCCTTCGAAGTTGGAATTTAGTAGGGCAGAGATAAGTTTTCCCCAATGATCTGGGTTAGCGCGTAGCAGGTCACCGGGAATTCCGTCCAGACCTGCTGCTTTATTGGGGACCAAATTATTTATTGCCCCCTCCACTTCCTTAGGTGTAAACTGAAGCTCATCCTTAAGTTGGGCAAAGTCGTAAGGATGACAGGGACTCAGGGTCGTCCCCGCTTCCTGAGGCGTTGAGTAAAGTTTAGTGAAGTGATCAACCCATGCAGTCTCCGGAACATTACAAGTAATCATTGAGTCCACCGGTTTCTCCCTGGATCTCAAGAGGTCCCAAAAGCCCTTTGCATCTTTTCTTGCGCTTGCGGCTTTGAGATCACACCAAAACTGGTCTTCCCAATCTGCCTTTGCTTTTGCTAGAGCTCTCTTATAGTTGCCCCTGGCTGTACGTACTAAATTTCTGTTCTTGGCTTTTACAGCTTTTAATAGTTCCCTTTTAGCTAATCGACAAGAGTCTGTAAACCAACCAAATGGGCCCTTCCTTGAGTCTCCCTTAGCCCCCTTACCCGCATTCTTGGCTATAAATAGGTCACCTATAGCCTTTGTGGTTTGCGCAAAAGCTACAGATACCTCTAGTGCACTTATAGAGGGGGAATCTAGGCGCAATGAGATATTAGCCATTACTAGTTGTGCCTCCCGCATCTTGGTCTCGTTACCACTGAACGTCTTCCACTTCAGGCGCCTGCCACAGTTAGTAGGACATACTTCGTGTGAGGATTTCCACACATGAGGAAATAGGATAGAGGGGCTGCTCTTCCACAAATGAGAGAAGGATAAAAACAGGGGGTTATGGTCACTTTCTATAGACGGACGAACCTCCATATCCTCCAGGAAGGGCCACAGGCAGAAGTTCAACATGGCATAGTCGATCCTGGACGAATGGCCTATTCTATTAAATGTATGTGCCCCCTTTTGATCAGATTTAGATCTGCCATTAGTAGCTCTCAAACCGTATTCTAGACAGAGCGCGTTAAGGTCTATGACGTTTTGAGACCATCTTTTAATTGGAGCGATGGACAAAGATGGAATGCCTCTTCTAGCATCGTCATCTCTACAGCCCAACACATCCTCAACTGCGAGCGGTTCGAAAGTGCAATTAAAATCCCCTGCTAGTAGGATAAGGGAATTTGAACCACAATTTTTGAGTTCCTCATCAATGCCAGTTAGGGGGAGAGTGGATCCTCCGCTCCTGGAGCCTCTAACATAGATATTTAATATTTCGAGTTCCGGCCCTCCACTCGGGCCTCGAAGTGATAATCTCTGTAAATCTGGGGAGATAGTGGCAATGCTTTTAGCGGAACACCGCAGGGAAATGCTTATCCAAATTAAGAGCCCGCCAGAAGGGCGGCCCTTACCCTCCTTAGATCGAACAGCTGGGACAAAATAGGTAGTAAAGCCCAGTTTATGCTGTGGTTCTAAACTAGGCCTGGGCGGCAAATTCCGTTCCGCTCGCGGAATTTGCGTAATTTGCGTAATTTCGCGTTACGCGGAGAACGCGGAATTACTCAAAAGTCTGCTTTCCCCGATTTCGCGAAATTTTTGCTTGTTCGCGTTCTCAAAATGCATGTTCGCGAGATATTTCTCCTCGAGCACGCAAACAGCTATTGCGAACAGGAAAAAAGCATCGCGAACAAGCAATTCCGCGTGTTCGCGTAATTTCTGCGTGTTCGCGGAGATTTTTTACCGTTTCGCGGAGATTTGCGTAACGCAATTCCGCAAATTCCGCCCACCCCTATTCTAAACACCACGTTTCTTGGAACAGGCAAATCCCACAGGTTTCAATAAATGCGTTCCACTCAGGGATGGCTAAGTTTCTCGCCAGACCAGCAATATTCCAACTGGCAACCTTCAGAGGCACAATTTGGTCCTTTCCCTGGCTTGGAGTTGTCGCTCCTATGTTGGGAGTTGGATTGGTAGTGTTGGATACCTCACCAGCGCGTATGGCCACATCGTGAGAAGACAAGGGGCTCGGAGTCTTCATCGTATCCAATGAGTGATAAGAATGAATTTTGGGGGAGCTAAGGCAACCAACGAAAGATGTGGGGGCAGCCGTTATTAAAGTTGCACATGGACTTGTGTGTGAAACCTGCGAGGGGGCATAAGTGGCCAGCTTCTGGGTCGAGGGAGTGGGAATAGTGTCTGTAAGAATGTTTGGGTAATCATCAGTGGATAATAAAAAGCTGGAAGGGATGTGGTCCGAAGCCACCATACTCTGGCTTGTAGATGTTGATGGTCAATCCACCGAGTCCAGGCAACTGAATCTATTGGACAATGGCAAGTCACTCCAACCTAAGGTGAAAGGTACCGTCCTACCCCTTTGGACCTGCCAGCCATCCCACGCCCTACTGCCAGCCCACTTGGATTCCTTAAGACCATCCCTTAGTAAAACAGGATAACAATCAAGAGGAGGATAGAAGGAGGAAAGCCTCCGTGTCTCAATTTCATCCTGTTTAACACTTCTGACACGGCGGCAGATATATTCCGCTGTGTATGGATTGTCAAAATTTACGACAACACAATCCCCGCGGACCCGCTTTCTTCCACCACCTACCCAGGACACCCTGCGTACCATTAGAATTTTACTTGCGCAAGAAGGTGGGAGCGGTCTGTTTTGGGTGAGCCAGTGTTGAACCTTGTTTTTCAGGGAGTCCAGAGGTTCCTCCATACTGGGCCTTAGGACTGGGACACCTGTCATTATGATGACATAGGGGTCAGCTTCAGGTGGTAAATTTAGGTGCTGGCCATTCGAATCCCTGTCGTTGACAGAATTATTGTTCGTTCTCCCAGGGAATTTGGATGAAACAGAATTCAAATTAGCAACTGGGGGTTGGGGTTTGGCTGGTTCAGCAGCTTTCCTACAATCTCCCATGAGTGGCTCAGATCCTTTATTCGAGTTATTAGATGATAATAAAAATAACGAGCCCAACCCGGTGGATGGGTTGGAGGGTTCCCTAGAAACAGTCAGCTTGCCGCCTGACCCTGCATTAGGTGGTATAGTCGAAAAAGATTTATTCCCAGATGTCAACAATTTTTCAATGTTCAGGAGTGACAGTTCCAAAGGTCGTAAAAGAGATTTAATAAGATCATCCATTCTGGACAAGAGATGATCATTGGCCTCACAAATTCTGCACCCCTCTCCCAATCTTGTAGACACCCCAGGCATAATTGAATTCAAAGGGGAGGCTGGAGCATCCAACGGTCCTCCCTGACTGGGGATACTGATTCTGTGTTGGTGAGAAGTAGGGGCTATTTTGGTGGATTTGCATTTGCGCTTGGTTCCCCTCCCTAGCCTTCTTAAATTTGGGGATAGCACCTTCCCCATTGCTCCTTGGCACATTAATAATCGGGGGCGCCTGGCCAGGGCTCCTCAGGAGGGCTGGCGTCCTAGCAAGGGTCGTGCTAGATTGTGAGTCTAAAGATGTTAATGATGCCGAGAGATCAACAGTATTGGGAACTCCATGTGTCTCGGCCTGCACTAACATTAAGGGCCTAGTCTCCCTTTGATTTACAGGAGACTTGGATAGAGCTAGTGCCCCCAAGGAAGAGCGTCTTGCCATAGCCAGGTCTTGGGACACCCTACGCTCAAGAAGTGATATGCCTTGGTTAATGGCCTCATTCGCTCTGGTGATATATTGATCGATTGGGCCTATTACATGTGTAGGACCATTTTTACTACCCCTCGTAATCATTATGCTACTTTACTAGGATACGCTAAAACAGCTCAGGCTCAAAGTGGGGATAACAAGACACCAAATATGGGGGGGAAATCAGTGGAGCAACAATTAGAGGAATAGAGCGTCCAAGATAGAGGATACAAAATGGAGTAACAAAAGTGAGTGTCCGCAAAACAGTCTTACCCGAACTTCTGGCGGGTTTGAGCAAGTCCACTGAACGGAAGTACTTGATAGTTGATACGTCCGCAAGGCGCTTTCTCACATCAAGTGTTATAGGCGTTTTTTGTAGGACAAGCACCCTTGAGAAACCTGACTCAACCTCTGTAACCACAGGGGAGACGTTGCTCAGAGTCCCTTGAGCACGTTAGACCGATGCTAGGGGGATGGCCCAGCCCGGTCTGGTCCGGTCAGTGACGGGCAAGGACGGGCCCGCCCTTGGCCCGGGCTTCGCCCGGGCGCTGCCCGCGGGCGTCCCGCGCTGCGGTGGCACCCGGCGGCTTTTGAGGTGTTCCGGCCGACCGAGGTGACGTCACCCGCTGCGCCGGGAGCGTGGCACACTGGGAAATGTAGTTCCTGTTGAGCCGTTCCCCTCACGGCGTCGGCGATGTCAAGTGGAGTAACCAGGATTCCCCCAGGGCAGAAGTTCCCCCTTCGTGACAAGACCAAGTAGGAAATGCAAGTAGGCGCGCGTCCCGCGCTGCGGTGGCACCCGGCGGCTTTTGAGGTGTTCCGGCCGACCGAGGTGACGTCACCCGCTGCGCCGGGAGCGTGGCACACTGGGAAATGTAGTTCCTGTTGAGCCGTTCCCCTCACGGCGTCGGCGATGTCAAGTGGAGTAACCAGGATTCCCCCAGGGCAGAAGTTCCCCCTTCGTGACAAGACCAAGTAGGAAATGCAAGTAGGCGCGCGTCCCGCGCTGCGGTGGCACCCGGCGGCTTTTGAGGTGTTCCGGCCGACCGAGGTGACGTCACCCGCTGCGCCGGGAGCGTGGCACACTGGGAAATGTAGTTCCTGTTGAGCCGTTCCCCTCACGGCGTCGGCGATGTCAAGTGGAGTAACCAGGATTCCCCCAGGGCAGAAGTTCCCCCTTCGTGACAAGACCAAGTAGGAAATGCAAGTAGGCGCGCGTCGTTAATTATTATTAGCGGTTCTTCATCACTAAACATTATTTGACATTAATGTGCCTGTAAATTCTTCCTTTTATTCACTTAGCTTTCTACTTGTTCTTTTTCAGGCGCGGCTGAAGTCTTCACTTGTTTTCTGAAGAGACGAGGTGACTCCGTACTCGACTCCCGTAAGTAGTCCTTCTCGGATTCCAAGCGTCTTCCTCTCTTCTTCGGTAAGTATCGGATTCTTGTCTAAGAATGGTTCACCAAGGGTTGCTCTCAAGAAAAACTTCTACTCTTAAAGAATTCACTTCAAACTGGGAACACTCGCGGAACCTGACTTCTCTGAGGAAATGTCTTAGTGAAGTGCGCAATACTTCAGGCGTGCGCGCGTCACTCAGTCTCTCTGAATTTCCTAACAACTAGACCGCAGATCCCAGCGCCTTAGCGGCCATCTTGGAATTGCGGGCATGCCACCAACTCGACCATTGAAGCTTATTCCCCACCAAAGCGCCTCTTGAACTTAATCCCTTGCGCTTTGTTTTGGAACTCACGTTAGGGATCCTGACATGCCCCCACTGGCCACAGGGGGAGAGTCCCAAAGCCGGAGGTGGGTGGCCACCACAAGCACCCCACACACAATTTCCCACTAGGAAGGGCCAAAGCCAGAAGTTAGCCCAGAAAACTCCATTAAGCTGTGCCCCCACAAATTGAGTACAACCACCCCCAAGCAGGCTGCATTGGCTGCAAGCGTGCAAATGGCACCAGTCTTGAAAGGGACTCCACTGTGGAACCACAGAGGGTTATGGCCCAGTTATGGCAGCAGAGGTCAGGAAGGCTGAATATTTCTACTGCCTCAGAATGGGCCACCTGGCTGATCTCTGCCACCTAAAGGCGTACCAAGAGCAAAGATCGACAAGCCTGGGCCAGTCCCTGCAAAAAACCCCATCCACAAAACCAAGCCCTGATCAACCCGGGTGCAAAGCGCATTCAGCCACAAGCAAATCAGTCAGCAAACACACTACCACAACAAGGACCAGGTGGCTGTCCAAACACATGGCAACAGCAGCAGGCAGAGAAACCAACCAGCAAACACTGGGGCCAGAACCACGGCAGGGAGGGGTGACTCTTTGGGGAGGCAGTGCCTTCATGCAATCACCCAACCCAAATACGCAGTTAATCCAAACCCCCAATATGACACATCCACTTCATACTCATTTCAGAAAACTCATCACAACAATAAAGACTAGTGACACAGCATTAGGAGAAAACTCAAGCCTTTACTTGCGTTCAGGAAAAATTCAGGACTGCTTTATGTTCTGTCGACTGGCAACCTGCACTAACATCTGCCATGTGTGTATCCAGGGGCCGAGGCCCCACTCTGCTGCTGGCCCCCAGGGCAGGGTTGGCTGGCCATGTCCCAGGGGGAGGGCAGTCTGACGAAGGGGGCAAGGTGACCCCTGACCTGTTCATTAAAACAGGCACCCAGGTCTCTTCATCCAAGTCCAATTGGGACGGGTTCCTATTACGAGATCAAAAGGACCCCATTTACGCCTCCACACAGTGGAGGCCCCCTTTCAGGTCCAAAGCAAGACAGCAGTCCAAGCACTGGAAGCTTGGCATTCTTTACAGGCAGGATAATAGTGTCACCAAAGAACTCCGCAGTCATTGCACAAATAAGCGAAAATGTGGCACCGAGCCAGTAGGGAAATGCACCAGGGGAATCGGCCTTCTCAGTTCGTTACTTGCAGTACAAGTCCCAGCCACACACCTGACTCCTGTCATAAGCAATATATTTTGTTCCTCCTCTCCCCTAAACTCATTTAGGTTTTGGGCGGCCAGGACGCCAAACTAGCGAATTACCGAACGGATTGTCATTTGATTTTATCTGAGCTGCTTTAAAGAAAAGGAAAAACTAAAATTTATTTTTAAATCTTTTTATGGGAATTTATAGGGGGGGCTGACTCGTGCTGTGTTAGGCTGTTTAATTCTTACTGTGGCATTCTTTGTTAGTGTTGTGGGGTATTGCCTTAACTTGAACTTGGTGGTGTTGCTCCCATATCCGCCCGTAGTCAGCCTCAGTGAACTTGCACCTCACTGGGCTGGTAACGGAGTCGGATCACGTGGTGACTCCGCTTCCGCCTGGCCTTTGGGACATTTGCCTGGCCCGGAAGTTAGCAGGGCACTTTCCCGCCTCTGATGGTGCACCGGGGGGATTTAAGCACGGCCGCACAGCGGCCGCATAGCGGCCGCGTGCAGCGGGCGTGTCACCGGCGCGCCAAAGGCAAGCCCGTCTGCGCCCGTCCGCGCCTGGCCCGTGCCTAGGGCCAGGGATGCTGCCGGTGTAAACCTCCACCCTGAATCTTCCTCTATGATCACGTATAATGGGGAACAGTTATGAGTTCTTAACAAATATGGTAAGTGCAATGCACTTATTGATATGAATACTCATGGCTGTACGAATCATTTTAATTGTGAAATTTGTGGGTGCTCTTATAATAGTCTAAAATGCTCCCAGTCTTCAGCTAGTTCTAAACAAATATTCACTAGGGAAAATGACACCGTGTATATATTAGGATGTCTTATCAATGCACGTTCCCTGTGTAAACATGCACCTGAATTTGCTTTATTTATTGAGGCGCGTGGTATTTATGTAGCATTTATCACAGAGACTTGGGGAGACGCCTCATCTGACCCTGACTTACCAATGGCGGATCCTCTTGGGTATACATTACATAGGCAGGACCGAGTGGGTAAAAGAGGAGGAGGTCTGGCAGTTCTGTTTACCTCCCAACATAATGATCCCCATTTGGAGTCCTTACTTTTTAAATTGCTGATTGATAATCGTCATACGTTTTACGGCCTGTTACCGGCCACCAGGCACACGGGCTAGTTTTTTAAAGGATATTGGTTCCTCTCTAGCTGCCCGGGTTCAATCATAAGACTTCACTCTTTTGGGTGATTTTAATGTCCACCTGGAGGACCCCCTAGATTGCGACGCAGTAACTTTTTTAGACATTGCAAATGGTATGGGGCTCACCCAGCGGGTATCTGGTGACACACAGTTGGCAGGTCACTTGCTGGATGGCATATTTTCTAATAATGACCTTCTGAAGTGTTTTCCACCTTTACCCATCGTCGGGTCAGATCATAAAGCTGTCATGTTCTCCTTCCCAGTCCAAAATTCTCATACAAAGAACAGAATAAACAGACAACGGAAAATGGTCCGCTCGTGGAATAAATTAAATGTGGGTGTGCTTCAAACTGCTCTAGCCCAAAATATCCCACCACCGTTAGATGACCCTAATAAAGCCGTAGCAGCATTTGATGAATGGTTAAGGAAGTCAATTGATCAAAGTCTACCGGCAAAATGTATCTTGAGCCATAGGTCCAGATCTACTGAGCCTTGGTATACCGAACAACTCAGGACACAAAAACAAAAATGTCATCGTTTGGAAAGGAGGTGGAGACTATTTCCTAGTGTGGAAAATAAAGCTGACTATAAATCAGCTTTACTGGAGTATAAAACTCTTATTAGTAAAGAAAAAACGAGGTTTTTTACTACGGCAATACTGACAGCTAAAAACTCATCTAAAGAGCTTTTTTTAACAGTTAAAAGATTAGCAAAATGTGCTGTGGCTACTGATTCTCTGAAAACCCAGCTATTTTGTGATAGAGTGGCCACACACTTTCAAGAGAAAGTTAAGGAGGTCTGCGACAGCTTTGCTGAGTCTACAGCTCATGGAATAACTACATCGTTAGTGGACTCAGCAAGACCTGAGACTGCCTGCATCGAGTCAGGCATCCGTGCTGAGGATAGCAAAAGCAAAAATACCCCTGAGATATCTACTTTCTGTCCGTTGACAATGGAAGCAACAATAAACCTGATAGAATCCATTAAATCAGGTTCTCCATTGGACCTCTGCCGTCCAAAAATCTTTCACCTTTTGCCTGAAACATTCGCATCCTATTTGATGCCTATTTTTAATAAAAAAATTTCGTCTGGCATTTTCCCTACCTGTTGGAAGTTGGCTTCTGTGCTCCCTCTTCTAAAAAAACCAAACTTAGACGATACCGATCCTAAAAGCTATCGTCCGATTTCTAGACTTCCGCTACCTGCTAAAATGGCGGAGAAAGCAATGAACAACAGTCTATCAGAATATATTGAAAAGAATAACTTCCTTGATGATACTCAATTCGGGTTTCGTAAACATCACAGCACCGAATTGGCCCTAATCACAGCCTCCAAAATGATTAGGCAAACTGTCGCCCTGGGGGGCAGTGCAGCACTTGTGCTGCTTGACCTCTCGGCAGCATTTGACACCGTAAACCATCAGAAACTTTTGGAAGTTCTGAGGGGGATCGGTGTCAAAGGGAAGGCTCATACCCTATTCAAATCATTCCTGTCTAGCAGAGAACAGTTTGTGGCCTTAGATAATTTTAGATCACCAAATTTTACATTACCCTGCGGGGTACCGCAGGGATCATCCCTGAGCCCCACGCTTTTTAATGTTTATGTTGCACCCCTGGCAAAACTCATTAGATCTCTGCGTTCTCTGCTGTCTCCTACGCGGATGACACGCAGATTATTGTCTCAGTGTCAGGATCCCCCAGTGACACTGTGAAGCGATTCCACTCGTGCCTACACCAGGTGGGGAAATGGATGGCTACCAACTGTTTAAAATTGAACTCCAATAAGACGGAGGTGCATCTGTTTGGGGCTCATTTTTGGTCACCAGATCTGTGGCCCCTAGAATTGGGTCCACTTCCTACACCAGTGACCAAGGTTAAGAACTTGGGAGTCACTTTTGATTCTAAACTGTCATTTGAATATCATGTCAATCAGGTTACCTCCTTTTCTTTTAATACATAACAAATTCTTCGAAAAGTCCTCCCTTTCATTCCAGCTGAGCTTCGTAAGTTGGTGGTATTAATCTTCGTAAAAAATGCTTAGCCAAACTGCAGGTTGTTCAAAATGCCGCGGCCAAGCTTTTACTGAATATCCCGAGGTATAAATCAGTCTCTTCGGCATTGAAGGACCTTCATTGGCTGCCAATAAAAAAACGTATAGCGTTCAAGGCCCTCTGTATTGTTTTTAAGACCATTCACGATATAGGACCAGGTTTCTTAAAACAGAATCTGTTACTTTACATTCCAGCACGCAACCTTCGCTCATCCTCGTCCAACGATCTGGTTGTCCCCAGGGTGAAAAGATGCTCTTGGGGATTGAGAAGTTTTTTGTTGGGTGCTACTAGGCTGTGGAATTCCCTCCCACTATATCTGAAACATGAGAACAATCTGTTAGCGTTCAGGAAGGCGCTAAAGACTTGGCTGTTTAGTCATTAAGATCTGTCGAATCTCAGCCTCGATGAGTAAGCGCCTTGACACCTTTGGGTGATTGTTCCGCTCTCTACAAATCGCCTTTTCATTTCATTTCTAATGCTTCCAAACATCCAAAATCTGCTCATAGGACCATGTCCCTCCAAAACTACGGGGGTAGCTTGTCACCGGGTGCAAAGTCCCTGACCCCCGCCGAGGGCGGCCGACTCAAAGCATTCTGTATCCGAGGGAGAGAGGTGTGCCAGGAGGGAAAGGGGTTCTGTAGATGACCATCGCAGACCCACACAAGGTGCACGGATACGCTCACCAACCGCACCCAGCTTGTCGAATCAAATAACACAAGGCCTCACGAGCATCATCCAAGGGAGCAATAGAACTGATCCCAGTCATTGCCATATACAAATCACACCAGGGCCACAGAGCAGCTTCTCAGCCCCCTTCGGTATGCGACAATAAAACCAAAACTACAGGAGACCGTAGGAAGGCACCCTATGACCTGCAGGAAGCAGCCTAAAAGTAACCCAAAACAAAGCTTCCAGAAACAGGGCGGAGTCAAAACACCCAATTTTCTTAGAGAAAATTTTGTTACACACCACGTGTAGGGACCAGATGGTCTTATATGTGTCCTTGGGACATGTTGCAATTACCCACAGCCCCTAAATTGCAACAGACCCCATTCCTCTCACAGCGCAGTGCACTTATGTAGGCCAAAAGGTACTATCCGCATCGATAAAACTACACACACACACACACACACATGTTAGTGAAAGTAGTGTATTAGTGGGCCAACAACGCCCATAAAACAATCGGTGGAAAGAGTCATCCACACACCCACAAAGATCACCCCACTAAAACTCTCACCTCTGTCACAGCACGGTGAGGACCAAAGGACCCACAAAAACTCAGGCGACCCACAACCAAAAACTAACCAATCTTTAAAATGACGCTCAAACTGGGGCACTCCATCCAGTACCATGCAAAAGATTGAACAAAGATTGCACAAAAAGGATGCACAGAAATGCCCCAAAATGGAGAGGCACAAACATTTCCGAGACTGAATAATGATGTATATTTTTCTAAAAGCTAAACTAGAACCCACAACTCTTATTCAACAGGTCTGAAATAAAGCCTTATGGGAAACCACCAAGCAACGACACCCCCTGGATGTCAGAAAGCTGCAGACGACCCCTCCAGACACCATCCAAGACCTGCAATGTTCCAAAAGTTATGCATTATTACACCCTTGTATACTAACTGCTTAGCATGGGTGTGGCCGCATCCATCCGTAGCGAGAAATCTACCTTGTCACATGGAGCCTACCTCGACATTTCTACAGTGCTTGCGTAGGGACCTCTGCTACCTCACTTACACTTACCATGAACTGAACACAACTATTCCACACGCACTACACAGCACACTCTTACACAACCCATGGCATCAGCACATGAAAGCCTTGGGCGTCCAGATGTCAGCTGGGCTGTGCTATGGCTGCTCACTGAAGCCCCATGCTGTGGGCATGGACAGACTACACTTATCCCAAAAAATAGCACCTGAAAAATCAGAATGCCTCATCTTCATATCCCTCTGTAGGATTAGGGCCAAGATACAGCCCAGTAGATTAGAACCTCATAGAGTAGCAGTAAACATCACCTGGTATGAGACCAACCCCACCGCACTTTATCGTTTGACCGAACCTAGCGATATTCAAACTGAGCAAGACAGTATGTGCAAGCGGGGCAGCATTGTGGAGGGCACTCTTTGGCCCCGAGATTTTCCAAAAGAGAGGTTCCTGGAGGTAGCAAAACCACTGCACCACTGCACAAACACATCTGCTCCCACCTCTGTCGGTGGTCCCAGGGTTGCCCTTAGCATATCTGGCTAGTCTTCATTATTAACAAATGGACCCCAGACATGGTGTTCCAGTGTATAGCCATTCACCTCGATGACACAAGGGAAAATGAGTCTAGAAGGGAAGGGTTAAATGCATGCATAGATACCCATGGCAGGAAATCTGGGACACTGAGATAGATAGGTACATGTGGCTAGAAGGGAAGGGGCAACCCCTAATTGTACAGAAACTTAAACTGTATTCTTTGTGTTGCAGAGGCAAAGGGGAGATCCCACCTGGCACCAATGAAAAATTGCAGAGCAGTTCTGCACTTACCGGATATCTACAGGCAGAGTGGCAAGTTTGCCTATGCTCAGCTCTTCCCCGGATGGTGGGCCTCTGCACCCTCGTAACCATACACCCCCCAAACCAGGTCATCCCTGCAGAAGATCTGTCTAAGTTGTTCAAATACCCGCTACAGAAGAAAGCAACTCTATTGCATCAGTCTCGAGAAAAAGAATTGCTGATTATTTTTGCTGGGCTGAGCAGATTGAACTGACACCGTTTGCTGATGGGGAGCCCGTGTAGAGCTTTGAGTTGGGGCAAGATGTGGGTCTGCATCGGGAGGGTGAGGATGAGCCTGGCAGCTGCGTTTCGGAAGGTCTGGAGTTTGTTTAGTAGGTGACCGGTGATTCCCACACAGAGGGAGTTGCCCTAGTCCAGGTGGCTGGTGATGAGGCCTTGGGTGATGGCGCAGTGAGCAAGAGGATGAGATGGCATTTTTCTGCTTCCTCCTTGAGTTCTTGCTGTCTAGTATTATTCTGAGGTTTCTAGCATGCTCTGTGGGTGAGGGTCCGAGCTTGATTGGCTCTCGAAAATGAGTATTTCCGTTTTGTCTGTGTTGAGTTTGAGGCTTCTACTCTGCATCCAGCCTGCGACGCTGGTCATGCACTTGCAGAAATTAGATTTGGAGTTAGTTGGGTCTGAGGAAAGTGAGAGGCTGAGTGTCGTCAGCGTAGGTGATTATGCTCATGCCGTGGGATCAGGCCAGGGGTGCCATGTAAGTGTTTTTAAAGGGTCGGAATTAGAGAGGATCCCATGTGATGCCACAGATGGTGTTTTTCGGTTCTGAGGTGAAAGGTGGAAGGTGGACGCTTTGGGTTTGTCCGTAGAGAAAAGAAGAGATGAATTCAAGGGCTTTCCCTTGGATTCCCCTTCGGTGGAGACTGAGCAGGAGGGTGAGATGGTGCACAGTGTCGAACGCTGCCGAGAGATCAAGGAGGATAAGGGTGGCAGACTCTCCCCTGTCTAGGAGGGTCCTGATGTCATCTGTGGCCACAATCAGGGTGGTCTCACTGCTGTGATTTGAACAAAATCTGGATTGGGAGAGGTTTAGAGACTTGTTCTTCACCAGGTGGGCAGTGAGTTGGAGGTTTATTACTTCCTCCAGGACTTTGGCTTGAAAAGGCAGTAGGAAAATTGTGTCATAGTTTTTTGGTCTTTGGGGCATCAAGGCGAGGTTATGAGGGAGTTGGTTTACAGCGCTTCTGTTACTTTGCTCCAGCTCATTCAATGGGTGTTGGGGGGGCAGAGGGTGCGGAAGGTGTGGTTGTGATGTGGAAGTGAACAATGGAGTGGTCTGACAAAGTGATTTCGGTGGAGTGGCTGTATTTAATTCAGTCGCTGGCAGTGAATATGGGGTCAAGGGTGTGCCCAGCGTTGTTTGTGCGATCCGTGATCAGTTGGGAGAGGCCGAGGATTTCCATGCTCTCAAGTAGATTGGCTGTTTTGCTGTTGTCGAGGGTCTTCCAGGTGGAAGTTGAGGTCCCCGAGGAAGAGGAAGTCTTTGGAGGTGATGGCTAGTAGGAGGATGAAGTCGGCGATGACGTTGAAGAAGGCTGGGTGTGATCAGGGTGGTCTGTAAGTGAGTGTGCCTCTGATTGTTGTTTTGTAGTTGTTGTTGATCTGGAAATTAAGCTGATCCATGATGGGAGTGGAGGTGCCGGTGATGGCTGTGCAGTTGAGGGATTCTTTAAGGATGATGGCTATTCCAACAGCTTGTTTGTTGATGCAGTCCAGCTGAATTATCTTGTCTCCATAGGGTGTGGCAGTGGCGATGTTGGGCACTGATGCCGGGTTCATGCACTCCCCCATCAGCCTCTTGTGCGAGTCTGGGGTCTCAGGAGCATGCACTCCCCCCTCAGCCTCTTGTGCGAGTCTGGGGTCTCAGGTGCATGCACTCCCCCCTCAGCCTCTTGTGCGAGTCTGGGGTCTCAGGTGCATGCACTCCCCCCTCAGCCTCTTGTTCGAGTCTGGGGTCTCAGGAGCATGCGCTCCCCCCTCAGCCTCTTGTGCGAGTCTGGGGTCTCAGGTGCATGCACTCCCCCCTCAGCCTCTTGTGCGAGTCTGGGGTCTCAGATGCATGCACTCCCCCCTCAGCCTATTGTTGGGGTCTCAGGTGTATGCACTCCCCCCTCAGCCTCTTGTTGGGGTCTCAGGTGCATGCACTCCCCCCTCAGCCTCTTGTATGAGTCTGGGGTCTCAGATGCATGCACTCCCCCCTCAGCTTCTTGTTGGGGTCTCAGGTGCATGCACTCCCCCCTCAGCCTTTTTTTGGTGTCTCAGGTGCATGCACTCTCCCCTCAGCTTCTTGTTGGGGTCTCAGGTGCATGCACTCCCCCCTCAGCCTCTCATGTGACTCTGGGGTCTCATGTGCATGCACTCCCACCTCAGCTTCTTGTTGGGGTCTCAGGTGCATGCACTCCCCCCTCAGCCTGTTGTGTGAGTCTAGGGTCTCAGGTGCATGCACTGCCCCCCTCAGCATCTTGTGTGAGTCTGGGGTCTCGAGGGCATGCAGTCCCCCCTACAGCCTCTTGTTGGGGTCTTAGGTGCATGCACTCCCCCCTTTTCCTCTTGTGTGAGTCTGCGGCCTCAGGTGCGTGTACTCCCACTTCAGCCTCTTGTTGGGGTCTCAAGTTCATGCCCTCCCCCCTCAGCATCTCATGTGACTCTGGGGTCTCAGGTGCACGCACGCCCCCTTATGTCTCTTGTTGTCAGACAACTATGCACTCTTACCGTGTCTTGTGCGTAGTTAGACTCGCAGAGAAGCAATGGACCAACTTCCCAGTCCCCTATGCAGTAACAGTGATTAATGACCCACTTTAGTTAATTTATAGGGGTCAGGGAGGAGGGCCGGATACTGGAAGTTGGTGGGCTCTTGTTGTCAACCTGCGAGGCAACAAGATAAACGTCACGTAAGTACTTATTCTATACACAATAAATAGGGATTCTGCTTCTCACTACACTAGTTCACCCTATTTATCCAAATGTTCTACCTGCGATCTGGAGGTGGTATGAAGCGCGTCCTAGTATGTCTTGTGAAGGTCTGTGTTTTAAGCGCAGAACTTGTAGGGTTGGAAGGATGTATCTTGTAGAGTTTCTTCTGCAGTTACATCATCTTTTAAAAGAAAAAATACAGATATTGAAATGCTCGAGTCACGTCTAAAACATACAGAAATCGAGTCTTTTGTTCGCTAAATACAGAGTCTTCAGCTTACTTTCTTCGGATCTTCAAATCCTCCCTCAGATATGTCCTGCTTTTCTAAAACACAATAGTAAAGAGGAAAATCCTAACAACAAGCACAGTACACAATGCTACTTTCAAAATGCGCAAACACAAATGTGCAAGGAAGTTCAAAATAGTTTTTTTCTAGTGATTGACTGTTCTTTTTCCATTTTGAAAAAAGTGTCCAAAAATTGTCTTTCAAATGACAAAGAAACTAGTTCTATCTTACGATGGGCGCAGCTGAAAGATATTGTACTTAGCTTTCTTTTGTTTTCTCTTCACAGGTTCTGTTGCAGCTGAGGATTCCAAGAAGACTACAGGAGGAAACATCTTGAAGACTGGAACTCCTCCGTCTTTGTCAGGTAAGACGACCTCAATGCAGGTCCTCTCGCGAAGGCAGAGGGAAGGCTAAGCACCTTCTGGAAGTTGGGTTTGGCTTAAATAGTAAGACCACACCCAAGATGGCCGCCACGTTGTTCACACTTGACGTGAACGTCTCTTGCGGCGAATCCGTTTTTCTTTGCCGGTATTAACCGCAAGCCCAGGAAACGAAGCGTCTTGCCTCTCAAGCGTGCACCCTTAATGTACCTTTACCATCACCTCTGTTATCGCTACTTTCCTTACGCCTGCTTCAGGACTGCCTTAGCCATGATATCCTATGGAAGGTGAATATCATGTCTAAGTTTGTGAGTCCCTATCAGCAAGCTAACGCCACACTACGTGAGATTATCGCTGGGTTTCAAGCGATAATCTTACGTTAGGCGGTTAGCGCTAGGATTTTTATCGCTGAAGAGAGAAGCGTTGCTAATAGCACGCTATCTCAACGATAAAAATCCACGTTACCCGGCGATAATTATCCTCACGCTAAGAGCGCTGAGCGATAATTATCGCCGGGTGTTGCTGATATGCCCCATATTTTCTAGTGTCGCAAAAAATTGAGCAGATGCTCGATTTACCCAGTGTTCAGATCACTACACTCTTGAATTTACGTATTCCTAGAAATCTGCAGCTCTTACGGAGTTTTAGGAGTGCACATAGGGTACTTTCTGAATGCTTCCAATGTAGGCGTAATCTCACTGGAGTAAATTTGCTATTTTGAAAGGCTCTTGTGCCCCCGTCCCATAATGAGTAGACCTGTTTTGGGCGCGCGCTCTGCAGACACCGAATGTCCGCAGGAAGGTGAACAAGTCTCCCTGACCAGTCTCAATGTGGAAGTGGAGAGGCCTGGACATGGTGATGGAGCGGGTAAAATGTTTTCCTTTTATATACCCAATCCATTTATGTATGTTTGTATTAAAACGATTAATAATTAATCATAATAATTAACAGTTTGTTGAATGGAAACTAATCAACCTTACTAACCGAGAGAATACATGTGGGAGTGCTGTGCATGGCTAAAATAATATGTAAACTAAGTTTGTATGCATATTAATAGGATAAACGTTGCTTATGTGCTGTTATCGTGAATTATGCTTAAATAAACAAGTATTAATGGCTTTGAACGTTGCATATGGCTAGATAAATGCACACACATATGGGTATTAGCGAGGGAAATAACACTGTTTAACCATTTCAATGTATTAATTACGTTTTTGTGTTTCTTTTGTTTAAGTTAACCATTTGGGCCTGCTATAAAATGACCGCCGACTGAATCAGACATTTATGAAGTAATACCAATGCAGGCACAAACTTCAGCAGCTGCGACCTGCCGGTGAACTGTCATCGCTGTGCCCATCAGGGCTGCTCCGGGCGAAAGGCCAACCCTTCAACAGAAATTGTTGCAACCTGAACTATGGATTGCTAATATTCCCATACATTCGTTTTGGAACTTTTAATATGTGGGAACGACATCGAATGTTTCCTGATGCATTAGAATGTATTTCAGTCGACCAATGAGAATCTCTGAAAATGTCCATTGCAACATTTGGAATGTAATTTTTAGTATAAATAATAGTAGACTAGAGAGGTGGGGGGTTCGTCGTGACGTCGTCATTGCCAGTATCCTGATGTTATGCTGGCGGAGAGGACGGCGACTCTGCATGGTAGAGCAGAACTTTGATGATTTGACTGAGGGCCAGATTCTGACTTGGAAAACGACAATTAGCCAGAATAGGTAAATATGACAAAAGATGAAATGTATTAACTAGGATTTAACCTGCATTTGATAGATTAAGAAATATTAATTGAATTCATGTGTCGGGTTGTTCTTTTATTGAAATGTATTATTGAATAATTTCAGAGAATTGAGGAGTCATTAAGCTATGGCAGGTCGAGTGTGCTAGGCTGCTTTAAGCAAACAACGGTATTTGTCACCTTTGTTTATCTGAACCGGCCATACACGTCACGAGAATCCCGGTTCTGTCGTTCTGTGTACACGCGCTCCTGGTTTACTACGTTCTAGTCCTGATTTCAGAAGACAATTCATAGCAGATCTCGCCAGCAGCCGGGTGTGGTACTTGTGCACTTGGATTCCATAGAATACTGTGATGTTAAGTCGACAGATACTCTTGCCCCCCTGCTGGTCACCAGTGTATTTGGCACAAGCATTTGCACATCACAACAAGGCTCAGTGAGTTGAACACCCTCCGTTGGTCTTTTTTACGTAGGTTCGTTGGGGTTCTTGCCTTCGGTCTCATTCTGTCGTCCCTTTAGTCCAAAGAGTACCTTCCAGTGAACAATGTTGGTCTCTTGAACGGCTTGTTTCCTTCTGGGATCTGAAAGTCTCACCATTGCAGACTCTCCTCTATTCTCTGGAGTCTTATGTCTCTCTTGTGGAACTTCTCCTTCAAACCCTGTTCCGTTTGCCCTTGTCCCTTTATTCACACAAAGTCATCTGAAAGGTAAAGTCAGTTTTGCACACATGCTGTTCTGGACCTCCTGGGAGACACGGTTGTGGCTGTGTGCTGCCAACTCCAGAGCCACAAACCAGACACCAGCGTTTGCAAAGCTGATCCGCCGTTCTTTCATTTTGAGTCCCGACAGACACATGCTTCCGTAAAAAGACTTGACATCTTTCTGTGTGCAGTTGGGGTGCTTTTGGGTGTACAATCGCCCCTCATGCAGTGCAGAGCACACCCTTCATGGAGGCAGTAGGGCTGTCCTAGAGGTTCAATCGCATGAGGTCATACTTCAGGGGGCTGGACCGAAGCCTGCTGTGCATGAAAGGATTGGTGATAGTACCCGGGCAGACAGCTGCGCCGGACAGACAGACGCTGCAAACACTGAGCTCCGACAGGTTTCTGAAGTGACCTCTGCTTGGGGCAGCCTCTGGACTGAGCTCTGCTGGACGCAGCTTGCGCCTCTCCGCTGTACAAGCCACAGCAAGAGGCCAGTTCAAGGGACCCTGTTTGAGTCCCAGGACACTCAACAATCCTTCCTTCAATGCCGAGCCCTTGGCCTGCATGAGGCCACCAGTAAACCTCAGCAGTAGCCAGCACACGCACGCTCCAGACTTCATGAAACACAAGCACACGCTTGTCAGTTCACTGGAGGTCACTTTCTTGACAACAAAGCCCCTTTGTGGACCTTGAATGTAGACTGTTTTCCCCACAGTTCCCAGTCAGTGCCTGCAAATGGAATCACTCCTGGGTAATGCGAGTTTAATATTCCGCGAGATGATGGTGGTGAGACTAGGAACGGATGCTAAGAGTGGAGAAGAGAGGAGGGGGCGCTCTGCTGCTTGAGTCCTGCTGAGACCCGTCCTTCTGCACATGATGGCAGCACCGAGGCGTTCCTGGTCGCACCTCTAAAGCGAATCCTTTCTGAAGGAGGCTGCCCTGCGGGAAGCCACGCATTCTTAATCTATTTGCTTTTTTCGCCATTTGACCTGCTGCCTGCGCACCTTGTCGCACTCTCCTGACTGCACGATGTTTGCATAAAGGCCACAGAAGGTCTGATGTTCCTCGTCACCCTTGAGTTTAATAATGATGGTGTTGGGGAGTCGGTGGGTCTCGGTACGACCCTTGTTTAAGAACCTGAGTCGTGTTTCATCCATTCTATATGAACACTGGTTTCCTCTTTAGAGAGCACCGCAGTGTTTTGTGTAGACTGCAACATGAACCTCTTGTCATGAACGGTGCCTGGATGCCTGCGAGCCCCGTGTAAGTGTCCATGGCCAATCACAGATGCCACCAAGTGCCAAACAAGGCTTGTCTTCGTTTCCTGGCGCTACATTCGTGCCCAGTTCCGCAGAATGACCTTTGGGTGGATATTTCATGCCCTCATACACATTTTTAGTGATGGCTGGCAAAGTAATTTTGCTAAATGCTACAGTTCTGTTTTGCATTTTCGATCCCTATATGACAATCACAGAAGCAGCAATAATGCCACCAGTGAACAAACTTATGCACTAAAAGCGGCCTCGTGTGAGCCACTCACAGGATCTCGACTTGTGAGGGGCGTGAGAACAAAAGCACAGATGGTCTCCCCGATTCCCACCAATAGTGACACTCGGGGTCGACATGTGAGCAGCGTGAAGTCCATGTGTGTAGATCTGTGAGATCGGTTCTTCCTGAAGTCAGGGTCTGAATCCAGGTGCCCTCCCGTCCCTGCGCCCTTTGACCGCTGTTAACATTGGCACGGTTTGACCCTCCAAGCAGTAAGCAGGGCAGACCCTTGTGGGGTTTTCCACCTGCATTTGAACCCCCTTCCTTTCAGACTGGGGTTTATTGATGGTGCCGCTGGCGTGGCTGCCACCCAGGCTGCTGCCATCCACTGTCTCTCTTTGCAGGTGGTAACCTTCGCTCTGCCACGTCACGCCCTTGTGTCTTATGCTTGAGCTCGTGTTTGCATCCAGGAGCCAGAATTGTCCTGGGTCAAACTATTTGACCCTGGACTCTTGCTCTGGTCGCCATTGTATGATTCTTTTGTGCTTGGGATGTCAGATATGTACATGTCCTCTTTTCATGTGCGCGTTGCGGTTCATTGCAGCTTGAGAACAACTTTTATTCCAACATGTATGCAGTGTGTCCTCCTGGTCGAGCAGCAGGGATCTGCTGTTTGTCATGCCCTGGGGTTCTTTCGATAGGATGGAAGTGATTGTTGGCCCGGTGCCAGCTCGTGGCACCCCATAAAGCCTCCTGTTTCTTGTCACTCCTTCCAGGGAGCAGGCAGTGGGGCCACAGGCTGGCAGGCTGTTGGCAGCGGGGCAGGCACGCCTAAGGCTGCACTGGTTTCCCAAGAGGCAGCGGTGGGGGGGGGGGCATGCTGTTGATTGACACCTCGGAGTCAACGCCAGAACATACCTTAGCGGAAGCAGGGCGAGCTGTGCTTCGAGGAGCAGACACTATGCCGCTGACCGTGGCCCCCGCAGGGGGCCACTCGGCGGTCGGCGCCTTAGTGGCCCCGGGGCCCCGGTCACCCCTCCCCACCCCCTCCCTAAGGGGGGGGCGGGGACACAGACTGGAGCCCCCCTCCGTTGGCAGGGCCGGAAGTGACGCGCAATGCGTGTCACTTCCTGGCCCAGGTGTGAGGGGGAGGCTATTTAGCCTTCCCCCACCCTCACTGGTGACCTCTTTTGTCGCCCACCCCTCACTGGCGACCTCTTTTGTCGCCCACCTCGCCTTTTCCCTCCCTACTGCTTACCCGGCGTAGGCGTGGGTGGGGGGGGGGGGGGTTTCTGAGCGTTGTAATGTTTTCTTTTCGTTGCAGGCGGAGTTACAGGGCGATCTGGAAGCAGGCCGGTACAAAGGGTACCTCAGCGCGGCACCAGAGGGGGTGCCTGAGCCAAAACGAGGAGCCTCAAGGGAGGTCCCGGAAGCCGTGTCGGCGCCCCGCTAGTCCTGCGGGCGGTTGTGGGCCTGAACAACCGGGGGCTTGCTATGCGACGCTCCGCCCCGAGAGGGGGGCGTGAGTAGAATTACCAACGGCACGTGATCGTAGAAAGAATCACCTGGAGGGCAGCACCGGCGGGCATCGCTCCCGCGCTGCCCGGCTCATCAGGCGGGCAGGCGACCCAGATGGTTGCCTGCCCTTGGATCTCCCGTAAGATAACCCACCCATTACATATCTTGGAATTATGTAATAAACCTGCAGCAATTGTTACCCACCTACAACTGTTTCGTGTGTGTCATTGGGTAACCTAATTTGGGGGAGGGGGACAGCGGGGTGCCCCTGGGGGTACTATGCATTGAAACACACCTCTGTTGGTTGCCAGCTGAATTGTGTGCAAAGCCTCATTTTGGATTGGCAGACATTTTGGGGGGAACAAAGGCATATTATGCTTCTGTGTTGCACTCCAGTGCTCTGCGTGTCCTCACAGTATTCACTTCCGCAGTTGAGTGTATGAAGGAAGTTTGTAAATAAAGCTTGGACCGCAGTCTCCACCCACTTTCACTAAGACTGATAGCTTTCATGCATTTGTTCTAGTGAGATGATGTAGGAAAGAACTGGGCATTATAAAACGTACCTTACCATTGAGCACAAACGAGACAATGACTTGTGAGACGAAAAGCTCCGAGTGAAGCGTGTGCGCCCTTTATCACATTTCTCGTCACGGTTTGTACACAATGCTCATCACGCAGCATCACTCAGCGTCACCACAGCATCACTCAGCACCACCACAGCATTATTCAGGGCCACCACAACAACACTCAGCGCCACCACAACAACACTCAGCGCCACCACAACAACACTCAGCGCCACCACAGCATCACTCAGCGCCACCACAGCATCACTCAGCGCCACCACAGCATCACTCAGTGCCACAACAGCATCACTCAGCACCACCACAGCATCACTCAGCACCACCACAGCATCACTCAGCACCACCACAGCATTATTCAGCGCCACCACAGCATCACTCAGCACCACCACAGCATCACTCAGCACCACCACAGCATTATTCAGCGTCACCACAGCATCACTCACCACCACCACAGCATCACTCAGCACCACCACAGCATCACTCAGCGCCACAACAGCATCACTCAGCGCCACTACAGCATCACTCAGCGCCACCACAGCATCACTCAGCGCTACAACAATATCACTTAGCGCCACAACAATATCACTCAGCGCCACAACAGCATCACTCAGGGTCACCACAGCATCACTCAGGGCCACCACAGCATCACTCAGCACTACCACAGCATCACTGAGCGCCACCACAGCATCACTCAGCGCCATCACAGCATCACTCAGCACTACCACAGCATCACTCAGCACTACCACAGCATCACTCAGCGCCACCACAGCATCACTCAGGGCCACCACAGCATCACTCAGCACTACCACAGCATCACTCAGCACTACCACAGCATCACTCAGCGCCACCACAGCATCACTCCGCGCCACCACAGCATCACTCAACACCACCACAGCATCACTCTGCACCACCACAACATCTCTCAGCGCCACCACAGCATCACTCAGTGTCACCACAGCATCACTCAGCGCCACAACAGCATCACTCAGCGCCACTACAGCATCACTAAGCGCCACCACAGCATCACTCAGCGCCATCACAGCATCACTCAGCACCACCACAGCATCACTCTGCACCACCACAACATCTCTCAGCGCCACCACAGCATCACTCAGTGTCACCACAGCATCACTCAGGGCCACCACAGCATCACTCTGCACCACCACAACATCTCTCAGCGCCACCACAGCATCACTCAGTGTCACCACAGCATCACTCAGCGCCACAACAGCATCACTCAGCGCCACTACAGCATCACTCAGGGCCACCACAGCATCACTCAGGGCGACCACAGCATCACTCAGCGCCACCACAGCATCACTCAGGGCCACCACAGCATCACTCAGGGCCACCACAGCATCACTCAGTGCCACTGCAGCAACACTCAGCGCCACCACAGCAACACTCAGCACACCACAGCATCACTCAGCACCACCACAGCATCACTCAGCACCACCACAGCATCACTCAGCATCACCACAGCATCACTCAGCGCCACCACAGCATCACTCAGCACTACCACAGCATCACTCAGGGCCACCACAGCATCACTCAGGGCCACCACAGCATCACTCATGCCCACCACAGCATCACTCAGGGCTACCACAGCATCACTCAGCACTACCACAGCATCACTCAGCGCCACCACAGCATCACTCAGGATCACCTCAGCATCGCTCAACGCCTTCGCAGCATCGCTCAGGATCACCACAGCATCGCTCAGGGCCACCACAGCATCACTCAGTGTCACAACAATATCACTCAGGGCCACCAGAGCATCACTCAGGAACACCACAGCATCTCTCAGGATCACCACTGTTAAATGGTAGCGGCAGTTTCAGTCGATAACCTTTCAAGTATTGCCCGGCGGTAATCGCCTCTTATACCATTCGATGATTTACCAATAAAAGGGGCAGGCGCTGAAGACTGGAAGGCAGGAAACAAAGGTTTATTCTCTCCGGAGGAGAACACATCAGATCAGACCCACGGGGAATCTTCTCGAGATGCTCTCCCTGCATCTCTGAGACCTGGTCTCTTATACACACGTTTATGACTTTATTGCAGGTTTATCATACATGGCACATTCTTGAGATCGCTTTGATACATGAAAGAACATCCTCAGAATCCCCGGCTCAGATCCGCTCCCACACATAGCTACAGTAGAAGTCCCCACCCCACCCACAGTAGGAGATGGCTATCACACAGCTGGACATTCCGCCAATTCCCGGGGGTGTGTGCGACTGGTCGGGTCTCAGGGGGTGGGGGGCCTTGATCTACTGTAATCCCTTTGATGTGGGGTGTTTCCCTTACAGTAGGGGCAATAAACTGCATCCGCAGGGCTAGGTGATGGCCTGGGATCGGTTCGGACAATCGGGCGCAGAGGAAGGGGGTTATCAAAGGGATGTATGACCATGTATGGGATGAAAGAAGGTGTTGGTCAGGCGCGGGATGTGGTTCCATGGCAGGGTCGTGCAGAAGGGGAGAGTTTATGGCCCATGTATGAGAGAGCGGGGGTGGTCAGCGCGCGGGGGGATGTTCGCAGCGCCAGAGGGACGCGCTGGCGATCGGCAATGAGGTCATGGTGCCTAAAATGGCCGTCGCGCGTTTTCTGCGTGTGGCGCTTGGGGAGAGACAAGATGGCGCAGATAATGTTCAGTTTCGAACTAAATTTCCACAGTCCTCCCTTTTAACATATCTCGCCAGCTTGTTTAGTTCGGATCTATCCCCATAATACCACGAACTTCTACTTCGTATAAAGCTTTCATATGTTTTGCTTCAAAGTTCAGAGTTTTAGGGCGGACAGGAATAATCTGACACAATTGTACATAATTACATGTAGTTGATGGGATAGGCGAGGAGGTAGCGCATACAAAATTACATCAGCTGCGTCATCTGTCAGACCCGGAGATAGGAGGGAAGCTCGTTTGAACACAAACATGATACCGTAAAGTAATAAAAATGTTCTGGCAAAACAAGGAATATTACGTACATTATTTAAGGCCTAGACTCCGTGTGGATCAAACTAGACAGCATAGTCATGTGCACGGCTGGTGTTATACAAGTGTCATTATACAAAGTTAAGGTTTCTTAACTATCAGTGTACAGCTGGAAGTGACCGATGTAATATCATGAAAACTCGATTGGAAGATAGTCAATACGAAAGCGGTTGGGAGAGGAATTCAACTCAACATGAGTTACAGTCAGGGAAAGGAGTTCTTCTTTCCAGTGTCCTAGTACCGCGAGCCATCACTGGTAAGCTCTCATTGTTCTTCTTTTGTTGGCACTGTTGAGCACCGGCGGTGGAGCTAAGGTCCAGCTCATATCCAAGTTTTCACGTAGCAGGGTGTGACCATTCGTTGTTCTCGGATCACAGTCCTGTTCCCTAACTCATCTTATCATAGGTATCTTGAGACGGGGTACCCGCATTTCGTTCTTCTGTTGTCAAGTCAAATTCAAAATCCCATATAAAAGAGAGGGGGGGGGATAGGGGCGTGCTTTGGGAGGCCGAGGGAAGAGGGGGTGGAGTGGGATCGGATCAAAAAGCGGACCAAGGAGAGCAGAATCTTTTAGCACAGAGCCCATCAATCGGGCTCAACGGGCTGGGACTTCAGGCACGAGCTGATCAGTGAGCAGGGGGCTTCGGGATAGCCCTTCTTTCTATCGCTTTCCATGCTGAGAATGGTGCCTCGTCCCGCATCCTTTTGCTCCGTGGCTCCTCCTTGGTTGAGGCCATAGATGTTCCATGATCCGCAGCCAGGCTGTGCGTCACGTCCGACCCCTCTCCTCCGATGACCGCATGTTATCTTTGAATGAGTACAAGAAACAAAATCTTAGAGAACTGGTAGGGAAGACGTTTACACACTTCATTCTCTCTCCCAACCCCAAGTAGTGGGGGAAACGTTTATCGGTCACTCTATGGTGGATGTCTATTAACTCTTATGTCGGTGTACGCTACTAACTCATTAATCATTGCTGTGGTGCAGGTTTGCGAGTGTTCCTGCAAATTTTCATCACCAGGTCTGCTAGGTGTTGATTCCTATACCTTATAAACGTAGCAAGAAGTCTGACATCTATCAACTTCCTGGTCTATCAAAATTCGAACCGGCTTCTCCGACAGAGACTCGTCTTTCCAACGCAAGCCCTGCTGATTCATATTTTTTTTTTCCAGGGACTGCTAAGTTTATGAAAAAGTGCGAGGTGCTACTGTCATGGGCTCACAAATATCTGTCTCGGGGAGGAACACGCGCTAAACATTTTTCTTGCTGGAGACAATAGCTAACCTTTATCAGTTCCAGGTGATGTATCTTTAAAAACAAGGTAATCAGCTGTATTGCTTAAAATATAACTAGGACTATTCTGGAAGGACGGGGTGTTTAGGCGCTTTATTTCTGTGCAATGGGCGGGGCGATTCTGAGTGATGGAGGTGGAGTCGTTAGAGCCCAAAAACGACAAAAACCACTGACATATAGTTCCCGTAATGAGGGCCAGATTGGGAGACATCAGTCGTCGTACCTGTCCTTTCTGTCTCAGCCAGTTAAGTTCAACATTTTACAGAAAGGAGAGGTAGTAATGTGGTAAAATACGGTTGTTTTGTTTCTGTCAATTTTGTTCGAACACTGTCGTGTTTTAGGCCAATTATACACATACTGAGGAGATATAGTGTCGTTAATTTATTCAAAAAGAAAGAGGGCAAGAGAGCCTTCAGCGAGGGAGAGAGAGAGAGAGATAGAGAGAGTGAGAGAGAGAGAGAGAGAGAGAGAGAGAGAGAGAGAGAGAGAGAGAGACGTGCGCATCAAGTAAGCTATTTGGTATACGTAAGACATAAACGAGAGAGAGAGAGAGACATGTGTACGATAATAGGCTACTTGGTGTACACACAACATGGAGTAGCACGGGTCAGTTCTACGTAAGAAAACACAAGCGGGGGAAAAACATAAATTCGGCGATCACGTACACACAAATACCGGATAGGGCGTAACAGTACATACATCAAGCGCAGAAATTAAGACGAAGACACAGAGCTACGTTGAGTACGGGGACCTCTCCTTTCCTGTCCTCTTTCCTATGCATGCTGCGTATTTTCCGTATTTTCCGTAATTCATTTGGGGGGGGGGGGGGTGTCGGACTTTTTTACCCCCCTCCCTTTGATCGATAGACAAGCACTTCAGTCATACGATGACGTTCTCTTCCAGCGACCCAAGCACACATGAAATGCATACACATTCATACCGTACAATCAGGGCACATACGCACAGTCATACCATACAGTTTTTCACGTTCCCAGTGGTGGTCTGCACTTCACGCACCATCCCACAACGTTTGTCTATGTTTTTCCCTACATTGAGCATGGTGCGGTCCATGTCCACTCCATTCTTCAGTCGGATCTCCGATGTGACCTATAGAGAAGAAAAGAAGGGGGGGGCAGCATTCAAAGCACATCAGCGCGCATAGACACGAAAAAGTTCTACTTACCACGTACCAGGCTAGCTGCAGGAGCGGGTAATACCACAGACCTACTATATCCTTCCTTTCGACTATACAAGATGCTCCATTTTATTCGTCTCCTAAATTCAGGTTCCCTTGTCGTGCATTTGTTTCTCAATCGGTCGCATATTATGGGGCAAGGTACCGTACCTTGCATTCGGCAGATACCTTAAGCTATAGTCAACCATTTTCTAACAATTCTGAAAAAGACAGGCGTGATGGGTACAAATTTCATCAATCCAAAATTCTGGCAAAAAAAGAAAAGGGTCTGCATTATCTGCCTTCTATTGCTTGGGAGTAACAGTCATTAAAAAACCTTTACCAACCAAGATGATTTGTTATGACGCTGATTCCGTAATTCCTTCAAAAAGCCCTTTATTGAAAACAATGTCAGTATACAAATACGGGCCTACAACCGTTACAGGCCGGCCACGGTGTGAGAGGCGTCGAGTATCATGAGCAACACTACCTTAACACGAAAAAAATAAAAATGATAATAAAAATGGGAAGGCCAGCATTAATAAGGTTGTTCGTATGCCCGATCAGTACCCTCCCCGTCCATCATGTGTGAAAACATCGCATACATATCCTTCTAACATAAATGTCAAGTAACCGAAACGCCATAAGGCGTTGTAGGCCCCTCCTACATCGGCGCCATTTTGGGGCGAGGTCGGGTAGGTCCAGTGTACAGTCTAAGTCCTTCCACTAACTGGCGGCCGGACCAGAATCCCTTTCGGCAGTTCGAGAACTTTCGTTAGTGTCAACGGAAAGAACAGACAGCATGAATCGTGATTCGGGGGTGGGGAAGCACAGTTTTTGTTCCTACCGGGTCATGTTGAGGTTCCACCGGAACTGATCCGAGCGGCTAGGCTACAGTGTCTCCTGATAATTCCAACAGAAGCTTGCGTCAGCATGGCGTCACCACGGTTTCGCAGCAATGCCGTGATCCGTTCTTAGGGCGGGACAGCAGGCGGGTCTCTCTGCCGACGCCTTGAATCAGTCTCTCTCACGGCACCAAAAGGAGGCAAGATGGCTGCTGCCCGGGGCAAAGACAAGTTAATGTGGAATGATCGAGCAATAGCGGCGGTTGCCCCCACCGGAAGTCCGCGGGAGTCGAAGGCCAATGACTCCTGCAGAATCTGCAAAGCTGAGAGGACGTTTCCAAGGGTGTGGCCCACGCCCGAGCAGGCAAGCTTCCGAGTTCCAAGGTAGCCCAGAGCCATCTCTTAGTGGACCAGGCCTAAATCTGAAGAGCTGACCGCCATTTTGAGAGTCCAGTGGCAGCAGCAGCTCTTTATTACAGCCACCGGGGTGGGTCCCCCCGACCACTTGGCTGCGGGGGCCCACTTCTTGCATCGAACGCTAATGGCAATCTTGGTGCAGAAAGGAACCCGCGCCTGGGTGGTCGCCGGACAGGCGAGACGTAAATGGCTGTCCTGCTGCAGCTGGCCGGTGAGGGAAACGGCAAAGGGGTGCCTTCTCAGCTAATCGGCGAGTGGAGGGGTGCCTTCTCAGCTGGTCGGCGAGTGAAACGGCAGGGATCCCTTCTCAGCTGGTCGGCGAGTGAAACGGCAGGGGTGCCTTCTCAGCTGGTGAGCCTCCACCTGGGGAGGCGGGGGAGGCCCGTTCGCGTCGCCTCCCCCCCAGGGCACCCTTCGTTGTCGATCTGTGCAGCATTGTAGGTTGGCAAGACCAGCACAACAACTTGTTGGACACCACCTCTTATGTCGTCCTGGTCTTGGCGCGTCGTGTTGCCTCCGGCCTATTCGCACAACATTTCCGCCACTGATGCCGCCTCACAGGCCGATGGATTTTGCGGGCCTTTTATAGCCCAAAGCCGACTAAAAAAGACCGCCCAAAACAGGCCAATGTTGCCACTTCGAGGAAGGAGGGGCGAGGACTGTGTCACGCGGACGTGAATGCTTTGGGATGGGTGTTGCAGCAGGTTGTCATGTAAATAGTTGTTAAAAACGTGTTTTAACGTGCTTACCCTGTTGGAGTGTTGCATATATCTATAAGTTATTAAAACGTCTTAATTATACTACTTTGTTGGAGTGTTGTATATATTTGTAATCTGGCAACGAGCACAAGGATGTCACTGCGTAACCGGAAAATGACATAGCCCAATTGTGCGCGATCTAGCCCAGTTCGGTAACGTCGATGGTGGGTATCGGCAGACTTCCATTTGTACAGGATTTTGTTGGGTTTACTGGGCGGGGTGGGTGGTAGGGCAGACATGTTTAGACAACGAGAGCGACGGAGCCGAGCTACCTCGTGGCCATCTCGACCGTGAGCTTGGCTCCTTCCCCTTAGTTTCATATTTTTCGCAAAGGGCTATTTCCTAGTGTTTCTTATTTTTGTAGGGTCAAAAGGATCCCATCAGTGGTCTACTGGTCTCTCTCGATTATTTTTGTTTCTCTATAGCGATTTTTATGCCCTAGTTTGTTGTAGGCTACAGCGACTGATCCATATTTAGTAAATATGTCCTTATTAGGGGTGCCTTCCAGTGGAGCCGGATGGTTCATCTCTAACAAGCGGTCCGGGCAGAACCAACTACCAATCAGTGGGGAGAAGATAGGCATGACGCCCTGAAGAAGGAGCCTGTAAAAGCCACATATGAGCTCCGAAACGCGCGTTGGCGCTGGTCTCATGTTTATACCTTACAACCTATGGTTTTAACCACCATTACATTGTTGTCTTTGTGTTTTTCAGGCCTATTGTCTTGATTGTTTAGCAATTTATGTTGTATATATGTTTTAAAAAATGTCATGATTGTATATTGTCTTAGATTGTTGCAATTGTGTTCCATTATTGTGATGCTACATGCACTTTATGCATCAAGAGATATTTCCAAATATATGTGTATATGTGTCCAAAAAACAATGAAAAAATGAAAAAATGAATAAATGAATTAATAAATGAAGTAATACTGCTTTGTACACCGTTGTCTGTGGGTTCTATCTTATCTTGTGGACATATTGCCTTTAAGAATTAAATAAGTGTAGGAAGTTCTGTTTTTTGCATAGTTCCTTTCCCTGAGTTCTTCCTCACTCATTAACCTATTCAGGGTCCCTCTACTGTAGTCTTTTGAGTTTTCCCAGCACTTTGCTGTGAGGGTTGTTCCTTCTTGTACGGCGGTTGGAGCTTCATCTTTATCCTTCTATTCTTTATTTACTTCTATTTTGTTTGAGTCTAATTTTGAATGTCTGTTTTACCTTGACCCATTGTAAATTCCATTTTGGACATATTTGGTTCATTCACTTCACTCCAGTAGTCTTAGGCCTTGTTGGCTTTGACTAAAACCCCTGCCCCATCCCTATTACAATATGGACAGGATCAAAACCTTTGGGTTCACAGATGAGGACTTTTCAAAACTATTAGGCGTTGGTTCTGTCACTGATAGGCAATTCACTATTGGGAACAATATTAACGATGATTGGTTAAAACTACTCAACCTCAAAAAGAAGACCAGAAGAACTGAGTCCCATGCTGAATTCATGTTAGAGTATTTACGAGCGGGAGTTATCCCGAATGGACTCCGGGTTAGGAACATACCGGGTCTGTTTGTTGAGGTGAAGAAATTTTTAGAGAAGTGGTCACTTATAGCCAACAGATGCTCCAGAGATCTAATGATACACATCATTGAAACGGCAAGAGAGGTGGTTGAAAACCTACTCAAAGAAATAGCCGAAATGGAGGAAAATCTAAAGAAAAATAATCCAGTGGAAGAGGCCAAAAAGAAACTGGAAGAAATTAATGGTGAGATGAATTCCTTTTGTGAATATCTAATAAAGAAAAAAACGGAGAAACTCAAAAAAGACATCAGATATTTTAGTGAGGAAAGAGTCTATCCCTACTTGACCCCTGGTTACTATAGAAATGAATTGGACCAACCTCATTCTAACGACAGACAATATTGGTCCAACAAAAGAGTTATCACATTCTCGGATACCTCAGGGTCAGATACCGACAGTGGTTCTAACTCTTTCGGCAACTATGGACAAAGAAGGGCTAACTATCAAGGCCCCAGAAGAAATGCCCATTTTTTAGGCAACAGAGGTGGCCGAATGAGAACACGCTATCGAAATGCAGAAAGGGGGTCTTACCAACAATCAGAGAACACTCCACAATTCCTGCAGACCCGAAGGAATCAGTATTGGAGAGAATAGACACTATCTCTGATAGTAAGATCATTTCCGATCTATCATCCGATTACAATTTAGCTCTAGTTCCCAGCTCCTCTAAGTCAAGTTCACCAATGGAGACTGAAGCCCTCCTTAACAATAAAATCTCTAAGGACATGCAAACTATACCGGTTTTCAACCTCTCTAAAACTAATCTAGACATGTCAGCCATTGAACTTCTATCCCGAGGTCTCACATTTGTCCCTACCACTTATCTCGATCGGTTTAAAATGATGACCGACATCCAATCATTCTTCCGTAAGATCCGCCTCAAAAGATTCTTTGAAAATAGTCCCGCTCAGATCAATGACAATGTCACAGGACTTAGACCTAAATCCATCTTTACGCCCACTTTGGACCAAGTTGGCGCTGAAGTGGATGTCTTTGAAAAGGCAGTCAGCTCTAAAATCCAAAAACTACTCTCCTTTGTACCTAAACCGAAGTATAACTTGAACTATCTTGAATACCAAGCATTTAAACAACTGGCCAATAACCCTGAGGTGACTATTAAACCTGCCGATAAGGGAGGAGGAATTGTGGTATTGGATAGTTTAGCCTATATACAACAAATTGAGGCTATGCTCAGCATCCCTGAACACTATGCTAAATTTAAGTCATATCCAGAACAAAGAATTAAAGCAGACATCCTGGATATTACTCAAAGAGCACTTGACAGGGGCTCACTGTGCATACAAGAATTTAACTATCTCAATGTAGAATCCCATCGAATACCAATCTTATATGGGGTACCTAAAATACACAAGAACCCTTCCTCTCCTCCGTTTAGACCCATAGTATCCACCATTGGGTCTCTAACTGAGCCCCTGTCCAAATATGTGGACATTTTTCTCCAACCGTTGGCATCTAACCTCCGAGGATACATAAAAGACACGGGTCACCTCATTAGTGAAATTGAGGGTATTCAGTTTAACAGCAATACAGACTTTTTGGTATCGATGGACATTGAAGCGTTGTATACCAACATCCCGCAACTAGAGGCTTTAGAGGCAGCCAAACATTCCCTTGAGAAGAGTGACAACCCAGCAGACCGGCTGTTTCTGCTGGAGTGTTTATCCATGGTACTAAGAGAAAATTATTTTGAATTTAATGGACAAATCTTTAAACAGATACTAGGAGTCAGTATGGGCGCAGCTTGGGCTCCTAATGTAGCCAACATCTACATGGGAGAGTTTGAGAACAAATTCATTTTCAATGAAATAGCTCCATTTAGTGAAAACATTACAAATTGGCATCGATTTATCGATGATATATTTTTCATTTGGAGCGGCCCGGAAGAACAACTTCATGAATTTATGTTGTGGATCAATCTTTGTGATGTCCATCTTAAATTTAGCCCTAACATAAGCAAGTCCAAAATTGAATTTCTAGATATCTGGATACAAATCATTGATGAAAAAATTGAGGTGAGTCTCTACACTAAACCCACAGCCAAGAACACCCTACTCCAATACTCCAGTTACCATCCTCGCAGTCAAAAAGACAACATCCCCTTCAGCCAATTTTTACGCCTCCGTAGGAATTGTACTACTATATCAAACTATGATATACATGCTGAAGAATTAAAACTAAAATTTGCCAATAGAGGTTATCCCCCCAAATTGATCAAGGATGCCTACAAGAGAGCAAAATATTATGACAGAACAGTATTGTTGCAGACAAAAGAAACTAAATCTGAGGACAAATTGGTCTGTGTTACCACCCATTCTAATATTGACCACAAGATCAGGCAAATCATCAATAATGATTGGCATATTTTGAATTCTGATCGCTCCAAAAACATCATACCGAAACCCATCTTTGCGTTTAGACGCAACAAAAATCTAAGGAACTCTTTGGTTAAGTCCAAAGTATCTACTGCCAACCCATTTGTCCAGAAATCCATCACTGGAGCTAGACCTATAAGTGGAACACACAAATGCGGTAGTTGCCAAGCTTGCCAGTTTGCCATCGTAACCAGCGAACTAATCTGGGACAAACACACCTTTTCATTCAAGGACATGACTAATTGCCGCACCCGCCATGTGGTCTACCTTATCCTTTGTCCATGTAACAAAGGATACGTAGGCGAAAGGAGCAGAGAATTTCGTGTACGCTTTAGCGAACACAAGTCAGCTATTTTGAATAAACGCGAAGGGGCCCCACTGGTTGCCCATTGGACTGAGAAGCAACACACCATTTCTGATCTCAGGTGGCTAATCTTGGAACATGTACATCCATCTAACAAAATCAATGTGGATGCCATTAGACGTAAAAGAGAGGTCTTCTGGATATATGTCCTTCGGACACAAGAGAAAGGACTTAATGAACATCTCCCTTGGGAAAATGCAATTATATAAATATATGTATATATTTTTTTCCAACTTGGCTGTCATCTCATGGAAAATATACATATTATTCGTCCACCCTGGTCCCTAAATCATACCCTGAGACCTATGGTCATTCTACATGATGCCTTGTACCTATTCTTTGGCCACTTGCCACACGTTTCCCAATTCCATAATTGCTTTATACACACATGTTTCTGTACATTTGTGATACAAATAGGAGCTAGTATAAAAATGATTATGCTCTGTATTACAATTTATCATGTGCTCGACCGTATTCTGTTTATCACGTGCCACCATTTTTCAAAAGCTCACTTTGGTAGCTTTGATCAATCTTCAATGGAGTTTCAAGTCTTCTTGAGTTACCTATCACCATACGCTAGCAAACTCGTCCGTAGTCCGTTGTTCATTTTAAGTAAAACTCCCCCACAGACATTCTGAGTCCCTCCTTAGTGTCGATGACCCCTTTTCATCACTTCCTGGTCCTCCATATAAGGAAGACGCCAGAGCTCATACCGTTCTATGCAGAGAGCGGCAGCAGCGGTACCTGTGACTTGTAACTTTGAGAATCTCCGGTAAGGACTTTATCGACGCGTTCAGAAGTCGTTTGATTATTTTTTTGAATTATGCTCACGCCATCAGTCTATGCGTATTTTACACTACGTGTATTTCTTGTTTTATAAATAACTCAAATGGTTCGTACCACATCCGTCCAGTCCCTTTTCCGCTTTTCTAAAAATACCGGCTTGTTAAATTATTGCATAGAAATCTACTCAAGTATACTATGTACCGTCTATCTAGACACTAGAGGCTATACCTGTAATTACTTCCCTCATGTTGTAATAGTCTGTTTTATATACTTTCAGGCCTGGCTTAACCCGGCGATTATCCATATCCTTGTATTATTACACCGCGACGGGACTACGAATGTTAATAAGAAATCCCCCTGACTGATTCTATATACATCCAGGTTCGGACACTACTAACGTGGTCAGTTATGACCCAGTTTTGGTAAGCAGTTTAGATTGTATACAATTACGTCAACCTTGCTAATACATCGCGCGATTTTTTCTTTCACTTAGTTTGTTCACTATATACTTTCAGGTTATTGCTAACAACGTGACTATTCATATCCAATTCCTTTGGTACTATTAAGTCTCTGCACAATCAACCTGGACAAATTCAGTTACCGTCTTTGAAGCCCATTGGCTCGAACACTGCCACCATACCTGATGATAACCTAGCTGAGTAAGTTATTTGGTTACTAATTTTCACCCTTTAGCCCACCGAGCCTAATACGTCACCCCCATATCGTTGCTCGAACATATCATCACAGTTAATCGCCATTCATGTCTTTAGTCCTAGGCATACCCTTAGGATAAAACATGTTCGCTGACTATTCTTTGCTAAATGTGCAGCTAAACGCAGGTTAGTCTCATAACCTTAATCACGGGTACAGCAGCGGCTGGCAACCCTTTCCATTTTTGATAAGACCCTGCGTTAATATATTACGATAATTTATCTCCATTTATATGCTTAGTTCTAATCTACTCTTAGAAGAAAACATGTCACTGTACTACTCTTGGTAAACATGCTATTAGACGTAGGTTTGCTATATCCTCTGAATCACGGGTATAGGTTTGGTAGGTAATTCTTCCTACCTTTAATAAGCACCCGTTTTATATCTATAAGGCAAGTTCTGGCCACTCTCAGAGGTTTCCAAACCCTCACACTTAACTTCCCAGATATACACTTATGTACCTGTTATGTCCTTAGATTTCTAAAGGGTCATTGTCTTTTTTCTTTCATTTATTTTCCCAGTCTTTTTTATAAAAGCTAAAACAAAGAACGAAGTGGCTGCCCACCTGTTATCCTCTTACAAAAAAAGTCGTTGTATGACAAGTATGTGTTTATATATTTATTCTAACAGTCCTTCTATGTGTATTTAGGTGATTGGCACTTGGATCTCTACTTCCTCACAATTTTTTCCTTTCTTGGTGACCGTTCGTGATCACGGGTCTATATGAGGTTCTTACTTCTTTATTCTCTGATTAAGCTCCTTCTACCTTCCCTATAAAATTGAAAATTTAAATGATTATCATAATTACTTATTGAGGTTCTTTCTACCCACAGACCAACGGCTGTTAATGTTGAATTTGTAATTTTATCGTATGAGGTTGGACACCAAACTAGGCCTCGAAGCCTTGGTTTTTTTGAAAGACCACCTAAACACGCCCTGAAGAAGGAGCCTGTAAAAGCCACATATGAGCTCCGAAACGCGCGTTGGCGCTGGTCTCATGTTTATACCTTACAACCTATGGTTTTAACCACCATTACATTGTTGTCTTTGTGTTTTTCAGGCCTATTGTCTTGATTGTTTAGCAATTTATGTTGTATATATGTTTAAAAAAATGTCATGATTGTATATTGTCTTAGATTGTTGCAATTGTGTTCCATTATTGTGATGCTACATGCACTTTATGCATCAAGAGATATTTCCAAATATATGTGTATATGTGTCCAAAAAACAATGAAAAAATGAATTAATAAATGAAGTAATACTGCTTTGTACACCGTTGTCTGTGGGTTCTATCTTATCTTGTGGACATATTGCCTTTAAGAATTAAATAAGTGTAGGAAGTTCTGTTTTTTGCATGGCAAGACCAGCACAACAACTTGTTGGACACCACCTCTTATGCCGTCCTGGTCTTGGCGCGTCGTGTTGCCTCCGGCCTATTCGCACAACATTTTCGCCACTGATGCCGCCTCACAGGCCGATGGATTTTGCGGGCCTTTTATAGCCCAAAGCCGACTAAAAAAGACCGCCCAAAACAGGCCAATGTTGCCACTTCGAGGAAGGAGGGGTGAGGACTGTGTCACGCGGACGTGAATGCTTTGGGATCGGTGTTGCAGCAGGCTGTCATGTAAATAGTTGTTAAAAACGTGTTTTAACGTGCTTACCCTGTTGGAGTGTTGCATATATCTATAAGTTATTAAAACGTCTTAATTATACTACTTTGTTGGAGTGTTGTATATATTTGTAATCTGGCAACGAGCACAAGGATGTCACTGCGTAACCGGAAAATGACATAGCCCAATTGTGCGCGATCTAGCCCAGTTCGGTAACGTCGATGGTGGGTATCGGCAGACTTCCATTTGTACAGGATTTTGTTGGGTTTACTGGGCGGGGTGGGTGGTAGGGCAGACATGTTTAGACAACGAGAGCGACGGAGCCGAGCTACCTCGTGGCCATCTCGACCGTGAGCTTGGCTCCTTCCCCTTAGTTTCATATTTTTCGCAAAGGGCTATTTCCTAGTGTTTCTTATTTTTGTAGGGTCAAAAGGATCCCATCAGTGGTCTACTGGTCTCTCTCGATTATTTTTGTTTCTCTATAGCGATTTTTATGCCCTAGTTTGTTGTAGGCTACAGCGACTGATCCATATTTAGTAAATATGTCCTTATTAGGGGTGCCTTCCAGTGGAGCCGGATGGTTCATCTCTAACAAGCGGTCCGGGCAGAACCAACTACCAATCAGTGGGGAGAAGATAGGCATGACGCCCTGAAGAAGGAGCCTGTAAAAGCCACATATGAGCTCCGAAACGCGCGTTGGCGCTGGTCTCATGTTTATACCTTACAACCTATGGTTTTAACCACCATTACATTGTTGTCTTTGTGTTTTTCAGGCCTATTGTCTTGATTGTTTAGCAATTTATGTTGTATATATGTTTAAAAAAATGTCATGATTGTATATTGTCTTAGATTGTTGCAATTGTGTTCCATTATTGTGATGCTACATGCACTTTATGCATCAAGAGATATTTCCAAATATATGTGTATATGTGTCCAAAAAACAATGAAAAAATGAAAAAATGAATAAATGAATTAATAAATGAAGTAATACTGCTTTGTACACCGTTGTCTGTGGGTTCTATCTTATCTTGTGGACATATTGCCTTTAAGAATTAAATAAGTGTAGGAAGTTCTGTTTTTTGCATAGTTCCTTTCCCTGAGTTCTTCCTCACTCATTAACCTATTCAGGGTCCCTCTACTGTAGTCTTTTGAGTTTTCCCAGCACTTTGCTGTGAGGGTTGTTCCTTCTTGTACGGCGGTTGGAGCTTCATCTTTATCCTTCTATTCTTTATTTACTTCTATTTTGTTTGAGTCTAATTTTGAATGTCTGTTTTACCTTGACCCATTGTAAATTCCATTTTGGACATATTTGGTTCATTCACTTCACTCCAGTAGTCTTAGGCCTTGTTGGCTTTGACTAAAACCCCTGCCCCATCCCTATTACAATATGGACAGGATCAAAACCTTTGGGTTCACAGATGAGGACTTTTCAAAACTATTAGGCGTTGGTTCTGTCACTGATAGGCAATTCACTATTGGGAACAATATTAACGATGATTGGTTAAAACTACTCAACCTCAAAAAGAAGACCAGAAGAACTGAGTCCCATGCTGAATTCATGTTAGAGTATTTACGAGCGGGAGTTATCCCGAATGGACTCCGGGTTAGGAACATACCGGGTCTGTTTGTTGAGGTGAAGAAATTTTTAGAGAAGTGGTCACTTATAGCCAACAGATGCTCCAGAGATCTAATGATACACATCATTGAAACGGCAAGAGAGGTGGTTGAAAACCTACTCAAAGAAATAGCCGAAATGGAGGAAAATCTAAAGAAAAATAATCCAGTGGAAGAGGCCAAAAAGAAACTGGAAGAAATTAATGGTGAGATGAATTCCTTTTGTGAATATCTAATAAAGAAAAAAACGGAGAAACTCAAAAAAGACATCAGATATTTTAGTGAGGAAAGAGTCTATCCCTACTTGACCCCTGGTTACTATAGAAATGAATTGGACCAACCTCATTCTAACGACAGACAATATTGGTCCAACAAAAGAGTTATCACATTCTCGGATACCTCAGGGTCAGATACCGACAGTGGTTCTAACTCTTTCGGCAACTATGGACAAAGAAGGGCTAACTATCAAGGCCCCAGAAGAAATGCCCATTTTTTAGGCAACAGAGGTGGCCGAATGAGAACACGCTATCGAAATGCAGAAAGGGGGTCTTACCAACAATCAGAGAACACTCCACAATTCCTGCAGACCCGAAGGAATCAGTATTGGAAAGAATAGACACTATCTCTGATAGTAAGATCATTTCCGATCTATCATCCGATTACAATTTAGCTCTAGTTCCCAGCACCTCTAAGTCAAGTTCACCAATGGAGACTGAAGCCCTCCTTAACAATAAAATCTCTAAGGACATGCAAACTATACCGGTTTTCAACCTCTCTAAAACTAATCTAGACATGTCAGCCATTGAACTTCTATCCCGAGGTCTCACATTTGTCCCTACCACTTATCTCGATCGGTTTAAAATGATGACCGACATCCAATCATTCTTCCGTAAGATCCGCCTCAAAAGATTCTTTGAAAATAGTCCCGCTCAGATCAATGACAATGTCACAGGACTTAGACCTAAATCCATCTTTACGCCCACTTTGGACCAAGTTGGCGCTGAAGTGGATGTCTTTGAAAAGGCAGTCAGCTCTAAAATCCAAAAACCACTCTCCTTTGTACCTAAACCGAAGTATAACTTGAACTATCTTGAATACCAAGCATTTAAACAACTGGCCAATAACCCTGAGGTGACTATTAAACCTGCCGATAAGGGAGGAGGAATTGTGGTATTGGATAGTTTAGCCTATATACAACAAATTGAGGCTATGCTCAGCATCCCTGAACACTATGCTAAATTTAAGTCATATCCAGAACAAAGAATTAAAGCAGACATCCTGGATATTACTCAAAGAGCACTTGACAGGGGCTCACTGTGCATACAAGAATTTAACTATCTCAATGTAGAATCCCATCGAATACCAATCTTATATGGGGTACCTAAAATACACAAGAACCCTTCCTCTCCTCCGTTTAGACCCATAGTATCCACCATTGGGTCTCTAACTGAGCCCCTGTCCAAATATGTGGACATTTTTCTCCAACCGTTGGCATCTAACCTCCGAGGATACATAAAAGACACGGGTCACCTCATTAGTGAAATTGAGGGTATTCAGTTTAACAGCAATACAGACTTTTTGGTATCGATGGACATTGAAGCGTTGTATACCAACATCCCGCAACTAGAGGCTTTAGAGGCAGCCAAACATTCCCTTGAGAAGAGTGACAACCCAGCAGACCGGCTGTTTCTGCTGGAGTGTTTATCCATGGTACTAAGAGAAAATTATTTTGAATTTAATGGACAAATCTTTAAACAGATACTAGGAGTCAGTATGGGCGCAGCTTGGGCTCCTAATGTAGCCAACATCTACATGGGAGAGTTTGAGAACAAATTCATTTTCAATGAAATAGCTCCATTTAGTGAAAACATTACAAATTGGCATCGATTTATCGATGATATATTTTTCATTTGGAGCGGCCCGGAAGAACAACTTCATGAATTTATGTTGTGGATCAATCTTTGTGATGTCCATCTTAAATTTAGCCCTAACATAAGCAAGTCCAAAATTGAATTTCTAGATATCTGGATACAAATCATTGATGAAAAAATTGAGGTGAGTCTCTACACTAAACCCACAGCCAAGAACACCCTACTCCAATACTCCAGTTACCATCCTCGCAGTCAAAAAGACAACATCCCCTTCAGCCAATTTTTACGCCTCCGTAGGAATTGTACTACTATATCAAACTATGATATACATGCTGAAGAATTAAAACTAAAATTTGCCAATAGAGGTTATCCCCCCAAATTGATCAAGGATGCCTACAAGAGAGCAAAATATTATGACAGAACAGTATTGTTGCAGACAAAAGAAACTAAATCTGAGGACAAATTGGTCTGTGTTACCACCCATTCTAATATTGACCACAAGATCAGGCAAATCATCAATAATGATTGGCATATTTTGAATTCTGATCGCTCCAAAAACATCATACCGAAACCCATCTTTGCGTTTAGACGCAACAAAAATCTAAGGAACTCTTTGGTTAAGTCCAAAGTATCTACTGCCAACCCATTTGTCCAGAAATCCATCACTGGAGCTAGACCTATAAGTGGAACACACAAATGCGGTAGTTGCCATGCTTGCCAGTTTGCCATCGTAACCAGCGAACTAATCTGGGACAAACGCACCTTTTCATTCAAGGACATGACTAATTGCCGCACCCGCCATGTGGTCTACCTTATCCTTTGTCCATGTAACAAAGGATACGTAGGCGAAAGGAGCAGAGAATTTCGTGTACGCTTTAGCGAACACAAGTCAGCTATTTTGAATAAACGCGAAGGGGCCCCACTGGTTGCCCATTGGACTGAGAAGCAACACACCATTTCTGATCTCAGGTGGCTAATCTTGGAACATGTACATCCATCTAACAAAATCAATGTGGATGCCATTAGACGTAAAAGAGAGGTCTTCTGGATATATGTCCTTCGGACACAAGAGAAAGGACTTAATGAACATCTCCCTTGGGAAAATGCAATTATATAAATATATGTATATATTTTTTTCCAACTTGGCTGTCATCTCATGGAAAATATACATATTATTCGTCCACCCTGGTCCCTAAATCATACCCTGAGACCTATGGTCATTCTACATGATGCCTTGTACCTATTCTTTGGCCACTTGCCACACGTTTCCCAATTCCATAATTGCTTTATACACACATGTTTCTGTACATTTGTGATACAAATAGGAGCTAGTATAAAAATGATTATGCTCTGTATTACAATTTATCATGTGCTCGACCGTATTCTGTTTATCACGTGCCACCATTTTTCAAAAGCTCACTTTGGTAGCTTTGATCAATCTTCAATGGAGTTTCAAGTCTTCTTGAGTTACCTATCACCATACGCTAGCAAACTCGTCCGTAGTCCGTTGTTCATTTTAAGTAAAACTCCCCCACAGACATTCTGAGTCCCTCCTTAGTGTCGATGACCCCTTTTCATCACTTCCTGGTCCTCCATATAAGGAAGACGCCAGAGCTCATACCGTTCTATGCAGAGAGCGGCAGCAGCGGTACCTGTGACTTGTAACTTTGAGAATCTCCGGTAAGGACTTTATCGACGCGTTCAGAAGTCGTTTGATTATTTTTTTGAATTATGCTCACGCCATCAGTCTATGCGTATTTTACACTACGTGTATTTCTTGTTTTATAAATAACTCAAATGGTTCGTACCACATCCGTCCAGTCCCTTTTCCGCTTTTCTAAAAATACCGGCTTGTTAAATTATTGCATAGAAATCTACTCAAGTATACTATGTACCGTCTATCTAGACACTAGAGGCTATACCTGTAATTACTTCCCTCATGTTGTAATAGTCTGTTTTATATACTTTCAGGCCTGGCTTAACCCGGCGATTATCCATATCCTTGTATTATTACACCGCGACGGGACTACGAATGTTAATAAGAAATCCCCCTGACTGATTCTATATACATCCAGGTTCGGACACTACTAACGTGGTCAGTTATGACCCAGTTTTGGTAAGCAGTTTAGATTGTATACAATTACGTCAACCTTGCTAATACATCGCGCGATTTTTTCTTTCACTTAGTTTGTTCACTATATACTTTCAGGTTATTGCTAACAACGTGACTATTCATATCCAATTCCTTTGGTACTATTAAGTCTCTGCACAATCAACCTGGACAAATTCAGTTACCGTCTTTGAAGCCCATTGGCTCGAACACTGCCACCATACCTGATGATAACCTAGCTGAGTAAGTTATTTGGTTACTAATTTTCACCCTTTAGCCCACCGAGCCTAATACGTCACCCCCATATCGTTGCTCGAACATTTCATCACAGTTAATCGCCATTCATGTCTTTAGTCCTAGGCATACCCTTAGGATAAAACATGTTCGCTGACTATTCTTTGCTAAATGTGCAGCTAAACGCAGGTTAGTCTCATAACCTTAATCACGGGTACAGCAGCGGCTGGCAACCCTTTCCATTTTTGATAAGACCCTGCGTTAATATATTACGATAATTTATCTCCATTTATATGCTTAGTTCTAATCTACTCTTAGAAGAAAACATGTCACTGTACTACTCTTGGTAAACATGCTATTAGACGTAGGTTTGCTATATCCTCTGAATCACGGGTATAGGTTTGGTAGGTAATTCTTCCTACCTTTAATAAGCACCCGTTTTATATCTATAAGGCAAGTTCTGGCCACTCTCAGAGGTTTCCAAACCCTCACACTTAACTTCCCAGATATACACTTATGTACCTGTTATGTCCTTAGATTTCTAAAGGGTCATTGTCTTTTTTCTTTCATTTATTTTCCCAGTCTTTTTTATAAAAGCTAAAACAAAGAACGAAGTGGCTGCCCACCTGTTATCCTCTTACAAAAAAGTCGTTGTATGACAAGTATGTGTTTATATATTTATTCTAACAGTCCTTCTATGTGTATTTAGGTGATTGGCACTTGGATCTCTACTTCCTCACAATTTTTTCCTTTCTTGGTGACCGTTCGTGATCACGGGTCTATATGAGGTTCTTACTTCTTTATTCTCTGATTAAGCTCCTTCTACCTTCCCTATAAAATTGAAAATTTAAATGATTATCATAATTACTTATTGAGGTTCTTTCTACCCACAGACCAACGGCTGTTAATGTTGAATTTGTAATTTTATCGTATGAGGTTGGACACCAAACTAGGCCTCGAAGCCTTGGTTTTTTTGAAAGACCACCTAAACACGCCCTGAAGAAGGAGCCTGTAAAAGCCACATATGAGCTCCGAAACGCGCGTTGGCGCTGGTCTCATGTTTATACCTTACAACCTATGGTTTTAACCACCATTACATTGTTGTCTTTGTGTTTTTCAGGCCTATTGTCTTGATTGTTTAGCAATTTATGTTGTATATATGTTTAAAAAAATGTCATGATTGTATATTGTCTTAGATTGTTGCAATTGTGTTCCATTATTGTGATGCTACATGCACTTTATGCATCAAGAGATATTTCCAAATATATGTGTATATGTGTCCAAAAAACAATGAAAAAATGAATTAATAAATGAAGTAATACTGCTTTGTACACCGTTGTCTGTGGGTTCTATCTTATCTTGTGGACATATTGCCTTTAAGAATTAAATAAGTGTAGGAAGTTCTGTTTTTTGCATGGCAAGACCAGCACAACAACTTGTTGGACACCACCTCTTATGCCGTCCTGGTCTTGGCGCGTCGTGTTGCCTCCGGCCTATTCGCACAACATTTCCGCCACTGATGCCGCCTCACAGGCCGATGGATTTTGCGGGCCTTTTATAGCCCAAAGCCGACTAAAAAAGACCGCCCAAAACAGGCCAATGTTGCCACTTCGAGGAAGGAGGGGCGAGGACTGTGTCACGCGGACGTGAATGCTTTGGGATCGGTGTTGCAGCAGGCTGTCATGTAAATAGTTGTTAAAAACGTGTTTTAACGTGCTTACCCTGTTGGAGTGTTGCATATATCTATAAGTTATTAAAACGTCTTAATTATACTACTTTGTTGGAGTGTTGTATATATTTGTAATCTGGCAACGAGCACAAGGATGTCACTGCGTAACCGGAAAATGACATAGCCCAATTGTGCGCGATCTAGCCCAGTTCGGTAACGTCGATGGTGGGTATCGGCAGACTTCCATTTGTACAGGATTTTGTTGGGTTTACTGGGCGGGGTGGGTGGTAGGGCAGACATGTTTAGACAACAAGAGCGACGGAGCCGAGCCACCTCGTGGCCATCTCGACCGTGAGCTTGGCTCCTTCCCCTTAGTTTCATATTTTTCGCAAAGGGCTATTTCCTAGTGTTTCTTATTTTTGTAGGGTCAAAAGGATCCCATCAGTGGTCTACTGGTCTCTCTCGATTATTTTTGTTTCTCTATAGAGATTTTTATGCCCTAGTTTGTTGTAGGCTACAGCGACTGATCCATATTTAGTAAATATGTCCTTATTAGGGGTGCCTTCCAGTGGAGCCGGATGGTTCATCTCTAACAAGCGGTCCGGGCAGAACCAACTACCAATCAGTGGGGAGAAGATAGGCATGACGGGTTACAACGGGGACAAAAAGTCTGCACTACCTATCTTTTCACTGCTTGCAAAGACTAGACAGAATATCTCTATTCCACGTTATTTGTAAGCAGAGAATACCTCCAAAGAACCAATATCGAACAGCCAGTGTTCGGACAATCAATCAATCAATGGTGAGAAAGAGATAGGCACGACGGGTTACAACGGGGGACAAAAGTCCGCGTTACCTACCCTTCACTATCTGCAAAGACTAGACAGAATATTTCTATTCTACGTTATTTGCAAATAGAGAATATCTCAAAAAGCACTATTCGTCAAAAACAATCAATGTTCGGACAATCAATCAGTGTGGAGAATAATAGGCACGACAGATTACAAAGGGGGACAAAAGTCCGCGTTACCTACCCTTCACTATCTGCAAAGGGAGAGAGAGTATTTCTACTCTTCCCCGTTTGTAGGCAGCGAATATCTCAAAAAGAACAATCAAATAAGCAATACTAGTATTTTCAATCAATCAATCAATCGTTTCGAAATTTGTCGTGTTCTACGACCTTACCCAGACCGCATGGACAGTTTCTCGTCTTCCGCCTCCAGCGCCCGTTCGTCCTCTACTCTCCGTTTTTGCCACGGCACTCCTGATGGAGCCCAGTCAGGACCGTAGATCACTCGAGAGAGGTCTGCTCGGAACCAGTGAAGTTCGGATGATCGGCTGCCAGACGAGGGTCTATCAGGCAGGAGCTCTCCCGATCGCTGCAGTCGTTCACTCTGTCATCGGGACCTCTCCCACTGGATCCACGTGTCGCTGATGGGCCCCACGCTTGGGACGCCAATTGTTAAATGGTAGCGGCAGTTTCAGTCGATAACCTTTCAAGTATTGCCCGGCGGTAATCGCCTCTTATACCATTCGATGATTTACCAATAAAAGGGGCAGGCGCTGAAGACTGGAAGGCAGGAAACAAAGGTTTATTCTCTCCGGAGGAGAACATATCAGATCAGACCCACGGGGAATCTTCTCGAGATGCTCTCCCTGCATCTCTGAGACCTGGTCTCTTATACACACGTTTATGACTTTATTGCAGGTTTATCATACATGGCACATTCTTGAGATCGCTTTGATACATGAAAGAACATCCTCAGAATCCCCGGCTCAGATCCGCTCCCACACATAGCTACAGTAGAAGTCCCCACCCCACCCACAGCAGGAGATGGCTATCACACAGCTGGACATTCCGCCAATTCCCGGGGGGGTGTGCGACTGGTCGGGTCTCAGGGGGTGGGGGGCCTTGATCTACTGTAATCCCTTTGATGTGGGGTGTTTCCCTTACAGTAGGGGCAATAAACTGCATCCGCAGGGCTAGGTGATGGCCTGGGATCGGTTCGGACAATCGGGCGCAGAGGAAGGGGGTTATCAAAGGGATGTATGACCATGTATGGGATGAAAGAAGGTGTCGGTCAGGCGCGGGATGTGGTTCCATGGCAGGGTCGTGCAGAAGGGGAGAGTTTATGGCCCATGTATGAGAGAGCGGGGGTGGTCAGCGTGCGGGGGGATGTTCGCAGCACCAGAGGGACGCGCTGGCGATCGGCAATGAGGTCATGGTGCCTAAAATGGCCGTCACGAGTTTTCTGCGTGTGGCGCTTGGGGAGAGACAAGATGGCGCAGATAATGTTCAGTTTCGAACTAAATTTCCACACCACAGCATCACTCAGGGCCACCACAGCATCACTCAGCACCACCACAGCATCACTCAGGGCTACCACAGCATCACTCAGCACCACACAGCATCACTCAGCACCACCACAGCATCACTCAGCACCACCACACCATCACTCAGCACCACATCAGTATCACTCAGCATCGCCTTTGCACTAGTACACCACCACATCATTATCACTCAGCACCACCTCAGCATCACTCAGCACCACCTCAGTCTGCTCTCGGAATCTGCCATCTGTTGATTCTCCCCTAGTGTCTGGCCGCTGCTAGTGTTATAATACAGGTACTAGTTCACAACCTTCACCCTCCGATTGTTTATGCCCCCTCAAAAAAAAGCTTTAACAAACAACCATTGGAATAGGCAGAAACAAGTTTCCAGCATTGCAAGAACAAAAGAAAACTGAGAACATTTTTTATTGTAAATACTTTTTTTAATATGGTCGTTCAGTTGTACATAATGCCTTCTTGGTCATACATAAGGTAACAGCCAATAGGTATCGCCTTTGGGACCTTATAAGTGTTTAGTTATCCAGCACAATATCCTTGGTGCAACAACATCAAGTGTTGCATGGCTAAACACTTATAAGATCCCAAAGGCGAGACCTATTGGCTATACCAATGCTTGTGTCAATTGGGAATGGTCCAATAAATCGAGGACAACATTTCTTGTAGCCTTTAATTAGTAAATTGTTGGTAGATAACCACACTTTGTCTCCTTTGGCATATAAAGGCTGATTAGTGCGGTGTTTGTCTGCAGCAATTATTTGGCTTACTTTAGCTTTTGCTAAATGGAACTGAGCGTCTTGCTGGAGGGGCATATCTACAAGGCGGCAATATAAAATTAATCGCCGCTTTTGCGGCCGTTTTCGGCCGAAAAGCGGCAATAATTTTATCGCTATATTAGCAAGGTCATGCTATCGCGTGAAACCTTGCCTTAGCGCCTGAATTCCCAACACCCATCTTTGCATCTCTAATGAGATGCAAAGTGGGGGTTCCTCCCCAGGATAACGGGAGAAATGTCGCTAAGCGACATTTCTCCTATTATCAAGCCTCACGCAAAGCAGCATAGCGACAAGAAAATTAGCGATAACCTCTGCTATCGCTACTTTCCTTACGCCTGCTTTGAAACTGACTTAGCCATAATATCCTATTGAAGGTGGATATCATGGATAAGTATGTGATGCCCTATCAGCAAGCTGTCGCCAAACTTCGAGGGGTTATCGCTGGGTTTCCAGCGATAATCTCACGTTTGGCAGTTAGTGCTAGGATTTTTATCGCTTTTGAGATAAGCATTGCTAATAGCACGCTATCTCTGCGATAAAAATCCACGCTAGCCGGCGATAATTATCCTAGCGCTAAGTGCGCTTAGTGATAATTATCGCCGGGTTGTTGCTGATATGCCCCTTAGTTTGTTACATAATCATGTACAGATGGAACCAAGTTTGAGACATCAATTTTACCTGGGATATTCTTTGGATGGTAGCCGTAAGTGCAAAAAAATGGTGACATGTTAATAGACGCATGTTCCATACTATTATATGCAAACTCCAAAGCCCACAAAATATCTGACCATTCCTGATCACAAGTTATCAACATACAATGTTAATATTGCTCAGATGTTTGATTGGTGCGTTCTGTTAAACCATCTGTTTGAGGATGATAGCTAGACGAGGTTTGCACTCCCATATTCAATGATTCACTCAAACGTTGCAAAAACGAGAGATAAATTGGGGGCCTCTATCTGAAATAAGAATAGATAGGATTCCATGTAAACGTATTATTTCTTTAACAAATACATGGGCTAATTCTATGGCAGAAGGAAGTCTTTTTAATGGTATAAGGTGAGCCATGTGAGAGAAATTATTGGGCCTGGGCGGTAAATTCCGTTCCGCTCGTGGAATTTGCGAAATTTGGGCAGTTCCGCGTACCGCGGAGAATGCGTAATTACCAAAAATTCCACGATACACGGAATCAACAAATTTTTCCCATGTTTGTGCTTTCAAAATACGTGTTCGCGCGCGCAAAAGCGACTTACCGGGATCCCTGCGTTCACCAACAAGTTTTCCTATCCATTCGCGTGTGCCGCGAGATCTTGGTAGCCAGCCGTGCGATCCTGCGAGAGTGTGCAATCGCGAACACGTAATTCGGACGCACCCGCATTCACAAACAGGAAACATGCATCGCGAGCGGGCGGGACAAGTGAAAGAAGATGGCCGTGCCAATTGGCAACCGCATTGGCAAGTTCGCTAGATATTTTCCCCCCGAGCACGTTAACAGCATTCGCGAACAGGAAGAATGCATCACAAACAGGCGGAACAAGCAATTCCATGCCTTCACAGAACTCTGCGTTCTCCCGGAGATTTTTTACCGTTTCGCTGAACTACGCAAATTCCGCCCACCCTTAGAAATGATCCACTACAGTTAAAATTGTGGTGAAACCTTTAATAGTAAAATCTTGAGAAACAGTGTGCCATGGTTGAAGAGGAACAGGTAAGGTTTGTAAAAGACCACTAGGAGCTTGATGTTGTGCTTTATTTTTGATACAAATTGCACAAGTGTCAACAAATTTTTGGATATCATTGAACATAGAAGGCCACAAAAATTTACGCTTAATTGTCAGGTAAATCTTAGTGATCCCAGGATGTGCGAACAAAAGTGTATCATGATGTAACTGAATAATTTGAGTCTGTAAAGGTTCTGATGGTACAAAAATCTGATCGTTCATTGTTAGAAGGTGGTTCTGACACTCTGAGCCGCCTGGATTTTTTGCTTTTTGAGCAGCTATTTGTTGAGCTTTTACTGTGGGAGAGCCTCATAATTTGGGACCCACCCACAGTGAACTCATGATGAAGGAGACTGCATGTGGATTTTACTGGTGTCCCCCTAGCTTTACTAGGCTGCTGCGCAGCAGCTGGAGTAAGGGGCACCCGGCTGGTCACATGCAGACATGTGTGTACATGCGTGTGCACACGTGTTCGGGCTGCGCAGGGTAGATTCCTGGCGTGCGCAGCCCAGGAGAAGATACAAGGTGAATGGAGTGGCAGGACTTATGCAGAATTGGGTGGTGACAGGGAATAGGCTTTATACACTGGAAAGAAACATGCCAGGGAAAGTCAGTGTGTTTTACTGTGTTTTTCACTTCATTATTCCCCTATGGGGAAGTGGAGCCCATGGGCTAGTGTCAGTTTCCTAAGGCCTACAAATTCCAGACATGCACTAAAGTCCACTGTAACGGGTGTGAGAAGAAGTATTCTGCAGAGTCCAAAGTCATATTTGTACTGCTTTTGGGTCATCCACAAATGTAATGTTTCTCTGAGTCAGTCATAACCCGGGCCTGGCTGGGGGCTGACCTCAGCAGGCTTGATTAATGACCTCTTTTCCAAGAGCTAAGGCCTCCTCTCCAAGGAAGAGAAGATGGGTGGAGCTACAGGCTCATTCGTCAGCAGCTGTCACTGGGTGCCAGGCACCAGGCTGCACCAGGGAGAAGGCAGCATGTGCCATGTGGCAGGAGACCCCTGGACGACGCCATCTTGAACCAACCCAGAGGCCTGGGCAGGAAGGAGGGAGCAGGGGCAGTGAAGTGATGTGTTGCTGTTTGATAGGACAAACAGAGACTTCCTGCCAGCCCCCTCCCCAAACTTTAAAAAGAACTTGCACAGGAAGTGGAGCTCTCTCTGGGGTGTGGTCTACTGAGGAAGACTGCTGCTGGAGCCTGGCGCAAAAGGCAGTTGGAAAGAGGAACCCCCTGACTGTCCCAGGATCCTGAACAGTGCCAGGAGAGGAGACCAGGACCAGTGCGCACAAGCAGGGGCCTCTGCGCAAGGCGAAGAGAGGACCAGGAGGAGAGCCAGGCGAAAGGCTGGCGCAGGGAGTCAGTGAAGACAGCTCCCTGTTGAATGCCCCCTCCTTGAGACCAGGAGGGCGAAGGAAAGTGCTCCTTGTGGCTGGGGTGCACCACAAGGAGTAAGAAGAGGCCAGAATTGCGAAGATTGGACCCCTGGGGGCCGAGATACACCCCCCAGAAGGTAGGCGACCTTTAACCTCTGGAAGGACCGATGATGAAGCGCGTGGGGCTCCGCTGCCGGTCCATGATGTGCTCCCGGGGTGGGTCAGATCCCGGGGGCTGCCCCCAACAAGAAGTAAAAGGAGGGGGCGCCGCAGACCGCGCACTCGCCACCGTCCCTCGCATCCGAAGAGTGACTGCCGGCGGCAGATCACTCTCCCACTTCGCCGCCAAGACATGCAACACCCTCCCTATCCGCCTGCGGCAGACCAAAGACCTTCTGACCTTCAGAAGACGTTACAAAACCTGGCTCTTCGCACATTAGCAGATTCCCCCCCCTCCTCCCCCCTAGCGCCTTGAGACCCTCGCAGGTATGTAGTGCGCTTAATAAATGCCATGATTGATTGATTGATTCCTGCGCACCTGCAAATGGTGATTACTAGCCCACACCGCCTCCCTTGAGTAAGCCTCAGACTGCTCTGCAACGCTACCCTCTGAGAGTCAGACGCTACAATTGGCTGTTTGGTTCCCAGTGAAGGACAAATGTAGTCATTATTTGTGCAGGCCACACAGATGCTGCCTCATTTTCCAACATTCATGAATAAAATCTCATCTTTCCACTGCAGAGACAGGTGCAACATTTGCCATTCTGATTTTTGTTTTGTTTGTAATTCGTTTTGTATAAGAGATATTACATCAGAATCTAGAGGCTTTCGACTCTCTCTTCCCCACACTCTGATCCGCTCTCCTCCACCTGTCTCGACCCTTCCTGACCCAGTTCCCACCAACAGATAACTGGCCTCACCAGGAAAAAACAAACTATCACCACCTCGCCCTACGCCTCTTCCTCCCGCCTCCCCGAGTCTCCTCCCACTCCAGCACCTCCACAAATCGTGTTCTCCAAGTCCCAGAGGAAGGTCAAACCCAAATTCCTCATTTGATCCACCCACCTCAACACCACGACCCCACTCTGCCGACATCGCCCTTTAATCACACTAGTACTCACGCAGACCTCAGAAGGTCGAAATCATGACCCAATGCACCCCCCTCCCAGGGTCCCAAAAGGAGACAACATGTTGTACACAAGTAGTAATAGGTTACATAACGTAAACACGACCTACACTGCACAGGGCGACCCTTCCCAAGATCCCCCCAACCCTGCCCATGACATCATGGCGCAGCGTCTCGCTTCACTAGAAAGCCAGCTAGAAACAATATCCCGGGGCTTGAATGAAATCCTCACCAACCTCGACAAGGCCCGAATGCCCCAGCAATCCCCTCCCAGTGTCCCCTCTCCATGCAATTCCAACCACCTTAAGCACCCTACAAGGTCCGTAGTAGCCCCCGTGACACGGTTACAGAGACCCTCAAGAACGGACACTGAGGCCCTGTCACAGAAAACCCTAGGAAACACAGCCCTTGCTACTAGGGTTTAGAGACGCATAAATACCAACATCGACTCCATGACTTCAAGACCCTCTAGGACCGAAGCCGCAATGTCTTACAAAGAAGCGGCCGATCTAGCCTCTTCATACGACGCACCTCCCACTGACTCCCCATAATCCAAGATCTAAGTGATCACGGGTTTGTGAAGAGACCATCCTTTCACGAAACCCCCTAGACAGCCCTTCCTCACCACCCTACCTAGGGCGCCCAGGGGAAAGAACCCCAGCAAAAAAGAGCTTTCCACCAACTGCATGCTCATCAACTGCAGATCGGCGTCTATGCATGCAACCGAACTAGCAGAAGCCATCCTCTCGCAGGACATTGACACTGCATTCATCATGGAGACTTGGCTCCACGAGCTCTCGTCACCCTGCTTAGACATGCTCGTGCCCCAGGTTTTTACATTATTAACAAAGACAGAAAAGACCAACAAGGGGGGGGGGAGCTATCATTCATAAGGACAACATCGCCATCATGGAAATAGACTCATGCAAGTACAAAACCTTTGAATGTCTTACCGCCAACATAAAGACTAAAGATAATGGAACACTGTAGGAGAGTAGGATCTGCTTCACATGGGTACCCCCACTTTTTGCTGGTGTTTCACTGTTTTTTAACCGTAGTCTGGCGGTGACCCTGCTAATCAGGATCCCAGCCCTAGCTGCTTCCTCTCTAAAATGGTTTCCATGTACATTAGGTACATATCTTATTGGATTCTGGAGTGCCCTATAAGCCCCTGGTATGTGGTATACTATGTACCTAGGGCATAGGTACCTCAGAGGCCTATCAGGGGCTGCAGCATGTATTATGCCACCCCTGGGAAGCACTCCAAAATGACACCACAGGTCTGCTACTGCAGCCTGGGTAAGGGTGTGCTTGCACCCCTTAATGTGGTATAGGCTACCTATATCAATACCCTATACAGACACATATAAACCTATAAGCCACTCCTATTGCAGGCCTTGACAATCCTGAAGGCAGAGTGCTTGGTTTTGTGTGAGAGGGTGCCCAAGCATGAGCTGAGCCCCTCTGCAGCTTTTGGAAATACTTCCTTATGGCTGTTCTGTGATACAGCCATGCCATATACTCTTATGTGCATTATAACCTCGCGGTAAATGCTAACTTTGGGATGGCTGCATCAAAACATGTCTTGTTTGGTGTCAAACGCTTTGGAATATTACGCCCCTACCAATTCTGGTGGCGGGGGTAGCATTCCACCCTTCTAGAGGGAGAGACATGTTCACACTGGCTAAACCCGGTAGGACTTTCCTGAGCCCTGGCATCACAAAATGGATGCCTCTGCCACAGACACGGGTCTGGCCTCCTACTGCTGACCAAAACTCCGGCAGAGGAGGCCTGGACAATAGGTTTCCTGTCGAGGGGAGGTGTAACCACCTCCCCAGACAGGCTGATGTGTATTGGGGCTAGGCGGGAGCACTCTCTGGTGCTTTGAAGTCCTGCACTGGGGGCACACTTGGTGTCCCTGTGCATAGTCCAGTTCAAACCGGTCGCAGGTGCTACCTGCCCCTACTCTGGTGCGAAACTGGACAAAGGAAATGGGTGTAACCACCCCTCTTTCCTGGCCCACCCAAAGGTGGGGCCTTAGAGTTAGTCCATCCCCTAAACTCACTATAAGTATAGGAATCCAGTCCCTAGGACTTTAGATTACCCTGGACGAAACTCTGCAACGTACATCCTGGACCTTCGACATTCTATCCTGACTAGAAAACTGAAGAGATCTCCCTTGGGGTCAAGTAGTGACTCCCCTGCTTGGCAGGCACCAAAGAAGCAACTGACTGGTCTGCAATTCTGAAGCTCCTGCCGGACACCAAAGTCTCTGCATCCCCAGAGGTGGATTTTCAGACTTCCCCGAGTCTACCCTGAGTCCACAGCAAAGCTGAGGCCTGTTGCTATTGTGGGTGACGTGGAACCGTGACCCCTGAACACCGTGAACTTTTGCAGCAACACTTTCTTCCTGCTCCTCCTCGAAGTTGTGCTTTGGGCTCCAAGTAGTCCCAGCCTTGAGTACCTCCTGCATTGAAGACTGTTGGCCTCTACTCCAGGAGTGACCCGTGGGCCAACTTCAAGTGCGACCGCTTGAGGCTCCCTCGCGATCACTAACCCGTTGGCTAGCAGGTCCCCATGAAGGTGACTCCTTTTCTGCTTGGGCTTTCCTGGTTGCTCCAGAAGTGCCCAGACTTACCCTTGCTGGGTGAGTCCCTCAGACCTTGCTGGTCTGCACCGCAGTCCTTTCTCTGAATTCCATTGACTTGCCGTTGCCAAGGCTTGTTGGGTCCATTCTGGATGCCGATACCGCAGCACTCAACAAGCTTTAAGGATCAGCTAGAATCCAGCTCGTGGACTTCGTCAATGCCTCCTGGACCTCGTGGCTGAAGAGTCAAGACACCCATCAACTCACCTGAAGCACCCGACATCTGTGGGCATTGGTCCATCCTGCCCTAGGTCACTGGCAAGTGACCCAGACTCTGTCCCCTCTGCTTTCAGGTTCCTTACATCACAGATCCAGGCTTGGATCTCTCCGGACACTTCACCTCCTCACGGCAGCAGCAGTTCTTTGCAGGCTTCCATTGAAATCGATGACGCGACCCGACATCAAAAGACACCTATGCACCCGGCTTCCCTGGGTGAGGTAACTCGAGTCCTCCGGTGCTCTTGTGGGTGCTAGCCCTAGAACTTCTTAAGTCCAAAAGGGTTTGGTCCTGACTCAATTAGAAGTGTCCCTAATCTTTAAAATTCCAACCGTGACATTGCCCATAGAAGATAACGGGAACCCGCGGTTGTGTTTACACACTGCATACAGTCCCCGTGGGTACCCTGTGTCACTACCTTGGGTGGTTCCTTGGGGTCCCAGCTATTCTAGAGGCAATAGGCCTAGTGTCTATCCTAGTCATGGTTCTTAAACCACTTTTTTGGTATATGGTTTGGTACGCTCCTATGGCCCAAACGTGTATTTGTGCTATTAGTGATGATTGCTATCTTGTAACTAAAGTACTTCGAACTCCAGTCTCATAAAGAGACTAGAGGGGTGTGTTTTATACTAAATACATATATTTTAAATATATACCTGGTGTAGTTGTCTTTTTATTTGATCATTCAAGAGATTATAGACTGGTAAAACAAGCTGCTTTACACTCCTTCAAGACTTAGCCTGAAGGCTGCTCTCCACAGCTACCACTAGGAGAGTTTTCAATAAAGGTTGTCTTTAACCTATCACCATAAGGGGTTGTTTGGACTGATACAAGGTGCCCACTAGAACTAGTGGACAGCATATATCAGGCCACCTTCTCACAAGCACTACTCTGCCACTTTCTCTATCACCCACCAGTCAACAACTCCGCATTCGGGGAGCATTTATCCGACCTGATTGCTCACGCCAACAACCTAATTCTTGGTGATCTTAACCTTTGGTGGAATGAAACAAACAAGCAACCTGCTAATTCTGAAGCTATCCAATCTTCTCTGTGACAACTATTTAGCGCAACACTGCACAGAGGAAACGCACTACAAAGGAGCTACCGTGGATGCCATTATCGCTCAACGAGACGCAATTACGATCAACCACATACTCCCCGTGGACTGGTCGGACTACCGCATGATCTTATTTCATATCAACCAACAAATACTCTCTCAACCACCTAGGCAAGACCTCACCAAATGGGCCAGAAACCTCACCCAGATTCCCATGGTAGCCCTTGAAGAAAGGATAAACTCGCTCCTTCCCAGGCACCAGCGACCACCTCTTCACAACCGAACTCACTTCGCTTTACAACTCAAATTTGGTGGCTGTGCTTGACCAACTAGCTCCTCTAAAGCTAAAAAAATGCCGAGCAATTCCGTCCAGGTCATGGTTCAAAACTGACATCAATTCCGAAAGGAGAAAATTAAGAGCCAAAGAAAGAAGCTGGAGGAATAACCCTACTTCCACCCTCCGCGAACAATTCAAAACAGCTCGTAGGAAGTAAGAACAAGAAATCCACTCTTTTCCGCTCTGCGCTGGACAGCGTAAAAAATAGAGCCAAAGAGCTCTATAGCATCATCAGGCAACAAACCTCCAAGCCTGTTACCTCCTCAAAACAGGCGTCCAAAGAACTCTGTGGCAACTTCACCAACTTCATTAATGACAAGATTACTAAGATCGAACTCTCACTGGACACCAATAATACCCTCACCACAAACAGCAGCACGTCCGGGCGTATGATATCGCTCCTTATCCCTCTTCCAAATCTTGGCTAAGCTTCCGCCCCATTCAGGAATCTGAGATATTCAATCTGATCTCCACATCCAAACCCTCATCTCATGTCCTAGACCCCATTCCACCCCTACTGACCAAAAAGCTGAAGCGCTCCCTAGCACCGCTTTGGTGCACGATCATAAACAGCTGCATGAAAAATGGAGTCGTTCCAGACTGCCTTAAAGTGGGACAAGTCACACCTTTGCTGAAAAAACCCGGCCTTGACAGAACGGATTTGAATAACTTTAGACCTGTATCTAACCTCCCCCTTCTGTCCAAAATCCTAGAAAGATGCATACTCCAACAACTAAACCAACACCTGGACAACATCAACCTTCTAGACTTCACTCAATCTGGCTTCAGAAAAGGCTGTAGCACCGAAACCGCGATCCTCAACATCTTCGACGAAATCCACAAATCACTAGACTCTGACCAATGCTGCCTCCTCATTCTCCTAGACCTGTCGGCAGCATTCGATACGGTAAACCACAAACTCCTCATTGGGCCCTCCAAGAAAGAGCCGGTCTTGGCGAGGTGGTCCTCTAATGGTTTTCTTCCTTCCTGCACAATCGCACTAAAAAAATAAAAATAAAAAACTTTGCTTCCGACCTCCACCCAGTCAACAAGGGAGTCCCTCAAGTCCTAGTGCTCTCCCAGCAACTCTTTAACATCTATATGGAACCTCTCACCAAACTACTCAAAAAAGCCAACATACGCTTCCATCTCTATGCTGACGATACTCCGATATATTTGGAAACCACCTCCTTCAGAGACATTCAAAGACTCAATGATGTTCAACACTGACTGTCATGTAATCACCTTAAACTAAACCCCTACAAAACCGAGATACTCCTCATCTCGAACAAAGAGGAGAACCCCCAAATTGCTGAATGGCTAAAAACTGTTGATGCGCTCAACGAGAATCTCACCCTAGCTGACTTTGTCAAATCACTAGGAATCAGGCTAGAACCGAAACTGGACATAACCAGACACATCAAGAATTCGACCAAGAGCGCTTTCCTTAACCTCAAACTATTGAACAAAATAAAACCTTTCATTCCGTCCAGTGATCTTAAACAGGCCACTCAAACACTGGTGATGTCAAGGCTGGACTATGGGAACGCAGTCCTCTCAGGAATAGCAAAATCACATCTGGCTCCCATCAAAACAACTCTGAATGCGGCAGCCAGAATGGTCACTGGAATCAAGAAATTCAACCATATTTCCCGTGCACTCAGAGAACTTAAGTGGCTCCCAGTCAAAATGAGGATTAGCTTCAGAACAGCCTGCCTCACTCATAAAGCCCTACACACTGGCAAACCCGAATATTTGGTGGCTAAACTCAAAAAAGCCAGTCAAGTCAGGAACCTCAGAAGCTCAAAATCCCTCCTACTCATCCCGCCAAAAACTCAAAAACAAAAAACTGCGGCACGAACCTTTGCCGGAAGCGTGTCCAAAATCTGGAACTCTATTCCCCCCCACATCAGAACCATTCCCTCTTTTGTAAAATTCAAAAGCCAACTCAAAATCCTGTTCCTCGACCGCTCCCTAGGGAGCCGATAGGGTCAATCGGAGCGGGGAAGCAGACTCCTCGCGCTGCTCCGACTCCTTGTCCTCAAAACTGCGAAGCAGATCTCCCAACCAGCGTCCTGCACTGTTAATGTGTTTTTCTTTTTGTTTTGTTTATTGTGAATCTCTGCAATGTATCTGCTGTAAAGCGCTCCGATACCCTCAGGTCAGGCCAGTGCTATATAAAACTTCTTAAATACATAAATACATTTGTCATGCTGGCCTGAAAACAATGCACAGGAAGAATAGGCTGTGAAAAATCAGACTGTTTGGGAGTAACTTCTTCTAAATCAATGCGTGATAAAGAATCAGCTTTATTAATTTATTTTCCTGACTGAAAGGTGATAATAAAATTGTAATCATTAAAAAATAATGTCCAGCATAATTGTCGTGCTGAAAGAGCTTTAACAGTTCTTGAAGACTGTAGATTTCAATGATCGGTATAAATTGTAATCGGGTGTCTTGCACCTAACAAGTAGTGGCGCCAGTCTTCAAAAACAGCTTTAATTGCCAATAATTCTCTGTCAGCAATAGTATAACTTTGTTCTGCTGGGGCTAGCTTTCTTGAATAATAGGCTATAGGATGCATTTATCCCGTATCATGATGTCTTTGGGATAAGATTCCACCTAAAGCGAATTGTGATGGATAGGCTTCGACTATGAAAGGGCGTAAAGGGTCGGGATACATTAATATGGGGGCTGAAGTAAACAATCTTTTTAATTCCTGAAATGAAAGGCTTTTTCAGCAGACTCATTCCATTCGAATTTGACACCTTTTCTGAGAAGCTTAGTGATTTGAGTAATATTTTGGGAGAAATCACGAATGAAACGCTTAAAAAAATTGGCGAAACCCAGAAAACTCTGGATTTATTTTACCGAGGTTGGGTTCGGCCAGGAAAGGACGGACTCGATCTTTTTTTAATCCATTTCTATGCCTGATGGACTGATGACATATCCCAAAAAATCCACTTTAGTAGTTTGAAACACACTTTTTTCCAAATTCACATATAATGAATTTTATAAGAGTTTTTGAAGAATTGCTCATACTTGTTTTGCATGCTCAGATACAGAATTGAAATATGTGAGGATGTCGTATATGTAGATTACACAACAAATATCTAAAAACTCTCGTAATACCTCATTTATAAGAAATTGAAAAGCGGCAGGAGCGTTCCAGAGTCCGAAGGGCATACCTTGATATTCAAATAAGTCGAATTTAGTGCGAAAAGCAGTCTTCCATTCATCGCCCTCTCGGACTCGTACAAGATGATAAGCTCCACGCAGGTCAAGCTTAGTATAAATAGTTGCGTGGTTGATGTGATCCAATAAAGTAGAAATCAAGGGAAGTGGAAAACGATTTTTAACAGTCACATTGTTTAGGGCACGGTAATCAATACACAAGCATAACTCTCCCCCCTTCTTTAGTATAAAGAAGAGAGGGGATGAGGCTGGGCACTTGGAATGTCTAATGAATCCATTCGCTAAATAGTCATCTAAATAAGTTCTTAAATATTCATTTTCTTTTTCAGTAAGGGCGTATATACGGCTGCAAGGTAGCGTTGCCCCTGGGACCAAATCTATGCGGCAGTCAAAATCTCTATGAGGTGTAAGGATATTCGCCTTAATTGAATCAAAAACATCCAAAAGATCAGCATAGTCATTAGGCACTTCATCAATTAGTAAAACACTCTTTGACTATTTAGCAAAATCGTAACCTTGAACACAATCTTCTTCCGTTTTGTGCTGAAAACATACAGAACGACAATGTGATGAATTAAAGAATACAGTTTTCTTGACCCAATCAATCCTAGGGTTGTGTTGAGTCAGCAATGGGATTCCTAAGATAAAATGAAATTGAGGTGCATCTAGTATATCAAACGTGATCTGTTCGCTATGAGTGGAAGAACACCTCAGTATTACATTTTCGGTATGATTCTGTATTAAACCTGAAGTTAACTCTTTCCCATCCACTGCCTGTACTATTTCTGGTTGCGATTTTGGTACTGTATGTAAGTCTAACTTTTGAAAGAGTTGCATGTCAATAAAGTTTCCAGTGGCTCCGTAATCAATTAAGGCATCAATGGTCCAAATATGTATTGTTTTCCTATACTGTTTGTATAGTGACCAAAATACTAAGGAGTTGAAAAGATACTCTGGGAATTGTGGAGGCCAAATTAAAAAAGGTACTAAATAAACTGACCTCGTCTTTCATCGAGCGTTCTAGTTTTCCGATTGTTGTTTAATGGATACCTCGGGTGGTTGTTATTTATTTTTATTGGGGCACGTAGGACATTCCTTAATGAAATGTCCAGTTTTGCCTCAATGAAGACACTGGTTTAATTTTCGGCGTTTCTCCTTTTCTTCTTTGGTGAGTGGTCCTCTGACCGTACCTATCAGCATTGGTTCTCCTAGATCTGTTTTATTTGTGACTTCACTTTTAGGGCCATTCTTTTCTTTGAATAAAAACAGTCTATGAACATTTTTACCACGTTCCACTTTTCAATCTAATAAACGATGATTTAACTTTACTACTAAGTCTATAAATTCGCTGCAATCTTCTGGGGATCTAAAATTTGGGTTACCATGTCCTTAAGCTCATCCCGAAGACCTTCATAAAATAAAGACACTCTCTTTCTCTCAGGCTATTCTGCTTCTATAACCAATCTATTAAATAGAGAAATGTAATGTATTAAAACAGATGAACCTTGTTTCAAGTTGAGCAGCTCATTGTCTGCGGATTACAACAACACATGTTTGGCAAATAATTTCTTCCTAGTATTTTTGAAGCGTCTGAAGTCATATAACAAAGGGTCAGAATGTTCGACCAAAGGGATTGACCATAAAGCTGCGTCCCCTCCCAAGTAAGATAAGATGAAGGCTTTTTTAGAGGAATCATCTGGGAATGCAGTTGGTTTGGCGATGAAATATAGATGGCATTGGTCTAAAAAAGTTGTGAATTTATTGCTATCCCCATAGAATTTCTCAGGTGGTGCTAAAGGTACTGGAAATGGGGTTACAACTTGAATTTGGGTAGGTGTTGTAACCGTAGAACTCTGGGCCATTTGTGACATGGACTAGAAACTAGGCTGAAAACTAGGAGGTTTTAAAATAGGATTGCGTATGGTATCTTGTAGAGTTGAGAAATCTCTATGCAATGCTACATTTTCAGCTTTTATGTCGGCTAAGATAGAGGCTATATCCTGTAATGAAATCTGCTGTGAAGGATCCATTGCGTCTGGGCGAACCGTTATACGTACGTGGGCTTAGCCTTCTGTCAGACAACTATGCACTCTTACCTTGTCTTGTGTGTGGTTACATTTGCAATGATGCAATGGACCAACTTCCCAGTCCCCTATGCAGTAACCAGTGATTAATGACCCACTTTAGTTAATTTATAGGGATCAGGGAGGAGGGCCGCATACTGAAAGTTAGTGGGCTCTTGTTGTCAACCTGCGAGGCAACAAGATAAACGTCACGTAAGTACCTACTCTACACACAATAAATAGGGATTCTACTTCTCACTACACTACTTCACCCTATTTATCCAAATTTTCTATCTGCGATCTGGAGGTGGTATGAAGCACGTCCTAGTATGTCTTGTGAAGGTCTGTGTTTTAAGCGCAGAACTTGTAGGGTTGGAAGGATGTATCTTGCAGAGTTTCTTCTGCAGTTACTGTGGGCCCGATTCACAGAACTAACTTAAGACAAAATCCTAATCATACTACCATTTTGGTATTCATAGAAGGCACTTACTCATTTTGGTATTCACAGAAGGCACTTACTCATTTTGGTATTTACAGAAGTTAGGAGTCCTAACTTTAGGACTCCTAAATGCCTTCTATGAATACCGAAAGTCTTAAAGTTAGGATTTTCTCAGTTTAGGAGTAGTAAAGTTAGGACTCCTAACTTTAGGACTCCTAAATGCCTTCCGTGAATACCGAAAGTCTTAAAGTTAGGTTTTTTCTCAGTTTAGTAGTAGTAAAGACTTTTGGTATTCACAGAACGCATTTAGGATTCCTAAAGTTAGGAGCCCTAACTTTACTGCTACTAAACTGAGAAAAATCCTAATTTTAAGACTTTCGGTATTCACAGAAGGTATTTAGGAGTCCTAAAGTTAGGAGTCCTAACTTTACTACTCCTAAACTGAGAAAAATCCAAACTTTAAGACTTTTGGTATTCACAGAAGGCATTTAGGATTCCTAAAGTTAGGACTCCTATCTTTACTACTCCTAAACTGAGAAAAATCCAAACTTTAAGACTTTTGGTATTCACAGAAGGCATTTAGGATTCCTAAAGTTAGGACTCCTAACTTTACTACTACTAAACTGAGAAAAATCCTAACTTTAAGACTTTTGGTATTCACAGAAGGTAATTAGGAGTCCTAAAGTTAGGAGTCCTAACTTCTGTGAATACCGAAATGAGTAAGTGCCTTCTGTGAATACAAAAATGGTAGTAAGTTTAGGATCTTGTCTTAAGTTAATTCTGTGAATCGGGCCCATCATCTTTTAAAAGGAATCAAGGGGCAGATTTATGACGTCTGGCGCATCTCTGCTAATCAGCAGAGATGCGCCAGAAGAGTTGCGACGCATCTGCCCACCCGTGCGCCACCATTGATGCGCCGCATTTACAATGCGGCGCACCGTGGCACTCGGATGGGCAGATGCGTGACACATCTCCTGTCGGAAAGACGGCGCATTGCTGGAGTTGCGTCGCAAGCGTGACGCAGCTCCAGCAAGGCTCGGGGGTGTCCTATCCCTTACATGCTGCGTCAATCCTTACGCCTGCTTCAAGCAGGCGCAGGGTTTTGACGCAGCATGGAAATTAAAAGTGACTGAGTGAAATCTTGTATCTTTATCTCGTGGCGCAAGGATAAACAGATGCGTGACGCATCTGATGGCGTAAGGGCGGCGGATTGCTGGAGTCGCGTCGCAAGCACGACGCAACTCCAGCAATGTTTAGGTGCTGCCCGTACCTAACATGCTGCGCCATGCCTTACGCCTTGTAGACGGACCGGGAGGGTCGGCCGAGGACAAGGGGAGAGGTCTCCGGGGAGAGCCGTCTCCAGCGATCGTACAGATAAATAACTTCCCCCCCACAGACAGACACCACACAAGGAGAAGATTTAGCGTTCTTTATAGGCAATTTCTTACGGTACGATGGAAGGTACAAGGAGGTCTGGACTCAGGGGTCCCCTCGATTCAAGTCTCTCAAGATGGGGAAAGGGGGTAGCGGGACAGTCTGGTTACCAGTCTTGGTAGTTGAGGTGGTATGGTGGATAGCTCACAATCCTCGAGCTCGGTGTTCTAGCTGGGACGGGCCGCGGCAGCGCCAGCAGGTCCCGGTGAAGATGGGTGATACACGGTCCGCGGCAGCGCCAGCAGGTCCCGGAGAGATGGTCGAAGCACGGTCCGCGGCAGCGCCAGCAGGTCCCGGTGAGGATGGTCGTTACAACGGGCCGCGGCAGCGCCAGCAGGTCCCGACGAGGATGGATGTTGCAGAAGGCCGCGGCAGCGCCAGCAGGCAGGACGATAGTTCACAAGATAGGGCTACGGCAGCGCCAGTAGTCCGTCAAGGCTGAGTTCTCTCGGTGTCTCTCGACTCCAGGATACAACTGCCGTCCTGCTCCGGAGCTGCCCTAGTTATAGGTCTGGCGCCCTTTGATGTCCGGACCCTCGCACTTGGAGGTCGGAGGGTCCGGGATGAAGGTGTCCAGACACCCAGCAGGGGGTGGAGCCAGCGCCTGGGGGAGCTGGAGGCGATCGGCACCTGGCGGGGGAGAGCCCTTGACGCTTCGTTCTCCCATTGACCTGCCAAGTGGTCCGCTCACCTCCTGGGTGGAAGGTGGTGCCGGGATGCCAGGGCCGGCCAGGCCCAGGGTTAGGGTCGGGTGGAGGCCACGCGGCCTCGTGGCGCAGGGCCCAAGATGGCGGCTTGATCCGGCCGGGGGAGCCGGTGGTGGCTCGGTCCCGTGATACATGGAGGTCCGGGGGCAGGAGTTCCGTCGGGAGACGGGGTGCGGGTGATTCGTGTGGGTCACGCCTGGCGGGCCGGGGCTTAGGCCCTGTCATGCGGGGAGGGAGCAAGCCCTTCGTGTGGCCTGTCCAACATGCGTCCCCCCCAGCTGAAGGCGGGGAGAGTCACCCATCTTCCTGGGGACTCTCCTCGTCGAGGCGGAAGAAGCGTGACAGGCCATCTGCGTTGGCGTGGTCTTGGCCCGGTCGGTGTTCCACGGTGAAGTCCATTCCCTGCAGGGAGATGGACCAGCGCAATAGTTTTGGGTTCTCCCCCCGCATCTGCATCAGCCACTGCAGGGGTCGATGGTCGGTTTGTACCCGGAAGTGGCTACCGAAGAGATAGGGCCGGAGCTTTTTGAGGGCCCACACCACTGCGAAGGCCTCCCTCTCGATTGTGCTCCAGCGCTGTTCTCGGGCCAGGAGGCGTCTGCTGATGAAGGCCACCGGCTGGTCATGGCCCTCGGGGTTCAGTTGGGAAAGAACCGCTCCGATGCCGTGGTCGGAGGCGTCTGTCTGTACAATGAATTCCCGACTGTAATCGGGGGCCTGGAGCACAGGGGCGGTGCACAGGGCGGCCTTCAGCTTTTCGAAGGCCGCTTGACAGTCGGTGGTCCAATTAATCCGCTTCGGCTGGTTTTTGGACGTGAGACCCTTGAGGGGCCCCACAATGCTGCCGTAGTCCCTCACGAACCGCCGGTAGTAGCCGGTGAGTCCCAAGAAGGCTCGGACCTCGGTCTTGGTGACGGGTTGCTGCCAGGACTGGATGGCAGCAATTTTAGGTTGCAGCGGGGCCACCAGTCCGCTTCCCACCTGGTGCCCGAGGTAGGTCACAGACCCTTGACCAATTTGGCATTTGCCAGCCTTAATCGTGAGGCCGGCCCGCTGGAGGGCCTGCAGGACCTCTTGGAGGTGGAGGAGGTGGTCGGACCAGTGGCGGCTGTACACCGCGATATCGTCCAGGTAGGCAGCGCTGAACTCCTCGAGCCCCGCCAAGACCTGGTTCACTAGACGTTGAAAAGTAGCGGGGGCATTCTTCATGCCGAAGGGCATGACCTTGAAGTAGTAGTGGCCATCAGGGGTAGAGAAGGCAGACCGTTCCTGAGCCCGGGGTGTGAGACCGATCTGCCAGTATCCCGCTGTTAGGTCGAAGATGCTGAGATAGCGGGCGGCCCCCAGCCGGTCGATCAATTCATCTGCTCGGGGGATAGGATGAGCGTCGGTCCGGGTGACAGCGTTCAAGCCCCGGTAGTCGACGCAGAATCTCAGTTCAGGCGTGGTGCCGGGGGCAGCGGCTTTGGGGACCAGTACAACTGGGCTGGCCCAGGGGCTGTCCGAGGGCTCGATGACCCCGATCGTGAGCATTTTGGCCACTTCCTCTTGGATACAGGCCCGTACCCGATCTGGCACGCGGTAGGCCCGGTGTCGGACAGGGGGACTGTCCCCGGTGTCCACGTCGTGCAAGCACCAAGGGGTGATCCCAGGGGTGAGGGAGAACAGTGTAGCGAACCGCAGTAGGAGGTCCCGGCAGCTCTGGCGTTGCTCTGGGGTGAGGGCATCGGAGAGCCGGACCCCGTCCACGGAACCGTCGTTCTCCTGAGTCTTCAGGAGATCCGGGAGGGGTTCGGAGTCTTCCTCCGCCCCACTGTCCGTAGCCATCAGGAGGCTGAGTTCTGAGCGCACAAAGTGTGGTTTGAGTCTGTTGGTGTGGAGGACCCGAAGGGGGTTCCGGGGGGTCCCCATGTCGATGAGGTAAGTGACGGAGCTTTTGCGCTCGACCACTTTGAAGGGCCCCGTCCACTTATCTTGCAAGGCACATGGTTCGGTGGGGGACATCACCCACACTTGTTGACCAGGTTCGAACTCGACGGAGGAGGCATTGTGATCGTACCATTTTTTCATGTCCTCCTGACTGGCCTCGAGGTTCGCTTTTGCCATCTCCCTGAAGCGTCGGGACTGATTGCGGAGGGCCAGGAGGTACTTGAAGACGTCTGGAGGGGTCTTTAGGGGGGCCATCTCCCAACCTTCTTTAAATAGGCTGAGGGGCCCTCGCACAGGGTGCCCGTACAGGAGTTCGAAAGGGCTAAAGCCGAGGGACTTCTGGGGAACTTCTCGATAGGCGAAGAGGAGGCACGGGAGTAGTACATCCCACTGGCGACGGAGGGGCTCTTCCAATCCCCCAATCATCCCCTTGAGGGTGCGGTTGAATCGCTCCACTAGTCCGTTCCCTTGGGGGTGATAGGGGGTCGTGAATCGGTAGGTGACCCCGCACTGTTGCCAGAGGAACTTCATATATTTCGAGATAAAGTTCGTGCCTCGGTCGCTGACGACTTCTCGGGGGAAGCCCACTCGGGAGAAGATCCCCATTAGGGCCCGGCCAACCACCGGGGCTGTTACAGTTCGTAGGGGCACCGCCTCGGGGTAGCGGGTGGCGTGGTCCACCAGTACCAGGATGAACCTATGTCCTTGTGCCATGCGGGGGTCCAGGGGCCCCACAATGTCTATTCCTACCCTCTCGAACGGGGGGGTGACCACTGGGAAGGGTTGCAGAGGGGCTTTCAGCTTACGGCCGCTCTTCCCACTGGCTTGGCACGTGGGGCAGGACCGGCAGTGGTTAAGGACGTCGTTCCGCATCTTCGGCCAGAAAAAGTGAGTCACTAGGCGACTGTAGGTTTTGTCCTGGCCCAGGTGTCCAGCCAGGGGGACATCGTGGGCCAGAGTTAGTAGGAAGTCTCTGAAGCGGAGAGGCACCACCAGCACTCGACTGGCCCCTAGTTCTGCGATTCTTTGTTCGCTGTATAGCAGGTCGTTATCCCAATAGACCCAATGAGTTCCGGTGGAGTCCCCTGCGCTCTGGGCGCTGGCTTGCTGGCGGAGCCCCTCGAGGGAGGGGCAGGTCTTTTGCTCCTGGCGGAACTGCTCTTGGGTGGGCCCCCCTTCTTGACGCCACTGAGCCAGGCCGGGAAGGTCCTGGGGTTGCGCGACCCCTTCGGCCGTTGGTTCTGGGGGGTTGGTCTCGTCGTGGTCCTCTACTGGGGTGACCGGGGGCGGAGGTGCTGGCCATTCTGGATCTTCTGATCGGGGGACGGCACGGGCGGCCATGGACCGGGTGGTTACGCAGGCCCAGTCCGGGAGGCCCAGCATCCCCAGGTGCTCTCTTCTTTCGACGGTGGCCCACGGGGAACTCTCAAGGTCATTCCCCAGGAGGCAGTCCACGGGTGCATCATCCCGGACCGTCACCTTCAACAGGCCGGAGACCCCTCCCCATTCGAAGGGGACGCAGGCCATTTGACACAGACTCTCTGAATTGTCGGCTGAGCGGACGGGGCAGAGAATGTTCGGCAGGATCTGCTCGGGCTTCACCAGGTGACAGCGGACGGCCGTCACACTGGCGCCTGTGTCACGTAAGGCCTCGGCCCGACGTCCATTAATGGTCACCCATTGGCCATATTTCCGGGTGTTGGCGGGTAGGGGGGCCCGCGGAACCATGTCCTTTCCCCCTAGGCATGCTAGAACCATGGCGGCCGGTTCCCACTCTTGCTGGGCCGGCTCATATTCTTCCTGTTCCTCTGATAGTCGTTCTTCCCCCAGGGCGGCGGCCGCTACCTGGCGGGGCTTTGGTGTTTGGTTCTGCGGGCAGCTCGGGTCATTGGCGTAGTGGCCGACTCGCTGGCATCGGTGGCACGTGACATTGGCTCGGAACCCCGGGCGCATTGGGGGGTTGCCCCGCCCGGCCGGCGGGGTGGGGTGCTGGCCACGGGTGTTGCCGGGATGGTGTCTCTCCCTCGCCCCTGGCCTCCTCCTCCTCCCCGGGGACGGTGCTGGCCTTGGTTGTTTCGGTTTTGCTCGTGCGGTCCTCTCCGGCCCACTCGGGTGCTTTCCCATCGGTCAGCTTCGGCGGCGAGTTGCCGGGGGTCAGTCAATTTACTGTCGAGGAGGTGCTGCCTGAGCTCGACGAAACAGTTGTTCGACAGGTGCTCCTATACCATAAGGTTAAAGAGTTGCTCGTAGGTCGTTACATGGCTCCCCTTGATCCAACCCTCGAAGGCTCGGCTGAAATAGTTGACGTACTCCACCCAAGTTGTACCCGGGATCCGGGTGCAGTCTCTGAACCTCTGGCGGTACATCTCGGGCGTGAGTCCGTAGCGGGTGAGGAGGGCAGCCTTCATGTGGTCGTAGGACGACATCTGGTGATCTGGGAGCTGCAATAGGGCATCGCGGCCTTCGTTGACGAACCTCCCCCATAGTCCGGCTCCCCAATCACTCCGGTCGATCCGGTGGGAGGTCATGGCGATCTCGTAGGCTTTGAACCATTGTTGTATGTCGTCCTCTCGGACATATTCTCGGACAACATCCTTGGGGATGTGGACTTTTTTCTCGGTTGCTCCCGGGGTGTGCGGTCGCTCAGGCACCCCCGGTTCTTTACTCTGTTTCCGGAGTTCTATCTCCGCCAGTTTGCGCTCGTGTTCGAGTGTTATTCTTTTTTCCTCGAGCTCTCTCTGTCTCTGTTTTTCTTCTCGCTCTTCTCGGAGCCGCAGATGTTCTAGATTTAGTTTCTGCTCGGCTAACTTTAGTTCCCCGTCCATCTTGAGTCGTGCCATTTCCAACTCATGTAATCTGGTTCTTTCTCTTTCTTGGATCTCCTCCTGCGAGAGGCCCGTTCCCCGCTCCTCAGGAGCCGTGGCGTTCCCCTCTGGTGCGACACTGTTTTGGTCGGGGGATCCGGTGACCCCAGTTTCCGCCCACGACTCAAGGGCGCGCTTTAAATCGTCTTTGGTACTCAGGCCGGTGGTAGCAATGCCTAGTTCCATGCAGAATTGTTTAAGTTCGCGGTGGTTATATTCTTCCAACTTATCCATTTGGAACTTTTCAGTGGAACCGCTATCTTTGGCTGACATCGTGGTTTTGTCGTGGGGTGAGCTACTCTCTGTACGATTACGCGTTGATTCGGATCGCGCCGCTGGCCAGCAATGTTAGACGGACCGGGAGGGTCGGCCGAGGACAAGGGGAGAGGTCTCCGGGGAGAGCCGTCTCCAGCGATCGTACAGATAAATAACTTCCCCCCCACAGACAGACACCACACAAGGAGAAGATTTAGCGTTCTTTATAGGCAATTTCTTACGGTACGATGGAAGGTACAAGGAGGTCTGGACTCAGGGGTCCCCTCGATTCAAGTCTCTCAAGATGGGGAAAGGGGGTAGCGGGACAGTCTGGTTACCAGTCTTGGTAGTTGAGGTGGTATGGTGGATAGCTCACAATCCTCGAGCTCAGTGTTCTAGCTGGGACGGGCCGCGGCAGCGCCAGCAGGTCCCGGTGAAGATGGGTGATACACGGTCCGCGGCAGCGCCAGCAGGTCCCGGAGAGATGGTCGATGCACGGTCCGCGGCAGCGCCAGCAGGTCCCGGTGAGGATGGTCGTTACAACGGGCCGCGGCAGCGCCAGCAGGTCCCGACGAGGATGGATGTTGCAGAAGGCCGCGGCAGCGCCAGCAGGCAGGACGATAGTTCACAAGATAGGGCTACGGCAGCGCCAGTAGTCCGTCAAGGCTGAGTTCTCTCGGTGTCTCTCGACTCCAGGATACAACTGCCGTCCTGCTCCGGAGCTGCCCTAGTTATAGGTCTGGCGCCCTTTGATGTCCGGACCCTCGCACTTGGAGGTCGGAGGGTCCGGGATGAAGGTGTCCAGACACCCAGCAGGGGGTGGAGCCAGCGCCTGGGGGAGCTGGAGGCGATCGGCACCTGGCGGGGGAGAGCCCTTGACGCTTCGTTCTCCCATTGACCTGCCAAGTGGTCCGCTCACCTCCTGGGTGGAAGGTGGTGCCGGGATGCCGGGGCCGGCCAGGCCCAGGGTTAGGGTCGGGTGGAGGCCACACGGCCTCGTGGCGCAGGGCCCAAGATGGCGGCTTGATCCGGCCGGGGGAGCCGGTGGTGGCTCGGTCCCGTGATACATGGAGGTCCGGGGGCAGGAGTTCCGTCGGGAGACGGGGTGCGGCTGATTCGTGTGGGTCACGCCTGGCGGGCCGGGGCTTAGGCCCTGTCATGCGGGGAGGGAGCAAGCCCTTCGTGTGGCCTGTCCAACACGCCTGCTTCAAGCAAGCGCAAGGTTTTGACGCAGCAGCGTCGGAAAAGTGACTGAGTGAAATCTTGTAGATTCCACTGCGTCACTTTTCCGAGGCTTTTTCCGATGGAATGCCCACCCTGCATACATTAAACCTGACGCAGGTTTAATGTAGCGCAGGGCTTTACAACATGACGCATCTCCCTAGATGCGTCACGTTGTAAATAAAGCGCAACATGGTGCATGATTTACGCAGCTGAAAGATATTGTACTTAGCTTTCTTTTGTTTTCTCTTCACAGGTTCTGTTGCAGCTGAGGATTCCAAGAAGACTTCAGGAGGAAACATCTTGAAGACTGGAACTCCTCCGTCTTTGTCAGGTAAGACGACCTCAATGCAGGTCCTCTCGTGAAGGCAGAGGGAAGGCTAAGCACCTTCTGGAAGTTGGGTTTGGCTTAAATAGTAAGACCACACCCAAGATGGCCACCACGTTGTTCACACTTGACGTGAACGTCTCTTGCGGCGAATCCGTTTTTCTTTGCCGGTATTAACCGCAAGCCCAGGAAACGAAGCGTCTTGCCTCTCAAGCGTGCACCCTTAATTCACCTTTACTATCAGCGTTCTCTGGCCGCGCTTCTTAGCTTGGCAATATTATACTTCAGAAACAAAGTATCTCATGGAATAGAAACAATCCATTAAGAATTACCATGACAAATATATAATTACACAATGTTAGTATAAAACATGATGTTTAAACCAAACACAATACAGTGTTATTATTATTAACACATATATAAATAAACATAAATCCCAATACATATCTCATACATCAGGTAGTGCTGGATGCATGGGACTGCTTTGCACAGCATTGGGGGAACCTGTCTTATGCAAATCATGACACTTGTTGGGATCTCAGGGGCATGCACTCTCCCCTCAGCCGCATGTTGGGGTCTCAGGTGCATGTCCTCCCCCTCAGCCTCTTGTTGGGGTCTCAGGTGCATGCACACCCCCCTCAGCCTCTTGTGCAGTCTTTGGTCTCAGGTGCATGCACTCCCCCTTAGCATATCCTGTTATTCTGGGATCTCAGGTGCACGCACACGCCTTTATGCCTATTGTTGGGGTCTCAAGTGCATGCACTCACTCCTCTGCCTCTTGTGCAAGTCTGTGTCTCAGGTATATGCACTTCCCCCCAGCCTCGTGTGAGTCTGGGGTCTCAGGTTCATGCACTCCCCCCTCAGCCTCATGTGTGGGTCTCAGGTGCATGCACTCCCCCCTCAGCCTCATGTGTGGCTCTCAGGTGCATGCACTCCCCCCTCAGCCTCATGTGTGGCTCTCAGGTGCATGCACTCCCCCCTCAGCCTCTTGTAGGGTTCTCACGTGTATGCACTCCCCACTCAGCCTTTTGCTGGGGTCTCCGGTGCATGCACTCCCCCCTAAGCCTCTGGTAGGAGTCTGGGTCTCGAGAACAGGCACTTCCCCCTCAGTCTCTTGTTGGGGTCTCACGTGAATGCACTCCCCCCTCAGCCTCTTGCTGGGGTCTCATGTGCATGCACTCCGCCCTCAGCCTCCTGCTGGGGTCTCAGTTGCATGCACTACCCCCTCTGCCTCTTGTTGGGGTCTCAGGTGCATGCACTACCCCCTCAGCCTCTTGGTGGGGTCTCAGGTGCATGCACTCCCCCCTCAGCCTCAGATGTGACTCAGGTGTCTCAGGTGCATACACTTCCTCTTCAGCCTCTTGTGCGAGTCTGTGGTCTGAGGTGCATGCACTCTCCCCTCAGCCTCTTGTTGGGGAAACAGGTGCATGCACTCCTCCCTCAGCCTCTCATGTGACTCTGGGGTCTCAGGTGCATGCACTCCCCCCTCAGCCTCTTGTGTGAGTCTGGGGTCCAAGGTTCATGCACTCCCCCCTCAGCCTCTTGGGTGAGTCTGGGGTCCCAGGTGCATGCACTCCCCCCTTAGCCTCTTGGGTGAGTCTGGGGTCTCAGGTGTATGCACTCGCCCCCTCATCCTCTTGTGTGAGTCTAGGGTCTCAGGTGTATGCACTCACCCCTCAGCCTCTCCTGTGACTCTGGGGTCTCAGGTCCATGCACTCTTCCTATGGCCTCTTGTTGGGGTCTCAGGTGTATGCAGTCCCCCTACAGCCTCTTGTTGGTGTCTCCAGTGCATGCACTCCCCCTCAGCCTCTTGTTGGGGTCTCAGGTGCATGCACTCCCCGTGCGGCCTCATGTTGGGGTCTCAGGTGTATGCAGTCCCCCTACAGCCTCTTGTTGGTGTCTCCAGTGTATGCACTCCCCCTTCAGCCTCTTGCTGGGGTCTCAGGTGCATGCACTCCCCCCTCAGCCTCTTGTGCGAGTCTGGGTTCTCAGGTGCATGCACTCCCCCCTCAGCCTCTTGTTGGGGTCTCAGGTGCATGCATTCCCCCCCTCAGCCTCTTGTTGGGGTCTCAGGTGCATGCACTCCCCCCTCAGCCTCTTGTTGGGGTCTCAGGTGCATGCAATCCCCCCTCAGCCTCTTGTTGGGGTCTCAGGTGCATGCACTCCCCCCTCAGCCTCTTTTATGAGTCTGGGGTCTCAGGTGCATGCACTCTCCCCTCTGCCTCTTGTGCAAGTCTGGGCTCTCAGGTGCATGCACTTCCCCCTCATCATCTTATGCGAGTCTGGGGTCTCATGTGCATGGACTCCCCCCTCAGCCTCTTGTGCGAGTCTGGGGTCTCAGGTGCATGCACTCCCCCTACTGCCTCTTGTTGGGGTCTCAGGTGTATGCATTCCTGTTGGACAGGCCACACGAAGGGCTTGCTCCCTCCCCGCATGACAGGGCCCAAGCCCCGGCCCCCCAGGCGCGACCCACGAGAATCACCCGCACCCCGTCTCCCGACGGAACTCCTGCCCTCGGACCTCCATGTATCACGGGCCCAAGCCACCACCGGCTCCCTCGGCCGGGTCAAGCCGCCATCTTGGGCCCTGCGCCACGAGGCCGCGTGGCCTCCCCCCGACCCTAACCCTGGGCCTGGCCGGCCCCGACATCCTGGCACCACCATCCACCCAGGAGGTGAGCGGACCACTTGGCAGGTCAATGGGAGAACGAAGCGCCAAGGACTCTCCCCCGCCAGGTGACGATCGCCTCCAGCTCCCCCAGGCACCGGCTCCACCCCCCCGCTGGGTGTCTGGACACCTTCATCCCGGACCCTCCGATCTCCAAGTGCGAGGGTCCGGACATCAAAGGGCACCTGCCCTATAACTGGAGCAGCTCCGGAGCAGGAAGGCAGTTGTATCCTGGAGTCGAGAGACACCGAGAGAACTCAGCCTTGACGGACTACTGGCGCTGCCGTAGCCCTATCTTGTGAACTATCGACCTGCCTGCTGGCGCTGCCGCGGCCTTCTGCAACATCCATCCTCGTCGGGACCTGCTGGCGCTGCCGCGGCCCGTTGTAACGACCATCTTCACCGGGACCTGCTGGCGCTGCCGCGGACCGTACATCGACCATCTTCACTGGGACCTGCTGGCGCTGCCGCAGACCGTGTATCGACCATCTTTCACTGGGACCTGCTGGCGCTGCCGCGGGCCGTACCAGCTAGACCACCAAGCTCGAGGATTGTGAGCTACCCACCATACTACCTCAACTACCAGACTGGTAACCAGACTATCCCGCTACCCCCTTTTCCCATCGTGAGAGACTTGAATCGAGGGGACCCCTGAGTCCAGACCTCCTTGTACCTTTTCATCGTACCTTAAGAAGTGCTTATAAAGAACGCTAACTCATCTCCTTGTGTGGTATCTGTCTGTGGGGGGGAAGTTATTTGTCTGTACGATCGCTGGAGACGGCTCTCCCCGGAGACCTCTCCCCTTGTCCTCGGCCGACCCTCCCGGTCCGTCTAACATTGGTGGCCAGCGGCGCGATCCGAATCAACGCGTAATCGTACAGAGAGTAGCTCACCCCACGACAAAACCACGATGTCAGCCAAAGATAGCGGTTCCACTGAAAAGTTCCAAATGGATAAGTTGGAAGAGTATAGCCACCGCGAACTTAAACAATTCTGCATGGAACTAGGCATTGCTACCACCGGCCTGAGTATCAAAGATGATTTGAAGCGCGCCCTTGAGTCGTGGGCAGAAACTGGGATCACCGGATCCTCCGACCAAAACAGTGTCGCACCAGAGAGGAACGCCACAGCTCCCGAGGAGCGGGGAACGGGCCTCTCGCAGGAGGAGATCCAGGAAAGAGAAAGGACCAGATTACACGAGTTGGAAATGGCACGACTCAAGATGGACGGTGAACTAAAGTTAGCCGAGCAGAAACTAAATCTAGAGCATCTGCGGCTCCGAGAGGAGCGAGAAGAAAAACAGAGACAGAGACAGCTTGAGGAAAAAAGAATAACACTCGAACACGAGCGCAAACTGGCGGAAATAGAACTTCGGAAACAGAATAAAGAACCGGGGGTGCCTGAGCGACCGCACACCCCAGGGGCAACCGAGAAAAAAGTCCACATCCCCAAGGATGTTGTCCGAGAGTATGTCCGAGAAGACGACATACAGCAGTGGTTCAAAGCCTACGAGATCGCCATAACCTCCCACCGGATCGACCGGAGTGATTGGGGAGCTGGACTATGGGGAGGTTCGTCAACGAAGGTCGCGATGCCCTGTTGCAGCTCCCAGATCACCAAATGTCGTCCTACGACCACATGAAGGCTGCCCTCCTCACCCGCTACGGCCTCACACCCGAGATGTACCGCCAGAGGTTCCGAGATTGCACCCGGATCCCGGGTACAACTTGGGTGGAGTACGTAAACTATTTCAGCCGAGCCTTCGAGGGTTGGATCAAGGGGAGCCATGTAACGACCTACGAACAACTCTTTAACCTTATGGTATGGGAACACCTGTCGAACAACTGCTTCATCGAGCTCAGGCAGCACCTCCTCGATAGTAAATTGACCGACCCCCGGCAGCTCGCCGCTGAAGCTGACCGATGGGAGAGCACCCGAGTGGGCCGGAGAGGACCGCACGAGCAGAACCGAAGCAACCAAGGCCAGCACCGTCCTCGGGGAGGAGGAGGAGGCCAGGGGCGAGGGAGAGACACCCTCCCGGCAACACCCGTGGCCAGCACCCCGCCCCCGGCCGGCCGGGGAAACCCCCCGATGCGTCCAGGGTTCCGAGCCAATGTCACGTGCCACCGATGCCAGCGAGTCGGCCATTACGCCAATGACCCGAGCTGCCCGCAGAACCAAACACCCAAGCCCCGCCAGGTAGCTGCCGCCGCCCTGGGGGAAGAACGACTATCAGAGGAACAGGAAGAGTATGAGCCGGCCCAGCAAGAGTGGGAACCGGCCGCCATGGTTCTAGCATGCCTAGGGGGAAAAGACATAGTCCCGCGGGCTCCCCTACCCGCCAACACCAGGAAATACGGTCAGTGGGTGACCATTAATGGGCATCGGGCCGAGGCCTTACGTGACACAGGCGCCAGTGTGACGGCCGTCCGCTGTCACCTGGTGAAGCCCGAGCAGATCCTGCCGAACATTCTCTGCCCCGTCCGCTCAGCCGACAATTCCGAAAGTCTGTGTCAAATGGCCTGCGTCCCCTTCGAATGGGGAGGGGTCTCCGGCCTGTTGAAAGTGACGGTCCGGGATGATGCCCCCATGGACTGCCTCCTGGGGAATGACCTTGAGAGTTCCCCGTGGGCCACCGTCGAGAGAAGAGAACACCTGGGGATGCTGGGCCTCCCGGACTGGGCCTGCGTAACCACCCGGTCCATGGCCGCCCGTGCCGTTCCCCGACCAGAAGAACCGGAATGGCCAGCACCTCCGCCCCCGGTCGCCCCAGTAGAAGACAACGACGAGGCCAACCCCCCGGAGCCAACGACCGAAGGGGACGCGCAGCCCCAGGACGTCCCCGGCCTGGCTCAGTGGCGTCAAGAAGGGGGGCCCACCCAAGAACAGTTCCGCCAGGAGCAAAAGACCTGCCCCTCCCTCGAGGGACTCCGCCAACAAGCCAGCGCCCAGAGCGCAGGGGACTCCACCGGAACTCACTGGGTCTACTGGGAGAACGACCTGCTATACAGCGAACAGAGAATCGCAGAGCTAGGGGCCGGTCGAGTACTGGTGGTACCTCTCCGCTTCAGAGACTTCCTGCTCAACCTGGCCCACGATGTCCCCCTGGCTGGACACCTGGGCCAAGACAAAACTTACAGTCGCCTAGTGACCCACTTTTTCTGGCCGAAGATGCGGAACGACGTCCTGAACCACTGCCGGTCCTGCCCCACGTGCCAGGCCAGCGGGAAGAGTGGCCGTAAGCTGAAGGCCCCTCTACAACCCTTCCCGGTGGTCACCACCCCGTTCGAGAGGGTAGGAATAGACATTGTGGGGCCCCTGGACCCCCGCACGGCACAAGGACATAGGTTCATCCTGGTACTGGTGGATCACGCCACCCGCTACCCCGAGGCGGTGCCTCTACGAACTGTAACAGCTCCGGTGGTTGGCCGGGCCCTAATGGGGATCTTCTCCCGGGTGGGCTTCCCCCGAGAAGTCGTCAGCGACCGAGGCACGAACTTCATCTCCAAATACATGAAGTCCCTCTGGCAACAGTGCGGGGTCACCTACCGATTCACGACCCCCTATCACCCCCAAGGGAACGGACTAGTGGAGCGATTCAACCGCACTCTCAAGGGGATGATTGGGGGATTGGAAGAGCCCCTCCGTCGCCAGTGGGATGTACTACTCCCGTGCCTCCTCTTCGCCTACCGAGAAGTTCCCCAGAAGTCCCTCGGTTTTAGCCCTTTCGAACTCCTGTACGGGCACCCTGTGCGAGGGCCCCTCAGCCTAGTCAAAGAAGGTTGGGAGATGGCCCCCCTAAAGACCCCTCCAGACGTCTTCAAGTACCTCCTGGCCCTACGTAATCAGACCCGGCGCTTCAGGGAGATGGCCAAGGCGAACCTCGAGGCCAGCCAGGAAGACATGAAGAGATGGTATGATCACAATGCCTCCTCCGTCGAGTTCGAACCTGGACAACAAGTGTGGGTGATGTCCCCCACCGAACCATGTGCCTTGCAAGATAAGTGGACGGGGCCCTTCAAGGTGGTCGAGCGCAAAAGCCCCGTCACTTACCTCATCGACATGGGGACCCCCCGGAACCCCCTTCGGGTCCTCCACACCAACAGACTCAAACCACACTTTGTGCGCTCAGAACTCAGCCTCCTGATGGCTACAGACAGTGGAGCAGAGGAGGACTCCGAACCCCTCCCGGATCTCCTGAAGACCCAGGAGAACGATGGTTCCGTGGACGGGGTCCGGCTCTCCGATGCCCTCACCCCAGAGCAACGCCAGGGCTGCCGGGACCTCCTGCTGCGGTTCGCTTCACTGTTCTCCCTCACTCCCGGGGTCACCCCTTGGTGCTTGCACGACGTGGACACCGGGGACAGTCCCCCTATCCGACACCGGGCCTACCGCGTACCAGATCGGGTACGGGCCTGCATCCAAGAGGAAGTGGCCAAAATGCTCACGATCGGGGTCATCGAGCCCTCGGACAGTCCCTGGGCCAGCCCGGTTGTATTGGTCCCCAAAGCCGCTGCCCCCGGCACCACACCTGAACTGAGATTCTGCGTCGACTACCGGGGCTTGAACGCTGTCACCCGAACCGACGCTCATCCTATCCCCAGAGCGGATGAATTGATCGACCGGCTGGGGGCCGCCCGCTACCTCAGTATCTTCGACCTAACAGCGGGCTACTGGCAGATCGGTCTCACACCCCGGGCTCAAGAACGATCCGCCTTCTCTACCCCCGATGGCCACTACCACTTCAAGGTCATGCCCTTTGGCATGAAGAACGCCCCCGCTACATTTCAACGTCTTGTGAACCAGGTCTTGGCGGGGCTCGAAGAGTTCAGCGCTGCCTACCTGGACGATATCGCTGTATACAGCCGCCACTGGTCCGACCACCTCCTCCACCTCCAGGAGGTCCTACAGGCCCTTCCACTGGCCGGCCTCACGATTAAGGCCGGCAAATGCCAAATTGGTCAAGGGTCCGTGACCTACCTGGGGCACCAGGTGGGGAGCGGGCTGGTGGCCCCACTGCAACTTAAGATTGCTGCCATCCAGTCCTGGCAGCCCCCCGTCACCCAGACCGAAGTCCGAGCCTTCTTGGGGCTCACCGGCTACTACCGGCGGTTCGTGAGGGACTACGGCAGCATTGTGGGGCCCCTCACGGGTCTCACGTCCAAGAACCAACCGAAGCGGATTAACTGGACCCCCGATTGTCAAGCGGCCTTCGAAAAGCTGAAGGCCGCCCTGTGCACCGCCCCTGTGCTCCAGGCCCCCGATTACAGTCGGGAATTCGTAGTGCAGACAGACGCCTCCGACCACGGCATCGGAGCGGTTCTTTCCCAAGTGAACCCCGAGGGTCATGACCAGCCGGTGGCCTTCATCAGCCGATGTCTCCTGGCCCGAGAACAGCGCTGGAGCACCATCGAGAGGGAGGCCTTCGCAGTGGTGTGGGCCCTCAAAAAGCTCCGGCCCTATCTCTTCGGTACCCACTTCCGGGTACAAACCGACCAAAGACCCCTGCAGTGGCTGATGCAGATGCGGGGGGAAAACCCAAAACTATTGCGCTGGTCCATCTCCCTGCAGGGAATGGACTTCACCGTGGAGCACCGACCGGGCCAAGTCCACGCCAACGCAGATGGCCTGTCCCGCTTCTTCCGCCTCGACGAGGAGAGTCCCCAAGGAGATGGGTGACTCTCCCCGCCTTCAGCTGGGGGGGACGCATGTTGGACAGGCCACACGAAGGGCTTGCTCCCTCCCCGCATGACAGGGCCCAAGCCCCGGCCCCCCAGGCGCGACCCACGAGAATCACCCGCACCCCGTCTCCCGACGGAACTCCTGCCCTCGGACCTCCATGTATCACGGGCCCAAGCCACCACCGGCTCCCTCGGCCGGGTCAAGCCGCCATCTTGGGCCCTGCGCCACGAGGCCGCGTGGCCTCCCCCCGACCCTAACCCTGGGCCTGGCCGGCCCCGACATCCCGGCACCACCATCCACCCAGGAGGTGAGTGGACCACTTGGCAGGTCAATGGGAGAACGAAGCGCCAAGGACTCTCCCCCGCCAGGTGACGATCGCCTCCAGCTCCCCCAGGCACCGGCTCCACCCCCCCGCTGGGTGTCTGGACACCTTCATCCCGGACCCTCCGATCTCCAAGTGCGAGGGTCCGGACATCAAAGGGCACCTGCCCTATAACTGGAGCAGCTCCGGAGCAGGAAGGCAGTTGTATCCTGGAGTCGAGAGACACCGAGAGAACTCAGCCTTGACGGACTACTGGCGCTGCCGTAGCCCTATCTTGTGAACTATCGACCTGCCTGCTGGCGCTGCCGCGGCCTTCTGCAACATCCATCCTCGTCGGGACCTGCTGGCGCTGCCGCGGCCCGTTGTAACGACCATCTTCACCGGGACCTGCTGGCGCTGCCGCGGACCGTACATCGACCATCTTCACTGGGACCTGCTGGCGCTGCCGCGGACCGTGTATCGACCATCTTTCACTGGGACCTGCTGGCGCTGCCGCGGCCCGTACCAGCTAGACCACCAAGCTCGAGGATTGTGAGCTACCCACCATACCACCTCAACTACCAGACTGGTAACCAGACTATCCCGCTACCCCCTTTTCCCATCGTGAGAGACTTGAATCGAGGGGACCCCTGAGTCCAGACCTCCTTGTACCTTTTCATCGTACCTTAAGAAGTGCTTATAAAGAACGCTAACTCATCTCCTTGTGTGGTATCTGTCTGTGGGGGGGAAGTTATTTGTCTGTACGATCGCTGGAGACGGCTCTCCCCGGAGACCTCTCCCCTTGTCCTCGGCCGACCCTCCCGGTCCGTCTAACAATTCCCCTCTTAGCCTCTTGTGCGAGTCTGGGGTTTCCGATGCATGCACTCCCCCATCAGCCTCTTGTGTGAATCTGGGGTCTCAGGTGCATGCACTCCCCCTACAGCCTCTTGTTGGGGTCTCAGGTGTATGCATTCCCCCTTTAGCCTCTTGTTGGGGTCTCAGGTGTATGCTCTCCCCCATCAGCCTCCTGTGTGAATCTGGGGTCTCAGGTGCATGCACTTCCCCTACAGCCTCTTGTTGGGGTCTCAGGTGTATGCATTCCCCTCTCAGCCTCTTGTGCGAGTCTGGGGTCTCAGGTGCATGCACTCCCCCTGCGGCCTCTTGTTGGGGTCTCAGGTGCTTGCACTCCCCCCTCAGCCTTTCATGTGAATCTGGGGTGTCATGTGCATTGTTGGACTTGGCCCTTCTGGCAGGTTCTCCCCTGAACTTTTTGCTTTTACTGGTGAGCTGGTGGTAGTGATTTTTGGTTTCTGCGCACTTTCCCTGTGTCCCAGAGTAAAGTGCGTGCGCACTCTGAGTGCATGTGGTGAGATAGGCCTGCCCTCCCATAGGAATGCATGGGGAATGTATGTGTCCCTGGTAGTTCCTGATGCGTGGGGTGTGCAGGCTCGAGTTTGGCATGTGCAGACTCGTGTGATCGAATGCTTCGCAATGATGTATAATGCGTGATTATGTCATGTGCGGAAGTGCTACTTCTAGGAGTTGGCATATTAGTGTAAAAGGTGTCTGCCGTGTGATTGGCTGGAGCTGGCTGGTGAGCATGGCTCCAGGAGTCTGGGTGGGTCTGCCCCAGTGGTGTGTGTGAGATTAGCATGCGGATGGCTGGGGAGGAGTGCACCTTGGACCTGAATAGGGCAGGGCTTTCCCCACACAATGCTGGCTCTGCCCCCTGTGGTGCGACTGATGACCCTAGCCCTGCCAGTGAATAGAGTGAGGGGCTGAGCACATCAAGGGTGCTCCCCAACCAGCTGCAACTGGTTTTCCCCCTCACCCTGAACCAAGAACAAAGGGAAAAGGTGTATAAGAAGGGGCTGTGTCCCCTTGCAATTTGTTCTCTTCCAGGATCCTGAGGGGGGCTGCTGCTGCTGGAGGCCAGGAGGAACCACCACTTGGGACTGCCTTCCTGCCTGGAGGGCCCAGTGAGCTGGCCCCTGGCCCAGCCTTGCCCCCTGCCTACCTCCCTGAACTTTGCCAGGACTTTGTTGCTCCTGGACCCTGCTTCCCAGTGCTTGGGAAGCGCTACATCTTTATGTGCTGCAGAGGAGCACCTTCGTTGTGGCCAGCAGCGCGGAGCTGCCATAATTAGCAAGGGAACCCCGACGTAGGGATTCCACGCTATCCTGCCGTGTGGTAAAGCGGGTGCCCACTCCGCATTGTGGTGCTCGAGCGGGAACCTACCCCGCTTTATTAGATAATTAATATCCCTAGCGGATGCCCACTCCGCCGGGGACCTTGCCGTTTTGCTTTATTGGCTCAAGCGGGAGCCTACCCCGCTTTGTGTGCTCCGAGACGAGGAGCCATCGTCGCATTTTTATTTTAACTGAAGGCGGGATCCCACCCTGCGCTTCAGTAAAGGGAACGAGAGAAGTTCCTCGCCGCCGCCGGAGGGTTGCCTGGCAACCGGGACTCCTACCGCCACGTCATCAGCACACAGGGCGGAGGCAGGAAGTCCCGGCCCCAGGGAGACCGAAGCAAGAAGAAGCGGGGCCGGAGGTTCGGCGGGAGCCCACCCCGCCTACCGGCGAAGAAAAGAGCCCCGTGCGTGCTGCTGCTTCCAGATCCGACGGAGACCGGTGAGTGGGGCCGCTTACCGGACTGGAGCGGGGCCCGCATTGCCTGTTCAGAGCCTGTGAGGCTCCCATGTAGGGGGACAGCGTTTCCTAAGAGCGCGAGTGCGCTCCAACGTAGGCGGGCATTTCAGGTATCGGGCGGCCCCGGAAGGCAGCGGGCCGCCCCAACGTTGTTTGGGCCGATATTTGTTAAAGAGCGCGAGTGCGCTCCAACGTTGGGGGCATATTTGCTTGTTAACGAGCCAGAGAGGCTCCAACAGGGCCAACCTTGTTTATTTAGAGCGCTGGGGGCGCTCCCACATAGCCACATTGGTCTTGAGCCACGAAGGCTCTAGGGGGCATTTCTTGTGGTTAGAGCCCAGAGAGGCGCCACGTGACTGCTATATTTGTTTTAAAAGGCACAGTGGTGCTCACGCTCATTTTCCCAGCTGCCCAGCACTTAGTGGGCAGCTGCAACATTTAGGTTGTGCCCAGTGCTACTTTGCGCATTGGCTGGCACAGCTTGCACAGTCTTGCCCTGACTCTGCTGGACACAGGGCGTCCTAGCCCCGACACGGCCAGTTGGCCTAGGGACTGCCACAGGTGGTGGCTAATGTGAGTTTTCGCGCTATTGTTCCTAAACCTGCACCTCTGAATGTGTTTTTATGCGTCACGTGCCTTGTGTTTACACCTCTGAATGTGTTTTTATGCGTCATGTGTAATGTGCTTATACCCCTACAGGTATTGTGATACTTAGGTGGTTGTTTTCTCCTAGTACAGGTGGTGCTAGTGAGGTCCTGGTTCCCTGCGTGACATTTTCCTAAGGTGGTTAGGGTTGCGTAGGTGGTACTTACCTGTTACCAGTGGTTACTGGTTGTGCGCTACATGCTCTAATTGGTGCTACAGTGATTGTATGTGCTATGTCCTAGAAGTGTTATTCCTATGTTCTAAGTACTAAGTTCTAAAAGTGCTAATTCCTGACAGTGGTCCATGTGGCCCTGTTCCCTGTACATATAATCCCTTGAAAATTTCTGCCCAGTGCCAGTTGGCACAGTGTAAATTGTGTGAATATTATCTAATGTGTTTAGGTATAATACAAAGGCTATTTTTATATAATACCTTGTGTGGAGTTTCCTTTGTGGTGGGCCTTGGGTGTTGTTGCTGGGTGCGCGCGCAAACGCTTTACACATTGCCTCCGGGATAAGCCTGACTGCTCGTGCCAAGCTACCAGGGGTGAGCAGGGGTTATCTTTGGCGTGTAACTCCCCAGCCCTGACTAGAGTGGTGGTTTCTGCCTGGCTTGGCGCAAGCCCTAGCCAACCAGAAATCCCATTTCTAACATTGGTGATCAGCGGTGGGATTTGGACTTGCGTTTGCGCTGTACCGCAGCAGCAACTAGATGCACTACAAAACTCTGCATTTAGATAGTCACATGGTGTAGGGATTATTGTTCTAAGTTTGTTCTTAAGTGCAGTGTGTTTTCTGGATTCACCTGTAAGGGTGGGATCCAGTGGTGGCAGCATAATAGTGTCCAGTACATTTGTTCCCCGCCCTGCGCCCCGAGTTGGTACCTGTGTCACTTGTGGTCAGGTTGAGGAATCAGGGGGGTAGAAACTGCCTTACCAGTCCGAGGGGAGGGTTGTGTGTGGATGAATGGTGCGTGGCACTAGGCAAGTGAGTGTGAGTTCTCTGGGATAGAGAGCTTGCTGAACCCTTTTTGTGAATTGTGTACTCCTGTTAAGCTCAGACCCCTAGGTTCCCTGTGTAATCTTTTCACCAGAACGTCCGCCAGAATGGAACCTGCTTTTGATCTGTGTGATCTGTTTGGGCACAGTAGGCAGGAGTTGGAAAGGTCCTGTAGAGAGAGAGGTATAGGGGTGAGAGAGTCAGACTGTTGGACAGGCCACATGAAGGGCTTGCTCCCTCCCCGCATGACAGGGCCCGAGCCCCGGCCCTCCAGGTGTTACCCACAGAAACAACCCGCACCCCGTCTCCAGACGGGACTCCTGCCCCCGGACATCTCTGTATCATGGGGCCGAACCACTACCGGCTTCCTCGCCCGGCCCGGCCGCCATCTTGGACACTGCACCACGAGGCCGCGTGGCCTCAGCTCGACCCTAACCCTGGCCCTGGCCAGGCCCCGACATCCCGGCACCACCATCCACCCAGGAGGTGAACGGTCCACTTGGCAGGTCGATGGGAGAAAGAAGTGTCGATGGCTCTCCCCCGCCAGGTGCCGATCGCCCCCCAGCTCCCCCGGGCGCTGGCTCCACCCCCCTGCTGGGTGTCTGGACTCCCTCACCCCGGACCTCCCGACCTCCAAGTGCGAGGGGCCGAACATCAAAGGGCGCCAGACCTATAACTGGGGCAGCTCCAGAGCAGGAAGGCAGTTGTATCCTGGAGTCGAAAGACACCGAGAAGAACTCATCCTTGACGGACTACCGGCGCTGCCGTAGCCCTGCCTTGTGAACTATCACTCTGCCTGCTGGCGCTGCCACGGCCTTCTGCATCCTCCATCCTCGTCGGGACCTGCTGGCGCTGCCGCGGACCGTTGTACCTACCACCTTCATTGGGACCTGCTGTGCGCTGCCGTGGACCGTTGTAACTACCACCTTCGTTGGGACCTGATGGCGCTGCCGCGGCCCGTTGTAACCACCACCTTCATCGGGACCTGCTGGCGCTGCCGCGGACCGTGTAACGACCACCTTCACCGAGACCTGCTGGCGCCGCCGCGGCCCGTCCAACTAGAACACCGAGCTCGAGGATTGTGAGCTATCCATCATTTCATCGCATCTACCAGATTGGTAACAAGACTGTCCCGCTACCCTCTTTCCCAACCAAGAGACTAGAATCGAGGGGACCCCTGAGTCCTGACCTCCTTGTACCATTCTATCGTACCTAAAGATTGCTTATAAATAACGTTAAAACCTATCTTTGTGTGGTGTACAGCTGTGGGGGGGAAGTTACTCGTCTGTACGATCGCTGGAGACGGCTCTCCCCGGAGACCTCTCCCCTTGTCCTCGGCCGACCCTCCCGGGCGTCTAACATTGGTGGCCAGCGGCGCGATCCGAATCAACGCGTAATCGTACAGAGAGTAACTCACCCCACGACAAAACCACAATGTCAACCAAAGAGAGCGGATCCACCGAGAAATTCCAGATGGAGAAATTGGAAGAGTACAGCCATCGTGAATTGAAACAATTCTGCATTGAACTAGGCATTGCTACCACCGGCCTGAGTACCAAAGACGATTTCAAGCACGCCATTGAGTCGTGGGCAGAAACCGGGGCCGCCAGATCCCCGGACCAAAACATTACAGCATCAGAGAGGAACACCACGGCTCCCGAAGAGCGAAGAACGGGCCTCTCGCAGGAAGAGATCCAGGAGAGAGAAAAAAACAGACTACATGAGTTAGAAATGGCACGGCTCAAAATGGACGGTGAACTAAAATTAGCCGAACAAAAACTGAACCTAGAGCAGCCGCGGCTCCGAGAAGAACGGGAAGAAAAACAGAGGCAGAGAGAGCTAGAAGAAAAGAGATTAGCATACGAACACGAGCGCAAACTGGCAGAGATAGACCTACGGAAGCAGAACAAAGAACTGGAGGTGCCCGAGCGACCACGCACCCCGGGAGCGACAGAAAAGAAAGTCCACATCCCCAAGGATGTCGTTCGAGAGTATGTCCGAGAAGACGACATACAACAGTGGTTCAAGGCCTACGAGATCGCCATGACCTCCCACCGGATCGATCGAAGTGACTGGGGAGCCGGTCTATGGGGGAGGTTCGTCAATGAAGGCCGCGATGCCCTGTTACAGCTCCCAGACCACCTGATGTCATCCTATGACCACATGAAGGCTGCCCTCCTCACCCGATATGGGCTCACACCCGAAATGTACCGCCAGAGGTTCCGAGACTGCACCCGGATCCCGGGTACAACTTGGGTGGAATATGTCAACTATTTCAGCCGAGCCTTCGAGGGTTGGATCAAGGGAAGCCACGTAACGACCTACGAGCAACTTTTTAATCTCATGGTGTGGGAGCACCTCTCTAACAACTGCTTCGTCGAGCTCAGGCAGCACCTCCTCAACAGTAAATTGACTGACCCACGGCAACTCGCCGCCGAAGCTGACCGTTGGGAAAGCACCCGAGTGGGCCGGAGAGGGCCGCACGAACAGAACCGGAACAACCAAGGTCAGCACCGTCCCCGAGGAGGAGGAGGAGGCCAGGGACGAGGAAGAGACACCGTCCCGGCCGCTCCCGCTGCCAGCACCCCGCCCCCGGCCAGCCGGGGCAACCCCCCGATGCGCGCGGGGCTCCGAGCCAATGTCACGTGCCACCGATGCCAGCGAGTCGGCCACTACGCCAATGACCCGAACTGTCCACAGAACCAAACCCCGAGACCCCGCCAGGTAGCTGCCGCCGCCCTGGGGGGAGAACAAATCTCCGAAGAACAGGAAGAATACGAGCAGGGACAACAAGAGTGGGAACCGGCCGCCATGGTTCTAGCGTGCCTAGGGGGAAGAGACATGGTCCCGCGGGCTCCCCTACCCGCCAACACCAGGAAATATAGTCAGTGGGTGAACATTAATGCACGCCGGGCTGAAGCACTACGTGACACGGGGGCCAGTGTGACGGCCGTCCGCTGTCACCTGGTAAAACCAGAGCAGATCCTGCCGAACATTCTCTGCCCCGTCCGTTCAGCCGACAATTCGGAGAGTCTATGTCGGATGGCCTGCGTCCCCTTCGAATGGGGAGGAGTCTCCGGCATGTTGAAGGTGACGGTCCGAGATGATGCCCCCGTGGACTGTCTCCTGGGGAATGATCTTGAGAGTTCCCCGTGGGCCGCCGTAGAAAGAAGAGAGCACCTGGGGATGTTGGGCCTCCCGGACTGGGCGTGCGTAACCACCCGGTCCATGGCCGCCCGTGCCATCCCCCGACCAGAAGAACCAGAATGGCCAGCACCTCCTCCCCCGATCGCTCCAGTAGAGGACACCGACCATACCGACCCCCCAGAGCAAACCCCCGAAGGGCTCACTCAGCCCCAGGACCTTCCCAACCTGGCTCAGTGGCGTCAAGAAGGGGGGCCCACCCAGGAACAGTTCCGTCAAGAACAGAAGACCTGTCCCTCCCTCGAGGGACTCCGCCAGCAAGCCCTCGCCCAGAGCGCAGGGGACACCACCGGAGCCCATTGGATCTATTGGGACAACGAACTATTGTACAGTGAACAGAGAATCGCGGAGTTAGGGGCCAGTCGAGTGCTGGTGGTGCCCCTCCGTTTTAGAGACTTCCTGTTAAATTTGGCCCACGATGTCCCTCTGGCTGGACACCTGGGCCAGGACAAAACCTACAGTCGCCTGGTGACCCACTTTTTCTGGCCAAAGATGAGAAACGACGTCCTCAACCACTGCCGGTCCTGCCCCACGTGCCAGGCCAGCGGGAAGAGCGGCCGCAAACTCAAAGCACCTCTGCAGCCCTTCCCAGTTGTCACCACCCCGTTCGAGAGGGTGGGAATAGACATTGTGGGGCCCCTGGACCCCCGTACAGCACAAGGACATTGGTTCATCCTGGTACTGGTGGACCACGCCACCCGCTACCCCGAGGCTGTACCCCTGCGAACTGTAACAGCCCTGGTGGTCGGCCGGGCCTTAATGGGGATCTTCTCCCGGGTGGGCTTCCCCCGAGAAGTCGTCAGCGACAGAGGCACAAACTTTATTTCGAAGTACATGAAGTCCCTCTGGCAACAGTGCGGGGTCACCTACCGATTCACGACCCCCTATCACCCTCAAGGAAACGGACTAGTCGAGCGGTTCAACCGCACGCTCAAGGGAATGATTGGGGGGTTGGAAGAACCCCTCCGTCGCCAGTGGGATGTACTACTTCCGTGCCTCCTCTTCGCCTATCGAGAAGTTCCCCAGAAGTCCCTCGGCTTTAGCCCTTTCGAACTCTTGTACGGGCACCCTGTGCGAGGGCCCCTCAGCCTAGTCAAAGAAGGTTGGGAGATGGCCCCCCTAAAGACCCCTCCAGACGTCTTCAAGTACCTCCTGACCCTACGCAATCAGACCAGGCGATTCCGAGAGATGGCGAAAGCGAACCTTGAGGCCAGTCAGGAGGACATGAAAAAATGGTACGATCAAAATGCCTCCTCCATCGAATTCGAACCTGGCCAACAAGTGTGGGTGATGTCCCCCACCGAACCATGTGCCTTGCAGGACAAGTGGACGGGGCCCTTCAAAGTGGTCGAACGCAAGAGCCCCGTCACCTATCTCATCGATATGGAATCTCCACGGAACCCCCTCCGGGTCCTCCACACCAACAGACTCAAGCCCCACTTTGTGCGCTCGGAGCTCAGCCTCCTGATGGCTACAGACAGTGGAGCGGAAGAAGACTCCGAGCCTCTCCCTGATCTCCTGAAGACTCGTGAAAAAGATGGTTCCGTGGACGGGGTCCGGCTCTCCGATGCCCTCACCCCGGAACAGCGCCAAGGCTGCCGGGACCTCCTGCTGCAGTTTGCTACCTTGTTTTCCCTCACCCCAGGGGTCACCCCCTGGTGCTTGCACGACGTGGACACTGGGGACAGTCCCCCTATCAGACACCGGGCGTACCGCGTACCAGATCGGGTACGGGCCTGCATCCAAGAGGAGGTATCAAAGATGCTCACGCTCGGGGTCATCGAGCCCTCGGACAGCCCCTGGGCCAGCCCGGTCGTGCTGGTCCCCAAAGCTGCTGCCCCCGGCACCACTCCTGAGCTCCGATTCTGCGTTGTTAGACGGACCGGGAGGGTCGGCCGAGGACAAGGGGAGAGGTCTCCGGGGAGAGCCGTCTCCAGCGATCGTACAGACAAATAACTTCCCCCCCCACAGACAGATACCACACAAGGAGATGAGTTAGCGTTCTTTATAAGCACTTCTTAAGGTACGATGAAAAGGTACAAGGAGGACTGGACTCAGGGGTCCCCTCGATTCAAGTCTCTCAAGATGGGAAAAGGGGGTAGCGGGACAGTCTGGTTACCAGTCTGGTAGTTGAGATGGTATGGTGGGTAGCTCACAATCCTCGAGCTTGGTGGTCTAGCTGGTACGGGCCGCGGCAGCGCCAGCAGGTCCCGGTGAAGATGGTCGATACACGGTCCGCGGCAGCGCCAGCAGGTCCCAGTGAGGATGGTCGTTGTACGGTCCGCGGCAGCGCCAGCAGGTCCCGGTGAAGGTGGTCGTTACAACGGGCCACGGCAGCGCCAGCAGGTCCCGACGAGGATGGATGTTGCAGAAGGCCGCGGCAGCGCCAGCAGGCAGGACGATGTTTCACAAGATAGGGCTACGGCAGCGCCAGTAGTCCGTCAAGGCTGAGTTCTCTCGGTGTCTCTCGACTCCAGGATACAACTGCCTTCCTGCTCCGGAGCTTCTCCAGTTATAGGGCAGGCGCCCTTTGATGTCCGGACCCTCGCACTTGGAGGTCGGAGGGTCCGGGATGAAGGTGTCCAGACACCCAGCGGGGGGGTGGAGCCGGTGCCTGGGGGAGCTGGAGGCGATCGTCACCTGGCGGGGGAGAGTCCTTGGCGCTTCGTTCTCCCATTGACCTGCCAAGTGGTCCGCTCACCTCCTGGGTGGATGGTGGTGCCGGGATGTCGGGGCCGGCCAGGCCCAGGGTTAGGGTCGGGTGGAGGCCACGCGGCCTCGTGGCGCAGGGCCCAAGATGGCGGCTTGACCCGGCCGAGGGAGCCGGTGGTGGCTTGGGCCCGTGATACATGGAGGTCCGAGGGCAGGAGTTCCGTCGGGAGACGGGGTGCGGGTGATTCTCGTGGGTCACGCCTGGCGGGCCGGGGCTTAGGCCCTGTCATGCGGGGAGGGAGCAAGCCCTTCGTGTGGCCTGTCCAACATGCGTCCCCCCCAGCTGAAGGCGGGGAGAGTCACCCATCTTCTTGGGGACTCTCCTCGTCGAGGCGGAAGAAGCGTGACAGGCCATCTGCGTTGGCGTGGTCTTGTCCCGGTCGGTGCTCCACGGTGAAGTTCATTCCCTGCAGGGAGATGGACCAGCGCAATAGTTTTGGGTTCTCCCCCCGCATCTGCATCAGCCACTGCAGGGGTCTATGGTCGGTTTGTACCCGGAAGTGGGTACCGAAGAGATAGGGCCGGAGCTTTTTGAGGGCCCACACCACTGCGAAGGCCTCCCTCTCGATTGTGCTCCAGCGCTGTTCTCGGGCCAGGAGACGTCGGCTGATGAAGGCCACCGGCTGGTCATGACCCTCGGGGTTCACTTGGGAAAGAACCGCTCCGATGCCGTGGTCGGAGGCGTCTGTCTGTACCACGAATTCCCGACTGTAATCGGGGGCCTGGAGCACAGGGGCGGTGCACAGGGCGGCCTTCAGCTTTTCAAAGGCCGCTTGACAATCGAGGGTCCAGTTAATCCGCTTCGGTTGGTTCTTGGACGTGAGACCCGTGAGGGGCCCCACAATGCTGCCGTAGTCCCTCACGAACCGCCGGTAGTAGCCGGTGAGCCCCAAGAAGGCTCGGACTTCGGTCTGGGTGACGGGGGGCTGCCAGGACTGGATGGCAGCAATTTTAAGTTGCAGTGGGGCCACCAGCCCGCTTCCCACCTGGTGCCCCAGGTAGGTCACGGACCCTTGACCAATTTGGCATTTGCCGGCCTTAATCGTGAGGCCGGCCCGCTGGAGGGCCTGTAGGACCTCCTGGAGGTGGAGGAGGTGGTCGGACCAGTGGCGGCTGTATACAGCGATATCGTCCAGGTAGGCAGCGCTGAACTCTTCGAGCCCCGCCAAGACCTGGTTCACAAGACGTTGAAATGTAGCGGGGGCGTTCTTCATGCCGAAGGGCATGACCTTGAAGTGGTAGTGGCCATCGGGGGTAGAGAAGGCGGACCGTTCTTGAGCCCGGGGTGTGAGACCGATCTGCCAGTAGCCCGCTGTTAGGTCGAAGATACTGAGGTAGCGGGCGGCCCCCAGCCGGTCGACCAATTCATCCGCTCGGGGGATAGGATGAGCGTCGGTTCGGGTGACAGCGTTCAAGCCCCGGTAGTCGACGCAGAATCTCAGTTCAGGTGTGGTGCCGGGGGCAGCGGCTTTGGGGACCAATACAACCGGGCTGGCCCAGGGACTGTCCGAGGGCTCGATGACCCCGATCGTGAGCATTTTGGCCACTTCCTCTTGTATGCAGGCCCGTACCCGATCTGGTACGCAGTAGGCCCGGTGTCGGATAGGGGGACTGTCCCCGGTGTCCACGTCGTGCAAGCACCAAGGGGTGACCCCGGGAGTGAGGGAGAACAGTGAAGCGAACCGCAGCAGGAGGTCCCGGCAGCCCTGGCGTTGCTCTGGGGTGAGGGCATCGGAGAGCCGGACCCCGTCCACGGAACCGTCGTTCTCCTGAGTCTTCAGGAGATCCGGGAGGGGTTCGGAGTCCTCCTCTGCCCCACTGTCCGTAGCCATCAGGAGGCTGAGTTCTGAGCGCACAAAGTGTGGTTTGAGTCTGTTGGTGTGGAGGACCCGAAGGGGGTTCCGGGGGGTCCCCATGTCGATGAGGTAAGTGACGGGGCTTTTGCGCTCGACCACCTTGAAGGGCCCCGTCCACTTATCTTGCAAGGCACATGGTTCGGTGGGGGACATCACCCACACTTGTTGACCAGGTTCGAACTCGACGGAGGAGGCATTGTGATCATACCATCTCTTCATGTCTTCCTGGCTGGCCTCGAGGTTCGCCTTGGCCATCTCCCTGAAGCGCCGGGTCTGATTGCGTAGGGCCAGGAGGTACTTGAAGACGTCTGGAGGGGTCTTTAGGGGGGCCATCTCCCAACCTTCTTTGACTAGGCTGAGGGGCCCTCGCACAGGGTGCCCGTACAGGAGTTCGAAAGGGCTAAAACCGAGGGACTTCTGGGGAACTTCTCGGTAGGCGAAGAGGAGGCACGGGAGTAGTACATCCCACTGGCGACGGAGGGACTCTTCCAATCCCCCAATCATCCCCTTGAGAGTGCGGTTGAATCACTCCACTAGTCCGTTCCCTTTGGGGTGATAGGGGGTCGTGAATCGGTAGGTGACCCCGCACTGTTGCCAGAGGGACTTCATGTATTTTGAGATGAAGTTCGTGCCTCGGTCGCTGACGACTTCTCGGGGGAAGCCCACCCGGGAGAAGATCCCCATTAGGGCCCGGCCAACCACTGGAGCTGTTACAGTTCGTAGAGGCACCGCCTCGGGGTAGCGGGTGGCGTGATCCACCAGTACCAGGATGAACCTATGTCCTTGTAGCGTGCGGGGGTCCAGGGGCCCCACAATGTCTATTCCTACCCTCTCGAACGGGGTGGTGACCACTGGGAAGGGTTGTAGAGGGGCTTTCAGCTTACGGCCACTCTTCCCGCTGGCCTGGCACGTGGGGCAGGACCGGCAGTGGTTCAGGACGTCGTTCCGCATCTTCGGCCAGAAAAAGTGGGTCACTAGGCGACTGTAAGTTTTGTCTTGGCCCAGGTGTCCAGCCAGGGGGACATCGTGGGCCAGGTTGAGCAGGAAGTCTCTGAAGCGGAGAGGTACCACCAGTACTCGACCGGCCCCTAGCTCTGCGATTCTCTGTTCGCTGTATAGCAGGTCGTTCTCCTAGTAGACCCAGTGAGTTCCGGTGGAGTCCCCTGCGCTCTGGGCGCTGGCTTGTTGGCGGAGTCCCTCGAGGGAGGGGCAGGTCTTTTGCTCCTGGCGGAACTGTTCTTGGGTGGGCCCCCCTTCTTGACGCCACTGAGCCAGGCTGGGGAAGTCCTGGGGTTGCGCGTCCCCTTCGGTTGTTGGTTCCGGGGGGTTGGCCTCGTCGTTGTCTTCTACTGGGGCGACCGGGGGCGGAGGTGCTGGCCATTCCGGTTCTTCTGGTCGGGGGACGGCACGGGCGGCCATGGACCGGGTGGTTACGCAGGCCCAGTCCGGGAGGCCCAGCATCCCCAGGTGCTCTCTTCTCTCGACGGTGGCCCACGGGGAACTCTCAAGGTCATTCCCCAGGAGGCAGTCCACGGGGGCATCATCCCGGACCGTCACTTTCAACAGGCCGGAGACCCCTCCCCATTCGAAGGGGACGCAGGCCATTTGACACAGACTTTCGGAATTGTCGGCTGAGCGGACGGGGCAGAGAATGTTCGGCAGGATCTGCTCGGGTTTCACCAGGTGACAGCGGACGGCCGTCACACTGGCGCCTGTGTCACGTAAGGCCTCAGCCCGATGCCCATTAATGGTCACCCACTGACCGTATTTCCTGGTGTTGGCGGGTAGGGGAGCCCGCGGGACTATGTCTTTTCCCCCTAGGCACGCTAGAACCATGGCGGCCGGTTCCCACTCCTGCTGGGCCGGCTCATACTCTTCCTGTTCCTCTGATAGTCGTTCTTCCCCCAGGGCGGCGGCAGCTACCTGGCGGGGCTTGGGCGTTTGGTTCTGCGGGCAGCTCGGGTCATTGGCGTAATGGCCGACTCGCTGGCATCGGTGGCACGTGACATTGGCTCGGAACCCTGGACGCATCGGGGGGTTTCCCCGGCCGGCCGGGGGCGGGGTGCTGGCCACGGGTGTTGCCGGGAGGGTGTCTCTCCCTCGCCCCTGGCCTCCTCCTCCTCACCGAGGACGGTGCTGGCCTTGGTTGCTTCGGTTCTGCTCGTGTGGTCCTCTCCGGCCCACTCGGGTGCTTTCCCATCGGTCAGCTTCAGCGGCGAGCTGCCGGGGGTCAGTCAATTTACTGTCGAGGAGGTGCTGCCTGAGCTCGACGAAACAGTTGTTCGACAGGTGTTCCCATACCATAAGGTTAAAGAGTTGTTCGTAGGTCGTTACATGGCTCCCCTTGATCCAACCCTCGAAGGCTCGGCTGAAATAGTTTACGTACTCCACCCAAGTTGTACCCGGGATCCGGGTGCAATCTCTGAACCTCTGGCGGTACATCTCGGGTGTGAGGCCGTAGCGGGTGAGGAGGGCAGCCTTCATGTGGTCGTAGGACGACATTTGGTGATCTGGGAGCTGCAACAGGGCATCGCGACCTTCGTTGACGAACCTCCCCCATAGTCCGGCTCCCCAATCACTCCGGTCGATCCGGTGGGAGGTCATGGCGATCTCGTAGGCTTTGAACCACTGCTGTATGTCGTCTTCTCGGACATACTCTCGGACAACATCCTTGGGGATGTGGACTTTTTTCTCGGTTGCCCCTGAGGTGTGCGGTCGCTCAGGCACCCCCGGTTCTTTATTCTGTTTCCGAAGTTCTATTTCCGCCAGTTTGCGCTCGTGTTCGAGTGTTATTCTTTTTTCCTCAAGCTCTCTCTGTCTCTGTTTTTCTTCTCGTTCCTCTCGGAGCCGCAGATGCTCTAGATTTAGTTTCTGCTCGGCTAACTTTAGTTCACAGTCCATCTTGAGTCGTGCCATTTCCAACTCGTGTAATCTGGTCCTTTCTCTTTCCTGGATCTCCTCCTGCGAGAGGCCCGTTCCCCGCTCCTCGGGAGCCGTGGCGTTCCCCTCTGGTGCGACACTGTTTTGGTCGGAGGATCCGGTGATCCCAGTTTCTGCCCACGACTCAAGGGCGCGCTTCAAATCATCTTTGGTACTCAGGCCGGTGGTAGCAATGCCTAGTTCCATGCAGAATTGTTTAAGTTCGCGGTGGCTATATTCTTCCAACTTATCCATTTGGAACTTTTCAGTGGAACCGCTATCTTTGGCTGACATCGTGGTTTTGTCGTGGGGTGAGCTACTCTCTGTACGATTACGCGTTGATTCGGATCGCGCCGCTGGCCACCAATGTTAGACGGACCGGGAGGGTCGGCCGAGGACAAGGGGAGAGGTCTCCGGGGAGAGCCGTCTCCAGCGATCGTACAGACAAATAACTTCCCCCCCCACAGACAGATACCACACAAGGAGATGAGTTAGCGTTCTTTATAAGAACTTCTTAAGGTACGATGAAAAGGTACAAGGAGGTCTGGACTCAGGGGTCCCCTCGATTCAAGTCTCTCAAGATGGGAAAAGGGGGTAGCGGGACAGTCTGGTTACCAGTCTGGTAGTTGAGATGGTATGGTGGGTAGCTCACAATCCTCGAGCTTGGTGGTCTAGCTGGTACGGGCCGCGGCAGCGCCAGCAGGTCCCGGTGAAGATGGTCGATACACGGTCCGCGGCAGCGCCAGCAGGTCCCAGTGAGGATGGTCGTTGTACGGTCCGCGGCAGCGCCAGCAGGTCCCGGTGAAGGTGGTCGTTACAACGGGCCGCGGCAGCGCCAGCAGGTCCCGACGAGGATGGATGTTGCAGAAGGCCGCGGCAGCGCCAGCAGGCAGGACGATGTTTCACAAGATAGGGCTACGGCAGCGCCAGTAGTCCGTCAAGGCTGAGTTCTCTCGGTGTCTCTCGACTCCAGGATACAACTGCCTTCCTGCTCCGGAGCTGCTCCAGTTATAGGGCAGGCGCCCTTTGATGTCCGGACCCTCGCACTTGGAGGTCGGAGGGTCCGGGATGAAGGTGTCCAGACACCCAGCGGGGGGGTGGAGCCGGTGCCTGGGGGAGCTGGAGGCGATCGTCACCTGGCGGGGGAGAGTCCTTGGCGCTTCGTTCTCCCATTGACCTGCCAAGTGGTCCGCTCACCTCCTGGGTGGATGGTGGTGCCGGGATGTCGGGGCCGGCCAGGCCCAGGGTTAGGGTCAGGTGGAGGCCACGCGGCCTCGTGGCGCAGGGCCCAAGATGGCGGCTTGACCCGGCCGAGGGAGCCGGTGGTGGCTTGGGCCCGTGATACATGGAGGTCCGAGGGCAGGAGTTCCGTCGGGAGACGGGGTGCGGTGATTCTCGTGGGTCACGCCTGGCGGGCCGGGGCTTGGGCCCTGTCATGCGGGGAGGGAGCAAGCCCTTCGTGTGGCCTGTCCAACATGCGTCGACTATCGGGGCTTGAATGCTGTTACCAGAACCGACGCTCATCCCATCCCCCGAGCGGATGAACTGATCGACCGCATGGGGGCTGCCCGCTACCTCAGCATCTTCGACCTCACAGCGGGCTACTGGTAGATCGGTCTCACACCCCGGGCCCAAGAACGATCCGCATTTTCTACCCCCGATGGCCACTACCACTTCAAAGTTATGCCCTTCGGCATGAAGAATGCCCCAGCTACTTTTCAGCGACTGGTGAACCAGGTCTTGGCGGGGCTCGAGGAGTTCAGCGCCGCCTACCTGGACGATATCGCTGTGTACAGCCGCCACTGGTCCGACCACCTCCACCACCTCCGAGAGGTCCTGCAGGCCCTCCAACGGGCCGGCCTCACAATCAAGGCCAGCAAGTGCCAAATTGGTCAGGGGTCCGTGACCTATCTCGGACACCAGGTGGGAAGCGGTCTGGTGGCCCCTCTGCAACTCAAAATCGCTGCCATCCAGTCCTGGCAGCCCCCAGTCACGCAGACCGAGGTCCGAGCCTTCTTGGGGCTCACCGGCTACTACCGGCGGTTCGTGAGGAACTATGGCAGCATTGTGGGGCCCCTCACGGGACTCACATCCAAAAACCACCCGAAGAAGATCAACTGGACCCCAGACTGTCAAGCGGCCTTCGAGAAGCTGAAAGCTGCCATGTGCACTGCCCCTGTGCTCCAGGCCCCCGACTACAGTCGGGAATTCATCGTACAGACAGATGCCTCCGACCATGGCATCGGGGCGGTCCTCTCCCAGCTGAACTACGAGGGACTTGACCAACCGGTGGCCTTCATCAGCAGACGCCTCCTGGCCCGAGAACAGCGATGGAGCACCATCGAGAGGGAGGCCTTCGCAGTGGTGTGGGCCCTCAAAAAGCTCCGGCCCTATCTCTTCGGTACCCACTTCCGGGTGCAAACAGATCATCGACCCCTGCAGTGGCTAATGCAGATGCGGGGGGAAAACCCCAAACTATTGCGTTGGTCCATCTCCCTGCAGGGGATGGACTTCACTGTGGAACATCGCCCGGGCCAAGACCACGCCAACGCAGATGGCCTGTCACGCTTTTTCCGCCTCGACGAGGAGAGTCCCCAAGAGGATGGGTGACTCTCCCCGCCTTCAGCTGGGGGGGACGCATGTTGGACAGGCCACATGAAGGGCTTGCTCCCTCCCCGCATGACAGGGCCCGAGCCCCGGCCCTCCAGGTGTTACCCACAGAAACAACCCGCACCCCGTCTCCAGACGGGACTCCTGCCCCCGGACATCTCTGTATCATGGGGCCGAACCACTACCGGCTTCCTCGCCCGGCCCGGCCGCCATCTTGGACACTGCACCACAAGGCCGCGTGGCCTCAGTTCGACCCTAACCCTGGGCCTGGCCAGGCCCCGACATCCCGGCACCACCATCCACCCAGGAGGTGAACGGTCCACTTGGCAGGTCGATGGGAGAAAGAAGTGTGGATGGCTCTCCCCCGCCAGGTGCCGATCGCCCCCCAGCTCCCCCGGGCGCTGGCTCCACCCCCCTGCTGGGTGTCTGGACTCCCTCATCCCGGACCTTCCGACCTCCAAGTGTGAGGGGCCGAACATCAAAGGGCGCCAGACCTATAACTGGGGCAGCTCCAGAGCAGGAAGGCAGTTGTATCCTGGAGTCGAAAGACACCGAGAAGAACTCATCCTTGACGGACTACCTGCGCTGCCGTAGCCCTGCCTTGTGAACTATCACTCTGCCTGCTGGCGCTGCTGCGGCCTTCTGCATCCTCCATCCTCGTCGGGACCTGCTGGCGCTGCCGCGGACCGTTGTACCTACCACCTTCATTGGGACCTGCTGGCGCTGCCGCGGACCGTTGTAACTACCACCTTCGTTGGGACCTGCTGGCGCTGCCGCGGCCCGTTGTAACCACCACCTTCATCGGGACCTGCTGGCGCTGCCGCGGACCGTGTAACGACCACCTTCACCGGGACCTGCTGGCGCCGCCGCGGCCCGTCCAACTAGAACACCGAGCTCGAGGATTGTGAGCTATCCATCATTTCATCGCATCTACCAGATTAGTAACAAGACTGTCCCGCTACCCCCTTTCCCAACCAAGAGACTAGAATCGAGGGGACCCCTGAGTCCTGACCTCCTTGTACCATTCTATCGTACCTAAAGATTGCTTATAAATAACGTTAAAACCTATCTTTGTGTGGTGTACAGCTGTGGGGGGGAAGTTACTCGTCTGTACGATCGCTGGAGACGGCTCTCCCCGGAGACCTCTCCCCTTGTCCTCGGCCGACCCTCCCGGTCCGTCTAACACAGACACTCTGTACGAACTTAGGGACCACCTGTTCCTATGGCAAAAGGGTCATTGGGATCTTGAGCGCAGTACGGAAAGGGCCCGGGCCTCACACCAGGAGGGTGGTGGGTCTGTGGGGAGCCCTGAGGATTCAGAAGAGGAGGAAGAAGATAACAGTACCTGGACGCCAGTAGAGAGTGAGGACCCCGTAGGTAGGGCGTCCCTTGCTGGGTCCAGCGTAGGAGGCAGCGCCTCATCCCTTTCCCTGTCCCCAGAGGAGTGGGAAGATAGGAGGAAAGAAAGGGAGCATCAGCTGACATTATAAACGCTCAGGTTAGAGCATGCCCAGGCTATGGCGCAGCTGGAGGTCAAGAAGCAACAGCTAGAGACTGAGAGGGTCTCGGAGCAGGAGAGGATAGAGGAGGCTGAGAGGGCCTCCACCAGAGGCAAAGGAGCTCTGGAGGGTAGACTATCCCCTGCGCGCAGTTTAAATTTTCTGGATTCCCCAGGGAGGGTTGAGTCCAGTGGTGGTAGCTATATAGATTTCAGTGTAGGAAATCCCAGTCCCAGTTCCCCCAGTCTGGTACCTGTTTCCCAGGAGGAGGAGTTAAGGTTGAAATTCAGGGGCAGTAGGAAGCTGTCTCACCAGTCTTGGGAGGAGTTTGTGGATGCATGTGAGGGTGCACTGTCTGATTGGGTAAAAGATCCCGCAGAATCTGATTTTGATCAACTGTGTGATCTGGGTCTCAAAGAACACCTGCTCAGTTGTTGTGTGCCGGGGTTGCGCCAACACCTGTTGGGGTGTGGATTGTCTGAGCCATTTGAGCTTGCGGATGAAGCAGAGCGCTGGGAAAGTGCTGGAGGTTCTCTAGAGTCATTAGGGAGTGAATCCAAAAGTAGTGGGTCAGGTATCTTCCAGCCCAGCGTGGTGGAAGAGGCTCAGTGTAGCCCAGCTAGGTCCCAGGATAGCGAGGAGGGTGTAGGGGCTTACGGCCTGGCTCAGTGGAGCAGGAGTGAGAGGGTGACCGAGGGTCCCCAGACGCACGAAGCCCTGCCTCAGGTCTTGGATGGTTTCATGAGGGAACACCAAGTTGGGGACCTAGGCTGTCCTGTTACTCCACTTGAGGAAGATCTCTTAGTGAGTAGAGGACCTGGAGCGCCTGTAAACAGGGCTCCTGTGGTTCTAGAGTCTGGCAGTACCACTCCGGTAGGGAGGGTACACGAGTCCAGCGTGAGGAGTGATTGGGGGATGAGTTTCCCAGTGGAAGAGCCAGTGGGTCAGGGACTACCCAGTTGGGCTAGGATCCCGTATAGTGACCAGGGTGACACCACTTCTGTTCTGGGGGATCTCTGCGCACTGTCAGGTGGACAGGGGACGGGAGAACCACGCCAGACAGACAGTCACACGACATATGTGTCATTTGTTAGCCTCAGGGGGATGGAGTGTAAATCCCCAGAAGTCCTGGAGTGCCAGGCGATTATTCCACCAAAGGTTCTAGGCCGGAGGTTGGAAGCCAGGTTCGGGATCAGCATGACCTGAAGGGTGGGACGTCTGTAACCAGCGTCTCGACCGGTTCTTCTTCCAGAGGTACCGCCCCAGTTGGTAGGGAGCAGGGCTCTGGAAGGGGTTGCAGAGGGTGGGAGAGCCCACCTCTGACCCCGGTGCAACCTGAGGGGTTAAACCCTGGGTTGGAATGGCGTTCTAGGTGTACCCCTTGCCAGAGGAAGAGGAACCCTAGGAGAAGAGGTAGGGGGAGGAGAGCATTCCCTGAGACTCCTTGTCCGCCTGAGGGTGTAGACCCTAGGCTGGAGAACCAGAAGCAGTCTAGTCCTGTCTTGCAGACAGGAAGAGTGGAGAATGGCCGCTATGTGCCAGGGTTTACTACCCCCCACTCTGTGATTAGGCAAGGACCGGTGGCACCTGGGTGGCCTAGGGCCTGGTCTTGGCCGCTGACAGCTTGGGAGTACCAGTGGGGTAGCCCAGTTGGTCCAGACAGTGGTTTTAGAAGGAATCCCATGGGTTCACCGTGGCGTAGAACAGGAGGGTGTCCCTGCAGTTGCAGGCCCACGTCCGTATTCTATCGCCCAAAGCAGGGAAGTCCATCATGGTGGTGATTGGTCTGCCCTGCGTTTTTGGCTGGAAGGGAGTTGTGTTGGACTTGGCCCTTCTGGCAGGTTCACCCCTGAACTTTTTGCTTTTACTGCTGAGCTGGTGGTAGTGATTTTTGGTTTCTGCGCACTTTCCCTGTGTCCCAGAGTAAAGTGCGTGCGCACTCTGAGTGCATGTGGTGAGATAGGCCTGCCCTCCCATAGGAATGCATGGGGAATGTATGTGTCCCTGGTAGTTCCTGATGCGTGGGGTGTGCAGGCTCGAGTTTGGTATGTGCCGACTCGTGTGATCGAATGCTTCGCAATGAGGTATAATGCGTGATTATGTCATGTGCGGAAGTGCCACTTCTAGGAGTTGGCATATTAGTGTAAAAGGTGTCTGCCGTGTGATTGGCTGGAGCTGGCTGGTGAGCCTGGCTCCAGGAGTCTGGGTGGGTCTGCCCCAGTGGTGAGTGTGAGATTAGCATGCGGATGGCTGGGGAGGAGTGCACCTTGGACCTGAATAGGGCAGGGCTTTCCCCACACAATGCTGGCTCCGCCCCCTGTGGTGCGACTGATGACCCTAGCCCTGCCAGTGAATAGAGTGAGGGGCTGAGCACATCAAGGGTGCTCCCCAACCAGCTGCGACTGGTTTTCCCCCTCACCCTGAAGCAAGAACAAAGGGAAAAGGTGTATAAGAAGGGGCTGTGTCCCCTTGCAATTTGTTCTCTTCCAGGATCCTGAGGGGGGCTGCTGCTGCTGGAGGCCAGGAGGAACCGCCACTTGGGACTGCCTTCCTGCCTGGAGGGCCCAGTGAGCTGGCCCCTGGCCCAGCCTTGCCCCCTGCCTACCTCCCTGAACTTTGCCAGGACTTTGTTGCTCCTGGACCCTGCTTCCCAGTGCTTGGGAAGCGCTACATCTTTATGTGCTGCAGAGGAGCACCTTCGTTGTGGCCAGCAGCGCGGAGCTGCAATTATTAGCAAGGGAACCCCGACGTAGGGATTCCCTGCTACCCTGCCGTGTGGTAAAGCGGGTGCCCACCCCGCATTGTGGTGCTCGAGCGGGAGCCTACCCCGCTTTATTGGAAGATTAATATCCCTAGCGGGTGCCCACCCCGCCAGGGACCTTGCCGTTTCGCTTTATTGGCTCAAGTGGGAGCCTACCCCGCTTTGTGTGCTCCGAGACGAGGAGCCACCGTCGCATTTTTATTTTAACTGAAGGCGGGAGCCCACCCCGCGCTTCAGTAAAGGGAACGAGAGAAGTTCCTCGCCGCCGCCGGAGGGTTGCCTGGCAACCGGGACTCCTACCGCCACGTCATCAGCACACAGGGCGGAGGCAGGAAGTCCCGGCCCCAGGGAGACCGAAGCAAGAAGAAGCGGGGCCGGAGGTTCGGCGGGAGCCCACCCCGCCTACCAGCGAAGAAAAGAGCCCCGTGCGTGCTGCTGCTTCCAGATCCGACGGAGACCGGTGAGTAGGGCCGCTTACCGGCCTGGAGCGGGGCCCGCATTGCCTGTTCAGAGCCTGTGAGGCTCCCACGTAGGGGGACAGGGTTTCCTAAGAGCGCGAGTGCGCTCCAACATAGGCGGGCATTTCAGGTATCGGGCGGCCCCGGAAGGCAGCGGGCCGCCCCAACGTTGTTTGGGCCGATATTTGTTAAACAACGCGAGTGCGCTCCAACGTTGGGGGCATATTTGCTTGTTAATGAGCCAGAGAGGCTCCAACAGGGCCAACCTTGTTTATTTAGAGTGCTGGGGGCGCTCCCACATAGCCACATTGGTCTTGAGCCACGAAGGCTCTAGGGGGCATTTCTTGTGGTTAGAGCCCAGAGAGGCGCCACGTGACTGCTATATTTGTTTTAAAAGGCACAGTGGTGCTCACGCTCATTTTCCCAGCTGCCCAGCACTTAGTGGGCAGCTGCAACGTTTAGGTTGTGCCCAGTGCTACTTTGCGCATTGGCTGGCACAGCTTGCGCAGTCTTGCCCTGACTCTGCTGGACACAGGGCGTCCTAGCCCCGACACGGCCAGTTGGCCTAGGGACTGCCACAGGTGGTGGCTAATGTGAGTTTTCGCGCTATTGTTCCTAAACCTGCACCTCTGAATGTGTTTTTATGCGTCATGTGCCTTGTGTTTACACCTCTGAATGTGTTTTTATGCGTCATGTGTAATGTGCTTATACCCCTACAGGTATTGTGATACTTAGGTGGTTGTTTTCTCCTAGTACAGGTGGTGCTAGTGAGGTCCTGGTTCCCTGCGTGACATTTTCCTAAGGTGGTTAGGGTTGCGTAGGTGGTACTTACCTGTTACCAGTGGTTACTGGTTGTGCGCTACATGCTCTAATTGGTGCTACAGTGACTGTATGTGCTATGTCCTAGAAGTGTTATTCCTATGTTCTAAGTACTAAGTTCTAAAAGTGCTAATTCCTGACAGTGGTCCATGTGGCCCTGTTCCCTGTACATATAATCCCTTGAAAAATTCTGCCCAGTGCCAGTTGGCACAGTGTAAATTGTGTGAATATTATCTAATGTGTTTAGGTATAATACAAAGGCTATTTTTATATAATACCTTGTGTGGAGTTTCCTTTGTGGTGGGCCTTGGGTGTTGTTGCTGGGTGCGCGCGCAAACGCTTTACACATTGCCTCCGGGATAAGCCTGACTGCTCGTGCCAAGCTACCAAGGGGGTGAGCAGGGGTTATCTTTGGCGTGTAACTCCCCAGCCCTGACTAGAGTGGTGGTTTCTGCCTGGCTTGGTGCAAGCCCTAGCCAACCAGAAATCCCATTTCTAACATGCATGCACTCCCTCCTCAGCCTCTTGTTGGGGTCTCAGGTGCATGCACTCCCCCCTCCCCCTCTTGTTGGGCTCTCAGATGCATGCACTCCCCCCTCAGACTCTTGTGCGAGTCTGGGGTCTCAGGTGCATGCACTCCCCCCTCAGTCTCTTGTTGGGCTCTCAAATGCATGCACTCCCCCCTCAGACTCTTGTGCGAGGCTGGGGTCTCAGGAGCGTGTATGCACTCCCCCCTCAGACTCTTGTTGGGGTCTCAGGTGCATGCACTCCCCCCTCCCCCTCTTGTTGGGCTCTCAGATGCATGCACTCCCCCCTCAGACTCTTGTGCGAGTCTGGGGTCTCAGGTGCATGCACTCCCCCCTCAGCCTCTTGTTGGGCTCTCAGATGCATGCACTCCCCCCTCAGACTCTTGTGCGAGGCTGGGGTCTCAGGTGCGTGTATGCACTCCCCCCTCAGACTCTTGTGCGAGGCTGGGGTCTCAGGAGCGTGTATGCACTCCCCCCTCAGACTCTTGTTGGGGTCTCAGGTGCATGCACTCCCCCCTCCCCCTCTTGTTGGGCTCTCAGATGCATGCACTCCCCCCTCAGACTCTTGTGCGAGTCTGGGGTCTCAGGTGCATGCACTCCCCCCTCAGCCTCTTGTTGGGCTCTCAGATGCATGCACTCCCCCCTCAGACTCTTGTGCGAGGCTGGGGTCTCAGGTGCGTGTATGCACTCCCCCCTCAGACTCTTGTTGGGGTCTCAGGTGCATTTCATTTAATTAAAACATCTTTGGTACACTTATCTCAAAACAGAGAGATGTTTAAGACTGGAAGGTAACTACTGAGCATGCCTGGTTCAACGTTACTCAGAAATCTTTTGTTCTTTTGTTTTAGCCAATGTATTAAAAATTCACAATATTGCATGAAAGCCATCTGAACTTATGCATAAGTGTGTGCACAGAGAACACAATGGTCTTATGCGTATTTAGACACCCCTCAGCCTCTCATGTGGCTCTGGGGTCTCAGGCGCATGCACTCTTCCCTCAGCCTTTTGTTGGGGTCTCAGGTGCATGCACTCCCCCCTCAGCCTCTTCCGTGAGTCTAGGGTCTCAGGTGCATGCACTCCCCCCTCAGCCTCTTCCGTGAGTCTAGGGTCTCAGGTGCATGCACTCCCCCCTCAGCCTCTTGTGTGAGTCTGGGGTCTCAGCTCCATGCACTCCCCCATCAGCATCCTGTGCGATTTTGGGCTCTCAGGTGCATGTACTCCCCCCTCAGCCTCTTCTGTGAGTCTAGGGTGTATGCATTCACCCCTCAGCCTCTTGTTGGGGTCTCAGGTGCATGCACTCCCCCTCAGCCTCTTGTATTAGTCTGGTGTCTCAGGTGTATGTACTCTCCCCTCAGCCTCTTGTTGGGTTCTCCTGATATTCTGGGATCTCAGGTGCACACACGCGCCTTTATGCCTATTGTTGGGGTCTCAAGTGCATGCACTCACTCCTCTGCCTCTTGTGCAAGTCTGTGTCTCAGGTATATGCACTTACCCCGAGCCTCGTGTGAGTCTGGGGTCTCAGGTTCATGCACTCTCCCCTCAGCCTCATGTGTTTGTCTCAGGTGCATGCACTCCCCCCTCAGCCTCATGTGTGGGTCTCAGGTGCATGCACTCTCCCCTCAGCCTCATGAGTGGCTCTCAGGTGCATGCACTCCCCCCTCAGCCTCTTGTAGGGGTCTCACGTGTATGCACTCGCCACTCAGCCTTTTGCTGGGGTCTCGGGTGCATGCACTCCCCCCTAAGCCTCTGGTAGGAGTCTGGGTCTCGGGAACAGGCACTTCCCCCTCAGTCTCTTGTTGGTGTCTGTTAGAAAAGGTAGACGGACCGGGAGGGTCGGCCGGGGTCAGGAGGAGAGGTCTCCGGGGAGAGCCGTCTCCAGCGATCGTACAGATAAGTAACTTCCCCCCCACAGACAGATGCCACACAAGGATAAGGTTCAGTGTTCTTTATAAGCACTTATTTAAGGTACGGTGGAATGATACAAGGAGGTCTGGACTCAGGGGTCCCCTCGATTATAGTCTCGCAAGGTAGGGAAGGGGGTAGCGGGACAGTCTATTTACCAATCAGGTAGTTCGGATGAGATGATGATGAGCTCACAATCCTCGAGCTTGGTGGTACGGGCCGCGGCAGCGCCAGCAGGTCCCGGTGTGGATGGTCGATACAACGGGCCGCGGCAGCGCCAGCAGGTCCCCGGAAGATATACGGTCCGCGGCAGCGCCAGCAGGTCCCGGTGAGGATGGTCGTTACAACGGGCCGCGGCAGCGCCAGCAGGTCCCAGGAAGATGAATGTTGCAGAAGGCCGCGGCAGCGCCAGCAGGCAGGACGATGGTTCACAAGAGCGGGCTATGGCAGCGCCAGTAGACCGTCAAGGTTGAGTTCACTCGGTGTCTCTCGACTCCAGGATACAACTGCCTTCCTGCTCCGGAGCTGCCTCAGTTATAGGGCTGGTGCCCCTTGATGTCCGGACCCTCGCACTTGGAGGTCGGAGGGCCCGGGATGAAGGTGTCCAGACACCCAGCAGGGGGTGGAGCCAGCGCCTGGGGGAGCTGGAGACGATCGGCACCTGGCGGGGGAAGAGCTCTTGACACTTCGTTCTCCCATTGACCTGCCAAGTGGTCCGCTCACCTCCTGGGTGGATGGTGGTGCCGGGATGTCGGGGCCGGCCAGGCCCGGGGTTAGGGTCGAGGGGAGGCCAGGCGGCCGCGTGGTGCAGGGCCCAAGATGGCGGCTTGACCCGGCCGGGGAAGCCGGTGGGGCTGGACCCCGTGATGAGTAAGGGTCCGAGGGCAAAGGGTCCGTCAGGAGACGGAGTACAGGTGCTTGTCGCGGGGTTATGCCAGGTGGGCCGGAGTCCGGGCCCTGTCGAGCGGGGAGGGAGCAAGTCGTCTGTGAGGCCTGTCCAACATGCGTCCCCCCCAGCTGAAGGCGGGGAGAGTCACCCATCTCCTTGGGGACTCTCTTCGTCGAGGCGGAAAAAGCGGGACAGGCCATCCGCGTTGGCGTGGTCTTGGCCTGGTCGGTGCTCCACGGTGAAGTCCATTCCCTGCAGGGAAATGGACCAGCGCAAGAGTTTTGGGTTCTCCCCCCGCATCTGCATCAGCCATTGCAGGGGTCGATGGTCGGTTTGTACCCGGAAGTGGCCACCGAAGAGATATGGTCGGAGCTTTTTGAGGGCCCACACTACTGCAAATGCCTCCCTCTCGATGGTGCTCCAACGCTGTTCTCGGGCCAGGAGACGTCGACTGATGAAGGCCACCGGCTGGTCATGCCCTTCGGGGTTCAACTGAGAGAGGACGGCTCCGATGCCGTGGGCGGAGGCGTCGGTCTGCACCACAAATTCCCGACTGTAATCGGGGGCCTGGAGCACCGGGGCGGTGCACAGGGCGGCCTTCAGCTCCTCGAAGGCCGCTTGACAATCAGGAGTCCAGCTGACCCGCTTCGGTTGATTCTTGGATGTGAGACCCGTGAGGGGCCCCGCGATGCTGCCGTAGTCCTTCACGAACCGCCGGTAGTAGCCGGTGAGCCCCAAGAAGGCTCGGACCTCGGTCTGGGTGACGGGGGGCTGCCAGGACTGGATGGCAGCAATCTTAAGTTGTAGTGGGGCCACCAGCCCACTCCCCACTTGGTGCCCAAGGTAGGTCACAGACCCTTGGCCAATCTGGCACTTGCCGGCCTTAATGGTGAGGCCAGCCCGCTGGAGGGCTCGTAGGACCTCTTGGAGGTGACGGAGGTGGTCGGACCAGTGGCGGCTGTATACAGCGATATCGTCCAGGTAGGCAGCGCTGAATTCTTCAAGCCCCGCCAAGACCTGGTTCACAAGGCGTTGGAATGTGGCGGGGGCATTCTTCATGCCAAAGGGCATGACCTTAAATTGATAGTGGCCATCGGGGGTAGAGAAGGCTGACCGTTCCTGAGCCCTGGGTGTGAGGCCGATCTGCCAGTAGCCCGCCGTTAGGTCGAAGATACTAAGGTAGCGGGCGGCCCCCAGCCGGTCGATCAGCTCGTCTGCCCGGGGGATGGGATGAGCGTCGGCCCGGGTGACAGCGTTCAAGCCCCGGTAGTCGACGCAGAATCTCAGTTCAGGTGCGGTGCCGGGGGCAGCGGCTTTGGGAACCAGTACAACCGGACTGGCCCAGGGACTGTCCGAGGGCTCGATGACCCCGATCGTGAGCATCTTGGCCACTTCCTCTTGTATGCAGGCCCGTACCCGATCTGGTACGCGGTAGGCCCGGTGCCGGACAGGGGGACTGTCCCCGGTGTCTACGTCGTGCAAACACCAGGGGGTGACCCCGGGGGTGAGGGAGAACAGGGCAGCGAACTGCAGCAGGAGGTACCGGCAGTCCTGGCGTTGCTCCGAAGTGAGGGCGTCAGAGAGCCGGACCCCGTCCACGGAGCCGTCCTTCTCCTGAGTCTTCAGGAGATCCGGGAGGGGCTCGGAGTCTTCTTCTGTGCCACTGTCTGTAGCCATCAAGAGGCTCAGTTCGGAGCGCACAAAGTGTGGTTTGTGCCGGTTGGTGTGGAGGACCCGAAGGGGGTTCCGGGAGGACCCCATGTCGATGAGGTAAGTGACGGGGCTTTTGCGCTCGACCACTTTGAAGGGCCCCGTCCACTTATCTTGCAGGGCACATGGTTCGGTGGGGGACATCACCCATACTTGCTGCCCAGGCTCGAATTCAACGGAGGAGGTATTGTGATCATACCACCTCTTCATGTCCTCCTGGCTGGCCTCGAGGTTCGCCTTGGCCATCTCCCTGAAGCGCCGGGTCTGGTTTCGTAAGGCCAGGATGTATTTGAAGACGTCTGGAGGGGTCGTTAGGGGGGCCATCTCCCAACCTTCCTTGACTAGGCTGAGGGGCCCCCGCACAGGGTGCCCGTATAGGAGTTCGAAGGGGCTAAAACCGAGGGACTTCTGGGGAACTTCCCGGTAGGCGAAGAGGAGGCACGGGAGCAGTACATCCCACTGGCGACGGAGAGGCTCTTCCAATCCCCCAATCATCCCTTTGAGAGTGCGGTTAAAACGCTCCACTAGTCCGTTCCCTTGGGGGTGATAGGGGGTCGTGAATCTGTAGGTGACCCCGCATTGTTGCCAGAGGGACTTCATGTATTTGGATATGAAATTCGTACCCCGGTCGCTGACGACTTCTCGGGGGAAGCCTACCCGGGAGAAGATCCCCATCAGGGCCCGGCCAACCACCGGAGCGGTCACTGTCCGTAGGGGCACCGCCTCGGGGTAGCGGGTGGCATGGTCCACTAGTACCAAGATGAACCTGTGTCCCTGTGCCGTGCGGGGGTCCAGAGGTCCCACAATGTCTATCCCCACCCTCTCGAACGGGGTAGTGACCACCGGGAAGGGTTGTAGAGGGGCCTTCAGCTTCCGGCCACTCTTCCCGCTGGCTTGGCATGTGGGGCAAGATCGGCAGTGGTTCAGGACGTCATTCCTCATTTTCGGCCAAAAAAAATGGGTCACCAGGCGACTGTACGTTTTGTCCTGGCCCAGGTGTCCAGCCAGGGGGACATCGTGGGCCAGGTTGAGCAGAAAGTCTCGGAAGCGGAGCGGTACCACCAGAACTCGACCGGCCCCCAGCTCGGCGATTCTTTGCTCGCTGTAGAGCAGGTCGTTATCCCAGTAGACCCAGTGGGTTCCGGTGGTGTCCCCGGCGTTTTGGGTGCTGGCTTGTTGGCGGAGTCCCTCGAGGGAGGGACAGGTCTTTTGTTCCTGGCGGAACTGTTCTTGGGTGGGCCCCCCTTCTTGCCGCCACTGAGCCAGATCCGGAAGGTCCTGGTGTGGCGCGTCTTCTTCGGTAGTCGGGTCCGGTAGGTCGGACTCGCCGTTGTCCCCTACAGGGGCCACCGGGGGCGGAGGTGCTGGCCATTCGGTTTCTTCTGATCGGGGGGCGGCACGGGCGGCCATGGATCGGGTGGTTATGCAGGCCCAGTCCGGGAGGCCCAGCATCCCCAAGTGCTCTCTTCTCTCGACGGTGGCCCACGGGGAACTCTCGAGGTCATTCCCCAGGAGGCAGTCCACGGGGGCATCGTCCCGGACCGTCACCTTCAGTAGGCCGGAGACCCCTCCCCATTCAAACGGGACGCAGGCCATCTTACACATGCTCTCAGAGTTGTCCGCCGAGCGGACGGGGCAGAGAATGTTCGGTAGGATCTGCTCGGGCTTCACCAGGTGACAGCGGACGGCCGTCACGCTGGCGCCGGTGTCACGCAAGGCCTCGGCTCTCTGTCCATTAATGGTCACCCACTGACCGTATTTTCTGGTGTTGGCGGGTAGGGGGGCCCGCGGAACCATGTCTCTTCCCCCTAAGCATGCCAGGACCATGGCGGCCGGTTCCCACCCTTGCTGGGCCGGCTCATACTCTTCGGGTCCCTCCGATGATTGCTCTTCCCCTAGGGCAGCGGCAGCTACCTGGCGGGGCTTGGGTGTTTGGTTTAGCGGGCAGTTCGGATCATTGGCGTAGTGGCCTAGTCGCTGGCACCGGTGGCACGTGACGTTGGCTCGGTACCCAGGCCGCAACGGGGGGTTGCCCCGGCCGGCCGGAGCCGGGGTGCTGGCTACGGGTGTTGCGGGCAAGGCGTCTCTCCCTCGCCCCTGGCCCCCTCCTCCTCCCCGAGGACGGTGCTGGCCTTGGTTGTTTCTGTTCTGTTCGTGTGGCCCCCTCCGGCCCACTCGGGTGCTTTCCCATCGGTCAGCTTCTGCGGCGAGCTGCCGGGGGTCAGTCAGCTTACTGTCGAGTAGGTGCTGCCTGAGCTCGACGAAACAGTTGTTTGACAGGTGCTCCCATACCATAAGGTTGAAGAGTTGTTCGTAGGTGGTGACCTGACTTCCCTTGATCCAACCCTCGAAGGCCCGGCTGAAATAGTTCACGTACTCTACCCAAGTTGTACCTGGGATCCGGGTGCAATCTCTGAACCTCTGGCGGTACATCTCGGGCGTGAGGCCGTAGCGGGTGAGGAGGGCAGCCTTCATGTGGTCGTAGGACGACATTTGGTGATCGGGGAGCTGTAGCAGGGCATCGCGACCCTCGTTGATAAATCTCCCCCAAAGTCCGGCTCCCCAATCACTCCGGTCGATCCGGTGGGAGGTCATTGCGATCTCATAGGCTTTAAACCACTGTTGTATGTCGTCTTCTCGGACATACTCGCGGACCACATCCTTGGGGATGTGAACTTTTTTCTCAATTGGCCCCGGGGTGTGTGGTCGCTCAGGCACCCCCAGTTCCTTATTCTGTTTGCGCAGTTCTATTTCCGCCAGTTGGCGCTCGTGCTCGAGCGTTATTTTTTTCTCTTCCAGCTCTCTCTGTCTCTGCTTTTCCTCTCGTTCCTCTCGAAGCCGCATATGCTCGAGGTTGAGTTTCTGTTCAGCTAACTTGAGTTCCCCATCCATCTTGAGTCGTGCCATCTCTAATTCGTGTAATCTGACTCTGTCTCTTTCTCGTATCTCCTCCTGCGAGAGGCCCGTTCCCCGCTCCTCGGGAGCCGTGGCGTTCCCCTCTGGTGTGATGCTGTTTTGGTCTGGTGTGACGCTGTTTTGGTCGGAGGGTCCTGCGACCCCAGTTTCTGTCCATGACTCAAGAGCGCGCTTTAGATCATCCTTGGTACTCAGGCCGGTGGTAGCAATGCCAAGTTCTATGCAAAATTGTCTCAGTTCGCGGTGGTTGTATTCTTCTAATTTCTCCATTTGGAACTTCTCGGTGGAGCTGCTATCTTTGCTCGACATCGTGCTTTGTCGTGGGGTGAGCTACTCTCTGTACGATTACGCGTTGATTCGGATCGCGCCGCTGGCCACCAATGTTAGAAAAGGTAGACGGACCGGGAGGGTCGGCCGGGGTCAGGAGGAGAGGTCTCCGGGGAGAGCCGTCTCCAGCGATCGTACAGATAAGTAACTTCCCCCCCACAGACAGATGCCACACAAGGATAAGGTTCAGTGTTCTTTATAAGCACTTATTTAAGGTACGGTGGAATGATACAAGGAGGTCTGGACTCAGGGGTCCCCTCGATTATAGTCTCGCAAGGTAGGGAAGGGGGTAGCGGGACAGTCTATTTACCAATCAGGTAGTTCGGATGAGATGATGATGAGCTCACAATCCCCGAGCTTGGTGGTACAGGCCGCGGCAGCGCCAGCAGGTCCCGGTGTGGATGGTCGATACAACGGGCCGCGGCAGCGCCAGCAGGTCCCCGGAAGATATACGGTCCGCGGCAGCGCCAGCAGGTCCCGGTGAGGATGGTCGTTACAACGGGCCGCGGCAGCGCCAGCAGGTCCCAGGAAGATGAATGTTGCAGAAGGCCGCGGCAGCGCCAGCAGGCAGGACGATGGTTCACAAGAGCGGGCTATGGCAGCGCCAGTAGACCGTCAAGGTTGAGTTCACTCGGTGTCTCTCGACTCCAGGATACAACTGCCTTCCTGCTCCGGAGCTGCCTCAGTTATAGGGCTGGTGCCCCTTGATGTCCGGACCCTCGCACTTGGAGGTCGGAGGGCCCGGGATGAAGGTGTCCAGACACCCAGCAGGGGGTGGAGCCAGCGCCTGGGGGAGCTGGAGACGATCGGCACCTGGCGGGGGAAGAGCTCTTGACACTTCGTTCTCCCATTGACCTGCCAAGTGGTCCGCTCACCTCCTGGGTGGATGGTGGTGCCGGGATGTCGGGGCCGGCCAGGCCCGGGGTTAGGGTCGAGGGGAGGCCAGGCGGCCGCGTGGTGCAGGGCCCAAGATGGCGGCTTGACCCGGCCGGGGAAGCCGGTGGGGCTGGACCCCGTGATGAGTAAGGGTCCGAGGGCAAAGGGTCCGTCAGGAGACGGAGTACAGGTGCTTGTCGCAGGGTTATGCCAGGTGGGCCGGAGTCCGGGCCCTGTCGAGCGGGGAGGGAGCAAGTCGTCTGTGAGGCCTGTCCAACAGTGTCTCACGTGTATGCACTCCTCCCTCAGCATCTTGCTGGGGTCTCATGTGCATGCACTCTGCCCTCAGCCTCCTACTGGGGTCTCAGTTGCATGCACTACCCCCTCTGCCTCTTGTTGGGGTCTCAGGTGCATGCACTCTCCCCTCAGCCTCTTGTTGGGGTCTCAGATGCATGCACTCCCCCCTCAGCCTCTTGGGTGAGTCTGGGGTCCCAGGTGCATGCACTCTCCCCTTAGCCTCTTGGGTGAGTCTGGGGTCTCAGGTATATGCACTCCCCCCTCAACCTCTTGTTGGCATGCACTCGGGTCTCAGGTGCATGAACTCCCCCTTCAGCCTCTTGCTGGGATCTCAGGTGGATGCACTCCCCCTTCAGCCTCTCCTGTGACTCTGGGGTCTCAGGTCCATGCACTCCCCCTACGGCCTCTTGTTGGGGTCTCAGGTGCATGCAGTCCCCCTACAGCCTCTTGTTGGTGTCTCCGCTGTATGCACTCCCCCCTCAGCCTCTTGGCGAGTCTGGGGTCTCAGGTGCATGCACTCCCCCTTCAGCCTCTTTTTGGGGTCTCAGGTGCATGCACTCCCCCCTCAGCGTTGTGTTGGGGTCTCAGGTGTATGCACTCCCCCCTCAGCCATTTGTGTGAGTCTGGGGTCTCAGGTGCATGTACTCCCCCCTCAGCCTCTTGTTGGGGGCTCAGGTGCATGCAACCCCCCTCAGCCTCTTGTTGGGGTATCAGGTGCATGCACTCCCCCCCACAACCTCTTTTATGAGTCTGGGGTCTCATGTGCATGGACTCTCCCCTCAGCCTCATGTGAGAGTCTGGGGTCTCATGTGGATGCACTCCCCCCTCAGCCTCTTGGGTGAGTCTGGGGTCCCAGGTGCATGCACTCTCCCCTTAGCCTCTTGGGTGAGTCTGGGGTCTCAGGTATATGCACTCCCCCCTCATCCTCATGTGTGAGTCGAGGGTCTCAGGTGTATGCACTTACCCCTCAGCCTCTCATGTGACTCTGGGGTCTCAGGTGCATGCACTCCCCCTCAGCCTCTCCTGTGACTCTGGGGTCTCAGGTCCATGCACTCCCCCTACGGCCTCTTGTTGGGTTCTCAGGTGTATGCAGTCCCCCTACAGCCTCTTGTTGGTGTCTCCAGTGTATGCACTCCCCCCTCAGCCTCTTGTTGGGGTCTCAGGTGCATGAACTCTCCCTCAGTCTCTACTGTGACTCTGGGGTCTCAGGTGCATGCACTCCCCCCTCAGCCTCTTGTGCTTGTCTGGGGTCTCAGGTACATGCACTCTCCCCTCAGCCTCTTGTTGCGGTCTCAGGTGTATGCTCTCCCCCCTCAGCCTCTTGTGTGAGTCTGGGATCTCAGGTGCATGCACTCCCCCTACAGCCTCGTGTTGAGGTCTCAGGTGTATGCAATCCCCTCTCAGCCTCTTTTGCGAATCTGGGGTCTCAGGTGCATGCACTCCCTCTACAGCCTCTTGTTGGGGTCTAAGGTGCTTGCACTTCCCCCTCAGCCTTTCATGTGACTCTAAGGTCTCATGTGCATGCACTCCCCCCTCAGCTTCTTGTTGGGGTCTCAGGTGCATGCACTCCCCTCTCAGCCTCTTGTTTGTTTCTCAGGTGCATTCACTCTCCCCTTAGACTCTTGTTGGGTTCTCAGGTGCATACACTCCCCCCTCAGCCTCTTCTTGGGGTCTCAGGTGCATGCACTCCCCCCTCAGCCTCTTCTTGGGGTCCCGGGTGCATGCATTCCCCCCCAGCCTCTTGTTGAGGTCTCAGGTGCACGCACTTCCCCCTCTGCCTCTTGTTGGGGTCTAAGGTGCACGCACTCCCCCCTCAGCCTCTCATGTGACTCTGGGGTCTTAGGTGCATGCACTATCCCTCAGCCTCTACTGTGACTCTGGGGTCTCAGGTGCATGCACTCCACCACAGCCTCTTGTTTGGGTCTCAGGTGCATGCACTCCCCCCTCAGTCTCTTGTGTGAGTCTGGGGTCTCAGGTTCATGCACTCCCCTGTCAGCGTAATGTTGGGGTCTCAGGTGCATGCACTCCCCGCTCAGCCTCTTCTGTGCATCTAGGGTCTCAGGTGCATGCACTCCCCCTCAGCCTCTTTTTGGGGTCTCAGGTGCATGCACACCCCTCAACCTCTCATGTGACTCTGGGGTATTAAGTGCATGTACTCCCCTCTCAGCCTCTCCTGTGACTCTGGGATCTCAGGTGCATGCACTCCCCCGTCAACCTCTTGTTGAGGTCTCAGGTGCATGCACTCCCCCCTCAGCCTCTTCTGTGAGTCTAGGGTCTCAGGTGCATGCACTCCCCCTCAGCCTCTTGTTGGGGTCTCAGGTGCATGCACTCCCCCCTCAGCCTCTTTTATGAGTCTGGGGTCTCAGGTGCATGCACTCCCCCTTCAGCCTCTTGTGCGAGTTTTGGGTCTTGGGCGCCCCCCTCAGCCTCTTGTGTGAGCCTGGGGTCTCAGGTGTATGCACTCCCCTCTCAGCCTCTTGTGCGAGTCTGGGGTCGCAGGTGTATGCACTCCCCCCTCAGCCTCTTGTTGGGGTCTCAGGTGTATGCACTCCCCTCAGCCTCTTGTTGGGGTCTCAGTTGCATGCACTCCCGCGTCAGGATTTTGTGTGAGTCAGGGGTCTCAGGTGTATGTACTCCCCTCTCAGCCTTTTGTGCGAGTCTGGGGTTGCAGGTGTATGCACTCCCCCCTCAGCCTCTTGTTGGGGTCTCAGGTGCATGCACTTCCCTCTCAGCCTATCATGTGACTCTGTGGTCTTAGGTGCATGAACTGCTCCCTCAGCATCTGGTGCGAGTCTGGGGTCTCAGGTGTATGCACTCCCCCCTCAGCCTCTTGTTGGGGTCTCAGGTGCATGCACTCCCCCCTCAGCCTCTTGTGTGAGTCTGAGGTCTCAGGTGCATGCACTCCCCCCTTAGCTTCTTGTTTGAGTCTGGGATCTCAGATGCATGCACTCCCCCCTCAGCTTCTTGTTGGTGTCTCAGGTGCATGGACTTCCCCCTCAGCCTCTTGTTGGGGTCTCAGGTGCATGCACTCCCCCTACAGCCTCTTGTTGGAGTCTCAGCTGCCTGCACTCCCCCGTCAGCCTCTTGTGCGAGTCTGGGGTCTCAGGTGCATGCACTCCAGCCTTCAGCCTCTTGTGCGAGTCTGGGGTCTCAGGTGTGTGCACTCCCCCCTCAGCCTCTTGTCGGGATCTCAGGGGCATGCACTCCCCCCTAAGCCTCTTGTGTGAGTCTGGGGTCTCAGGTGCATGCACTTCCCCCTCAGCCTCTTGTGCAGTCTTGGTTCTCAGGTGCATGTACCCCCCCCCCTCAGCTTCTCCTGTTATTCTTGGGTCTCAGGTGCATGCACTTCCCCATCAGCCTATCATGTAACTCTGGGGTCTTAGGTGCATGAACTCCCCCCTCAGCATCTGGTGTCAGTCTGGGTTCTCAGGTGTATGCACTTGCCCCTCAGCCTCTTGTTGGGGTCTCAGGTGCATGCCCTCCCTCCTTAGCCTTTTGTGTGAGTCTGGGGTCTCAGGTGCATGCACTCCCCCCATAGCTTCTTGTGTGAGTCTGGGGTCTCAGGTGCATGTCCTTCCCCCTCAGCCTCTTGTTGGGGTCTCAGATGCATGCACTCCCCCTACTGCCTCTTGTTGGGGTGTTGGACAGGCCACACGAAGGGCTTGCTCCCTCCCCGCATGACAGGGCCTAAGCCCCGGCCCGCCAGGTGTGACCCACACGAATCACCCGCACCCCGTCTCCCGACGGAACTCCTGCCCCCGGACCTCCATGTATCACGGGACCGAGCCACCACCGGCTCCCCCGGCCGGATCAAGCCGCCATCTTGGGCCCTGCGCCACGAGGCCGCGTGGCCTCCACCCGACCCTAACCCTGGGCCTGGCTGGCCCTGGCATCCCGGCACCACCTTCCACCCAGGAGGTGAGCGGACCACTTGGCAGGTCAATGGGAGAACGAAGCGTCAAGGGCTCTCCCCCGCCAGGTGCCGATCGCCTCCAGCTCCCCCAGGCGCTGGCTCCACCCCCTGCTGGGTGTCTGGACACCTTCATCCCGGACCCTCCGACCTCCAAGTGCGAGGGTCCGGACATCAAAGGGCGCCAGACCTATAACTAGGGCCGCTCCGGAGCAGGACGGCAGTTGTATCCTGGAGTCGAGAGACACCGAGAGAACTCAGCCTTGACGGACTACTGGCGCTGCCGTAGCCCTATCTTGTGAACTATCGTCCTGCCTGCTGGCGCTGCCGCGGCCTTCTGCAACATCCATCCTCGTCGGGACCTGCTGGCGCTGCCGCGGCCCGTTGTAACGACCATCCTCACCGGGACCTGCTGGCGCTGCCGCGGACCGTGCATCAACCATCTTCACCGGGACCTGCTGGCGCTGCCGCGGACCGTGTATCATCCATCTTCACCGGGACCTGCTGGCGCTGCCGCGGCCCGTCCCAGCTAGAACACCGAGCTCGAGGATTGTGAGCTATCCACCATACCACCTCAACTACCAAGACTGGTAACCAGACTGTCCCGCTACCCCCTTTTCCCCATCTTGAGAGACTTGAATCGAGGGGACCCCTGAGTCCAGACCTCCTTGTACCTTCCATCGTACCGTAAGAAATTGCCTATAAAGAACGCTAAATCTTCTCCTTGTGTGGTGTCTGTCTGTGGGGGGGAAGTTATTTATCTGTACGATCGCTGGAGACGGCTCTCCCCGGAGACCTCTCCCCTTGTCCTCGGCCGACCCTCCCGGTCCGTCTAACATTGGTGGCCAGCGGCGCGATCCGAATCAACGCGTAATCGTACAGAGAGTAGCTCACCCCACGACAAAACCACGATGTCAGCCAAAGATAGCGGTTCCACTGAAAAGTTCCAAATGGATAAGTTGGAAGAATATAGCCACCGCGAACTTAAACAATTCTGCATGGAACTAGGCATTGCTACCACCGGCCTGAGTACCAAAGACGATTTAAAGCACGCCCTTGAGTCGTGGGCGGAAACTGGGGTCACCGGATCCCCCGACCAAAACAGTGTCGCACCAGAGGGGAACGCCACGGCTCCTGAGGAGCGGGGAACGGGCCTCTCGCAGGAGGAGATCCAAGAAAGAGAAAGAACCAGATTACATGAGTTGGAAATGGCACGACTCAAGATGGACGGGGAACTAAAGTTAGCCGAGCAGAAACTAAATCTAGAACATCTGCGGCTCCGAGAAGAGCGAGAAGAAAAACAGAGACAGAGAGAGCTCGAGGAAAAAAGAATAACACTCGAACACGAGCGCAAACTGGCGGAGATAGAACTCCGGAAACAGAATAAAGAACCGGGGGTGCCTGAGCGACCGCACACCCCGGGAGCAACCGAGAAAAAAGTCCACATCCCCAAGGATGTTGTCCGAGAATATGTCCGAGAGGACGACATACAACAATGGTTCAAAGCCTACGAGATCGCCATGACCTCCCACCGGATCGACCGGAGTGATTGGGGAGCCGGACTATGGGGGAGGTTCGTCAACGAAGGCCGCGATGCCCTATTGCAGCTCCCAGATCACCAGATGTCGTCCTACGACCACATGAAGGCTGCCCTCCTCACCCGCTACGGCCTCACGCCCGAGATGTACCGCCAGAGGTTCAGAGACTGCACCCGGATCCCGGGTACAACTTGGGTGGAGTACGTCAACTATTTCAGCCGAGCCTTCGAGGGTTGGATCAAGGGGAGCCACGTAACGACCTACGAGCAACTCTTTAACCTTATGGTATGGGAGCACCTGTCGAACAACTGTTTCGTCGAGCTCAGGCAGCACCTCCTCGACAGTAAGTTGACTGACCCCCGGCAACTCGCCGCCGAAGCTGACCGATGGGAAAGCACCCGAGTGGGCCGGAGAGGACCGCACGAGCAAAACAGAAACAACCAAGGCCAGCACCGTCCCCGGGGAGGAGGAGGAGGCCAGGAGCGAGGGAGAGACACCATCCCGGCAACACCCGTGGCCAGCACCCCGCCCCCGGCCGGGCGGGGCAACCCCCCGATGCGCCCGGGGTTCCGAGCCAACGTCACGTGCCACCGATGCCAGCGAGTCGGCCACTACGCCAATGACCCGAGCTGCCCGCAGAACCAAACACCAAAGCCCCGCCAGGTAGCGGCCGCCGCCCTGGGGGAAGAACGACTATCAGAGGAACAGGAAGAATATGAGCCGGCCCAGCAAGAGTGGGAACCGGCCGCCATGGTTCTAGCATGCCTAGGGGGAAAGGACATGGTTCCGCGGGCCCCCCTACCCGCCAACACCCGGAAATATGGCCAATGGGTGACCATTAATGGACGTCGGGCCGAGGCCTTACGTGACACAGGCGCCAGTGTGACGGCCGTCCGCTGTCACCTGGTGAAGCCCGAGCAGATCCTGCCGAACATTCTCTGCCCCGTCCGCTCAGCCGACAATTCCGAGAGTCTGTGTCAAATGGCCTGCGTCCCCTTCGAATGGGGAGGGGTCTCCGGCCTGTTGAAGGTGACGGTCCGGGATGATGCACCCGTGGACTGCCTCCTGGGGAATGACCTTGAGAGTTCCCCGTGGGCCACCGTCGAAAGAAGAGAGCACCTGGGGATGCTGGGCCTCCCGGACTGGGCCTGCGTAACCACCCGGTCCATGGCTGCCCGTGCCGTCCCCCGATCAGAAGATCCAGAATGGCCAGCACCTCCGCCCCCGGTCGCCCCAGTAGAGGACCACGACGAGACCAACCCCCCAGAACAAACGGCCGAAGGGGTCGCGCAACCCCAGGACCTTCCCGGCCTGGCTCAGTGGCGTCAAGAAGGGGGGCCCACCCAAGAGCAGTTCCGCCAGGAGCAAAAGACCTGCCCCTCCCTCGAGGGGCTCCGCCAGCAAGCCAGCGCCCAGAGCGCAGGGGACTCCACCGGAACTCATTGGGTCTATTGGGATAACGACCTGCTATACAGCGAACAAAGAATCGCAGAACTAGGGGCCAGTCGAGTGCTGGTGGTGCCTCTCCGCTTCAGAGACTTCCTACTAACTCTGGCCCACGATGTCCCCCTGGCTGGACACCTGGGCCAGGACAAAACCTACAGTCGCCTAGTGACTCACTTTTTCTGGCCGAAGATGCGGAACGACGTCCTTAACCACTGCCGGTCCTGCCCCACGTGCCAAGCCAGTGGGAAGAGCGGCCGTAAGCTGAAAGCCCCTCTGCAACCCTTCCCAGTGGTCACCACCCCGTTCGAGAGGGTAGGAATAGACATTGTGGGGCCCCTGGACCCCCGCACGGCACAAGGACATAGGTTCATCCTGGTACTGGTGGACCACGCCACCCGCTACCCCGAGGCGGTGCCCCTACGAACTGTAACAGCCCCGGTGGTTGGCCGGGCCCTAATGGGGATCTTCTCCCGAGTGGGCTTCCCCCGAGAAGTCGTCAGCGACCGAGGCACGAACTTTATCTCGAAATATATGAAGTCCCTCTGGCAACAGTGCGGGATCACCTACCGATTCACGACCCCCTATCACCCCCAAGGGAACGGACTAGTGGAGCGATTCAACCGCACCCTCAAGGGGATGATTGGGGGATTGGAAGAGCCCCTCCGTCGCCAGTGGGATGTACTACTCCCGTGCCTCCTCTTCGCCTATCGAGAAGTTCCCCAGAAGTCCCTCGGCTTCAGCCCTTTCGAACTCCTGTACGGGCACCCTGTGCGAGGGCCCCTCAGCCTAGTCAAAGAAGGTTGGGAGATGGCCCCCCTAAAGACCCCTCCAGACGTCTTCAAGTACCTCCTGGCCCTCCGCAATCAGTCCCGACGCTTCAGGGAGATGGCAAAAGCGAACCTCGAGGCCAGTCAGGAGGACATGAAAAAATGGTACGATCACAATGCCTCCTCCGTCGAGTTCGAACCTGGTCAACAAGTGTGGGTGATGTCCCCCACCGAACCATGTGCCTTGCAAGATAAGTGGACGGGGCCTTCAAAGTGGTCGAGCGCAAAAGCCCCGTCACTTACCTCATCGACATGGGGACCCCCGGAACCCCCTTCGGGTCCTCCACACCAACAGACTCAAACCACACTTTGTGCGCTCAGAACTCAGCATCCTGATGGCTACGGACAGTGGGGCGGAGGAAGACTCCGAACCCCTCCCGGATCTCCTGAAGACTCAGGAGAATGACGGTTCCGTGGACGGGGTCCGGCTCTCCGATGCCCTCACCCCAGAGCAACGCCAGAGCTGCCGGGACCTCCTACTGCGGTTCGCTACACTGTTCTCCCTCACCCCCGGGATCACCCCTTGGTGCTTGCACGACGTGGACACCGGGGACAGTCCCCCTGTCCGACACCGGGCCTACCGCGTGCCAGATCGGGTACGGGCCTGCATCCAAGAGGAAGTGGCCAAAATGCTCACGATCAGGGTCATCGAGCCCTCGGACAGCCCCTGGGCCAGCCCAGTTGTACTGGTCCCCAAAGCCGCTGCCCCCGGCACCACGCCTGAACTGAGATTCTGCGTCGACTACCGGGGCTTGAACGCTGTCACCCGGACCGACGCTCATCCTATCCCCCGAGCAGATGAATTGATCGACCGGCTGGGGGCCGCCCGCTATCTCAGCATCTTCGACCTAACAGCGGGATACTGGCAGATCGGTCTCACACCCCGGGCTCAGGAACGGTCTGCCTTCTCTACCCCCGATGGCCACTACCACTTCAAGGTCATGCCCTTCGGCATGAAGAATGCCCCCGCTACTTTTCAACGTCTAGTGAACCAGGTCTTGGCGGGGCTCGAGGAGTTCAGCGCTGCCTACCTGGACGATATCGCGGTGTACAGCCGCCACTGGTCCGACCACCTCCTCCACCTCCAAGAGGTCCTGCAGGCCCTCCAGCGGGCCGGCCTCACGATTAAGGCTGGCAAATGCCAAATTGGTCAAGGGTCCGTGACCTACCTCGGGCACCAGGTGGGAAGCGGACTAGTGGCCCCGCTGCAACCTAAAATTGCTGCCATCCAGTCCTGGCAGCCCCCCGTCACCCAGACCGAGGTCCGAGCCTTCTTGGGACTCACCGGCTACTACCGGCGGTTCGTGAGGGACTACGGCAGCATTGTGGGGCCCCTCACGGGTCTCACGTCCAAAAACCAGCCGAAGCGGATTAATTGGACCACCGACTGTCAAGCGGCCTTCGAAAAGCTGAAGGCCGCCCTGTGCACCGCCCCTGTGCTCCAGGCCCCCGATTACAGTCGGGAATTCATTGTACAGACAGACGCCTCCGACCACGGCATCGGAGCGGTTCTTTCCCAACTGAACGCCGAGGGCCATGACCAGCCGGTGGCCTTCATCAGCAGACGCCTCCTGGCCCGAGAACAGCGCTGGAGCACAATCGAGAGGGAGGCCTTCGCAGTGGTGTGGGCCCTCAAAAAGCTCCGGCCCTATCTCTTCGGTACCCACTTCCGGGTACAAACCGACCATCGACCCCTGCAGTGGCTGATGCAGATGCGGGGGGAGAACCCAAAACTATTGCGCTGGTCCATCTCCCTGCAGGGAATGGACTTCACCGTGGAACACCGACCGGGCCAAGACCACGCCAACGCAGATGGCCTGTCACGCTTCTTCCGCCTCGACGAGGAGAGTCCCCAGGAAGATGGGTGACTCTCCCCGCCTTCAGCTGGGGGGGACGCATGTTGGACAGGCCACACGAAGGGCTTGCTCCCTCCCCGCATGACAGGGCCTAAGCCCCGGCCCGCCAGGCGTGACCCACACGAATCACCCGCACCCCGTCTCCCGACGGAACTCCTGCCCCCGGACCTCCATGTATCACGGGACCGAGCCACCACCGGCTCCCCCGGCCGGATCAAGCCGCCATCTTGGGCCCTGCGCCACGAGGCCGCGTGGCCTCCACCCGACCCTAACCCTGGGCCTGGACGGCCCCGGCATCCCGGCACCACCTTCCACCCAGGAGGTGAGCGGACCACTTGGCAGGTCAATGGGAGAACAAAGCGTCAAGGGCTCTCCCCCGCCAGGTGCCGATCGCCTCCAGCTCCCCCAGGCGCTGGCTCCACCCCCTGCTGGGTGTCTGGACACCTTCATCCCGGACCCTCCGACCTCCAAGTGCGAGGGTCCGGACATCAAAGGGCGCCAGACCTATAACTAGGGCCGCTCCGGAGCAGGACGGCAGTTGTATCCTGGAGTCGAGAGACACCGAGAGAACTCAGCCTTGACGGACTACTGGCGCTGCCGTAGCCCTATCTTGTGAACTATCGTCCTGCCTGCTGGCGCTGCCGCGGCCTTCTGCAACATCCATCCTCGTCGGGACCTGCTGGCGCTGCCGCGGCCCGTTGTAACGACCATCTTCACCGGGACCTGCTGGCGCTGCCGCGGACAGTGCATCAACCATCTTCACCGGGACCTGCTGGCGCTGCCGCGGACCGTGTATCATCCATCTTCACCGGGACCTGCTGGCGCTGCCGCGGCCCGTCCCAGCTAGAACACCGAGCTCGAGGATTGTGAGCTATCCGCCATACCATCTCAACTACCAGACTGGTAACCAGACTGTCCCGCTACCCCCTTTCCCCACCTTGAGAGACTTGAATCGAGGGGACCCCTGAGTCCAGACCTCCTTGTACCATTTCATCGTACCGTAAGAAATTGCCTATAAAGAACGCTAAATCTTCTCCTTGTGTGGTGTCTGTCTGTGGGGGGGAAGTTATTTATCTGTACGATCGCTGGAGACGGCTCTCCCCGGAGACCTCTCCCATTGTCCTCGGCCGACCCTCCTGGTCCGTCTAACACCTCACTTCTGTTTTTCCGCAGAGGAGCACCTCCCAACTACCGTTTCCTTCCCTTTGCTTTCTTTATCTGTTGTTGAGGGGAACTCTTTTTTTCTCTTTTAATTGTTGGCGTTATCTTTAAGTATAGTGTCCGCGCCTTTCTTTTATTCAACATGGCACGGCTTGCTCACCTCTATTTTTAATATCTGTAAAAATATTTAAACTATCAGCGCAGCGCCAGCTCTACAAGCGACATGCTTTATATTTGACCTTCTTTCTCGTGTCGTATTCAGGCGCAGCGTCTTCCTGTGACGTGTCCTCCCTGCTGCAGGGGGAGTTGTGTCATATTCACACCCTATGAACGGCATTAAAACATTTGAAGTATTTTATTTTTTCTCTGCTATTTTAAGTTGCTGTCTGCATTTTTAATTCAGCTATGAGAAATGAAAATGTCTGTTGTTGATATTTTAAATAGAGCACATTCCTTGGGACGACTTTGAAATCGTTTAACGGGGAGGGACAACTATTTACAGATCAAAGAGCAAAATTCTTTACTGCACAAAACAAGCATAGAGATAGAAATATCTGCCCGCGGTACAAACCTGTGTTTTTGACAGCGCAGGGCACATCAACCACACACCTCGCCGCTCTCCACAATCCGTTCTTAGCTGAGGAACCCCCAGGAGGTTTACATGAATGAGTGGAGACACGCACTGCACAGTGCAGCTCAGAGGAGTGGAGGTGTACACTGGGCTCTCCCTGGCAAAAATAAACATGGCCTTCACTCTGCGCTTTATCCTACACAGGGCTGCAGGCATTGGCGCGAGCTTCACTCACGAACAGTTAGCCCAGGCTGGGCGGTTGTTGCTGTACCCACTTGCCCTCTCATCCCCCTCTCACACTCTCACTGCCCTCTCTCACCCTTCCCTCCCTCACTGCCCTCTCTCACCCCTCCCTCACTGCCTGTCTCCTCTCTAGAGTGTGCTCGCACATGCTGCCTTCTTGTACCTCCTCACGCTGTGCACTAGTCCACCTCTTGCCTCCCCAGCCCCTTCCCCTCTCATCTCCCTCTCACACTCTCACTGCCCTCTCTCACCCCTCCCTCACTGCCTGTCTCCTCTCTATAGTGTCTGCTCACACATGCTACCTTCTTGTACCGCCTCACGCTGTGCACTAGTCCACCTCTTGCCTCCCCGTCCCCTTCCCCTCTCATCTCCCTCTCACACTCCCACTCTCACTGCCCTCTCTCACCCCTCCCTCATTGCCCTCTCTCACCCCTCCCTCACTGCCTGTCTCCTCTCTAGAGTGTGCTCGCACATGCTGCCTTCTTGTACCTCCTCACGCTGTGCACTAGTCCACCTCTTGCCTCCCCAGCCCCTTCCCCTCTCATCTCCCTCTCACACTCTCACTGCCCTCTCTCACCCCTCCCTCACTGCCTGTCTCCTCTCTATAGTGTCTGCTCACACATGCTACCTTCTTGTACCGCCTCACGCTGTGCACTAGTCCACCTCTCGCCTCCCCGTCCCCTTCCCCTCTCATCTCCCTCTCACACTCCCACTCTCACTGCCCTCTCTCACCCCTCCCTCATTGCCCTCTCTCACCCCTCCCTCACTGCCTGTCTCCTCTCTATAGTGTCTGCTCACACATGCTACCTTCTTGTACCTCCTCACGCTGTGCACTAGTCCACCTCTCGCCTCCCCGGCCCCTTCCACTTGCCCTTTCATCTCCCTCTCACACTCCCACTCTCACTGCCCTCTCTCACCCCTCCCTCATTGCCCTCTCTCACCCCTCCCTCACTGCCTGTCTCCTCTCTATAGTGTCTGCTCACACATGCTACCTTCTTGTACCGCCTCACGCTGTGCACTAGTCCACCTCTCGCCTCCCCGTCCCCTTCCCCTCTCATCTCCCTCTCACACTCCCACTCTCACTGCCCTCTCTCACCCCTCCCTCACTGCCTGTCTCCTCTCTATAGTGTCTGCTCGCACATGCTGCCTTCTTGTGCCTCCTCACGCTGTGCACTAGTCCACCTCTCGCCTCCCCGGCCCCTTCTCACCCATCTCTCTCGCTCTCTCATGCACTATTCCCGCCTCTCTCCTGTGGTTCACTTCAGGGCTTCGAGTACAGTTTCTGTCCTGTAGCTTTTCAAAGTTTCCCTCCCTTAGACCCACACTCTCCGCCTCTTCTTAAAGCCTCCCTCTGTACCATCCATGGCTTGCTCCTCCCTTCTTTCTGTCTTTCTCACACAGATTTTCTGCTCCTCTGTCTCGAGTTCAATAGACTGCCCGTCCCGCCCATTCCTCCTTTCTATCATCACCATAATACGCTTTATTTCGGCATTTGCCATAAAAGCAAACCCAATAGCTTAAAACTGTAAAATCATGCATAAAAACACTTAAAAACACCAACAAAACCCATTTGAAATATTTATAATACCCACAATTCAGACTAGCAGCATATAGAGGGAACATCAGAACAGTTTTAAGATGGAAGAGTGAATTTCATCTCTATTGGTGATCTGCTGTTACACAGTCTATAAAAGGAATCATACATGACAGGGGGTGGAACTCGGACACGCAAGAATCTTAGCTACTAGACACTGGACGGCAATGTGGCAGACTTTTTCTGTCTGTGTCTCCACATTTATACAAGAAACCAGGAGACAACAAAGACAATTCATTGAGCGGTGTCTGCCCTGAATACCCTAGTTGCAATGTGGCAGTCCAAAATGCCCAAGTGATAGCATAGATGCAGGATCCCTTTCCTCCTGTGTACGTGATACTGTGGGCAAAGGTAGAGTACATGATCTCCAGTTTCCGTAACCTCTGAGCGCAATGGGCAGCTTAGGCCAGGTTCAGCATCGACAAGGGCGCGCCGCCACTTCGTGGTACACGATCGAAGTGGCAAAGTCCCAACTTAATGTAGAGTGTCCCAGCATCCGGAGGATCAATGGTGTCCATATACCTTTCCAAGAGATAAGTATCTTTGAATTCCAAAAGGTAGAAGTTAGGGTACCTGCCCCCGCCCTCCTATTAGTGCCATCTACCATCTGCGTGTCTTGCATACCCTCCTCCATCTGCGTATCTTGCATACCGCTCCTCCATCTGCGTATCTTGCATACCGCTCCTCCATCTGCGTATCTTGCATACCGCTCCTCCATCTGCGTATCTTGTATGCCGCTCCTTGCACGTAGACTTGGAAACGCCACTAGACATTTGCGGGTGAGCCCAGATGTCACTGCACCCGATCTCTTCAAGTGAATTCTTAATAAACCCCAACCATGGAATTCTAATGGCCCCGGGACGGTTTATAATCGCTTCCAAGCCCAGCTGATGGGGTACTAGATCTACGAGGGCCAGGCCCTCCTCCAGTACATCAAAGATCTGAGTTGTACTTTATGGGTGAGTGAGTGAGTGAGTGAATGCCAAGATCTATGCGAAGAGGTGCCAGTGCAGTACTGAGGGTAAGATTGGTGAGTATTTGGAGGAAACGATTTTCAGTCAACTCCACATCGTTGACATTAACATGTTCCAAGCGCTCTATGCCATATAAAGACTCCTCCCCCCCCCAAGGCTTGCAAGTTGTAAAGTGTCAGTGCAGCTGTCATCGGGAATAAGCCAGATCCCTTCAAGGCTCACAGAAGGCCACCACTGTAGCGTTCTAGTCTGAGTCTGGACTTCTGAATCTGGGGTGACCAGCCCGATTGCCCATTAAGAGTAAGCCCCAGGTATTCAAAGGTGCGGACCTTCTCCAATTGGTTGTGATTGAGGTCCGGATGCGATCAGACCGCCGCACAAGGGTTCAATACCATGTATTTTTCTTCTTTTTTTTTTTATTTATATATGAACTTATAACGCGCATCAGCTACCCGCAGTGGGTTTCCCGGCTCAAGGGATAGACTCAAGAAGAAAAACAAACCTCTGAGACAGCACCATGAATCAACTAAAGCGGCAAGAAGATCATTGGAAAAGTAAAGTTTTCAGTTTTTTCCTAAAAATAAGAAAATCAGTTTCTGTTTTTAAAATAGTGGGTAACGCGTTCCAATATTTGGGACCTAGTTGGGAGACGGTCCGTCCCCCCATCCTTACAAGCTTGAATCGAGGGACAACAAAGTCGCAATTGGCAGAGGATCTAAGTGTGCGACTAGGCTTGTAGGGTTGGACCAGACTTTGCAAGTATTTTGGGGCCGAGCCCTGCTTGATTTTAAAAAGATAGCATATAGCTTTGAAAATGATGCGGCTGGGAATCCTGAGCCAATGTAGATCGCGCAGAGCCTGTGTGGCCGATGATCTCCTCGGGATATTACAGAGAAGTCGGGCTGCCGAGTTCTGAACAACCTGGAGTTTGTTTACGGTGGCCACATCGGCGCCGAGATAGAGGACATTTCCGTAGTCCAGGCGAGATGTTACTAACGCCTGGACAACGGTTCTCCTGGTGGCAAGAGGCAGCATCCAAAGAATTTTCTGGAGCCATCGCAGAATGGCAAAGCATATGGCGGCCACCTGTGTGGCCTGCTGTCTCATGGAGAGTTTGTCGTCTATAAGAAAACCGAGGTTGCGGACTACAGAAGATGGCTGAGGAAGGGGTCCCATCTCACTAGGCCAATGTTGAGGGCCCCATAGATCTTTATGCTTCCCTAAGATAAGAATTTCGGTTTTGTCACCGTTTAGTTTGAGGAGATGTCTTTGCATCCACTCAGCTATACGTGACAATCCAATTTTCAGAGCCGATATATCGTTGCTCTCGCTGCTGGAAAGGGAGAAAACAATTTGAGTGTCATCGGCGTATATGAAAAAATAGTCAGCCCAGCGTCCTCCGCTATGGAGGCCAGGGGTCTCACATAGATGTTAAACAACAAAGGGCTGAGTATGGACCCCTGAGGAACACCATATGCCGATGGACAAGTGGAAGATGTGGCTTTCGCAGAGAAGACTTGGAAAGTGCGCTCACTTAAAAAGGAGGCAATCCAGGCCAAAGCCGGACCGTCCACTCCCAGGGATCGAAGAGAGTTCAAAAGAATGTAATGGGACACGGTATCGAACGCTGCGCTCAGATCCAAAAGGATGAGCGCAGATGTTTCCCCGCGGTCGATACCGTGTCTTAGACTCTCCGTCACCCCGAGAAGGGCGGTCTCTGTGGAGTAGTGAGCCCGAAAGCCAGACTGGGATGGATGTAAAAATCCCGAAGATTCCACTAGATGGTATAGTTGAGTGTTAACATGCCTTTCCAGCACTTTGGAAAGTACAGGCAGCAAGGATATCGGTCTGAAATTGGCGAAATTGGACACATCGGCTCCAGCTTTTTTTAGGAGAGGAACGACCATTTCGTGCTTCCAGTCCTGTAGCACATGGGACTCAAGTAATGAGGCATTTAAGAGTCTCATAAGAACCCGTCGAGGTTCAAGATCCAGCAGTTTAAGGATTTTGGCAGGTACAGGATCACGAGGTGAGCCAGATCTTATACTGCTTAAGCAGGTGAAGAACGAGATGTCATCAAACAATTGCCAGTGCGTTACCTTCACCGTAGGAGGAGGCTGTTTGGTCCCTGCAACCTGTCCCGAATGAAGTTCCTTTGCGTTCAAGGGAGTGCTCATAGAGTCGTATATGCGCTCAACCTTGGCAATGAAGAATTTCGCAATGGAGTTACACTGGGCCTCCTCTAAAACTGGAGGTGTCGGGATAGTGTCCGCTCCTGTCAATTTTTTGACGACAGACAAAAGAGTGCGAGGACAGTTCTGAGCTTGTGTTACTGTATCCACAGTATAGGCAGCTCTCGCGATTTTACATTTTGAGTGGTATTCCTTTAGGGCCTCTTTATAAACAGTCTTCCGTGAGACTGAGTAAGAGTGCCTCCATTTCCGTTCTAGGGCCCTGCATTTGGTACGCAAGGCCTTCAGGTCGGTGGAAAACCATGGTGCCGGGAGGCGGTGTGACCTGGAATGTTTCGAAGAGAGCGGAAGAAGGGTAGTTACAGCGTTAGTAAGCCAGTGGGAAACAGCGGTGTTCAACTCCGCGACTGAAGCCTCGCATTCCTCAGGACGGGTATTCAAGAGGTGCTGGTTCAACTTATTAATATCAAGTTTACCCCAACGATGAGTTGGTGCACCCTTGTCGAGGCCACTATTCTCCTGGTTCTTAATATAGAGTAAGGAGAAGTGGACTGCGAAATGATCGGACCACTCCAAAGGGCGAGCACTCTGAGAGCAATCAAAAGAGAGAGTAGAGACAATGGGGTCCAATTGGTGTCCAGCAGAGTGAGTGGGGCCAACATTGAGCAGGGAAAGGTTAAGTGCCTCCAGATCAGATATAAAGCGTTTGCTGGTGGTACACTGTGGGTCTTCAAGATGCAAGTTGAGATCGCCAAGAATGGTAAAATTGGCTGCCCTGAGGAGTAGGGGAGCTATAATATCAGCTAGTGAAGATACCCAAGGACGAGCATTGCCAGGAGGGCGGTAGATCAGGAGGCCCGATAAAGTGAATTGGGGATTGATGACTAATTTAGTGCGGTCTCACTTCCAGACATGGGAAGGGCTTCAAGCTTACATGTGTAAGTAGACTTGAAGATTATGGCAATCCCCCCCCCCTTTTCCGGAGTTTCTGTCCAGTCTCACAATTACATAGTTGTTAGGGACAGCAACGGCGATGTCAGGACCGGAGCAATCCTGAAGCCAAGTTTCAGTAAGAAACAATGCGTCAGGTTGCTCTTCGACAATGAAGTCGTAGATATGATGTTTGTGTTTCGGTAGGGATCGGCAATTAATACTCCAAAATTGGAGTGTAAAGCTGTTAAGATGTGTATGCAATCTCCTCCGTCTACCACGAGTGTGAGAACGACGTATTGCTTTACAATTAGACATTCTGCCAGTGAGAAAACTACAGCCAGCACATTCAAAATTATGAGTCGGGAGAGAGCAAACAGTACAATTTGTATTAGGAGTGGGACTTAGGGATTCTAAAACATCACCTGAATAGAAGAAACTACCACAGGAGCTAGTAGAAAGAGTCATGGCCCCTGGGCCCGGTCTGGCACGGACGAGCACAGACGGGCAAGACTCTGGCACGACTCTGGCGCAGGGAAGGCGCTCCCGCTGCGCGTCACCGCTGCGTGCTGAAAGGGCTGGCTTAAGTAGGGTAGGCAGCGTCTAGAAAGCGCCGCTACGACGCTAAAGATGGCGTCCAATATCGTCCCCCACAGCTCCCAATCCAAAATGGCCACTGAGATCACAACGACCCGACCCCAGGAACAGGGCCCGCTCTAACAGCGGTGGAAAACCAATTTATGATGCAGGTAAGAGGGCAGCCCCAGCATTAAAATCAGGGAAGAATAAATTAAACCATTATTTGGTCTCGCTTGTACTGATTTGCAGCCCGCTCTGTCTACAAAAGACTCTGATCTGCTCCAGAGGATTTTGGACACCCACTGGGGTGGTAGACGTACCGGAGTGCCGGGACTTCCCTATTAGCCAGTCACCGGGCGCCGAGCCTGCACTGTTCTAACATGTTAGCCAAGTTGGTTATCTATAACAAAAACAAAGTGGGGGCTAGTACGCACCCCTGTCTCACCCCCCAAGACAATGGAATGGGATCTGTCGATTCCCCCGCAGGGCCATACCTAACTTGGGCACAGTTATCAGGTGAAGCCTCCTAATTAATACATTATTTCGGGCCCCCCATGTTGGTTAGAACAGCCCAGAGCGCCTCCCTGGTAACTAAATCAAAAGCCGACTGTAGGTCGACAAAAATGACTTAAAGGCTCCCACCCACCCCCCCAAACTAGCATATTTCCAATAAATTAATTGTTTTTGTAAAACTTGATCGATAGTACTTGTCCGAGCCCTAAAGCACGCTAGTACACGCCCATTTCCTCGATCCATGCTTGCAAGCTTCTCTGAGCTGTGAGCTGTCGATAAGGCTAATATGGCGATAATTTGATGGGGCAGACCTGGGGCCAGTCCCGAATATCGGGACCATTTCAGCCCCTGCGCACATCTGTGGCGCGGAAAGCCCACTCCGTGTCTCCCCCTCTGCTTTAAGCAGGTTCCCAGGCTCCGTATGAAGCCCCGGGGCTTTCCCGGGTGTAATCCAGGCTCGGGGCTCCATCCAACTGGAGGGATGCGCCGACAGCAGGAGCCCACCAGAGGACTGAGGCTCATCCACACTCCGCCATGAGGCCGGGCCTTCAGCATGCGTAGCCAGAGCCAGCCCCTCGTGTACCCCTACCCTCAGGCTCAGGGGCGGCCCCCTCATTCCTTCCCCCATCCTGAGCATTAAGGCTTCTAAACTGTTCAACCCAAGCACCAGCCGCAACGTTAGTCCACAGCGGGGAGGTTCAATCTGGCCCTGGTCGGCTCTAAGTGCCAGAGGAGCGCTGGTCTCCCCCCTGGATGCAGCCAATAAAGCCTCTCTTTAGGCCTCTCGCGGTCTCTTTAACCCCGTTCAAAACAGCTTAATCCGCAGCCCTGGCTTCCTGAATGACTGCTCTGACCCCCCCCCCCCCCCCATTAGCAACCAATTGAGGCCCCCTGGCTCGTCGACATGCTGGGTTAAACCATTTGGCCACATGAACCCGTTCGGGCAGAGTCCTAGCTTCCACCAATGAAAGCTTCTTTGTGGTACGGAATGGGGAGCTGTTGGTATCAGAAAGGGACCCCCAAACTGAAGCTACCAATCCGCTCCTTCCTGGAGGCAACTCTGCTTCCAAAGCTACAGCAATGGCAGGCTCAGCTGGACCGGCCTTCCTTCTATCTGTTCCCCCGCAGCTCTCACTACAATCTATGAACCATGCCACATCACACTACACAACACTCCATTACACAACTAACACTTGAAACCCACATAACTCCGCTCCACACACTATACACCCCCTTCACTGCAAAACAAAACACAAGGACCTGGAACTCCCTCCCGTCCGACCTGCGCCTGACCCAAGACCACCTCTCCTTCAGGAAGAAGCTGAAGACCTGGCTGTTCGAGCAGTAGCGGCACCCCCCCCCCCCCAGCGCCTTGAGACCCTACGGGTATGTAGCGCGCTTTACAAGTGTCACTGATTGATTGATTGAAGGGTAACAGACATCATCACCACCGCCCAATATCTCTAACCCTAACAAACGCCAGGCCTGTTGCTTTGCAAATGCTTGTTATGAATGTGAGTGAGAGGCCGTGGATGACTGCCAGCGGTGCCAGCGGTGCCAGCGGTGGCAGCAGAAACATAATGATGATGGAGCAGGCCTGGAGTGTGAGAAGGTGGCCTGATATATGCGTCCACTCGTTCTAGTGGGCACCTTGTATCAGTACAAACAACCATGGGCGTAGGAAGTGTGGGGGACGCGGGGGATATATCCCCCCCAGATTTTGGAGTGGGGGGGACACGGGGGACAAGGGTGGGGGGGACGAGGGGACAAAGGAATTTCCCCTCTCCCTTCTGTTATCGCAGGGCCATTAGCACGCGAAAGCGCTCCCTAATGGCCCTGCACTTGACCTGCCTGGAGTCAGAGGCCCCCCGCCCTCTGCCTTCTGTTCCTCTGCAGGAAGGCTCAGCCGTTCTGGGAAGGGCAGAGAACGGAGGAAAAATAAACGCTGTCTCTTCTCCTTCATGGCAAGGACAGTGTCCACTACTCCTGACCTGCCTCTGGCGGCTGCCCTCCTCTCTTTATTCCTCCATCTCTTTCTGTCTCTGTCTCGCTCCTGCTCACCTGCTGATTTCAAGAGGCAGCTCTTAAGGTACTCTCTCTTGCCTCTCCTTTTCTTTATTTGTTCCCCTGTGAAAGTGATCCAAAAAAGGCGGAACACTTTGGCTGTAAATGTCCTCATTTTCTGACCGTTTTCTATTGAAAAGAAAAACCTCGGAATGGAGAGAAAAAATAGTTAAATACCTAAATAAAGCAAAACAGAGCAGACAGGCCAGACTGTTATTTACACCCACACACATTAGCGCCACTTTACAGAGTTTGCCAGTGAAAGCGCTACTTTCTTTTTATCTTCTTTCTTTGAACAACAATGTTTTCCCAGGGTGGGTAAGTGCGCCATTCCTAAAGGGACTGCAATACCTGGTTGATGGGTAGAGTGGAAACGTTTAATATGATCGTTTTCAACTTTTTAATTATTTTAGCTTATAAAATGCGGCTCTGTGTTTGGGGATGTGGTCGTTTTTAAACCAAACTGCATACATTTTAAAAGGATATAAGCAATGGACATTGTAAGGTGTCCCTTCCTGGTCCTGTAGCCATGTCTTGAACTTTTCAGGCAAAATCACTTACTGATTTCTGACTAATGAGTTTAAAACCGTTAAGGTAACCATGTTTTTTTCTGATTACAGTTCACATGCTTTGCTTGAACATGCATTCCCTATGAGTGTTTGCTTTTTCCAGGGTGTTATTCATTTTTTTTCAGGCAGCATTTTACTGTTGTCTAGTGCATAATTTGAATTTAGTCGCAGCACAATTGAGTTGTGCTGAAGGCAGTGCGAGTTTCTCTCAGTGGGGCAGTATGGTGTTCAGTGTGGGAGAGAATGTGGCACTCTGGCCAGAGCTGCTGAATTTGGAACTGGAGAACCATCTTCAGACCTTCATGACCAGTTCACCATACCACACTCCTGACGAGTTTATTCCGATGCTACACCTTAGAAGGCCCGATAGACCTTAGAAGCCCAGGTGTCTTAGCACCCGCAGGTGGACCTGTCCACCACAATCCAAACTGCAGTTCACTTCCAGTCTTACGGGCAGGCATATGAAGAAGCACATCCTAGATCGACAGTGAATCTGTCACTGAGGTCACAAGACCCTTGAGGCCAGTCCACCTCACCCATTGGTACCTCCATTGGCCTTTTTCCAGCACTAGCAGTGCAACTTGCCAGGGGTTGGCAATGTAGGATTTGCATGCACACCAAACTTAGGGGGTGATTATAATGGCAGTGGGACCGCCACGTCACCCCGTCGGTGGCGGTCCCACGGCCATTGGTGACTGCATCACAGACAGCCATATTACAATGGCGGGTGGTTACCTGGCGGTCGGAAAGACCAACCACCACGCACCGACGGGCTTCTTGAGCCCGCCGGTGTGGTGGAGGGGCTCGTGGTTCCTACAATGCTGGTGGTGCCTACCATGCACCGCAGCAGGGATTACGATGTCCCTTACCCGCCAGCTTATCAATGGCGGTTCACCTGCCATGGAAATGCTGGCGAAAGGGACATTGGGGGCCCGTAGCAGGCCCTTTTACCCCTGGCCCTCAGACATGGGTCCTGGGGGGCATCTATGATGCCCCACAACATATCACTGCACCATGTGGCAGGCACCGATATATTTAACATGTTCCTTTTTTTTTACTTTGCGGCGGATGATGAAGCCAGCAGCACCTGCTGCAATGTAAAAGATAGGCACTGCGAACACCGTAGTGGCAGTCGCATTGTAATGCCTATCGTGGGGCCTCCACCTTGAAGGCCAGCGGTCCCATTCCCCGATTCGATGGCGGTGGTACTGAAGTCTGCCTGCCATCGTAGTCAGCCCCTAAGTTTGCATTTTATGAATATGATTCAGCGGGAAATAAATTGATATTTGCAATTTAATTGACTTTGGTTGGCCTCTTATCTATGAGATTTCCCTGTTGAATGTGCCTTTACATTATACATTTTCGGTTGTATGAATTGATTGCATACTACACTCTCCTACAGGTATTAATTTGAGTGTCATTAGGAGTGTCTGGGACCAATTGTTTTCTTAGGAATTGTTTTCTTTACTAACCTTTGCAAAGGGCCCTAAACCTCACAGCAACACAAGTCACATTTATTTTAGTAATTTGGGATCCGTTTGAGCTACAAAATAGCTTTGGAGGAAATCGTTAGATTATGCAGCAGATGATGTATTATGTGGCAAATATGATACAGCCATAGTTAAGTGGAAAACATTTTTCCACTTAATTTTGCCCCAACATTGTAGTTGATCAATTTGTAAGTTCCCCAAACCCAAAAGTCGAGTTTGGGCACAATTTGCATTTTAAAAGCAGCCCTATAACACAGGGCTACTTTTAAACTGACCTCAGGCTTCAGCAGTGCACACATGCAAGCGCAGAAAGGGCTGCTGGCCTCTAAACTGCCATGCCTTATTATATTCTAGGGACTTAAAAGTAGTTCTAATCCCCCTGCCCTATTATGTACTAGGGCCTTATAGGAGAGGTCATGCCAATCATAGGGGTACCCTAACCCATAGTGCACCCTAGTGTATGTAGGTGTTTTCACTGTATTTTTAAGTGCCTCTTTCAGAATAGCACTGGCTGTTTCGGCAGAGGCCAGGGTCAGTCAGTCAGTCAGGTACCACCAGTACCAGTCAGCAAAAAGTTGGGGAGTGCCCATGGTTGGGGGGTTCTCTTCAATAATCAGAATTGATTTCTATCCTAATGAACCCATTTTCCAACATTAGGATAGGGAAAGACTGGGGAAAAATCATAACGTTCTAATCTATACATTGGAGTTTTTATGCAGCTCTTTGATGACGGTTAATAGCTCACTGTTCAATGTTAGGATTTTAACTTATAAACTTCAAATACCAAAAGAATATCTCAGACAAAAGCAGTAACTCACTGACCTTTTGAATTAAAACTTTCACTAGGCAAGCCTTCGAGATCTCTAAAAAAAAAAGAACATTAATCACCAAAGTTATCTTCACATTTTTATTGTTGCCTGAAAATTGCTGGAGACCAGGAATGCAGCAGCAGGTACTTTTCAAACCATAATGCACTTGCAAACACGACGCGCCCACCCTAAGTCAGCGGCCTTTGTTTGCTTTGTGCATTAAGATGCAAGATTCATATATATGTTTTTTGTAAAATATTTGATCTCATTGCTATATGAATGTAAATAACAATAAAGCATACATGCAAACTGTGACTACATGCCTGCTTTTCTCAATATTTCACTTCGAAAACATGCAATTGTATTTGTTTAACGGGCGGTGATTTGTATAGGGTCACTGGAAAGTGCACAAGGTTGTCCCTGTCCCCCCCCAGAATTTTAGTGTCTCCTACGCCCCTGCAAACAACCCCTTATGGTGATAGGTTGAAGACAACCTTTATTGAAAGCTATCCTAGTGGTAGCTATGGAGAGCAGCCTTCAGGCTAAGTCTTGAAGGAATGTAAAGCAGCTTGTTTTACCAGTCTATAATCTCTTGAATGATCAAATAAAAGGAGACCACACCAGGTATATATATAAAATATATGTATTTTTAAGTTAACACACACCCCTCTAGTCTCTTCATGAGACTGGAGTTCGAAGTACTTAATTTACAAGAGAGCAATCATCAGTAATAGCACAAATACATGTTTGGGCCATAGGGGCGTACCAAACCATATACCAAAAAAGTGGCATAAGAACCACGACTGAACTAGACACAAGGCCTAGAGCCTGTAGAATCGCTGGGACCCCAAGGAACCACCCAAGGTAGTGACACAGGGAACCCACAGGGGCCGTGTGCAGTGTGTAAACACAACCGCGGGTTCACGTTATCTTCTATGGGCAATGTCGCGGTTGGAAATTTAAAGATTAGGGACACTTCTAAGTGAGTCAGGACTAAACCCTTTTGGACTTAAGAACTTCTAGGGCTGGCACCCTCGAGAGTACCGGAGTACTCGAGTTACCTCACCCAGGGAAGCCGGCGGCATAGGTGTCTTTTGGTGTCGGGTCGCGTCATCGATTTCAATGGAAGCCTACAAAGAACTGCTGCTGCCGTGAAGAGAAGTGTCCGGAGAGATCCAAGCCTGGATCTCGGATGTAAGGAACCTGAAAGCAGAGGGGACAGAGTCTGGGTCACTTGCCAGTGACCTAGGGCAGGATGGACCAATGCCCACAGATGTCGGGTGCTTCAGGTGAGTTGATGGGTGTCTTGACTCTTCAGCCACGAGGTCCAGGAGGTGTCAACAAAGTCCACGAGCCGGATTCGAGCTGTCCCACAAAGTCTGTTGAGTGCTGCTGTTCCGGCGACCAGAATGGACCCAACAAGCCTTGGTAAAGGGAAATCACTGGAATTCAGAGAAAGGACTACGGTGCAGACCAGCAAGGTCTGAGGGACTCACCCAGCAAGGGTAAGTAAGGGCACATCTGGAGCAATCAGGAAAGCCCACGCAGAAAAGGAGTTGCCTTCGTGGGGACCTGCTAGCCAGCAGGCTAGTGATCGCGAAGGAGCCTCGAGTGGTCGCACTTGAAGCTAGCCCACGGGTCACTCGTGAAGTGGAGGCCAGCAATCTTTGGTGCAGGAGGTGCTCAAGGCTGGGGCTACTCGAAGCCCAAAGCAAAACTTTGAGGAGGACCAGGAAGATAGTGTTGCTGCAAAAGTTCATGGTGTCCAGGGGTCACGGTTCCACGTCACCCACGATAGCCATGGGCCTCAGCTTTGCTAGGGACTCAGGGTAGCCTCGGTGAAGTCTGGAAATCGACCTCTGGTGATGGCGTCCGGCGGGTGCTTCACCGATGCAGACCGGTCAGTTGCTTCTTTGGTGCCTGCCAAGCAGGGGAGTCACTCCTTGACCCCAAGGGAGATTTCTTCAGTATTCTAGTTAAAATAGAATGTCGAAGGTCCAGTATATATGTTGCAGAGTTTTGTCCAGGGTAATCTAAAGTCCTAGGGACTGGATTCCTATACTTATAGTAAGTTTAGGGGATGGACTAACTCTAAGGCCCCACCTATGGGTAGGCTTGGAAAGAGGGGTGGTTACACTCCTTCCCCTTTGTCCAGTTGCGCGCCAGAGCAGGGGCAGGTAGCCCCTGCAACCGGTTTGAACAGGAATATGCAGAGGGACACCAAGTGTGCCCCCAGTGCAGGACTTCAAAGCACCAGAGAGTGCTCCCGCCCAGCCCCAATACACATCAGCCTATCTGGGGAGGTTATTACACCTCCCTCGACAGGAAACCTATTGTCCAGGCCTCCCCTGCCGGAGTTTCGGTCAGCAGCAGGAGGCCAGACCCGTGTCTGTGGAAGAGGCACCCATTTTGTGATGCCAGGGCTCAGGAAAGTCCTACCGGGTTTAGCCAGTGTGAACATGTCTCACCCTCTAGAAGGTTGAAATGCTACCCCCGCTGCCAGAATTGGCGGGGGGGGGTAGTATTCCAAAGCATTTGACACCAAACACGACATGTTTTGATGCAGCCATTCCACAGTTAGCATTTACCGTGAGGTTATAATGCACTTAAGAGTATATGGTATGGCTGTATCACAGAACAGCCATAAGGAAGTATTCCTGAAAGCTGCAGAGGGGCTAAGCTCTTGCGTGGGCACCCTCTCACACAAAACCAAGCACTCTGCCTTCAGGATTGTGAAGGCCTGCCATAGGAGTGGCTTATAGGTTTATATGTGTCTGTATATGATAGTGATATAGGTAGCCTATACCACAGTAAGGGGTGCAAGCACACCCTTACCCAGGCTGCAGTAGCAGACCTGTGGTGTCATTTTGGAGTGCTTCCCAGGGGTGGCATAATATATGCTGCAGCCCCTGGTTGGCCTCTGAGGTACCTATACCCTAGGTACATAGTATACCATATACTAGGGGCTTATAAGGTACTCCAGAATCCAATTAGATATGTACCTAATATACATGGAAACCATTTTAGAGAGGAAACAGCTAGGCTGTGGTCCTGATTAGCAGGGCTACAGCCAGACTAAGGTCGAAAAACAGTGAAACACCAGCAAAAAGTGGGGGTACCCATGTGAAGCAGATCCTACTCTCCCACATGGTGTGCCCTCTGACCTCTCCTGTTCAGAGTGGCCTGCACTTCCTGCAACAAACCCTTGATTTTATACATGAGGGGCATGGTTGGTGCATGTGAGCATACATGTTGAACATGAAGTGGGGTGAGCCTGATGCCTGTGAGTGGTGGTGGACTCTAGGCATACTGGAATCCATCTTGAATTGCAGTGTGCACGCGTTGCATAGGATGGAGGAGTGAAGGGGGTCTGCAGGCAGCAGAAGAGGATGGTGGGGCTCTCCTAGTGAGTTCTTGGGCCTAGTGTGGTGCACCAGACTCTAGACTGTCGAGGATTGGAGATAGGGGATCCTTCTTACAAGATTGGGGAAACCCTTACCCTTTCCCAGAACTGCTCGCCCCCACAGGTTTACAAGCAGCTAAGTGGGGCAGCCCCGTCTGCCTCTGCACCCTTGTCTTGACGTGTCTGACCTGCCTGACCAGCCTGACGTGCCTGACCTGCCTGACGTACATGACCTGCCTGACCTGCCTGGCATGCCTGACCTGTCTGACATGCCTGGCCTTCCTGACCTGCATGGCCTGTTTGACCTACCTGGCCTGCCTGGCCTGCCTGACATGCCTGATGTGCATGACGTGCCTGACCTCCCTAACATGCCTGACCTGACTGACATGCCTGACCTGCCTGACCTGTCTGGGAGGAATAAGCCAAAGGCAAGAACTACTGGATACTGCTTCCAGAGCACAATCTTTGGAAGATACAAACTCTTTCTGCACCTGAGCATAAAGATGGGACAGAAACTGCTCGTCGGTGTACCACGATTTCTCTCCACTAGAATCTGGTGTTCCACACCACTGGATACCGAGAAGCCCATCCATACGAGGGTTGTGGTTCGCGACTGCTAAACCCCCTCACTTTGAAATTACTCAGCCTGCCAAGAGAAGACAAGCCTTGGTCCTGCCTTGACCGATTGCTGAGAAGGGGTCAATATGTGCCTTTGCACCAAGAAGATGCTGCCAAGAAGGAAGCAGGACTGTGAGAAGCCAAGTCAGGAAGAGCTGAAGGTTGCCTCCTGCATCACCAGGAAAAGACCTGAATGTCAAGGTTGTGTGCAGAGGCCTTGGAGCACTGGTGAACCCCTGCATGCCCAAGGACCCGGAGCATCTGAGAGGACCAGGCACTCATGCGGACCGAGATCACATCCCATGGCCTCGCTGTATCGCTTGTCATGGCTAGGCGCTGGCAACGTCACACCCACAGCCAGGGTTCACGCCAGAAACAAGTAAGGAGCCCTGGTGGCCCTGGGGGCCTTAGCACTCAACAGATCAACCACAGTGAGCACTTGAAGGCCCACACCACTCCCAGAGCCATCCTTGGGGGCTCTTCTCCCTTCCCTGAGGGTGAGGCGCTAAAGGGAATGCTTGGTGCTCAATTTTGGGCTAGACACCCATGGTACCAGAATCTGATTGTCGATGTTTGAACCCAGTCTGCTCTGGACTCCTGAAGAAGTTCCCACATCCATACCATAGATGCTCTTATTGCCGACGGCGACAGAAAGAGATTGGAAATCACATCATGTAGACAGTACTTAATTTATGCCAGTGGTAACTGGTGGGGTCCACCGGCACTCCTTTTTGGGGACCGGCATTTATTTTTCTGCATGAGATACTGACCATGAGCAAGAGAGAGAAAACACATAAACGGAAAAAAAGAGGAAGAGAAAGACGGAAAAACTATCAAAAAGGGAGAAATAAGGAGTGGGATTAAAAGACAGCAGTGCCTGGGACTGGATTACGGAGGCCGCCAGGGAACTCAAAACTGTGAGGCCTTGGGATGTGGTGCATCAACTTTAAATAACACCGAGTAGCAGAGCTTTGGGCACTCACTCTTCCACAAATTAAGCACTGCGATGTAGAAGCCGTACTGAACGAGGATTACGATATCATGAGAAAGTGGATTATTGGGTGGGCAGGGCGGTTGCCACAAGTAATACGGTCATTATCCTTCTTAGGCCCAGTAAATATTTCTGTAATTTAAACCTGAGCTTAACCCCTAGTAGCTAAAGCACAGAGCAGACAGGCTCAAAAAATGTGAAATGTCAAAAACACAACACAATCAAAATCAGGTCCAATTTATAAGGACAGAGAATATTTTAATCAACCTCATGGTCAGAGTCACTGCTCTCCTCTCACGCAGCTCCACCATTAAGGCACTGCCCTTAGTGCCAACTTGCAAACACAAGGAGATGATGGACGGAGCGCTGAAACGTTTCAGACACTCACCCCCAGTCACAGATCTGGGTTGAATCCATCATCGTTCTCTAGCTCACTTCGCCACCCCAGGTCAGACCCAGCCATATGCAAATCAGTCTTGACCCTGTACCTCATGGGAAAGGTCCAGCCCGAACTGGCAAGGCTGGTCTTCCCTGATCCAAAAACAAGCATCCTAGGACCGGTTTCTGGGTATCACCCTTCAACAGCCAGGCTAGCTTGAATCCAGTGGCAAAACGCGAGCAAGGGACCCACGTCTGGGCATAGCCTGTCAACTTAGGGCGAACAAAGCAAACACAAGGAGATGATGAAGAGAGCACTGAAACATTTCAGACACTCACCCCCAGTCACAGATCTGGGTTGAATCCATAATCGTTCCTTAGCTCACTTCGCCAAACCAGTTCAGTCCCAGCCATATGCAAATCAGTCTTGACCCTGTGCCTCATTGGAAAAGTCCAGCCCGAGCTGCCAAGCCATGTCTTCCCTGAACCGTAAAGAAGCATCCTGAGACCTATTTCAGGCTAACAGCCCTTATCAACCAGGCTAGTTTGAATCCAGTGGCAAAGTGAGCAAGGGATCAACGGGCCCGATTCACAGAACTAACTTAAGACAAAATCCTAAACTTACTACCATTTTCGTATTCACAGAATGCACTTACTCATTTTGGTATTCACAGAAGACACTTACTTCGGTATTCACAGAAGTTAGGAGTCCTAACTTTAGTACTCCTAAATGCCTTCTGTGAATACCGAAAGTCTTAAAATTAGGATTTTTCTCAGTTTAGAAGTCCTAAAGTTAGGACTCCTAACTTTACTACTACTAAACTGAGAAAAATCCTAATTTTAAGGCTTTCGGTATTCACAGAAGGCATTTAGGAGTCCTAAAGTTAGGACTCCTAACTTTACTACTACTAAACTGAGAAAAATCCTAATTTTAAGGCTTTCGGTATTCACAGAAGGCATTTAGGAGTCCTAAAGTTAGGAGTCCTAACTTTACTACTACTAAATTGAGAAAAATCCTTATTTTAAGACTTTCGGTATTCACAGAAGGCATATAGGAGTCCTAAAGTTAGGAGTCCTAACTATACTACTACTAAACTGAGAAAAATCCTAATTTTAAGGCTTTCGGTATTCACAGAAGGCATTTAGGAGTCCTAAAGTTAGGACTCCTAACTTCTGTGAATACCGAAATGAGTAAGTGCCTTCTGTGAATACCAAAATGAGTAAGTGCCTTCTGTGAATACCAAAATGGTAGTAAGTTTAGGATTTTGTCTTAAGTTAGTTCTGTGAATCGGGCCCAGAGTCTGGGCATACCCTGCCAACTTAGGGCAAACAAAGCAAACACAAGAAGATGATGGACGGAGCGCTGAAACTTTTCAGACACTCACCCCCAGTCATAGATCTGGGTTGAATCTATCATTGTTCTTTAGCTCACATTGCCAACCCAGTTCAGACACAGCCATATGCAAATCAGTCTTGACCCTGTGCCTCATGGGAACAGTACAGCCCGAACTGCCAAGCCAGGTCTTCCTTAAACTGGAAACAAGCATCCTGGGACCAGTTTCGGGGTAACACCCCTCATCAGGCAGGCTAGCTTGAATCCTGTGGCAAAGTGAGCAAGGGACCCACGTATGGGCATATTCTGCCAACCCAGGGCAAACAAAGCAAAACAAAGAGATGATAGATGGAATGCTGAAACTTTTCAGACACTCACCAGGCAGTTTGGGCTGGACTGGTCCCATGGGGATCAGGGTCTAGACTGATTTGCATATGGCTGGGTCTAAACTGGAATGGCGTGGCGTGCAAACAAATGATGGATTTAACCCAGATCTGTGACTGGGGGTGCATGTTTGATTAATTCAGCATTCCGTCCATCATCTGTTCTGTTTGCACTTAGCGTCAACTTGCGCTTCATGTCGGTGTTCGAGAACCCCCTCCTCCACCCACAGGCTCCTGTCTGCTCCTCATCCTTGGTGTTCTAGTGAAAGAGTCTGCTCTTCTGCTAGTCCACACTGTGTGTGTCATCCTTTTTCTGTTTTGCCTTTTCTTGTTTGCCCTTTTCTGGTTGCTTTTTCGCTGCTGCTGGTGCTCCTGCGGCCCCTCCCCCCAGCGTGTTCCCGTTCCTGCTTCCCGCCTCCCAGCTGCTCCACCTCCTTCAGATGCCAACCTAATGGCGGCCTCAGGTGTGCCAAAGGCAAGCCCGTCTCTGCCCGTCCATGACCCGACCACCGCAACCAGTGCTAGGGACCCTGGTACCCCGACCACCTGCCGCTATGACCTCAGCGCTCTCCACGCACTCAGTCCTGGACGTAACAACAACTGGCAGCTCTCAACGCAGAGCAACACCCTGGGCCTGATCTCCTGCCAACGCTGCCGCTGTACCTTCACCCACCTGCGGACCCAGGCAGCCACCCCCAATCCACCAGACGCCACAGCACACAAGCCACTGAGCTGCATCCTCCTTAACGTATGCTCCCTGCACAGACACGCCATAGAAATCTGGGACCTCCTCAACACTCAATTGTCCGACATCACCTTTCTCACAGAGACCTGGACAAATGCCATCTCCGCACCCAACATCGCAACCGCCATCCCCGACGGATACAAGATCCTGAGGAAGGACCGCTCCAACCGCCCAGGAGAAGGCCTCGCCATCGTCCACAAAAGCTCTCTTCGACTGACAACCACCAACTCGGACTACGCCTCGCCTCTCTTGGAACACATCCACTTCCAGATCCAGCCCAACCCTAGAACGACGCTCCGCGAAACACTCGCCTACAGACCTCCTGGACCCCGCACTCCCTTCACAAACGTCATCACAGACCACATCACTCCCCACGCACTCTCCTCCATGGACTACATACTGCTCGGAGACTTGAAATTCCACTTAGACAACCACAGCGATCCCAACACCACCACCCTCCTGGAGAACGTCACCAACATAGGACTGAAGCAGCTTGGCTCCACCCCCACTCACTCAGCTGAGTGTGGTGAAGGAGGGATTGGAAGAGACATAATATGCATGGTGTAATCAGCTGAGAGTGACAGCAGAGGGATAGAAGTGACATCATATGGAGGCTGTTCTCCTCTGTAAGAGGCAACAGGGGGATAGCAAATAACATCATGTAGAAAGTGAAAGCAGGGGGATAGGAAGTGGCTTCATATTCACGTTGCATCAATGACAAAAGAGGGATAGGGAACTCAGATGAGAATGGTAGTAGAGGGACAGGAAGTGACATCATATACATGTTGTACTCAGCAGAGAGTGATAACAGAGAAATAGGAAGTGGCTTCATAAAAAAGTGTTCTCAGCTAGAGTGACGAAGAAGGGATTGAAAGTGACATCCCATAGGAGCTGTTCTCTAACAGTGATAGTGGAGGGATAAGAAGTGACATCACATAGAGGCTGTTCTCGGATGAGAGTGATAGTGGAGGGGTAAGAAGTGACATCACATATAAGCTGTTCTCAGACGAGAGTGATAGTGGAGGGATAAGAAGTGACATCAGATAGAGCCTGTTCCCAGCTGAGATAGGAAGTGACCTCACATAGAGGCTGTACTCAGCTGAGATAGGAAGTGACATCACATAGAGGCTGTTCTCAGCTGAGAATCATAGTGGAGAGAAAGGAAGTGACCTCACATAGAGGCTGTTCTCAGCTGAGAGACAGGAAGGCCTCAGATAGAGGCTGTTCTCAGCTGAGTGTGAGAGCGAAGAGATAGGAAGTGACATCACATAGAGGCTGTTCTCAGCTGAGAGACAGGAAGTGACATCACATAGACGTTATTCCCAGCAGAGAGATAGGAATTGACATCGCATAGAGGCTGTTCTCAGATGAGAATCATACTGGAGTGTTAGGAAGTGATATCACATAGAGGCTGTTCTCAGCTGAGAATCATAGTGGAGAGATAGGAAGTAATATCACATAGAGGCTGTTCTCAGCTGTGAATCATAGTGGAGAGATAGGAAATTACCTCACATAGAGGCTGTTCTCAGCTGAGAGACAGGAATGCCTCAGATAGAGGCTGTTCTCAGCTGAGAGTGAGAGTGAAGAGACAGGAAGGGACATCACATACAGGCCGTTCTCAGCTGAGAGACAGGAAGTGACATGACATAGAGGCTGTACTCAGCTGAGATAGGAAGTGACATCACATAGAGGCTGTACTCAGCTGAGATAGGAAGTGACCTCACAGAAAGACAGTTCCCAGCAGAGAGACAGGAAGTGACATCACACAGAGACAGTTCTCAGCTGAGAGTGAGAGCGAAGAGATAGGAAGTGACATCACATAGAGGCTGTTCTCAGCTGAGAGACAGGAAGTGACATCACATAGAGGCAGTTCCCAGCAGAGGTACAGGAAGTGACCTCATACTGAGGCTGTTCTCAGCTGGGAGTGACGTCAGAGGGATGGCCATGTACTGTTTCCTAATGGTTTCCTTTTTCCTCTCCCCATGCCCCCATGCCTGCAGACCCAAGTCTCTGGTGGCCCACTGAGGAAATATGAATTTTTATGATCAATTGTGTCCCCTATCTAGACCCCAACGGCTCCATGTACATGCTACAAGTACATGTATGTTCCCTCCACTTCAAGCTATGAAGACGCAAATACAATTGTGTCCAACGTTAATATGTCCTCTTTCAGATCTGCCATGAATGGGTCAGATATTCCGTTCCTAAGTATGCCTTGCCACCGTCTTTATATGGTATACTTTCCACGTTTTCCAGCTCTGGCAAGGTAGGCCCTGAATTCTGCCATCGAGCTTTTCCTGCTTCTGCCTCTGAATGCTCCAGCCTGGACCTGCATCTGTATCCATGAACTTTGTCTTACTTCCTGCGCGGCTAACGGTGCCTAGCCCGGCCTGTTGCCTGCCAAAACTATATTCAGCCTTCAAGATTATCTGCTCCGCTCCTCAAGAAATGCATTCCTGTCTAGTAGCTTAGGTAAACATCCCTCCAGCTGCAGAGCAAAGGGCCCGGCCTTACTGTCTCCGTGCAAGTAATTCATGACTTTCGTTACCATGGTAGGCCCATGCCCCCTCGCATCTCATGTATACACTTAGACGCTTGTACACGCACTAGCAGTCAGTATAAGATAGACTTTGTCCGAAAAGACCTTTCCTTCCAGATAATATAGGGCCATATGTTGAAAGCAAATTTGCGATCGCAAACGCTGAAATTCGCCGAATTTCGGCGTTTGCGATCGCAAATTTGCTAAGTGGAATGTAGGAAGGCAAATCTGCATGCAAAATAAGGAATCGCTAAATTTGCGATTCCTTATTTTGCAATTGCATTTAAGGAATCGCAAATTTTGCGATTCCTTAAATGCAATGTAGGAACCTCCAAAAAAGTGCTATTTGGCCTTAAGGAATCGCAAATTACCACCAACTACAGGTTGGTGGTAATTTGCGATTTCTTGTAATAATGCAGTTTTTTGCATTTTTCAAAGTGGAATGTGGTGCACACACATGCCCTTAGGGCATGTATGTGCACCACATGTGCACCCATGCTAATTTCAGGGGTGCAACAGGGTGTCCTATTGACACCCTTGCAACCTTGAAATTGCATTCTCAATTTGCGATTCTCTAATTGAGAATCGCAAATTGAGAATGTCTTCCTATTCATTCCTATGGGCCTTTTAGCCCATAGGAATGCATGGCAAGGTATTCCTTATTTGCGATTCTCAATTAGAGAATCGCAAATAAGGAATGGGTGGGATTCGCAAAAAAAATTGCTAATCCTACCTACATTGCATTTTGCTATTCTCTAATTGCGATTCCTTAAAAATTGCAATTAGAGAATCGCAAAACACAGTCTACCTACATATGGCCCATAGTTCCTTAAACACAAGATATTAGATATGATTTGGGACTAGGTTGTCCTGACACCCCAGACTTCTGTCTCCTCATGTAGGGCTAAATGTCAAGTTCCCTTCACCCTCTAGTCACACGTCAATCACACGTCATGCGGCTGCGCGCGCATCTCTGCCATGTATTTTTGCTGACTTTGCAGGATTCTCTTATGGATCCACCCATTTGTGTCATCATCATAATGACGTTTTTAGTATACGCCTCTATGCACGCCTATTGTAACGCCTTTTTCATTACGTATGTGTATTCTTATCAGCTGTTACGCCTCCTGCATCTGTCTTTACTGTAATGCATTGACTATATATATTATAACCTGTCAATAATGTATTGCGGATCCCTTCCTGAACCTTCGTGGTGACGGAACTCGATTGCCTGGTTCGAACCATCATCATTCCTTTGTAAGGAATAAATTCCCTATTATACCCTCGAATACCACGGATTCTGCCTCTTATTTTTACTGAGTTATTCTTCTTGAATTTTACCGCATAAATTAAGTCTAGGTAATTTAAATTTACCACACCACCTAGGTGAACACAACATCGCAGAAGAGGAAGGGACGGAGCAGCACATTCAGGTGGAGAAGGCATACCAGTTCTTCTACTACAGCGAGTACAACATGGACAACGACATCATGATGGTGAAGCTGGCCTCTCCCGCGAAGTTCAACCAGTATGTGCAACCAATGAAGGTGGGCACCCGGTGCCCTGCGGTGGGAAGTCAGTGCCTGGTGTCCGGCTGGGGCAATCTTCTGACTTCGAGTGGTGAGAAAATGCACAACTCTTACTCAGTGCAACGTGAACACTGTTCAAGGCAGCGATGCTCTACTCTCCAGACATGAGTAGTGCTCAGGCCCTCTGCAAGCAGCTGGCATGACCCTACTCATGGTCAGCTGCAGTCACTGAGAATGTAACAAGCTAGTAAGGCTTCACCAGAGGTGACGTCAGGAGATGAGAAAGATTGTCAATGAGCCAGGAAATGAAGGGAGGGTTTGTCAGGAGGTAGGGAGTGGGCATGGACATAGAGGCAGGGTTTGTCAGGAGGTAGGGAGTGGGCCAGGAGATAGAGACAGGGTTTGGCAGGAGGTATGGAGTGGGCCTGGAGATAGAGGCAGGGTTTGAACAGCAGACAGGAGATAGGTGGTGGGACAAAAGATTGTGGGTGGGGCGGTTTTCATTGAACAAAGTTGGAATAGTGTGGGAAGAGATGCACCTGGGCCAGGTCCTGAGGCAGAATTGTCAGTGGTCTAGAAAGTAAGCGATAGGCAGGTTTGTCAGAGGGCCACGATAATGACCCATGATGACCCATGATTTTTGGAAAGATTGAAGAACCCACGTGTGTTCTAATGATCTAGGTCTCTAGATCAGGGTGCTATTCAATCTCCAACACCGGGTCCACTGCAGAAGCAACATCTACAGCCACTCTAGAAGACGTGGGGACCCACACAGTAAGACTATACACTCTAGAAGCGTTGGGGGTGCTACACTCTAGCTATATGCTCTAGAAGAAGTTAGGACCTACACTTTAGAATTGTACACTCTAAAAGCAGTGGGGACCTGCACTCTAGAACTATAGACTTTAGAATCAGTGAGGCCTGCAATCTAGAAATATACACTTTAGAATCAGTTGGACCTGCACTCTAGAAGTATACACTCTAGAAGCATGGGGGACTACAATCTAGAATTATATATTCTGGAGGCAGTGGGGGTCTGCACTTTAGAACTATACACTTTAGAAGCAGTGGGGACTTGCACTTTAGATCTATACACTTCAGAAGCAGATGGGACTTGCACTCTAGATCCATACACTTTAGAAGCAGTGGGGACTTGTACTTTAGATCTATACACTTTAGAAGCAGTGGGCACTTGCACTCTAGATCCATACACTTTAGAAGCAGTGGGGACTTGCACTCTAGATCCCTACACTTTAGAAGCATTGGGGACTTGCACTCTAGATCCATACACTTCAGAAGCAGTGGGGACTTGCACTCTAGATCCATACACTTTAGAAGCAGTGGGGACTTGCACTTTAGATCCATACACTTTAGTAGCAGTGGGCACTTGCACTCTAGATCCATACACTTTAGAAGCAGTGGGGACTTGCACTCTAGATCCATACACTTCAGAAGCATTGGGGACTTGCACTTTAGATATATACACTTTAGAAGCAGTGGGGACTTGCACTTTAGATCCATACACTTTAGAAGCAGTGGGGACTTGCACTTTAGATCTATACATTCTAGAAGCAGTGGGGACTTGCACTCTAGATCCATACACTTTAGAAGCAGTGGGGACTTGCACTCTAGATCTATACACTTTAGAAGCAGTGGGGACTTGCACTTTAGATTTATACACTTTAGAAGCAGTGGGGACTTGCACTTTAGATCTGTACATTCTAGAAGCAGTAGGGACTTGCACTCTAGTTCTATACACTTTGGAAGCAGTGAGGACATGCACTTTAGATCCATACACTTTAGAAGCAGTGGGGACTTGCACTCTAGATCCATACACGTTAGAAGCAGTGGGGACTTGCACTCTAGATCTATACACTTTGGAAGCATTGGGGACTTGCACTTTAGATATATACACTTTAGAAGCAGTAGGGACTTGCACTCTAGATTCATACACTTTAGAAGCAGTGGGGACTTGCACTCTAGATCCCTACACTTTAGAAGCATTGGGGACTTGCACTCTAGATCCATACACTTCAGAAGCAGTGGACACTTGCACTCTAGATCCATACACTTTAGAAGCAGTGGGGACTTGCACTCTAGATCCATACACTTCAGAAGCATTGGGGACTTGCACTTTAGATATATACAATTTAGAAGCAGTGGGGACTTGCACTTTAGATCCATACACTTTAGAAGCAGTGGGGACTTGCACTTTAGATCTATACATTCTAGAAGCAGTGGGGACTTGCACTCTAGATCCATACACTTTAGAAGCAGTGGGGACTTGCACTCTAGATCTATACACTTTAGAAGCAGTGGGGACTTGCACTTTAGATTTATACACTTTAGAAGCAGTGGGGACTTGCACTTTAGATCTGTACATTCTAGAAGCAGTAGGGACTTGCACTCTAGTTCTATACACTTTGGAAGCAGTGAGGACATGCACTTTAGATCCATACACTTTAGAAGCAGTGGGGACTTGCACTCTAGATCCATACACTTTAGAAGCAGTGGGGACTTGCACTCTAGATCTATACACTTTGGAAGCATTGGGGACTTGCACTTTAGATATATACACTTTAGAAGCAGTAGGGACTTGCACTCTAGATCCATACACTTTAGAAGCAGTGGGGACTTGCACTCTAGATCCACACACTTTAGAAGCAGTGGGGAATTGCACTTTAGATCTATACTCTCTAGATGCAGCAGGGACTTGCACTGTAGATCTATACACTTTAGAAGCAGTGGAGGCCTACACTCTAGAACTATACAATCTAGAAACAGTGGTGGCATGCACTCTAGAACTATAGACGCTATACGCAGCGGGATCTTCTGCTCTAGAACTACATGCTCTAGAAGCATTGAGGACCCACGCTCTACAACGATATACTCTAAAAGCTGTGGGGACCTGCACTCTGGCATTATACACTCAAGAAGAAGTGGGGCCTACACTCTAAAACTATAGTCTCTAGAAACAGTGGAGACCTTTGCTTTAGAGCTATAACCTCTGATTCTATACACTCTAGAAGCAGCAGGAACCTACACTCCAGAATGATACACTCTAGAGGCAGTGGGGGCCTGCAATCTAGAACTATACACTCTAGAAATAGTAAGGTCCTGTGCTCTAGAACTATATACTCTAGAAATAGAGGGGGACTGCGCTCTAGAACTACACACTCTAGAAGCAATGGGGGCCTGCACTCTAGAGCTATACACTTTAGAAGCAGTGGCAAGGCCTGCTTTCTAGAACTATACACTCTTGAAGCAGTGGAGACCTCCACTCTAGAACTATATACACCAGAAGAAGTAGGGACCTACTCTCTATAACTATACGCTCTAGAAACAATGAGGACATACCCTCTAGAGCCATATGATTTAGAAGAAGTGGGGACCTACAGTCTAGAACTGTACCCTCTAGAAACCGGGAGACCTACTCTCTATAACTATACAGTCTAGAGACAATGGGGACCTGCACTCTAGAACTATATACTCTAGAAATAGTGGGGGCCTGTGCACTTGAACTATACACTCTAGAAACAGTGGGGGCCTGCGCTCTAGAACTATACAGTCTAGAAACAGTGGGGGCTTTCACACTAGAACTATACACTCTAGAAACAGTGGGGGCCTGCGCTCTAGAACTATACAGTCTAGAAACAGTGGGGGCTTGCACACTAGAACTATACACTCTAGAAATAGTGGGGGCTTGCACTGTGGAACAATATACTCTAGAAACAGTGGGGGCCTGTGATCTAGGACTATATACTCTAAAAGCAGTGAAGCCTTTGCTCTCAAAGGGACAGATTTATGTTAGACTTGCGCCCCTTTTACACCGCCGTTGCGTCACTTTTGTGATGCAGCGGCGGCGTAAACCATGCGCCATGTTGCGCCTTATTTACAACGTGACGCATCTAGGGAGATGCGTCACGTTGTAAAGCCCTGCGCTACATTAAACCTGCATCGGGTTTAATGTATGCAGGGTGGGCGCTCCATCGGAAAAAGCCTCGGAAGAGTGACGCAGTGAAATCTACAAGATTTCACTCAGTCACTTTTCCGACACTGCTGCGTCAAAATCTTGCGCCTGCTTGAAGCAGGCGTAAGGCATGACGCAGCATGTTAGGTATGGGGAGCCCCTAAACATTGCTGGAGTTGCGTCGTACTTGCGACGCGACTCCAGCAATGCACCGCCCTTACGCCATCAGATGCGTCACGCATCTGTTTATCCTTGCGCCACGATGCACTGCATTGTAAATGCAGCGCATCTGTGGTGGCGCAAGGGTAAACTTGCGTGACGCATCTTTCCTGGCACATCCCTGCTGATTTGCAGGGATGCGCCAAGAAACATAAATCTGCCCCAAAATATACACCATAGAAACAGTTGTGAGGCCTGTAATCTAGAACTATAGACGCTAGAAGCATTGGAGGCCTGCACTCTAGAACTATACACTCTGGAAACAGGGGGGCCTGCGCTCTAGAAGTATACACTCAATAAAGAGTGGGGACCTGCGCCCTATAACTATACTCTCGAGAAATAGTGGGGGCCTGCACTCTAGAGCTAAACACTCTAGAACTAGTGGGGGCCTGTACTCTAGAACTATACACTCTAGAAGCAGTGGCAAGGCCTGCTTTCTAGAACTATACACTCTTGAAGCAGTGGAGACCTCCACTCTAGAACTATATGCACCAGAAGAAGTAGGGACCTACTCTCTATAACTATACGCTCTAGAAACAATGAGGACATACCCTCTAGTGCCATATGATTTAGAAGAAGTGGGGACCTACAGTCTAGAACTGTACCCTCTAGAAACAGGGAGACCTACTCTCTATAACTATACATTCTACAAACAATGGGGACCTACACTCTAGGGGGCCGATTCATAGAACTAATCTGAGACAAAATCCTAAACTTACTACTTTTGATATTCACGGAAGGCACTTACGAATTTTGGTATTCACAGAATGCACTTACGACTCCTAACTTTACGTCCGCACTCGGGCCGGAAAATCTGCACCCGGACCTTACTCTCCGCACCGGGAGCATACTCTCCGCACCCCGAGTGTACTCTCCACACCCGAGCCATACTGTCCTGCTAGGGCCACACTCTCCGACTGGGGCCGGATAAAGTGTAATCGATGGGCCAGATTGCAATTTTTACAAAAAGGAACATTAGGAATGTGTGATAAATGGTAGAGAATGTCATGAAAAACAGTTTGGGCATCCAAAAGGGTATGTCTAGACACTACATCATAACCCAGAAAAGTTTTCTCCTTTGCATTATGGCACATGCATTGCACAATTTGTGCTTGCCTCAGTGTTGACTGCAAAGCATGAGTTTATGGGTACTGCCTGAGTGAATGGATGAGTGCATGAGTAGTGCCTGAGTGGAAGCTTTTGTGGAAGGGTAATGTGTGGGTCATTTCATGAGTGCACGTATGAGTGCAAGAGTAATGCCTGGGTCATTTATGAGTGCATGGGTAGTGCCTGAGTGAATGTATGACTACATGGGTACTGCCTAAGTGAATGCTAGAGTGCAAGAGTAGTGCCTATCTGATTCCATGAGTACATGGGTTGTACCTCAGTGATTGGTTGAGTGTGTGGGTAATGCCTGACTGGAAGAATTGGTGCAAGGTTAACGCATGGGTCATTGGATGAGTGCATAATTAGCGCTAAGCCTGGGCAAAGCACTACGCTACGCTCGCGTAGTTTGCGAAGTTCGCGCTACTTCGCACTACGCAAATTGCACGTAGCACAGTGTGAACACGCGTAGCGTAGTGTTGCGTAGTGCTGCGGTCATTTTTTGCTTGCTCGCGGTTAGGCCTTGGCGAAAATTTCATTCCGTTTGCGGAAATTGCAATAATTTGACATTTTCGCGCTCCGCGGAGAGCGCGAAAATGTCAAAATTTCCGGTTTCCGCAGCTTGGCGATAATTTGTTTCTTGCTCGTGCTGTAAAATAATACATTCTCGCGCGCGCGCGATTGCCTTACCTGAATCCCTGCTTTCGCCGACAAGTTTTCTTGATCCGGTCGCGTTCTCCATGAGATGTTGTATTGTTTTTAGCCATTTGCGCTGTCTCGCGACAGTTCGCGCCCGCAGTGACGTCATGCGTCGCGCGATCACGTCTTTCTTCTCGCGATCATGCACCGCGAGAAGAGTGAAAACAAGATGGCCGTGCCCGCAAGCAACCGCATGGGTAAGTTGGCGAGCTGCGAACACGCAGAAAATACCGCGAACGGGCGGGAAAAAAACTTCCGCATCTTCGCGATATTTCCGCGTGTTTGCGGAGATTTTAAACATTTTCGCGATAATTTGCGAAAGTCGCTTTCGCAAATTCCGCCCACCCCTACTCGCGGTCCTCAACGTCAAGTTGGCGACCGCGAGCAAGCAAAATGACATCCCGGCGAGACTTTTTCCTTGTTCGCGATCAGCAACATCAAGTTGGCGATCGCGAGCATGGAAAATAAACCTCCCGGCGAGATTCCCAATGCGAGGAGGTCAGGTTTCTCATTGCGAGTGGTCGCGTATGCTCGCGACCGCTCGCGATGAGAAACTATCAGTTCGCGTTGAGAAAGCTGCCGCTCGAGTAAAAATCAACTCGAGCAGCAGAAAACTACAGCTCGCACTGTGCAAGATGCCATTTTCAATGATTGCACAGTGCCGGTTGCTTGTCCGCACTGTGCAATCATTGAAAACGACATCTGGCACAGTGCGAACAAGGTACCACGCAGTTCTTGAAGTGCTACGCGTAGCTCGCGTAGTGTGAACTGCACTTTGCGTAGCTTCGCGAAGTGCTACTTCACGAACTACGCCCAGGGTTAGTTAGCGCCTCAGTGAATGGTTCAGTGGAAGAATAATGCCTGAGTGATTGCATAAGTACATGGGCAGTACCTGGGTGATTGCATAAGTGCAGGGGTACTGTCTGAGTGATTGGATAAGAGCATAGGTAGTCCCTGAGTGACTTTATTAGTGCATGGCTAATGTCTGGTTGCTCAGATGAGTACATGAGTAGTGCCTGCTTAAAAGGATGACTGCAACAGAAATGCCTGGGTCTTTGGATGAGTGCATGGGTAGTGTATCAATGAATGAAGGAGTGCAGAAGTAGTATTAGAGGTGAATGAATGAGTTCAACAGTAGTGCCTGAATCATTGCATGAGTAAATGGGTAGAGCATTGGTGATTGCATAAGTGCAGGGGTAGTGTCTCTGTGATTGCATGAGTGCATGGGTAGAGCACTGGTGATTGCATAAGTGAAGGGGTAGTGTCTTGGTGATTGCATGAGTATATGGGTAGAGCATGGGTGATTGCATAAGTTCAGTGGTAGTTTCTCGGTGATTGCATGAGTATATGGGTAGAGCATTGGTGATTGCATAAGTGCAGGGGTAGTGTCTCAGTGATTGCATGAGTATATGGGGAGAGCATTGGTGATTGCATAAGTTCAGGGGAAGTGTCTCGGTGATTGCATGAATATATGGGTAGAGCATTGGTGATTGCATAAGTTCAGGGGTAGTGTTCAGGGTTAGTGTCTCGGTGATTGCATGAGTATATGGGTAGAGCATTGGTGATTGCATAAGTGCAGGGGTAGTGTCTCAGTGATTGCATGAGTATATGGGTAGAGCATTGGTAATTGCATAAGTGCAGGGGTAGTGTCTCGGTGATTGCATGAGTATATGGGTAGAGCATTGGTGATTGCATAAGTGCAGGGGTAGTGTCTTGGTGATTGCATGAATATATGGGTAGAGCATTGGTGATTGCATAAGTGCAGGGGTAGTGTCTCAGTGATTGCATGAGTGCATGAGTTTTGCCTCTGTGAAATGAAAAATGCAAGGATAATGCCTGCATTATACTATTAGTGCCAAAGTTGTGCTACAGAGATTAGATGACAGCATGGATAGTATTTGTGTGAAAGGATCACTACCTGGGTGATGACATCAGCAACATAATGAAAGTGTTTATATAGTGTAAAGGATCAACATTATTCTTAATAGATTTAAATAACATAACAGTGTTGACTGCAAAGTCATCACTGAGGGGAGGTCAAATTGTGCGGTGAAGCAAAGGAGAAAACTTTATGATGTAGTGTCTGGCCATACCCTTTTCCCTGCCCAAACTGTTTTTCAAGACCTCCTCTAACAATTATCACACATTCCTAATGTTCCTTTTTGTAAAATTTGCAATCCGGCCCAGTGAGTACACGTTATCTGGCCTGAGCCGGAGATTACGTCTCGAGCCAGAGAGTACGGCCCTAGCCGGAGAGTACACTCTGGGTGCCGAGAGTACCCTCCGGGTGCAGACAGTACGGTCCGGGTGCGGAAATTCTGGCCCGAGTGCGGACGTAAAGTTAGGAGTCGTAAGTGCCTTCTGTGAATACCAAAAGTAGTAAGTTTAGGACTTTGTCTAAGATTAGTTCTGTGAATCGGTCCCTAGATCTATACACTCTAGAAACAGTGGGGACATACACTCTAGATCTATACATGCTAGAAGCATTGGAGGGCCTGCACTCTTGAACTATACACTCTAGAAGCAGTGAGGGACTACACTCTAGAATTATGCATGCCTATAATCTAGAACTACACACTTTAGAATTGTCAGGACTTACACTATTGACTCTGGAAGCAGTGGTCGACCTACGCTCTACAACTATACACTCTAGAAGCAGTGAGGACCTATGCTCTATATCTGTACACTCTAGAAGCAGCGGGGCGCCTACACTTTAGAATACACTCCAGAAGCAATGGGTGTCTGTGCTCTAGAAATTTACACTGTAGGAGCAGTGAGGGGACTACACTGTGGATCTATATACTCTAGAAGCTGTGGGGACCTGCACTCTAGAACTGTTCATTCTGGAAGCTGAGGGGGTCTTTGCCCTTTAAATATACACTCTAGCAGCAGTGAGGGGACTACACTTTAGGACTATAAATTCTAGAAGCATTGGGGGGGTTACACTCTAGAAGCATTGAGTAGTGGCTCTCTAGAACTATACACTTTAGAAGCAGTGAAGGCCTTTGCTCTAGAACTATACACTCTAGAAGCAGTGGGAGCCTGCCCTCTAGAACTATACCCTCTAGAAGCAGAGGGAGCCTGAGCTCTAGAACTATACACTCTAGAAACAGTGGGAGCCTGTGCTCTTGAACTGTGCATTCTAGTAGCAGTAGGGGGCTGCACTCTAGAACTATACACTCTAGTAGCAGTGGGGGGCTGAACTCTAGAAGTTTACACTCTAGAAGCAGTGGGGAGGCCTGCACCCCAGAACTATACACTCTAGAGGCACTGGGGGCTTCACTCTAGAGCTATACCCTTGGGAATTAGAGGGTGTTTACACTCTAAAACTATAAATTCTAGAAGCTATTGGGACCTGCATTCTACAACTATACACTCCAGAAGGAGTGAGCACCCACACTCTAGATCTATACACTCTAGAAGCAGTGAGGGACTACACTCTAGAATTATGCATGTCTATACTCTAGAAATATACACTCGGTAAGTACCAGGACTTACACTCTAGAACTATTGACTCTAGAAGCAGTGGTCGACCTCTGCTCTACAAGTATAGACTCTAGAAGCTGTGAGGACCTATGCTCTATATCTGTACACTCTAGAAGCAGCGGGGCGCCTACACTCTAGAATACACTCCAGAAGCCATGGATGTCTGTGCTCTAGAAATGTACACTCTTGGAGCAGTGAGGGGACTACCCTGTGGATCTAGTAGTTAATCATGGAACTTTCTGTTTATTGAGGTGTGTGCTAAGGGACATTGCCCTATGTTTCATGCTACTATATTATTACTGGAAGTCGAAGAGGACTGTGCAGCGAGTGCAAAGCTTAGCAGACAGTCTGTTGCTGAACATTGCAGAACTATGCATTTTCTGAAAATTGACTTTGCAGCGTTAAAGCATGTGTTATTGAACTGAGTGAAGTGCTTTATAATGAAAGTAAGGTTGTCACCTTTCCAAATATCTTCCATTTGTTGTTCCAATAGTCTGCAAAGGGCCGGACATGAAAGAAAATCATATGTATTATTACTAACATAACTTTTCTCCCTTCGTTTTACTTTTTTTGATAATGAAGAAAGGGGAAGCCTTCTGTTGCAGCATTTTTATAGCACTTACTAATGTGTGGCACTAAAGCACTTACCTACATGGTTAGCAAGCTATGGCAGTGTAGGGTGGGTGGTTCAAAGTGTTTTCTTTGGTTTGTGATCCTATGTGGGAAGTATTTCCTTGTCTTGCCTGATTAACACCAAGATGCGGTTATCGTTATCATGTTATGGGGCACAGTGCGTAGCAGTGTGGTGAATGAGGTGTGAGACAGATATACAGTTTATTATGTTATGATTTTCAGTCTGCTGACAGCTTTAAACAGCTCCATAGGTCTATGTATCTTGATCAAACCACAGTATAGGCACAAAGAAATTAGGCTTAAGACAATGAATGAGGGTGTGGGAGGTGTCTCCGAAAAATGCGCGAGTTGCTTGGCCTTTAGTAGCTCACGACGATTTTCACTGATCAGAAGTAGCTCTCACTACAGTAAAGGTTGGAGACCCCTGATCTATACCCTCTAGAAGCAGTGGGAGCCTGCGCTCTCAGACTATACCCTCTAGAAGCAGTGGGAGCCTGCTCTCTTGAACTGTGCATTCTGGAAGCTGAGGGGGTCTTTGCCCTCTAAAAATACACTCTAGCAGCAGTGAGGGGACTACACTTTAGGACTATAAATTCTAGAAGCAGTGGGGGGGCTACCATCTAGAACTATACACTCTAAAAGCATTGAGGAGTGGCTCTCTAGAACTATACACTTTAGAAGCAGTGGTGGCCTTTGCTCTAGAACTATACACTCTAGAAGCAATGGGGGCCTGCACTCTAGAACTATACACTTTAGAAGCAGTGGTGGCCTTTGCTCTAGAACTATACACTCTAGAAGCAATGGGGGCCTGCACTCTAGAACTATACACTTTAGAAGCAGTGGTGGCCTTTGCTCTAGAACTATACACTCTAGAAGCAATGGGGGCCTGCACTCTAGAACTATACCTTCTAGAAGCAGTGGGATCCTGGCCTTTCGGACTATACACTCTATAAGCAGAGGGAGCCTGAGCTCTAGAACTATACCCTCTAGAAGCAGTGGGAGCCTGCGCTCTTGAACTGTGTGTTCTAGTAGCAGTAGGGGGCTGCACTCTAGAACTATACACTCTAGAAGCCCTGAGGGCTGCATTCAAGAGCTATACCCTCTGGAATTAGAGGGTGCCTACACTCTAAAACGATAACGTCTAGAAGCAGTGGGGGGCCACACTTTAAAACTATAAACTCTATAAACTCTATAAGCTATTGGGACCTGCACTCTACAACTATAGACTCTAGAAGGACTGAGGACCTATGCTCTAGAACTATACACTCTAGAAGCAGTGGGCGCATGCACTCTAATACTATACACTCTAGAAGCAGTGGGTGCATGCACTCTAATACTATACACTCTAGAATCAGTGGGGGCCTATGCTCTAGAACTGTAGACTCTAGAAGCAGTGGGGGCCTGCACTCTAGAACTATACACTCTAGAAGCAGTGGGTGCATGCACTCTAATACTATACACTCTAGAAGCAGTGGGTGCATTCACTCTAATACTATACACTCTAGAAGCAGTGGGTGCATTCACTCTAATACTATACACTCTAGAAGCAGTGGGGGCCTGCACTCTAGAACTATACACTCTAGAAGCAGTGGGCGCATGCACTCTAATACTATACACTCTAGAAGCAGTGGGTGCATTCACTCTAATACTATACACTCTAGAAGCAGTGGGTGCATTCACTCTAATACTATACACTCTAGAAGCAGTGGGGGCATGCACTCTAATACTATACACTCTAGAAGCAGTGGGTGCATGCACTCTAATACTATACACTCTAGAAACAGTGGGGGCCTATGCTCTAGAACTGTAGACTCTAGAAGCAGTGGGGGCCTGCACTCCAGAACTATACACTCTAGAAACAGTGGGGGCCTGCGCTCTAGAACTGTAGACTCTAGAAGCAGTGGGGGCCTGCACTCCAGAACTATACACTCTAGAAACTGTGGGGGCCTATGCTCTAGAACTGTAGACTCTAGAAGCAGTGGGGGCCTGCACTCTAGAACTATACACTCTAGAAGCAGTGGGTGCATGCACTCTAATACTATACACTCTAGAAGCAGTGGGTGCATGCACTCTAATACTATACACTCTAGAATCAGTGGGGGCCTGCAGAATTAAGTTCTCTGCATGAGATGATGGAGGGTGTGGGGCAGGACAACCAGCAGTTGTGTTGGGGGGCAGTACAACCAGGTGTGCAGCTGTGTTTGCAGGACAACAGGTGATCAAGTGTTCATCCAAGAATGGGGGCCAGCAGGATGACAAGTTGTGCATCCATGTTTAGCTGGGGTAGAACAACCAGATGTGAACATGAAAACAAACTATGCATGGCAAATTGTTATGTATCAGAGCCTATGTTTTTAGGGAACGCAACAGGGATGCAGTTATGCTTTCTTGGTTCATGAGGAAAGCGGAACCACCAGGTCTGGATCCAATTTGTCGGTGCGTGGCATAATACCCAGTTCACAGCGCCTTAGGAGTTTGCGTCCACAAGGATAGACATATCTTTCCATTTTTGGAAGATGGTGTGTTGTCGCGCACCACTGCTTTTTGTCCAGGTTAATGCTATAGAAAGAACATACTCACACAAATACATATATACAGGGACACACTATATTGGCCGGCAAGCTCCCCCTCCTTTCACGCTGTATTATATTGTAACATTAATAATATGTCACTCACTACCCCTTTGGGCGAGTAGAGCACGTGCCCACGTGAGAAGCACCCTACGCCGTGCAGGATGTGTGCTGTTCTCTGAGTTTTGATCCTATGTGGGAAGTGTTTCTGTGTCATGCGTGATGACCACCGAGGTGTGGTTGTCATGTTAAGAGAAGCCGCGTGTAGCAGTGTGATGTATGAAGAAGGGTGAGACATACATGCATCTTATGGTTTCAGGCGGCAGCTTTGAGCAGCTCTGCAGTTCCCGTTATGGTCTTTCTCAGGATCATAGTCCATTTAGCTCCTTACTCGCTGTGCTATCCGCTCTGAGATGTTTTCTTAAAAGTTCATGGTCCTGAGCAGTCATGGGTTAGAGCTCGACTGGGACGGACTTTGTTGCTATCACCCCATATCTGATTGTCATTGTGAGATGTCAAGAAGCCGCCCTAGTGAGGACCTAGTTGGGTCCCGCAGTCGTAGACTAGATTAATGTCCTCCATTGGCCAGCGATATGGGGCTAATCTTTTCAGCTATTTCACTGGTGATGAGTGGTTTGTTGCTGTTGACTAGTCCAGTCATGGACAACACTCGTAGGGGTTTTGTGTCATGTGAGTGTTAGGTGGTGTAGCAGTAGAAGGGGGTTACTATACCGCCTATTTGAAATACCATCTGCTGCCCGACAGCTGGATGCTATGGTATTAGTGTCCTGAATCCGGCAGGGTTATATATGCATTGACATGACTGTATAATGCCGAGACGAGACACAGGACTGCATGGACAGAAAGTTGTGCACTGGTGGTGCTGGTTGGCTGTTCCATATCTGTGACCCGTAGATTGTACTCGAAGGAGCGATTAGTATTCCATCTCAGGATTAGGGGATGGTGTGGGTTCCTAGTCCATGTCCTGGTTTTCACCTCTGTTTTCAAGTGCAAATGCTCCTGAATGCTCCCAGATTTGTTTGGTGGTGAGCGACAGAGCTTGGCGGCTTGTACTGAGAAGGCGGTGCCTCCTATGGATATCTTATAGAAGGGTGGTGTATTTATCCGGGTGCATGCTTGGAAGAGAGGGTGGTATTTTGCTGGCAGTGCTTGAGCTTGTCTTGTAGGAGCAGTGGCCCTTTTCCTTTGGACGTTCTGTAGATGAAGCAAAGCGCCTCAAACATTGCTTTTCTAGATGAAGGAAGCCAGTGGGGTTTGCAGGACTGGAGTCAGGAGTTCTCTTGGGGAAAGGTGGAGAAGGATTCTTGCGACAGCGTTTTGAATGAGTTTAATTTTCAATCAATCAATCAATCAGGGGTTTGTTGAAGCGCGACTACCCACCTGTAAGGGTCTCAAAGCGCTAGGGGTTGGTGCAGGTTCCATTCCGTCAAGGAGGGGGTCTGTCGAAGAGCCAGGTCTTGAGGTTTCTTGCGAAGATGGGGAGTGATGTTGTCTGTCGGAGGTGGAGCGGAAGGGCGTTCCAGGCTCTGGCCGTGAGGAAGGAGAAGGAGTGGCCTCCCGATCTGGCCTCTCTCGAGCGGGGGACAATGGCGTGGAAGAGCTGGGCTAATTGTAGGGTCCTTTGAGGTTCATCGAATTTGAGTCGGCTGTTCAGGTATGCTGGTCCCGTGCCGTGGAGGTTCTTGTGTGCATGGGTGAGTATCTAGAAAGTGATTGTTACCTCGATGAGGAGCCAGTGGTGTGTGTGCAGGTGCTGGGAGATGTGGCAGTGTTTTGGCAGGCCGAGGACTAGTCTTGCAGCGGCATTCTGGTTGTTCTGTAGCTTATGCGTGAGGTTTTTGTTTATTCTGGCATTGAGTGCATTGCCGTAGTCGAGTCTGCTGGTGACCAGGGTGTGAGTGATGGTCTTTCGGTGTTCGAGGGGGATCTATTTGAAGGTCTTACGAAGGAGGCAGAGGATGTGGAAGCAGGAAGGCGAGACGGAGTTGATTTGGCGGTCCATTTGAGCTCAGAGAACAGGATGATTCCCATATTGCGTGCGTGGTCTGTGGGGGTGGGAGGGCTTCCGAGGGCAGGGGACCACCAGGTGTCGCTCCAGGCATCGGGGTTTGGGCCCATGATGAGTACTTCTGTTTTGTTGGTGTTTAGTTGTAGGCAGCTGTTTTTCATCCATTTGGTGACGGCTTCCATGCCTTCTCGAAAGTTGTGTCTGGCGGTGTTGGGCTTGTTGGATAGGGAGAGGATGAGTTGGGTGTCATCTGCGTATGGCACGATGTTGAGTCCTTAGGTTCTCACGATGGGGGCGAGTGGAGCCATGTAGACGTTGAAAAGCGTCGGGCTGAGGGAGGAGCCCTGGGGGACTACGCAGGTGGTAGGTGTAGGGTCCGAGAGGACAGGGGGGAGTCTGACCCGCTGCGTCCTGCCAGAGAGAAAAGAGCAGATCCAGTCGAGGGCCTTGTCCTGGATTCCTGTGTCGTAGAGTCTGCATATTAGGGTGCGGTTGGAGACTGTGTCGAATGTCGCTGAGAGGTTGAGGAGGATGAGGGCTACTGTCTCTCCTTTTTCCAGTAGGGTGCGGATGTCGTCTGTTGCAGCAAGGAGGGTGGTTTTCGTGCTGTGTTTTTGTCTGAAGCCGGACTGGGAGGAGTCGAGGATGTTGTGTTCTTCAATGAATGTGGCGACTTGGCTGTTGATGGCTTTCTTGATTACTTTCGCTGGGAACGGAAGCAGGGAGATGGGTCTGTAGTTTTTGAGGACGGTGGGGTCCGCCGAGGGGGTTGACCTCGATGTGTTTCCAGTCGTCGGGGAAAGAGGCGGTCGCCAGGAAGCGGTTGATGGTGTGGCGGAGCATGGGTGCGATGGTGTCGGCGGCTATGTTGAAGATGTGGTGGGGGCAGGGGTCCGTGGTGGCCCCTGAGTGGATTGACTTCATTGCCTTCAGTGTGTCTTTGGTGGTGAGGGCTGTCCAGTTGTCACACGCTGAATTCCGGGTGTCGGGGTGGTTGGTGAGGGTTCAGTGTGTTGGTTGTCTTCGTCGAAGTTGTCGTAGATGCTCCTGATTTTGTGGTGGAAAAAGGTGCTCAGTTTGTCGCAGAGATCTTGTGAGGGAGGGATGTCGGTAGACTCGCTGGTGGGTTGGGCGAACTCCTTGATGATGCTGAAGAGTTCCTTGTTGTTGTGCACGTGGGTGGAGAGTCTGTCTTCAATCGCTTTTTTCCTCGTTTCTCTGATAAGTTGATGGTGGGCATCGGTGACGACTCTGAAGTTGTTGTGGGCTTCTGTGGATTTGGTGTTCACCCAAGCCTTTTCGAGGCAGCGACAAGTGCGTCTGGACTCTCGAAATTCGGTGGTAAACCATCTGGCTTTCTTGGCGCGGGTATTGATGTTTTTCTTGAGGGGGGCTAGGGTGTTGGCGCTGTCTGAGATCCATCTATTCAGGGTTAGGGCTGCAGTGTTGGGGTCGTCGTTTCCCGCGATGGTTGGGGTGGAGTTGCTGAGTGATGAGGTTAGCTGGTCGTCAGTGGTTTTGGTCCAGTTTCTTCGTCGGAGCAGGTGCTGGTGTCTGTGGATGGTGGGTGTTCTGAAGGTGAAGTGGACGCAGCGATGGTCGGTCCATGGGAGTTTGGTGGTGTGGCTGAATGTGATGGAGTTTCCTGTATTGAAGAGGGGGTTGAGGGTGTGTCCTGCTGAGTGCGTGGGTTCGGTCCAGTGGAGTCCAATGTTGTGGAGGCTGTCCAGGAGGGATGTGGGTTTGGGGTCCAGTTGGATGTCAAGGTGGAAGTTGAGGTCTTCCAGCAGGGTGTAGTTGGTGGATGCGATGGCTTGCAGGGAGATGATGTCCGTGATAGAGTTGGCAAAAGGGACGCGGGTCCAGGGGGCCGGTAGATGAGGGTTCCATGGAGGGTGGCGATGGGGCTGGCCAGTATCTTGAAGTGAAGGTGTTCTATCATTTCTGTAGGCTCGTTGGGGAGTGTGCTCAGGCGGAGACTGGATTTGTGCACGATGGCAATTCCTCCTCCCGGGTCGGTGGGGCGGTCCTTCCTGGAGATCTTGGGGCAGATTTACAAGCCCCATGCGCCACTTTTGCATCACTTTTAACATTGGAAAAGTGACGCAAAAGTGGCGCACGGGGCTTGTAAATTTGCCCCCTTGTATCTTTGGGGGATGGCGATGGCGATGTCTGGTCCTGAGGTGGTGTTGGTCCAGGTTTCGGTGAAGAACGCTATGTCCGGGATGGTGCTGTCGAAGAGGTCCCAGATTTCGGTGGCGTGTTTGTGGAGGGATCGGACGTTGAGGAGGATGCATTGCAGGGTCTTTGGTTCGGTTGTGTTCTTGTGGGCGGGTTGCGTTGGCTCCGTGTTCTTTGCGGTGCTGCAGGAGTGCCGGCAGTGGTGACGGCTGAAGGGTCCATGGGTGTCGGCTGGTGATGCTAGCTCTAGGTTGTTGTTGCGGCCTGTGTTGAGTGCGTGGAGTGTCGCTGTGTCGTAGTGTTGGCAGGGCAGAGGTCCAGAGTTCCTGGCGCTGGTCGCATTCGGGTCATGGACGGGCGCAGACAGGCTTGCCTTTGGCATGATCCAGATGGGAGCGCAAAGGTATTCGCTTTTGGCATAGCCAAGCTTGTTGATTACAAGTGTGAGGATGGCTTGTAGGTTTTGTAGGAACCCGAGTTATGAGAAGATTTGTTGCAGTGCTTTCATTGTGTAGGAACTGCTCTTTATGATCTGGTTGACTTGTTCTCTTGAGTTGGGAGTTGAATTTTTTTGGGTATAATTGTGATTCCTGGCATGCCCTTTTATTGTTGTTGGTTGTCGTCTCACTCTGTCCCGTTGTTCTTTCTCTCACATTGTCTCATTCTTTAGTCCTCCACCTCTTATCACCCTTTTCTTACCCCCTCTATCACAGTATTATCTCAAGGCCCGATTCACAGAACTAATTTAAGACAAAATCCTAAACTTACTACCATTTTGGTATTCACAGAAGGCACTTACTCATTTCGGTATGCACAGAAGTTAGGAGTCCTAACTTCAGGACTCCTAAATGCCTTCTGTGAATACCGAAAGTCTTAAAGTTAGGATTTTTCTCAGTTTAGGAGTGGTAAAGTTAGGAGTCCTAACTTTACTACTCCTAAACTGAGAAAAATCCTAACTTTGAGACTTTTGGTATTCACAGAATGCATTTAGGAGTCCTGAAGTTAGGACTCCTAACTTCTGTGCATACCGAAATGAGTAAGTGCCTTCTGTGAATTCCAAAATGGTAGTAAGTTTAGGATTTTGTCTTAAGTTAGTTCTGTGAATCGGGCCCTCACTCTTTTTCCTGCTCACACTTTCTCATGACATCATCTCAGTCTTTTTCCTATTCACACTTTCCATTGCTATCGTCTCACTCTTTGTCCTGCTGCCTCTTTGTTCATTCTATTCCCATTTTTTCTGGCTCCCCTCTTATACTAGCATGGCACTCCACCCTGCTTCCCCTTTTCTCACTCTATTGTCTCACTCTGTCCTATAACACCTTCTTTCACACTATCCTCTTATTTTCTTCTTCTCCCCCTCTCACATCATGATCCCACTCTGCCCTGCTTTACTTTATCTCAAGCTTTTGTCTCACTCTTTCCAGCTCTCCTTCATGCTATAGTTGTCTCCTGCTCTCCCTCGCTCAAGCTATCTTCTCCCTCACACCTTTTCTCCGTCCCTCACACTATCTACTAACTCTCTCCTGCTCTTCATTTTATTCACTGTCCTTTCGCACGTGACCCAAGTGTCACTCCACTGTGCTCGATTTGCCAATGTCTCCCTTGCTGAGTGAGCCCTATGTTTGTCTGGCACCTGTCCTAACATGACCACTAAAGCCACAGACCCAACCTGCCAAACCCACAAAGTGAGCATATCGGCAATTATACCAACTTCCTTTATAAACAAGGGGGGGGAGGAGGGGCCACCTACACTACCTGCCAGACCCAGAGTGCACCTGTCAATGTGCCAAACTGTCCTGCAGGTCCCTCTCTGTCACTACAGTCCCGTCCCTCACACCAAACTGGCCAATCCAGCACTACCCAAGGCCTGGACTGCACCACTCGCTCGAGTGAGGCTGGAGGACGACACCCCCGGAGCCCACATTATGGACAACCATGCACGGCGAGACGTGACATGCTGTTCTCCGACAGGACTTCGTTGACGGGCGTGGAGAACTCACTCATGCCTCATTCCCAGCATAAATTATCGCATGAGGTTGATCTGCAGCTTGCAAGGTCTTTGAGGGAAGTTCCTGTCTGCCATCTTGAAGGGCATCTCCCACCCACACTTTGCACGAGGGTCTCTGTACACCTTGAGGGGTCTCTCCCACCCACACCTTCAATGAGTGTCTCCCACCCAGACCTTCCATGAGGGTCTGCATACCCCTTGAAGGGTCTCTCCCACCCACACCTTCCCTGAGTGTCTCCATACATGTTGAAGGGTCTTTCCCACCCACACCTTCTATGAGTGTCTCAATACATGTTGAAGGATCTCTCCCACCCACACCTTCCATGAGTGTCTCCATATATGTTGAAGGGTCTCTCCCACCCACACCTTCCCTGAGTGTCTCCATACATGTTGAAGGGTGTCTCTAACCCAGAGCTCAATGAGTGTCTCCATACATGTTGAAGAGTCTCTCCCTCCAACACATTCCATGAGTGTCTCCATACATGTTGAAGGGTCTCTCCCTCCAACACCTTCCATGCGTGTCTCTATACATGTTGAAGGGTCTCTCCCACCCACACCTTCCATGAGTTTCTCCATACATGTTGAAGGGTGTCTCTAACCCAGAGCTCAATGAGTGTCTCCATACATGTTGAAGGGTCTCTCCCTCCAACACATTCCATGAGTGTCTCCATACATGTTGAAGGGTCTCTCCCTCCAACACCTTCCATGCGTGTCTCTATACATGTTGAAGGGTCTCTCCCACCCACACCTTCCATGAGTGTCTCCGTACATGTTGAAGGGTCTCTCTCACCCACACCTTCCATGAGTGTCTCTATACATGTTGAAGGGTCTCTCCCACCGACACCTTCCATGAGTGTCTCTGTACACCTTGAAGGGTCTCTATGACCCTAAGGTACTGTGACGTCCTGTCTCCTCACCCTAAGGTGCTGTGATGCAACTAATGCAGCCACTGAAGCCTCACTCTTCAAGCTGAATTCCTGCCCTGCTCTCCTTGTCCTGACAGCTGCTAATCCTTTCACTCACTCTTTTTATTTCACTCTTCTGCTCTAGCTTCCCATGTCCTATTCCTTTTTCTTGATCCTTCTACTCCCACTGTCTTCCTCCTTCTGTTTTTCTTTTCCTCTCCCTTTCTTTCCTTTAACTCTTCCCTTCACTCACCCCCTTCTGTCTCTGTTCTTTATTCTGCTCCCTGCTTGTGCTACTGGCAGACATGCCGATAGACCCGTGTCACACAAGAGACTCATTCATGCTGATAGACCTGTGTCACACGAGAGACTCATACATGCCAATAGACCTGTGTCATGTGAGAGATTCATACATGCCGATAGACCCGTGTCTCACAAGAGACTCAGACATGCCAATAGACCCTTATCGCGTGAAAGACTCATATATGCCGATAGACCCATGTCGATAGACCCATGTCACACGAGAGAATCATACATGCCGATAAGCCCGTGCCATGCGAGAAACTCATACATGCTGATACACCAGTGTCACAAAAGAGACTCATTCATGCCGATATACCCATGTCACGTGAGAGACTCATTCATGCCGATAGACCCGTGTCACACGAGAGACTCATACATGCCGATAGAACCGTGTCACAGTGAGACTCATATATGTGGAGAGGCCCATGTCACGCGAGAGACTCATAAATGCGATTGACTCGTGTCACGCGGGAGCTCACACATGCCGAAACACGCTTTTCACAGGAGAGACTCACACATGCTGATAGACCTGTGTAATGCGAGAAAATCACACATGACAATAGCCCTGTGTCATACGAGATACTCATACATGCCGATATACCCTTCTCCTGTGAGAGACTCATACATACCGATTGACCCGTGTCACGTGAGAGAATCATACATGCCGATAGACCCTTGTCACGTGAGATACTCATACATGCTCATAGACCTGTGTCACGCTAGAGACTCATCAATGCCAATAGACTTGTGGCACACGAGTCTCATACATGCCAATAGACCCTTGTCATGCAAGAGACTCACACATGCCGAAAGACCCATGTCATGGGAGAGACTCACACATGCCGATAGACCCGTGTCACACAAGAGAATCACATATGACGAAAGACCTGTGTCTCGCGAGAGACTCATAAATGCCGATAGACCCTTGTCACGCAAGAGACTCAAACATGCCGATAGAGACTCACACATGCCGATAGACCCGTGCCACATTCGAGACTCATACATGCAGATAGACCCTTGTCATGGAAGAGAATCATACATGCCGATAGACCCTTGTCAAATGAGAGACTCATATATGCCAATAGACACGTACCACGCAAGAAACTTATACATGCCGATAGACCTGTGTCATGCTAGAGACTCATAAGTGCCGATAGACTCGTGTCACATGAGAGACTAAAACATGCCGATAGAACCTTGTCACACGAGAGACTCACACATGCCGATAGATCCTTGTCACGTGAGAGACTCACACATGCCAATAGACCCATGTCACCAGAGAGACTCACACGTGCCGATAGACCAGTTTCATGCAAGAAAATCAGACATGATGATAGACCTGTGTCAAGTGAGAGACTCACCCTCGCCGATAGACGAGTGTCATTTAAGAGACGCATATATGCTAATTGACCCGTGTCACATGAGAGATTCATAAATGCTGACAGAACGGTGTCATGCAAAATACTTATACATGCCGATGGACCAGTGTCACGCGAGAGAGGCATACATACCGATAGACCAGTGTCACTCAAGGTTCTCATACAGACCCATGCCACACAAGAGACTCATACATGCTGATAGAGCCTTGTCATGTGAGAGACTCATTCATGCCGATGGACCGTGTCACACGAGAGACTCATACATGCCAATAGACTTTGTTCACTTGAGAGACTCATACATGCCGATAGACCCGTGTCTCACAAGAGACTCATACATGCCAATATACCCTTGTCGTGTGAAAGACTCATATATGCCGATAGAGCCATGTCACATGAGAGACTCACACATGCTGTTAGACCTATGTCACGCTATAGACTCATAAATGCCAATAGACTCTTGTCATGTGGGAGACTCATACATGCTGATAGACCCATGTCAAGTGAGAGACTCACACATGCCAATTAATCCCTTGTCACACGGGAGACTCACACATGCCGATAGACCCATGTCACAGGAGAGACTGACACATGATGATAGACCTGTCTCACACGAGAGACTCACACACGCTTGTTAGAATCCGGGTTCTCTGGTTGGCAAAACACAGCCAGAAATTGGCTCCAACTGGGAGGGTCGGCAATAAGGAGATTCTTTATAATCCTCTGCATGCGGAGCCTGGGGTTGGCTGAAGATTATTGCCGTGCGCTGGAGGGAAGACACCGGGGATGTGCTTGGAGCAGCCTGGGTGCAGATTTTAAGTTATATTGTACGCTGCTAACATGCTCTTTTACGCCCGCAGTGCAGTACTCAAACACGCTCCAGTGCCTTGAAGTGCCAGTCCTGACCGAGGCCAGCTGCAAGTCTTCCTACACAGGACAGATCACCAGAAACATGTTCTGTGCAGGTGACCTGGAGGGAGGGAAGGACTCATGCCAGGTAAGAAATGATGGCCGAGGTCTGCATATTGGAATAGCGCTGTCCCTAACCTCAATACTGACCCCAACCATAACCCTAGCTCAAGCTTTAGCCTAATGCTAACCCTAACATTATCCTAAATCTATCCCTAACTCATTCTCTAAACCTAGAATTAACTCCAACCTGTGAGACCGGCCTCGTGGCGTGGGCCCTCCCGACCAGCAAGTTACACTACAACCACGCCGAACCTCGTGGACACGGCCTTCCGGCTCCCGTGGGCCAACATCCAGAGGGCCGACCAGATCCCCAACACGCATGCCCGGCCGAGGGCGAACAAACCCCCCCCCCCAAACCAGACCGAGAGGCGCCGACCCTGTCACACCTCTGGTCTCTCCCCCGAGGGAGGTTTCGATCGACCACCAGGCCCCCAGTGAGCGGGCACCTCGCCTGCTGGGCGTCTGGAGTCCCTCCCGGACCCACCTGAACAGATCAAAGGGCCGAGCGACAGGAAACCCCATCACACCGCCCCCAGGCACCAGACCCCTCTCCGCGAGGACTCCGGACTTCAAAGAGGAGGGGGAGTATAACAAGGGGTGCTGACGGGACGGGGGCAGAGAAGACCTGGACTGACGAGAGCCTGCTGACTTGGTCGCGGCTCGATCGCTCCCCGAACAGAAGAACGCTCCCCGAACTCTGAACCACCTGAGCCCTGCGGACGCTGTCGCGGCTCCTACGAACTCTGAACCATCTGAGCCCTGCTGCCGCTGTCGCGGCTCCCCGAACTCTGAACCATCTGAGCCCTGCTGACGCTGTCGCGGCTCCCCGAACTCTGAACCATCTGAGCCCTGCTGACGCCGTCGCGGCTCACCGAAGTCTGAACCATCTGAGCCCTGCTGACGCCGTCGCGGCTCCCTGAACTACGACCCTCCGGTGCCTGCTGAGTGACTTGCAGCCCGCTCCTCCAAGAGAATCGGCAGATATTGCCGAGAGAAGCAACATCCCCTCAGCTCGAGGATTGAGAGCTGGGCGCCGGATACCTCGCAGAGACACTGATTCAAAGACTGTCCCGCTACCCCTTTTCCCCTCATCACGAGATCACTGCCGCTTGTGGCATTAATTCTGCACCTGCCTGCCGGATCATAAAGATCCCTGACAACCACCAATAAAGCATATTATCTTACAACGAATTACTGTGTGGTGTCCCTCTATCCGAAGAAGAGAGTAAGCGCAGCGTGTGCGATCCTAGGTACGAGACCCTTCCAGGAAGGGCCTCCCTGCTCTTGCTCGGCCTAACTCTGGGTAAGGTGGGCCTCCGGGTGGTCAGGAACGCATTCCGCAGCCTCCCCGGGGAACGTCTTCCAACATTTGGTGGCAGGCGACGGGATCCGAGCCAACACCTAGAGATCGTGCAGTAGACGGCTTACGCACTACCAAGAAGAATGGAAGGAGAAACTTCCCTAGGTGCCGCAGGCACCAACCCGAGCACGGCATTCCAAAAGGACCAGTTAGAATCTTATACGCACCGAGAACTGAAACAATTTTGCAAAGACTTTGGAATCGCTACCACTGGACTAAGCACGAAAGAGGACTTCCAGGGGGCATTAAAAACCTGGGTCGAGGCGGAAACTCCCCGGACACAAACAGAAGGAGAGCCTCCCAACGAACCACGAAGCACCCCGGGGAGGAACGGCGCCCCCGAGGGGGGTCTATCCCCAGAGGAACTAGCGGACCGAGAAAGAGGTCGCAACCACGAACTAGAACTAGCAAAATTAAAAATCGAAGGAGAGCTAAAACTGGCTGAAAAAAAACTGGCGGTGGAACAGTTACGCCTACAAGGAGAACTAGAGGAAAAGAAACGACAGAGAGAACACGAAGAGAAAAAACTCCAACTAGAGCACGAACGTAGCCTAAAAGAAATCGAGCTCAAGGCTAAGAAGGCGGAGACCCGACCCTCGGAAACCCAACCCATCTCCTCCACCGTGGAACCAAAGGTCCACATCCCCAAAGATGTGGTGAAAGAATACTATAAGAACGACGATATTCAGCAATGGTTCAAGGCCTACGAAGTCGCCATGACCTCCCACCGAGTCCCGCAGAAAGACTGGGGGGCTGGGCTGTGGGGCCGGTTCCTGAGCGAGGGGAGAGATACCCTGCTGGACCTGCCCTCCACGGTGATGAACTCCTACAGTCACATGAAAGAGGCCCTAGTAGCCAGATATGGGCTCACCCCTGAAATGTACCGGCAACGGTTTAGAGACTGCAAAAAGATACCCGGTACCACCTGGGTGGAGTACGTGAACTTTTACAGCCGGGCCTTGGACGGATGGATCAAGGGCAGCAAGGTCTCCACCTTTGAGGAGCTGTTCAACCTAATCGCATGGGAACACTTGTCCGCTAATTGCTTCATAGAGCTGCGCCAGCACCTCCTGGACAGCAAACTCACAGACCCTCGAAAACTGGCCGTCGAGGCTGACCGGTGGGTGAACACCCGGGCCTCCCGGGGCCCCGTGGGAGACTACGGTCGCCACAGTCAGGGACCCCCCCGCCAGAGGGGCGGAGGGAATCAAGGCCGGCAAAGGGAGCTCCCGGGGGTATCCCCGCTCAGCCCTCCCAGAGGACAATCTCCGCCCTTTCCAGCTCCACCTCCGGCCAGCACCGGGCCACCAGGGAGGCCGGGGCCCCAAGTGAGGATCACCTGTTTTCGCTGCCAACAGACCGGACACTATGCCAGCGACCCTCAATGTCCCCTGTACCAGCGGACCACCACAACAACCCTGCCGGCTCGACAGATGGCCTCCGTAGCCCTAGGGGAAGAGATGGAAGACTCCGAAGAATGGGAACCAGCCGCCATGGCCTTGGTCTCCCTAGGGGACCGGGAGATGGTCCCCGGAACGTCCCTGCCCGCCAACATGAAGAAGTACAGACAGCAGGTAACGGTCAAAGGTCACCGCATCGAGGGCCTCCGGGACACGGGGGCGAGTGTCACGGCGGTTCATTGTCACCTGATCTCCGAAGATCAGATCCTGCCTGGCGCCTTTTGCCCCGTCATATCATCAGACAATTCCGAGAGCCTCTGCCGGATGGCCCTAGTCCCCTTCGAATGGGGGGGAGTCACCGGCAAGTTAAAGGTGGCGGTCCGAACCTCCCAGCCCGTGGACTGCCTCCTGGGCAACGACCTTGAGAACTCCCCGTGGGGACAAGTGGAACGAAGAGCCCACCTCGAGATGATGGGCCTACCCGAGTGGGTGTGCGCCACCACGCGCTCAATGACTCTCAGGGCGCCTTCCTCCGAGGGGGTGTAGAGGCCATGCCGCTAGACACCGCCACCATCCCCGAGATCCAGAATACACCACCAGAGGCCAACGACCCCCTTCTGGACGAACCGACCGCTCCCGACGAAGGGTCAGTGCCTTCCGACCCCGAAACCCTGACCAAACTCGAGGACTTGCCAGAACTGGCCCAGTGGCCCTGCGAAGGGGGCCCCTCCCGTGAAGAGTTCTGCCAAGAACAATCCACCTGCCCGTCCCTCATTGGACCCCGACAACAGGCCGAGGCCCAAGCAGCAGGCGACCGGACTGGCACCCACTGGGTATACTGGGAGAACGGCCTCCTGTACAGCGAACAGAAGTCGGCCGAGTTGGGATCGGCCCGGGTACTAGTGGTACCCCTACGCTTCCGAAGTCTCCTCCTGGGCCTGGCCCATGATGTACCCCTGGCCGGACACTTAGGCCAAGATAAGACCTACCAACGACTCGTCACCCACTTCTATTGGCCCAAGATGCGAGCAAATGTGGAGGCCCACTGCAAGTCCTGCCCCCACGTGCCAGGCCAGCGGAAAGAGTGGGGGCAAGCGCAAGGCTCCGCTATAGCCCTTCCCCGTCTTCAGTACCCCTTTTGAGCGGGTAGGAATCGACATTGTGGGACCGCTGGACCCCAAGACCGCCCAGGGCCACTGGTTCATCCTCGTCCTGGTGGATCATGCCACCCGTTACCCCGAAGCCATCCCTCTCCGCACCGTGACGGCCCCCGTGGTAGGCCGGGCCTTGATGGGGATCTTCTCCCGCATGGGGTTCCCCCGCGAAGTTGTGAGTGACCGGGGTACGAACTTTATCTCCCGATATATGAAGTCCCTCTGGCAGCAGTGCGGAGTATCGTACAAATTCACCACCCCGTACCACCCCCAAGGAAACGGCCTAGTCGAGCGCTTTAACAAAACACTGAAAGGAATGATCATGGGCCTCGAGGAACCCCTACGCCGGAGGTGAGACGTCCTCCTCTCATGTCTCCTGTTCGCCTACCGGGAGGTTCCTCAAAAATCCCTGGGATTCAGCCCATTCGAACTACTATATGGACACCCCATCCGAGGACCCCTGAGCCTGGTCAGGGAGGGGTGGGAAACAACCCCCCGGGGGACCCCTCCGGATGTGATCCGATACATCTTGGCGCTCCGCAACCAGACCCGAAAATTCAGAGAACTCGCAGAAGCGAACCTCGAGGCTAGTCAGGAAGAAATGAAGCGCTGGTATGACCAGAATGCTACGCTGGTCGAGTTTCAGCCGGGCCAACAAGTCTGGGTCATGGCCCCGGTGAGACCCTGCGCTCTCCAAGATAAATGGACTGGGCCCTTCAAGGTGGTCGAGCGAAAGAGCCAGGTCACCTATCTCGTCGATGTGCAGTCCCCGCGGAACCCCCTCCGGGTTCTCCACGTGAACCGCCTCAAACCTCACTTTGTACGGACCGAATTGAGTTTACTCCTGGCCACCGACGATGGGGCCGAAGAAGACACCGAGCCCCTTCCAGACCCCCTGGGGGCGAAAGAGACCGATGGGTCCGTGGAGGGAGTGAGACTGTCAACCGCCCTTACAGCCCAACAGTCCGACGACTGCCGCCAGCTACTAGGGCAGTTCGCGGACCTCTTCTCCCTGACCCCTGGGGTCACCAACTGGTGTGTCCACGACGTGAACACCGGCGACAGCCCGCCAGTGAGACATCGGGCCTACCGGGTCCCTGATCGGGTCCGAACCTGCATCCAGACCGAGGTGGTGAAGATGCTAGACCTCGGGGTGATTGAACCCTCCGACAGCCCCTGGGCCAGCCCGGTAGTCCTGATCCCGAAAGCGACTACCCCGGGTGTTGCCCCCGAGCTGAGGTTTTGCGTGGACTACCGAGGACTCAATGCGGTCACCCGAGCGGACGCTCACCCTATCCCCCGTGCCGACGAGCTCATTGACCGCCTTGGGGCCGCTCGCTACCTCAGCACCTTCGACCTGACTAGTGGATACTGGCAGATTGCCCTCACCGAGGGAGCCAAGGAGCGCTCCGCCTTCTCCACCCCGGATGGACACTACCGCTTTAGGGTGATGCCGTTTGGAATGAAGAATGCCCCGGCCACCTTCCAGCGGCTGGTGAACAGGGTCCTGTCCGGACTAGAGGGGTTCAGCACAGCATACCTCGACGACATAGCGGTCTTCAGCTCCCAATGGACCGAGCACCTCCAGCACCTCCGTCAAGTCCTGCTGGCTCTGCGCCGGGCCGGCCTCACCATCAAAGCCAGCAAATGTCAAATTGGGCACGGCTCCGTAACCTATCTGGGGCACCAGGTCGCCCCCCTCCAGCCGAAGATCGACGCCATCTTGTCCTGGGAACCCCCCGCAACCCAAACGGAAGTCCGGGCCTTCCTGGGCCTCACCGGCTACTACCGAAGGTTTATTAAGAACTATGGCAGCATCGCAGGCCCCCTCACAGAACTAACCTCCAAAAAACACCCCAAGAAAGTACACTGGACTCCCTCCTGCCAGAAGGCGTTCGACACCCTAAAGGGCGCCATGTGCGCGGCTCCAGTGCTCAAAGCACCCGACTACGCCCAGGAGTTTGTGGTCTAGACGGACGCCTCGGAACACGGCATCGGGGCAGTCCTCTCCCAGTTCGACGACAAAGGCATAGATCGGCCCATAGCCTTCATCAGCCGAAGGTTGCTGCCCCAGGAACAGCGGTGGAGCACAATTGAAAGAGAGACCTTCGCAGTAGTCTGGGCCCTCAAAAAGCTACGGCCCTACCTGTTCGGAACCCACTTCCGAGTACAAACAGATCATCGACCCCTGCGGTGGTTGATGCAGATGCGAGGGGAAAACCCCAAGCGGCTACGCTGGTCCATCTCTCTCCAAGGGATGGATTTCACTGTGGAACATCGCCCCGGGACGGACCACGCCAACGCGGACGGCCTGTCCCGATTCTTCCGCTTCAGCGAGGAGAACCCCCAAGTGGATGGGTAGTTCTCCCCGCCTTTCAGCTGGGGGGGGCACGTGTGAGACCGGCCTCGTGGCGTGGGCCCTCCCGACCAGCAAGTTACACTACAACCACGCCGAACCTCGTGGACACGGCCTTCCGGCTCCCGTGGGCCAACATCCCGAGGGCCGACCAGATCCCCAACACGCATGCCTGGCCGAGGGCGAACGAAACCCCCCCCCCAAACCAGACCGAGAGGCGCCAACCCTGTCACACCTCTGGTCTCTCACCCGAGGGAGGTTTCGATCGACCACCAGGCCCCCGGTGAGTGGGCGCCTCGCCTGCTGGGCGTCTGGAGTCCCTCCCGGACCCACCTGAACAGATCAAAGGGCCGAGCGACAGGAAACCCCATCACACCGCCCCCAGGCACCAGACCCCTCTCCGCGAGGACTCCGGACTTCAAAGAGGAGGGGGAGTATAACAAGGGGTGCTGACGGGACGGGGGCAGAGAAGACCTGGACTGACGAGAGCCTGCTGACTTGGTCGCGGCTCGATCGCTCCCCGAACAGAAGAACACTCCCCGAACTCTGAACCACCTGAGCCCTGTGGACGCTGTCGCGGCTCCCCGAACTCTGAACCATCTGAGCCCTGCTGACGCTGTCGCGGCTCCCCGAACTCTGAACCATCTGAGCCCTGCTGACGCTGTCGCGGCTCCCCGAACTCTGAACCATCTGAGCCCTGCTGACGCCGTCGCGGCTCACCGAATTCTGAACCATCTGAGCCCTGCTGACGCCGTCGCGGCTCCCTGAACTACGACCCTCCGGTGCCTGCTGAGTGACTCGCGGCCCGCTCCTCCAAGAGAATCGGCAGAGATTGCCGAGAGAAGCAACATCCCCTCAGCTCGAGGATTGAGAGCTGGGCGCCGGATACCTCGCAGAGACACTGATTCAAAGACTGTCCCGCTACCCCTTTTCCCCTCATCACGAGATCGCTGCCGCTTGTGGCATTAATTCTGCACCTGCCTGCCGGATCATAAAGATCCCTGACAACCACCGATAAAGCATATTATCTTACAACGAATTACTGTGTGGTGTCCCTCTATCCGAAGAAGAGAGTAAGCGCAGCGTGTCCGATCCTAGGTACGAGACCCTTCCAGGAAGGGCCTCCCTGCTCTTGCTCGGCCTAACTCTGGGTAAGGTGGGCCTCCGGGTGGTCAGGAACGCATTCCGCAGCCTCCCCGGGGAACATAACCATAATACTACACCCAACTACAACTCTAGCTCAAGAGGACCTAGTCCTAATGCTATCCCTAATCCTAACGTTTTCCTGAAGTCACGCCTAACCATACAGCTAACCCTAACCCTAACTCTAACCCTAACCCTAACCCTAACCCTAACCCTAACTCTAACATGAACCCTGAGACTGGCCTTAACCTCAACCTAAACACTAACTCTAACATTAACCCTAGCCCTAGCTGTGACCCAAAACCTAAGCCTAATGATGGTATTTTAAATCCTAGCATAAACCCTAATGTTAACTTCAGCTCTAAACCTAATGTTAATCCTAAACCTAACCCTAGCTCTAACCCTAACTCAAAGCCTAGCTGTAAACCTACCCTTAACTATAACCATAGTATTAACCCTAACCTTTTCTGTAACCCTAAAGTTAATCAATCAATCAGCATTGGTAAAGCGCAACACTGTACCCCTTAAGGGTATCTGGGCGCTTTGTCCCCATTGAAGAGCCAGGTCTTGTGTCTTTTTCTGAAGTCTGCCAGGGAAGGGGCTGTACGGAGCAGGAGAGGAAGCTCGTTCCAGGTCGTGGCAGCGATGTTGGAGAAGGAGCAGCCACCGCTGCAGCTGCGACGGATGCAGGCGGTGTGTGCAAGGGCGAGTGAAGCGGAGCATAGGTGTCTAGAGGGATGGTGGACGTTCAGTCGGTGGTTGATGTAGGCAGGTCCTAGGTCATGGAGGGCTTTGCAGGTGTTCATGAGGATCGCGAACTAGCATCTGTTCCGGATGAGGAGCCACTGAAGGTCTCTCAGGTGGGGGGTGATGTGGGTACGTTTGTGGAGGTCCAGGATGAGTCTAGCTGCAGTGTCTTGTATGTTCTGGAGTCTTTTGAGGAGCTCGGTGGAGATGCTGGCATAGAGGGAATTGCCGTAGTCGAGGCAACTGGTGACGAGTAAGAATGGGCAGTGAACTCCGCTCCGCTGGCAGAGCTTGCAAAGTTTTTTCCACTCCTCACTCCGCTTGGAGCGTGGAGTTCAGCAAAAAACGAAAACTCCCGCAAAGCGTATCAGAGTTTACCAGCCCCAAATTCTGCACAAGTACAGCTAACAGTAGTAGGGGGGCTTCACATCCAATCCACCAATCAGCACTTCTTACATATAAGCAGTACTGCCCACTATCAGACAGCTGTGGGATTGGTTGCAATGTGACCCAGAAGTGCCCAAATGACGGGAAGATGAACATCAGTTAAAGCACCAGACTGCCGGGAGGTGCTGCTGCCATGAGGAGGATTCCGCGGACAGCACCCAAGCCAAGGGCTCTGCTGGCACTGAAGGATGCCGGCAGAGACCCCGGAACACCGTTTCCCTCAGGCATCCTCCCGCCAATGGAAAGTTAACATGCGGGGAGCAGAATTTGGGGAGAAGTGCAGATGGGGAAGGTAAGAGGGACACCGCATGCGCACTGTGCAGGATGAATCTCCTGGTGCCCATTGAAGCCCCCTGTCTTTGCGCTCACATCGAGAGATGCAGGGTGGGAAGATGGCGGCTTGCTGTAGTGGGGTGCTTGGGGGTCTCCCCTGAACTTGCCATCTTGTCTTCTTCTGACTGATGGATAAGGGGCCAGGGCTCGGCGATGGCTGGTGGTGATCTGAGGGTCCTCTGGCTGCTTCTCCTTTTATAATTCTGAAAGATTATGCACCTGTGTTGTTGGACTTGGATACCATGGGGGTCAGTGGATGCTGGGGACCTCATTCTGCTGTTGCCATGGAGATGCAAGAGCTTCCAACAGAGCAGAAGGGCACCTCTGAGGGAACAAAGGAGGCGGGGAGGACGTGCCATGATTATATTGCAATATATTGCGATCTCGTCGAATCAATATGATCGGAATATTGAAGAACCTGCATTCTGCTGGGGCAAACTTTGACATTCTGTGTCTTTAAAGCACTATAGGGCTCGTAGGACGACCCCTGGCAACACAGGTCCATGCCTCTGCTGTAGATGAGCGTATGTAATCAGGTGGCTGTGAATTAGGGCAGTGCGGACCTCCACAAAATTCCACTGAGTTTTTATGCAACTCTGCGGAATTTGGCGTAGTGCAACTCTTCAAGCTCCGCCCACCCCTGGTGATGAGGGCCTGAGTGACAGTCTTTCTGGTGTTGGTTAGGATCCATCTAAAGATTCTGCAGAGCATGCAAAGTGTGGAAGCAGGAGGAGGTGACTGCATTGATTTATTCTTTCATGGTCCGTTGGCTGACGACGATGATGCCGAGGATGCGTGCATGGTCGTTCACAGTGGGTGTAGGTTCCAGTTCTGTAGGCCGTGGTCTCAAGCCGAAGTGTTTTTCCTGAAGTTCATAACTTCAGTTTTTTCGGAGTTGAGTTGGAGGCAGTTGTCTCTCATCCATTTGGCTATGTTGTTCCTATCTCTATACCTACCCGTTATATTAACCCTAACCCTGTCCCTAATTCTAATCCTAAAGTGTCTCCTGACCATCACTCTATCCCAAATATTAACCCCAGTTGTCATTCTAACCCCGGCCAAACTCCAGAAGAGACTCCAACGCATACAGAATGCCTCCGTACGCCTCATCCTCTACATCCCCCGCCACAGCTACATCACTGCCCACCTGAGGAACCTTCACTTGCTGCCCGTCAACAAGAGGATCACCTTCAAACTCCTCACCCACGCTCACAAAGCACTCCACGACGCTGGACCAACATACCTCAAAAAACGACTCACCTTCTACACTCCAAACCGCCAGCTTCGCTCCGCTGACCTCCACGCATCCCCCGAACGACCACCAGCGGCAGATCCTTCTCCCACCTCGCCGCCAAGACGTGGAACACCCTCCCCATCCACCTGCGACAGACCCAGGACCTGCTGACCTTCAGGAGACGTCTCAAGACCTGGCTGTTCGAGCAGCCTTGAGACCCTCGCGGGGTCTCAAGGCTCTAAAGGGGGGGCGCTCTACAAATGTTTGATTGATTGATTGAACTCTATGCCTAATCCCAGCTCTAAACCTAGCCCCAATAACAGCCGTATTTATAATACTCGGGCATTGATTTACAAGGCTGAGTTATGTTATAGAGGATTTATAAAGAGCGCTTCAAACCAAAGGGTTGCTTGCCACTGAATCTGCTGACAACGGTAGACCAGCCTGAGTGAGCAGGCCCAGAATTCCCTGGTTCATGGGTGACACCAGTGAGCACACTGCTACTCTAGCATGCATGTGCGCTGTGAGTAGACGTACATGGTCTGATGATGTCAGGCAGAACCAAGCCTTCACCTAGTGAACTACAGCAAGCACATTGACCTGGGCAGGTCTTAAACATTAATATAAATAGATTATGGTCCTAGCTTTAGAGTAGTAGTAGATTCCTGTCCGCTGATGCTCATGGCTTTCACATGCTGTAGAGTGCAGGGTCTTGCACTCACATTGCTATTGGCATCCATTGGTCCCAGTACAGCAAACTCTAACCCTCTCCCCTGGAAGGCATTTTGATTATTGGTGATGTCATGATATGTCTTCTCATGAGTGGGAAACGTCATCATGGTGCGTCCTCAACTGGAAGTCATTCTGTTAGGCCTTATTCTGGTGCGAATGGTAGACATTTTCATGATATGTCCTCAGCTGGTAGTCCATCTGGTAGGCCTTGTGAGAAGGTGGCCTGATATATGCTGTCCACTAGTTCTAGTGGGCACCCTGTATCAGTCCAAACAACCCCTTATGGTGATAGGTTAAAGACAACCTTTATTGAAAGCTATCCTAGGGGTAGCTATGGAGAGCAGCCTTCAGGCTAAGTCTTGAAGGAATGTAAAGCAGCTTGTTTTACCAGTCTATAATCTCTTGAATGATCAAATGAAAAGACAACAACACCAGGTATATATTCAAAATATTTGTATTTAAGGTTAAACACACCCCTCTAGTCTCTTTATGAGACTGGAGTTCAAAGTACTAAAGTTACAAGTGATCAAGCATCAGTAAAAACACAAATACACGTTTGGGCCCTAGGGGCGTACCAAACCATATACTAAAAAAATGGTATAAGAACCACGACTGGAATAGGCACTAGGCCTATTGCCTCTAGAATCGCTGGGACCCCAAGGAACCACCCGAGGTAGAGACACAGGGGACCCACGGGAGCCGTATGCAGTGTGTGAACACAACCGCGGGTTCGTATTATCTTCTATGGGGAATGTCGCTATTGGAATTTTAAAGATTAGGGACACTTTTAATCGAGTCAGGACCAAACCCTTTTGGACTTAGTAGTTCTAGGGCTAGCACCCACGAGAGAACAGGAGTACTCGAGTTACCTCACCCAGGGAAGCCGGGTGCATAGGTGTCTTTTGGTGTCGGGTTGCATTATCGATTTCAATGGAAGCCTGCAAAGAACTGCTGCTGCCGTGAAGAGGGGAAGTGTCCAGAGAGATACAAGCCTGGATCTAGGATGTATGGAACCTGAAAGCAGAGGGGACAAAGTCTGGGTCACTTGCCAGTGACCTAGGGTAGGATGGACCAATGCCCACAGATGTCGGGTGCTTCAGGTGAGTTGATGGGTGTCTTGACTCTTCAGCCACGAGGTCCAGGAGGCGTCGACTAAGTGCATGAGCCGGATTCGAGCTGTCCACGAAGTCTGTCGAGTGCTGCCATGTCGGCGACCAGAATGGACCCAACAAGCCTTGGCAACGGCAAGTCACAGGAATGCGGAGAAAGGACTGCGGGGCAGACCAGCAAGGTCTCAGGGCACGTTTGGAGCAACCAGGAACACCCAATTAGAAAAGAAGTTGCCTTTATGGGGACCTGCTAGCCAACAGGCTATTGATTGCGAAGGAGCCTCTAGCGGTCGCACTTGAAGCTGGCCCACGGGTCACTCGTGGAGTGGGGGCCAAAAATCTTCGGTGTAGGAGGTGCTCAAGGCTGGGGCTACTCGGAGCCCAAGGCACAACTTCGAGGATGACCTGGAAGATGGTGTTGCTGCAAAAGTTCACGGTGTCCAGGGGTCACAGTTCCACGTCACCCACGATAGCCACGGGCCTCAGCTTTGCTGTGGACTCAGGGTAGCCTCGGGGAAGTCTGGAAATCCACCTCTGCGGATGCAGAGACTTCGTTGTCCGGTGGGAGCTTCAGAATTGCAGAGCAGTCAGTTGATTTTGGTGCCTGCCAAGCAGGGGAGATTTCTTCCGTGTTTTAGTCGTGATAAAAAGTCGAAGGTCCAGGATATATGTTGCAGAGGTTCGTCCAGGGTAATCTAAAGTCCTAGAGACTGGGTTCCTATACTTATACCAAGTTTAGGGGATGGACTAACTCTAAGGCCCCACCTATGGGTGGACCTGGGGTGGGGATGGTTACACCCCTTCCCCTTTGTCCAGTTTTGTGCCAGAGCCGGGGCTGAGTGCCCCAGCAACTGGTTTGAACTGGGCTATGCACAGGGACACCTTGTGTGCCCCAGGCAGTGTCTCAAAAGCATTCTCTGAATGCACCCACCCTGCCCCAATACACATCTGCCTGTCTGGGGAGGTAGTTTCACCTCCGTGTGACAGGAAACCTATTGTCCAGGCCCCCCTGCCGGAGTTTCCCTCAGCAGCAGGAAGCCAGACCTGTGTCTGTGGCAGTGACCTCCATTTTGTGATGCCAGGGCTTTGGAAAGTTTTAACCGGGTTTTACCAGTGTGAACATGTCTCTCCCTCTAGAAGGGTGGAATGCTACCCCCGCCACCAGAACTGGCGGGTGGGGGGGGGGTAGTAGTCCAAAGTGTTTGACACCAACCATGAGATGTTTTGATGCAGCCATTCCAAAGTTAGCATTTACCGCGAGGTTATAATGCACTTAAGAGTATATGGTATCGCTGTATCATAGAACATCCATAAGGAAGTATTTCCGAAAGCTGCAGAGGGGCTCAGCTCATACTTGGGCACCCTCTCACATAAAACCAAGCACTCTGCCTTCAGGATTGTCAAGGCCTGCCATAGGAGTGGCTTATAGGTTTATATGTGTCTGTATAGGGTAGTGATATAGGTAGCCTATACCACAGTAAGGGGTGCAAGCACACCCTTACCCAGGCTGCAGTAGCAGACCTGTGGTGTCATTTTGGGTGGCTTTCCAGGGGTGGCATAATACATGCTGCAGCCCCTGGTAGGCCTCTGAGGTACCTATGCCCTAGGTACATAGTATACCATATACTAGGGTCTTATAAGGCACTCAAGAATCCAATTAGAAATGTACCTAATGTACATGCAAACCATTTTAGAGAGGAATCAGCTAGGCTGTGGTCCTGATAAGCAGGGCCACAGCCAGACTAAGGTCGAAAAACAGTGAAACACCAGCAAAAAGTGGGGGTACCCATGGGAAGCAGATCCTACTCTCCTACAGGCCTTCTACTGGTTTCCTCTGGTAGATATTATCATTGTATTTATTTTATTTATTAAGGGGCATATTATCAAGACAGGCGATAAAATTATCGCTGCTTTAGCGGCAGAAAACTGCCGCTAAAACGCCGATAATTGGCTTGATAATATGCTCTATGGAATTCCAATTGAAGCCCATGTTAGATGTGAAGGACATCTAACCTGAGCTTCTATGGGAATTCTCTGCGGCATATTATGAAGCCCATCATCGCCGTTTCAGTGGCAGTTTTCTGCCGCCAAAGCGGCGATAATTTTAACGCCTGTCTTGATAATATGTCCCTCAGTGTGTTATAGAGCGCAAACGTGACCCGTTATGGTATCGGAGCACTTTACAAGGCTAAACAAGATGTTTACAAATTTAGGAAAGACGATCATGAGAACGTTTGCCATGATAAACAGGATATTGCAATGAGAGGGAATAGGCGATAATGGGTACAACTGAAGGGAGATAAACAAACGTTTATAGGAGCAGAGGCAGACTGCACAGCACCAGCCTCTGCCCTTTAAAGTGACAGTGAAGTACGAATGAAGCAAAAGGAGACAGAAACAATCATGATACAAGACATTGCGTAGGCTACATACTGAAATCCGGAATGTCATACACGGGTAGAGGTCAAGAAGAGAGCATACCACTAGGCCGCTGAGCTGTGGAGGCACTGAGAGTGTTTATGGAAGGAATTTGCCTCTTAGGAAAGTCTTCGCTTCCTTTCTGAATCTAGACAAGGGAGTTATTTTTCTGACGTTGGGTGGCAGCGAGTTCCAGATTCTCGGTGCGTCCCCAGAGAAAGCTCTGTTGTATGTTTTCTTCTACCAGAAGAGGGGTGGTTTCATTTCAGAAAAAAAGCCCTGGCAGACTGGGAGTGCCTGTCTCCTCCGCAAACCATGATTTTCTGGGTGAGACGCTGGAGAATTAGAGTGTAACACTTTGAGTGTGATACAGGTCAATTTAAGTTGTATTCTGGCTTCGTACGGAAGCCAGTTCAGCGCCTTGAGTTGCGGAGAAACATGGCTGAATTTTTCTGAACCTGTTAAGAGTCTTGCAGGTGCGTTGAGACAAGCTTTCAGGGGAGCCGTTGAGATCTTGGGGAGGCCAGAGAGGGTTGACCATCTGTATTCGATCCTAGAAATAACTAGTACCTGCACTGCCATTTTAAGGTCCGATGTATCTAGGAATGGTTTTAGTTCTCTCAGGTAGCTCAGGTGAAACCTGGCATTTTTGTCCAGTGTGTTGATGTGGGCTCTCATATTCAAATTTTTGTCCACTGTGATTCCTAGTGATTTGACCGAGTCCACTATGCAGAATTTCAGCTAACGGTTCCATGATGTGTCCTCAGCTTGCAGTCCGTCTGTTAGGCCTTCTTCTGGTATCCACTGGTAGACATCATTATGGTGCGTCCTCAGCTGGTAGTACGTCTGGTAGGCCTTCTTCTGGTATCAACTGGTAGACATCATCATGGTGCGTCTTCAGCTGGTAGTCCCTCTGGTAGGTTTTCTTCTGGTATCCACTGGTAGACGTCATCATGGTGCGTCCTCAGCTGGTAGTCCGTCTGGTAGGCCTTCCTATGGTATCCACTGGTAGACATCATCATGGTGCGTCCTTGTTGGACCTGGCCCTTTTTGCAGGGTCCTCTCTAAACTTTTTGCCTTCCTCCTGTATTTTTTCTGACCTGGTGTTGGCTGTTTTATGACTCTGGGCACCTTACCACTGCTGACCAGTGCTAAGGTGCATATGCTCTCCCTATGGTAAAATGTATACATTGATTGGTGTCCATGATTGGTTCATTTGGTTTACTGTCAGCCCCTAGTAAAGTGCACCAGGAGTGCCAGGGCTTGTAAATACAAATACCGCTGGTGGGCTTGCAGCACTGGTTGTGCCACCCACAGAAGCAGCCTAGTAAAATGTGTCTAGGGTCTGCCACTGCAGAACCTGCGCGCGGTCTGGTACTGTCGCGCTGATTGCGCAAGTGCACCTACTTGCCAGTCCCCAAACCTTCACTTAACTACATATTAGTCACCCCTCTGGTAGGCCCAAAGGCAGGGTGCATTGTAGGCATAAGGTAGGACATGCCCTGATGTGTGTGGCATGTCTTAATAGTGAATTACAGCCATTTTCGTTTTTCACTATTGAAGGCTACCTGCTCTCCATGGGCCAGAATGGGCTGCTGAAGTCACTACACGCTGTGACCCCAGTGGACTCATAGAGCATGGTAGAAAGTCATGTTTAGTACGCCTGAACTCAGAATAATAAAATACTTCTTTTAGTAAAGTTTATTTTAATATCCTGTGTTTGTAAATACTACTTTTAGAAAGTTAGTATTTACTGACCTGGCCATTTCAGTCTGCCTCTGCGCTGTGTGTGTGTGTTCTGCCTAGTAACAGGGAAGGAGCAGGGCTGGGGAATTCCAAGAGACAGGCTGGCTGCCAGGTGGTGGGTAGAGAGATTACACCAGGATGGGTGGGAGGAGTACACCTTGACTCTTGAATAGAACTGTGCTCTGCCAGCACAAAGCCGGCTCCGCCCCCTGTGGAGCGGCTGATGTCCCTGCCCTGCTGCTGAAAGGAAAGAGCAGAGTCACCACAACAAAGTGCTCCAAAACTGGACTGAGCCAGGCCCAGGTCCCCTGGCGACAAAGAACAAAAGATTTGGGCTTTAAAAGAAGGAGCCTGGCTCCTAAGAAATCAGATCCTGTTTGCGCCAAGAAGAAACTCTGCCCGAAGAGAAGGACCTGGAGAAGCTGAAGGAGGAATACTGTCTCTCTGCCTGAGAGACTGGCCTGCAGTGGGTGCCTTGCTGCAAGAAGGAGAGGAAAAGACTTAAGGAAAAGACTTTGCATCAACTTGTGCTGTTAAACAATCTCCAAGGGCTTGCTGGTGAACTTGCCCCCTGATCTGCGCCCCAGGAACAGTGGGCGCTACCTTCCTGAAAGAAGAGGAGAGGTGCCTGGAAGTGATTCTGCAAGCTGACCCCGGAGAACCTGTGCATCCCCCGATCTAGCTGAGCAACGCGACTTCTGCTGCCCGAGTGGCTGTGAGCAACGTAAAGGCCCGTCAGCCCGAGCAAAGTAAATAGCTGCCCCCTCGAGCTGTAGCTCGCAAAGTAAGGTGGCGATCTCTGTGCCTGAGCGCCGATCCCCTGTGACCCCCGCCGGGTTGTAGAGGCTGCTGCAAAGGACTAAAGTGCCCTGGTTCACCGTATCCGGCCGAAGCTAACAGCGCGCGGCGCTGTGACCTCACCCCGAGGCTGCCCTCCTGCTTCTGTCCCCCTTCGTGGCAACCTGCATCCTGCCCGAGCGCCCCACGAAGCTTCGCCGTCCCCTGGACACTTGGGACACCAGCGCGACGTGGGACACCCCTGGACTGGACTGCGAGGCCGCCACGAACCTTCCCCGTGAAGTTGAAAGGTACTGTGCCGATCGCGGTAAAAGTACGAGCCGTACTTGCTTTGAGCCGTACTTTCTTTTGTACATACTGTGTCCGAGCCGTACTGCCTGTGAAATGTACTGGCTTGAAACATCCTTGCTTTGACACGTGCTGGCCATGAAACGTACTGGATTGAAACATCCGTGCTTTGAGACGTACTGGCTGGAGCGTACTTGCTTTTAAACATACCGCCTTTGAAACGTACGGTGTCTGTGCCGTACTTGCCATTGAACACACTGGGTTCGAACCGTACTGCCTTTTAACCCTACTGAGTTCGACCCGTACTGCCTGGTGTCTGGGGCCATAGTCTGACTAGTACCTGCTTTGATAATACCCTGGTTGAAATCGTACGACCCGTGTCCGAGTCGTACTTGTGCTTGTACGTTCCGTACTAACTGCAATCATTGCGCTTTGAAGACGTACTGCCTGGCCTTGGTTCGAACCGTACCAGCCTTGGTCTGAACTGTACTGGCCTCTGGAGCAGCGTGGTTCGAACTGTACCTGCTTGGAGCCGAACAGCATTGAAACCTATTGCCGGTGCTCACGCGGGAAGCGTGAGACTCGGCAAGCGTACTCCGGCTCACGCGGGAAGCGTGAGAAACGGCAAGGTACTGTCAAAACCTTACCCAGAGCATCACAAAGGCGCTACGGAGTGCCCAGAAACCCTAAGAAGCTGATTTTAAATAGACCTGTGCCATTTTAAAACCTGTGGACTGCCCTTAAGCATTTAAAGAGTAACTGGATTGATATTCCCCAAGAGAACTGTATTTGTGCAACCTGCCTGAAAGAAACTGTTGGAAGTCGGACCCCGAGGAGTCGGTGAGACCACCAAGGGGGGGGGCCCTCTCACTGCACGAAGTAGCCGAGCGCTGCCGAGAAGTCTCCTGAGAGATCCTTCTCCTATCCCGTACTAGCACAGTAACACCACCACACCGGACTCAAGGAGGTTGTCTCAAGACAAGCAATTCTTTATCATCAATAAAAGGTTACGAGTTCAATATTTACACGAAGGGATCGAGGGATCCACCCAAAAGTCTCAATGTCTCTTTGGAAGGGTAGGGGTAGCGGGACAGTCTTTGGCAGGAATGTGGTACGAGGGTACCTGGGGCCCAGTTCTTATCCTCAAGCTGGAGGACCTCCGATCTCGGAGGGGTCGAGCCGCGACGGCGTCAGCAGGGCTCTGGCGTACAGTTCGTGGAGAGCCGCGATTCAATCAGCAGGGCTCTCAAGATGGTTTCTGCTCAGCTCGAGCCGCGACGTCGTCAGCAGGGCTCCGAGGAAGGTTTCAGCGAGGTTGGGCCGCGACAGCGTCTGCAGGGCTCCGATGTTCCAGGTGGTTCAGAAAGGGTTCACAAGAGGGAGCCGCGACGCAGTCAGCAGGGCTCGTGATGGTTCCGGCAAGAGTTCTTCTCCGTAGGGTCAGCTGCGATTCGATCAGCAGGGCTCTCGACTCCGGGATACAACTGCCGAGCTGTGGTGGGGTCGCCCCAGATATAGGTCTGGAGCCCTTTGATGTCCGGACCTATGCGCCCGAGGGGGCGGAGTGGCCGGGTGGAGGTGGCCAGACGCCCAGCAGGAGAGGCGCCAGGCCCATGGGAGTTGCAGGGTGATCACACCTCGAGAGGGGAGGACAGTTGGGGGTCCCATCGATACTGTCCTCCGCCGGGGCGATGAATGGTTCCTGCGGCACCCCCTGGCCAGTTCGTGGTGCCTCGATGTCGGGGCTTCGCTGGGGTCGAGGCCGGGTTGAGCGGGGTCGCGCCGGCTGGGGCACGGTGTGACGTGGATGCCAACAAGATGGCGGAGCCACGAGGAGTATGCGACCACGTGCAGCTCCGGGTGAAGGGCCTTGGTGCAGTCCAGACGGGTGGCCCGTGACGGCCGGGGCGGGGAACGGCCACAATCCAGGGGGTTAAGGACCACGCCACGAGGCCGGGTCCAACAGAAACCTTTTATATAAAGACTTCTATTTTTGATAAATACAGCCTTGTGTCTTTTGTGTGGTGGGGTGGTGATTATTGTGGGGGACAACTTGAACGCTTAACCTTATGCCCTCTGGAAATCTAGCCTGACTGCTCGCGCCACGTTACCTAGAGGGTGAGCAGGGGTTATTTTTAAAGAGGTAATCCTGCGCCCTGACTTAGATGAAAAGGGTCCCTGCTTGTCGCAAGGGCATACCTGCGCCAACCAGAGACCCCGGATTCTAACATTGATGGCAGCGGTGGGATTTACAGATTTGCGTTCTTGGTGTCTGCGCAGTGATTACTAAGCATTGCACAGTGGACAGTCCAGTAGCTTAAGCCACAGAACTTTTAAAGTTTTAATTTTCACTTGCCAAGAAAGAAGATCCCTTGTGTTTGGAGTCATGCCTGGCCCAAACAGCATTGAGAAATCAATCTCTGAAACCTCTGAAATCCTAGGACTGGAATGGGAGGCGTCAAAACTGGACAGCTACAACAGAACTGAACTCAAGTATTTCTGCAGGAAGCTCAAGGTTCCACATGCAGGATGCAAAAACAGATCAGATCTCTACAAGGTGCTGAAAGCCTGGATTGAATCAAGGGGTGCAACTAAGGAAGTTACACTATTGAAACCAGCGGAAAGCGTTCGCAGTTTTGGCAGAGACCTGTCGCCAGAGGAGCTGGCAGACAGACAGGCCGCAAGAGAACAAGAGGTCACCTTGGCGAAACTGAAACTGGCTCTGGAAGAGAAGAAGCTGGCTCTTGAAGAAAAGAAAATGCAAATGGAGCATGACTTCAGAATGAAGAAATATGATATGGAGCTTGAGAGGCTTGAGGCCAGGAGTGTCTCAGCCCAGCAAGAAGAAATGAGCGTAGCTCAGAGATTGAGCTTTTCTGAGTGGGAGGAGGAATCCAGCTCAGATGGTGGCAGCAATATTGAAGTTTATAGTGCTGAGAGAGTAGTACGCATACCCAGAGATATGGCGCCTGACTTGAAGGAGGGGGTTAACATACACCAGGAGGTTCAAGGGCATGAGGTAGCTCCAGTAGTGCGCAGTATCCCTGAAGGGAATAGGGTAACTGGCGCAGGGGTTCATGGTCCTAGTGGCGGGAGGGACACTCTACTGACTGTAGATGAGAGGTGCAGGGAGAGGGTTTCCCCCAAAACTGAAGTCCTGGTGGGTGAGTGTGAAGACCGCCCAAAAGAGTGTGGGTTGTGTGACAGAGACAGTCAGATACTGTGTTGCCAGTCTCAGGGGAGTGGTGTGGAGTACGTGTGCGAGGCAGTGGACGGTGAGGTGAAGGATAGTTTGGTCAACCCTGCTAGGGGGCTGTGTGATCCAATTGTGGGAGAGCATATTGTAAGTCCCTGTTTTCCAGAGCTATGCCAACACCTGTTGGAGAGTGAGTTCTCTGACCGCAGGGAGCTCACATTGGAGGCAGACCTTTTGGTGGATTCCAGAGGGTCTGGAGAGGCATTGGGGAGTGATCCCACGATGAGTGGTCCAGGTATCTTCAAACCCAGTGTGGTGGAAGTGGCTCAGAGTAGCCCAGCTAGGTCCTGTAGTAGTGAGAGGGGTGTAGGGCCTCACGTCCTGTCTGTAAGGGAAAGGAGTGAGAATGGGTTATGTCCCGGAAGTGCCCAACCTCAGTCTCAGAGCTTGGATGGTTCTTTCAGGGAACACCAGGTGGGGAGCCTCGTCTGTCCTGAGGGGCTGCCCGTTTTGCGGGATCCCCTAGCGTCTGGTGAGCTAGGAGTGTCTGTAATCAGACCTCCATCAGTTCTGGTGTCTGGCAGTACCGCTCCATTTGGGAGGGTGCAGAGGTCCAGATTGAGGGGTGAGAGGGGGAACGAGTCCCCAGTGGAAAAACCAGTGGGTCAGGGGCCAGCCAGAAGGGCTGCGTCACCAGTGAATGACCATGGTGACACCACTTCTGTCCTGGGGGATCTTCAGGCACTGTCAGATGGACAGGGGTCGGGAGATCAGCGCCAGGCAGACTGTCACACGACACATGAGTTATGTGTCCCCCTCAGGGGGGGCATGCGTGCTCCCCGGGAAATCCTGGTGCGCCAGGCGAGCATTCAACCGCATGGGTTGGTCCCAGGGTTGGGAAGCCAGCGTCATGTGTTGTCTGACCTGGAGGGTGGGACAACTGTAATCAGTGTCCTGACCCAGGTTAATTCTAGGGGTACCACTCCAGTTGGGAGTGTGCAGCCACCTGGAAGGGGGTGCAGAGGGAGGGAGTCCTCGCCTCTGACCCCGGCTCAACTGAAGGGTTTAGACCCTAGGTTGGAGGACCAGGTTCAGGGTGTCCCCCCTGACCTGGACGCCCAGTTGCAGGATAGAACCCCTGAACTAGTGGGCGAATTGTGCAGGACACCTGCCACAGGTACCCTGGCAATTCTGGAAGGGGGTACCACTCCAGGTGGGAGGGTACAGAACCCCAAGGAGGAGGACCGGGTGTGGGAAAGGCCACCCCAGTCTTTGGTCCAGCCGCCGGGTACAGGCCTGGGGCTTGTGGGTCAGTGCCAGGATGTCATACCTGACCTGACAGGAGGGAGAATGGACAAAGGGTGCCAAGCACTTGGGGCTACTGCCCCCCGCTCCCTGGCGCCACAGAGGTTTGAGAGCCCTGAGAGGCATACGTCTTGGGTCTCATCCCTGACTACTGTCAGTGGCCACTGTAGCATTTTGCTGTCTGTCTGTTGGGACACACCTGGGGCCCAGTTAAGGTTAGGTGCTGCCCAGGTGGTGTCCACAGGTGAGGAAAAGGGTTCCCCATGGATTGGCTTGGTGGGCCCTGAGAGTATGGACAGAGGGAGTCCAATAGGTTCAGATTGGCGTAGAACTGGAGTCTGCCCCTGCAGTTGCGGGCCAGGTCCTTGTTCTATCGCCCCAAGCAGGGAAGACCATCACGGTGGTGATTGGTCTACCCTGCGTTTTGGCTGGAAGGGGGTTGTGTTGGACCTGGCCCTTTTTGCAGGGTCCTCTCTAAACTTTTTGCCTTCCTCCTGTATTTTTTCTGACCTGGTGTTGGCTGTTTTATGACTCTGGGCACCTTACCACTGCTGACCAGGGCTAAGGTGCATATGCTCTCCCTATGGTAAAATGTATACATTGATTGGTGTCCATGATTGGTTCATTTGGTTTACTGTCAGCCCCTAGTAAAGTGCACCAGGAGTGCCAGGGCTTGTAAATACAAATACCGCTGGTGGGCTTGCAGCACTGGTTGTGCCACCCACAGATGCGGCCTACTAAAATGTGTCTAGGGTCTGCCACTGCAGAACCTGCGCGCGGTCTGGTACTGTCGCGCTGATGGCGCAAGTGCACCTACTTGCCAGTCCCCAAACCTTCACTTAACTACATATTAGTCACCCCTCTGGTAGGCCCAAGGGCAGGGTGCATTGTAGGGATAAGGTAGGACATGCCCTGATGTGTGTGGCATGTCTTAATAGTGAATTACAGCCATTTTCGTTTTTCACTATTGAAGGCTACCTGCTCTCCATAGGCCAGAATGGGCTGCTGGAGTCACTACACGCTGTGAAAGCAGTGGACTCATAGAGCATGGTAGAAAGTCATGTTTAGTACGCCTGAACTCAGAATAATAAAATACTTCTTTTAGTAAAGTTTATTTTAATATCCTGTGTTTCTAAATACTACTTTTAGAAAGTTAGTATTTACTGACCTGGCCATTTCAGTCTGCCTCTGCGCTATGTGTGTGTGTTCTGCCTAGTAACAGGGAAGGAGCAGGGCTGGGGAATTCCAAGAGACAGGCTGGCTGCCAGGTGGTGGGTAGAGAGATTACACCAGGATGGGTGGGGGGAGTACACCTTGACTCTTGAATAGACCTGTGCTCTGCCAGCACAAAGCCGGCTCCACCCCCTGTGGAGCGGCTGATGTCTCTACCCTGCTGCTGAAAGGAAAGAGCAGAGTCACCACAACAAAGTGCTCCAAAACTGGACTGAGCCAGGCCCAGGCCCCCTGGCGACAAAGAACAAAAGATTTGGGCTTTAAAAGAAGGAGCCTGGCTCCTAAGAAATACGATCCTGTTTGCGCCAAGAAGAAACTCTGCCCGAAGAGAAGGACCTGGAGAAGCTGAAGGAGGAATACTGTCTCTCTGCCTGAGAGACTGGCCTGCAGTGGGTGCCTTGCTGCAAGAAGGAGAGGAAAAGACTTAAGGAAAAGACTTTGCATCAACTTGTGCTGTTAAACAATATCCAAGGGCTTTTTTGGTGAACTTGCCCCCTGATCTGCGCCCCAGGAACAATGGGCGCTACCTTCCTGAAAGAAGAGGAGAGGTGCCTGGAAGTGATTCTGCAAGCTGACCCCGGAGAACCTGTGCATCCCCTGATCTCGCTGAGCAGCGCGACTTCTGCTGCTGGAGTGGCTGTGAGCAACGTAAAGGCCCGTCAGCCCGAGCAAAGTAAGTAGCTGCCCCCTCGAGCCGTAGCTCGCAAAGTAAGGTGGAGATCTCTGTGCCTGAGCGCCGAGCCCCTGTGACCCCCGCCGGGTTGTAGAGGCTGCTGCAAAGGACTAAAGTGCCCTGGTTCACCGTATCCGGCCGAAGCTAACAGCGTGCGGCGCTGTGACCTCACCCCGAGGCTGCCCTCCTGCTTCTGTCCCCCTTCGTGGCAACCTGCATCCAGCCCGAGCGCCCCACGAAGCTTCGCCGTCCCCTGGACACTTGGGACGCCAGCGCGACGTGGGACACCCCTGGACTGGACTGCAAGGCCGCCACGAACCTTCCCCGTGAGTCTGAAAGGTACTGTGCCGATCGCGGTAAAAGTACGAGCCGTACTTTCTTTGAGCCGTACTTTCTTTTGTACATACTGTGTCCGAGCCGTACTGCCTGTGAAACGTACTGGCTTGAAACATCCTTGCTTTGACACGTGCTGGCCATGAAACGTACTGGATTGAAACATCCGTGCTTTGACACGTACTGGCTGGAGCGTACTTGCTTTTAAACATACCGCCTTTGAAACGTACGGTGTCTGTGCCGTACTTGCCATTAAACACACTGGGTTCGAACCGTACTGCCTTTTAACCCTACTGAGTTCGACCCGTACTGCCTGGTGCCTGGGGCCGTAGTCTGACTAGTACCTGCTTTGATAATACCCTGGTTGAAATTGTACGACCCGTGTCCGAGTCGTACTTGTGCTTGTACGGTCCGTACTAACTGCAATCATTGCGCTTTGAAGACGTACTGCCTGGCCTTGGTTCGAACCGTACCAGCCTTGGTCTGAACTGTACTGGCCTCTGGAGCAGCGTGGTTCGAACTGTACCTGCTTGGAGCCGAACAGCATTGAAACCTATTGCCGGTGCTCACGCGGGAAGCGTGAGACTCGGCAAGCGTACTCCGGCTCACGCGGAAGCGTGAGAAACGGCAAGGTACTGTCAAAACCTTACCCAGAGCATCACAAAGGCGCTACGGAGTGCCCAGAAACCCTAAGAAGCTGATTTTAAATAGACCTGTGCCATTTTAAAACCTGTGGACTGCCCTTAAGCATTTAAAGAGTAACTGGATTGATATTCCCCAAGAGAACTGTATTTGTGCAACCTGCCTGAAAGAAACCTTTTATATAAAGACTTCTATTTTTGATAAATACAGCCTTGTGTCTTTTGTGTGGTGGGGTGGTGATTATTGTGGGGGACAACTTGAACGCTTAACCTTATGCCCTCTGGAAATCTAGCCTGACTGCTCACGCCACGTTACCTAGAGGGTGAGCAGGGGTTATTTTTAAAGAGGTAATCCTACGCCCTGACTTAGATGAAAAGGGTCCCTGCTTGTCGCAAGTGCATACCTGCGCCAACCAGAGACCCCGGATTCTAACAGTCCTCAACTGGTAGTCTTTCTGGTAGGCCTTCCTATGGTATCCACTGGTAGACATCATCATGGTACGTCTTCAGCTGCAAGTCTGTCTGGTAGTCCTTCCTATGGTATCCACTGGTAGACATCATCATGGTACGTTCCCAGCTGGTAGAACGTCTGGTAGGCCTTCCTAGGGTATCCATTGGTAGACATCATGGTGTGTCCTCAGCTGGTAGTACGTCTGGTAGGCCTTCCTATGGTATCCACTGCTAGACATCATCATGGTACGTCCTGAGCTGGTAGTACGTCCCGTAGGTCGTCTTCTGGTATCCAATGACGACATCTTCATGGTGCATCCTCAGCTGGTAGTCCGTCTGGTAGGTCTCCTTTTAATATCCACTGGTAGACATCATCATGGTGCATCCTCAGCTGGTAGTACGTCTAGTAGGCCTTCCTATGGTATCCACTGGTAGACATCATCATTGTGCGTTCTCAGCTGGTAGTCCCTCTGGTAAGTCTTCTTCTGGTATCCACTGGTAGATGGTGCGTCCTCGGCTGGTAGTCCCTCTGGTAGGCCTTCCTATGGTATCCACTGGTAGACATCATCATGGTACGTCCTCAGCTGGTAGTACGTCTGGTAGGCCTTCTTCTGGTATGCACTGGTAGACATCATCATGCTGCGTCCTCAGCTGGTAGTCCTTCTGGTAGGTCTTCCTATGGTATCCACTGGTAGACATCATCATGGTGCGTCCTCAGCTGGTAGTTTCTCTGGTAGGTCGTCTTCTGGTACCCAATGCAGACATCTTCATGGTATGTCCTCAGCTGGTAGTCCCGTCTGGTAGTCTTCTTCTGGTATCCACTGGTAAACATCATCATGGTGCGTCCTCAGCTGGTAGTCCCTCTGGTATGTCTTCCTGTGGTATCCACTGGTAGGCATCATCATGGTACGTCCTCAGCTGGTAGTCCGTCTGGTATCGACTGGTAGACATCATCATGGTGCGTCCTCAGCTGGTAGTCCATCTGGTAGGTTTTCCTCTGGTATCCACTGGTAGACATCATCATGTTGCGTCCTCAGCTGATAGTTCCTCTTGTAGGTCGTCTTCTGGTATCCAATGGCAGACATCTTCATGGTGTGTTATCAGCTGGTAGCCCCTCTGGAAGCTCTTCTTGTGGTATGCAGTGGTAGGTATTATCATGGAGAGTCATCTGCTGATATTTCTTGTGAAAAACCTTGATCTATTGTGGCTTTTTGAAGTAGGTTCTCTGATGGTAAATATGCCAGAGGGAGACTTCTCACGGGAGTTTATGTTATGGTACATTCTTCCCTTGCAGGTTTTCTTATCAAAAGGCAGGGACGACCGTTGCAGGTAAGAGGAGTGGGGCAGTGGGGTAGGGGAGGGGGAGAGTCGACATTCGACGATGAAGGAAAATGAAATAAAAAACACAAAATCACTTACCTTGCGCTCACAGCATCGCCGATACAACGGCCTCAAGGCAAGTGCTTTTTATTTATTTTATTTTCCCGTGTAGTCGTATGTCCACTCTCCCCCTCCCCGCCCACTGCCCTTACCTGCCCCGGCCATCCCTGTCAAAGGATCATTTTCCACCTGACAGATTATTCATAGGTGGCACTCCCAATGTCTAGGATGTTGTTTTCTCTGAAGAGGTGACTTTTCAAGTTGTTCCTGAATTGTCGGCTGGTGCAGGTCTTTCTGGTGTTAATTTTAATTCTGTTCTAGATCCCGGAGATCAGAGTTAGAAAACTTAGGGGCATATTTACAAGGGCTTTATCTCCGCCCAAAAAGCGGGGATAAAAATATCGCACTATTTACAGGAGGATGCAAACATGCATAATCGCAGGTCAGCACCTTTCTTCCCAGCGCCTCCCTTTGCATCTCTAATGAAATGCATAGTGGGTGTCACTGGGCGTACCCCTGATGGACTACCTTGCAAATATCGCTGATGTTCACATCGCGATATTTACAAGGCAGCCCACAGGATGTTAGCAGACGTTAGATTTTGGCGACAACGGCCGTTTTCGCCAAAATCTAATGTCTGCTAAAATCCTAACTTACCTATGTTTGACATAGGGGTGGATACTGCTGATACGACCACAGGCTCTTATCAGCAAGGTTATCGTCGTTTTGCAGGGAACATCCCTGGAAAACCAGCGATAACCTCGCTATCTCTGGAATTTTTATCGCCCTGGAGAAACGCGTTGTTAATAACGCGCTACCAGGGCGATAAATTACAGAGATAGCCTGCGATAAGAAATTTATCGCTAAGCACGGCCAGCGATAATTATAATTATAATCGCTGGCCGTTGATAATATGCCCCTTATTTTCTAGTTTCCTTTTTAATTTGTAGTTCTTGGTTGTTGAGAGCGCATGTGCTGTCTCAAAGAGACATGTTGTATCTATTTTGCGGGCTTCAGCTCGCCCACAGGCTTCCCATTTGCTGGCTCCATCGTCACTCTCCTATTCTTTCTCCCCCTTTGTCCACCGCATGCATTTAGTCCCTGTCATGCGCATAGCTAGTCTTACATTATACGCCTCATGTTTGTAGGAAGATCTGAAGCGCACCGCTCCCCCAATCTTATTGAGTAAGCCACGCCCCTCTGAGTTTTGGATCAAGCACACACGGCCCATTCTATTTCTGCTGCTTATGAAGAAAAAACTGAGAAAAGTGACAATAATATAATTTTCATTGGTGAAATAAAAATGAGACAAACCTGGAAAGACCACATTCCTGAAGGTAAAACTTAATTCTTAAAATCCAAGAAATCCCTTTGTTCTCTGCCGGCCCCATTCACAAAGCTAGAACCTCAAGACCTGGCTCTTCAACTGAACCGAGCAGCACCGCACCCCCCCAACCAGCTCCTTGAGACCCTCACGGGTGAGTAGCGCGCTATACAAACCCATGGTTGATTGAAACTTGCACTTATGTGTAATCTTACTACTTTTCTGTATTCACAAAGGTAAACTTAGGACCAAAACTCTAACTTTACTTGTAGTAACGTACCTTTGTGAATACCGAACTGTAGTAAAGTTAGACTTTTTGTCTAAGTTTACCATTGTGAATCGGTCCGCAGAGAACAAAGCGATTTCTTGTATTTTAAATTTTAAAAAGAAGAACAAATATTACGTCTAGGATCGGATAAAGAAAGGAAGCGATTCACTCCCACGGAGAGCTGAAATCAACATAAACAAGTGTGGACAGAGCCAATATGTCTCACCGTGCTGATCCAGCGCCGTGAGACCATTACGGGTGAGTAGTCGCCCTTTCCAAAAACCCCGATTGATTGATTGACTGATTACTTGGTTGATTGACCTATTGGTTTTGGCAGTGAGTTTTGCTGATGGTGTGCTGCATGTGTGAAAAGCTGATGCTTTGCAGCATCAGAAAAAAAAGGAAAAAAAGAAGTCATGCGAATATGTGACGGCTGCTGGTAGCGGGTAAAAATCTGTATGTGCGCATGCGTGATGTCACCATGCACGCAAGCATCTACAGATTGACGCAGCAGCCATATATATTCTTTTTCAGTTTACCGATCCGTAAGAACGCAAATTATTAGTTGAGGGGATGGTATTCCACAACAAGCAACAAAGCCACCAGCTTCTTAGGTCCAACACAAGGTTTCCATACGTAATCCCTGGTAGCTATGGCACAGAGCAGAGAGTTTTAACTTCAGAGGTTTGGCTATATGTCTGCGCACCTAATTTAGATGGGCGGACATATAAGGTAAAACTTGGCAGTAAGGGGCACTGAAAAGTGCTAAATGACCCCCTGACCAGGGGAGGAAACTCTTATAGCATGGGGTGCATTTTTTTAATTTTCAAAACGAAAATCAAACGTTGGGTTTTTCTTTTTGAAAGTAAAAAAATGAATGTATCTTTGGGGTATGGGCCAGTCATTATTTGACTATGGTGGCTGTCAGTGCTTGAAATGCCCGCTGGGTACGCGTGCATCTCATCATTTGGTGACTGGCATCTTCCTCGGTGATTCGAATCTCACCCTGACAGAGGAAAGGTTATCCGCCAAATTATAAACCAGGTCCATAGTCTCTGAAGTGGGAGGCAAACTCACTCCGGACCAGGGCGAGGCAGCAGGCTGTTTGTGGGATAGTCCCTCTCGAAGTTGGATAGGCATTGAACGAGGTCCAGTGTAAGCCGCTTGTTTTGGTGAGAAAAGCTCAGAGTGAGAAATTTCATATTTTGCACACAGGGGAGTCCTGTCATCGCTCATATATGTTTGTTGCCTTCACCTGGTCAGATTTCTACCTTTGGAATTTCTTATTTTTTTAGCTCGGAAAACTACAGTGGGCAATGCGGGCAGGCGGCACCTGGCAATTTCACACCGAAGTCCCATAGGCTTGCCGCGAGGGTCTGCCAAACCGGATTTTCTACCAGAAAAATGCTCTAAGTGGGGCCAACCTGATCTTCTCAGCTAGCAAGTTTGGGGCCTGGGTAGATTGACTTAGGTGGTTGGTACTGGTCCTCCGGAGGTCCAAATAGTTTCTAAATCCAAATTTCTCAGCTATTTCAGAATAAGTCCTGGTGCAACAGCACTTAGTGATCAGGATACACTCAAGCAGCGGGGACCAGTCCGCCTCCCGTTGCAACTGGTCACTCCAGGAGGAAGGTCTCATGCTGCTTTTGGTGTCCTAGTAGCCACACAGGAGGCCGACTGACCCTTGGAGTCCACTTTTATTATGCCCTGGGTAGAACTAGGAGCATGCCCAGCTCTGCAGGGTCAGCCCTCCTCCTTTGTTCTCCACAGGTCCAGAAAGTGTTCCTGAGGAGCTGGTGGTGAAGTCAAGTTTTAACTTTAACAGATGTCGGGCTGATCTTGGGGGAAAACCAACCCGCTTTCACAGCACATCCTGTTTGCCAGACTGCAACTATCCCAGAGTGCACTTTTGTAAGGGAAATCCTAGAAGGTGCGTTCCTCCTGCTCTGAAGAGAGCCTGTGGGCTAGTCACAGGTGCATTTAGAGAAATAAGCCATCCCCGGATCCTCAGCTGCACCAAACTTGTTCTGGGACCAGCTCCACCTCCCACTGGGATGACGTTCAATTGACTAGCGTTCAAAGGCTTCCCTTCCTCAGACTTTCACTTCCACTTGACCCCAATAGGCAGGTATCACCCTTGCCCCATTAAGTAGATTAAAATCCTGAACACTCCTATCTGGGCTGACCGGTGTCCCATATCTCGTCCCCAGCCCATGCTGTCCCCAGACTCAAGTCGTTGTCTCTGGCCTGGGAGCAGTTTCAAAGTCTAATTAGGGTCAAGCACTGGCAGGGGCATCTGATGAGGGGCTAATTAAAATTTATCTTCAGGAGCTCGAAGCAGCGGAAAGATAACATTTTTAAAGGTTACTATTTCAAAATATTTAACAAAAATCTAACTTCAGCATTGAATAATATTTGTAATAAACATTAAAAATAGTGGTTGAACCATTTCTCTAGCTTGCCTCAAACTAGAGTTAGCAAAATTATTATATACATTTCCTCTCTAGTTTTCTTCATTCGACAGCCTGAGCATGCCACAGTGACAATAGCTTTTAGGGGCTTGTCACTGTAGGAAATTGGTAATATTCAATGTCTATATGTCCCATTTTTTGAAAACTAGGCATCCCACCTTGTGGGCTAAAAGGCCTACTTAGAGGTGACTTATTAATATTTAAAATGAAGTTTTGTCACTTATGAAAAGTGTTATTTTAACGGATCACACTACAGGTTTGAACTGCAAGAGTCTGGCTCTATTGGTAGTCCTGAAAAAGTGTTGCAGTCCACCGGTGACATTTAGACTTCCATACCAAGGATGTAGTTGTTTTATCATCTACTGTGGCCTTAGAGGAGTTTTAGAAATGCCAATCATGCATTAGACAACATTTCCTAGTGTATACATGTCTGAGGGGTCAAGCCAAGTACACTGGGCATTGGTCGGCCCTACTGTGGCCTGCCTCAGGGGATGGAAACATACAAAAAGAGGAAGGCAATCCTTCAAATAAAGAGCGAGCAGATGAGAGTGACAATAAACCCACTGTACGTGTTTGGTTTGGTCCACAGTAGGTGAGACCTAAAAATAGTTCCCTCACATCAGTAGTGGAAAGATACAACTCCTCGAATCAGAACATTGTGAGATGGGAATGTTCCCCAGTGCAATAAATACAGGAATGGGGATGAAAAGCAGTCAAATCCAGAGCAGACAACTGAGGCAGGTAACAAAAGTACCCAGTGATGAGGAGGAGGCTGACCCCAATCCCAATTTAACAATCTCGGAGAAGTGTGTCTGCCTACAAACAGCTTTAGGCGAGACCCAACAAAGCCTTCTCAGAGCTCTTCCCCTGACAGGGACCTGCACACGCTTTCTCATGGAAGAAAGACCTCTCTGGCAGTTCCTAGAATGGAATGTCAGTGTCCCTCTCTGACAGCCCCTCCCACCCTGTTTCCCTATCTGGCAGCCCCTCCCTTGGTAAGACCCTCTCTGGCAGCCCTTCCTTGGCAGGACCCTCCCCTCCCTGACAGCCCCTCTCACCTTGGATCCCTCTCTGACAGGCACTCCACCCTTGGGTCCCTCTCTGACAGCCCCTCCCACCTTGGGTTCTTCTCTGACAGGCCCTCCCACCCTGTTTCACTCACTGGCAGCCCCTCCCTTGCTAAGACCCTCTCTGGGAGCCACATCCAATGTCAGTGTCCCTCTGAGATAGCCCCTCCCACCTTTGGTCCCTCTCTGACAGGCCCTCCCCCCTTGGGTCCCTCTCTGACAGCCCCTCCCACCTTGGGTCCCTCTCTGACAGGCCCTCCACCCTTGGGTCCCTCTCTGACAGCCCCTCCACCCTTGGGTCCCTCTCTGACAGCCCCTCCCACAGCCCATCCCACCTTGGGTCTGATAGGGCCGGATTCTTGTCTACCTAATTATCCACAAGAACCCTCACAGGTCGCCAGGATCTTTCTATTTGCCAGACAGCGTAGAGGGAATGAACACGATTATCAAAATATATCTACCACAGTTAGACATCATTTGGAAAGGACCAAGGACTCCGAGTCTAAGATTTTCGGGATTTTATTATAAGCAAAAACATCTGAACATAAAGACACCTCAAAACGAGGCACAAAAGATAAATGGGCACTAATACAAAGGCGAGCCTACGCAAAATTCTCATCAGACTGAAAATGAAAAGAATTACAGATTCTAAAAGCATCAGATAAAGGATCGTTATGCTAAAATCAATTTTGGGAATCATTAGTCAAACCATTTCTATCCCTACACTACTCTAAAGTGGCATCCCTACTTAGCATTCCCTCCCAGGTAAGAGATTCAAGAAAAAGGTGTCAGAAGTGAAAACTTCCTAAGAAGTATATTCACTTAGTCAGAGCTCGATCTAAGATGCTCCTTCTAGCTTCCCGCCTAAACCTCATCTGCTCAACCCACGGGGCACTGTCCCTAATACAAAACCCCAAAATCGTAGAACACGCCTTCGGCACACCTCTTCAGCCAGGTCTTCCTTCGGTAAGTTTCCATCAGGAGCTGTCTGTCGTCCAATGTCCGTTAGCTTGACCTTGGGTCCCAGGCACCTTCCATACTAGATGTAACATTTGCACATTCCAATACACTCCCCTGTTGGCTTCTCACAGCATCTCAACTCCTAAAACAAAGACTTATTCTCACTAACGAGCTAAATGTCCTTGCACCTGCAACAGAAACATGGGAACAGAAAAAAGAAACTCTTCGCATCTTAAGGTTTTACATTTCTCTGCAACCCAAGCCTTTACCAAGGGAATCTTTTTCGGCCTACAACGTTAGCTAATATAAGAAATGAACAGGCCTTCTCTTCTAACGTATATGCGATCGGGCCTTTACAAAATTAAACACGCTACTAAATCACATTCTAAACATTAGTTCATTATTCTCAATTTGAATATATAAGCAGCCTACGTATCTAATGCTAACATGGCACACGTTTAATCTAATACATTGCATTATACGAAAACTAATCATTGAACTTGTTACTAATACATTCACAATAGCTTGCAACGTTAATTTTCACAAAACGTTATTACATTTCTATCACTTCTATGTTAAACTGTTACAGCAAATACATTTCTGTGGTACCTCTAAACATACATCGATTAATATGCGGGTGCTGACTAACGGTGAATATAATGCACCCCTACAAATTTCAGAATCACATGGCGCTGTATCAGTTCCCCACTTTGATGACAATTGTCATCACACCATCACAATCTCATTCCCTTGGAGAAAGAACCGACCTAAAAAGTGCTTGTTGCCATCCTACTCTGCCGGAACCTCTCCATTCGCTTAAGATTTTGATATTGACTGTCCTGCAGTCTCGCCATTCGCCTCTCATTCGCTCTGAGAGCTCTTTCACCTCTATTTCCCCTGTACCACTTGCAGGCTCTAATAAGTCCCCACAAGCAGATCACGCAAACCACAACAATAATGAGTGGCTTCAACACAAATCCAAGGAATCCTTTTCCCAAATAAGCAAACCAACTTCCCACACGACCAAATCCTTCACCAATCTTTTCACACACACCCTCTTCAGTCAAATCCGTAACCTCCTGAGGCGGAAAGCCGGGAGATTGCCACTAATCTGTTTTTATATATTTGTGTGTCACTTGTGGATAAACTGTTGTTTTTATAAGCACTGACTCACCTGGCTTCACAGGACTTGGTCCTAAAAGCACACCGCACAGCTGCCCCTGCGCTGTCAGCGGACTCGCAAACAACCACGGTGCCATTACCGGCGTGCAGATAGGCCACGCCCACTTGGAGGACACGCCCCTTTCCTCCCTTCCCATAAAAGTATGTGTCTTTACCGTACGCGCAGCGGACGGGCGCAGCGGGCGCGCCTAAGGCAAGCCCGTCTGCGCCCGTCATCGCCAAGTCATCGCCTCTCGCCAGTCCCCCTGCTCAGAAAACTCGGACGGCACACTGCTATGATAAAAATCATCTCCTAGCACTTAACCCACGCCTACGCTGTCACAAGCTAGAGGGCTGCATGGGTCAGACTGCTCTTCAGTGTAATTCCTGTAACTTAATTATATCTGAACCAAGACTGCCCCGACACAGAGCCACCAGAAGGAACCACTCCTCGCTCACAATCTCTCAGCTTAATGTCAGGTCCCTGGTAAAGCACCATTCTGAGGTATTTACGTTATTGACAGACGAGAACCCAGACATACTGTTCTTGAGTGAAACCTGGCTCAAGGATGAACTAACTAGCATCCCGAATCTTACGCTACCAGATGGATTCTCTATGTCCGCCATTAATAGAGACTCTAGGGGGGGCGGCATTGCCGCCATCTATAGAACATCATACACTTGTTCATTTGTAAAGGAAGATATTACGGGCTGCGAGTGCGCACGTGTTAAAATCACCACTAGCCCTCATTTTTCCTTCTCTAGCCTTTTTATCTATAGACCCCCGGGGCCCACCTCTAAATTCACAGAGGAATTCCTAGAGATAGCCCATGCTCTGGTTGCACGCTCCGCTAATTTCACGATCCTAGGGGACTTAAACCTCCATTTCGATTCCATCTCGGATCCAACCATCAGTAATCTCCTAGCGGACCTGACTGCCTTGCAGCTGACCCCTCTGATACAACTCCCTACTCACTCTGCTGGTCACCTACTCGATCCGGTTTTCACTAATATTCCGGAAGCAAGAGCAGATCCTCCTAAACCCATGGGAAGGACTGACCACTTCCTTGTCACATTTGTGATACCGGCCGCTATCCAATCTAACAGGGCGTCGTCCGCCTCCTGTCTTAAACGGCCCTGGCATAAACTCCAGAATATGGATTTTCCTGCCAGTTTAGGAGAACCCAACTTTGAGATCACAAATGACATTAACACATCATATGCCGCCTTTCAGGATTGGGTCACCAAAGGACTCGACACTATCATACCTGCCAAATGGACTAGAGGACGGAGCACCCCCTCTAACCCATGGTATAACGAGAACTTGAAATTCTTAGAAAGGAATGCAAAAGAGCGGAACGTCATTGGAGGAAAGACTATAGGGACAAGGACAAAGCTCTTTATTTGGCCACACTCAAGTCATATCATAAAGCTATACGCACTGCTCGCGCATCCTTCTATGCCAAGGAAATCGACTCCAGCTCCAACCCCACGAAAACAATTTTTAAACTGGTCCAAAAACTACAAAACAGTGGCAACCTTGCCTCGTGTATTTCCTCCACTCAGCAATGCGAGGACCTCGCCACTTTCTTTACAGAAAAGGTGAGGAAGATCTATAACACCTTTTCACATATCCCTTCTGACCACACTAGCTCCCCCAATTTCTCATTTAAAGGTCCCAGGCTCACCTATCTGCCAGCTATCACTCTTGAAGACCTAGCTAAATTCTGCAGGAAAGTGAAAACCGGTGCCCCTTCAGATCCCATGAGACCAGCCCATTTTCTAGGAGCTCTGGACTTCTTTCTTCCCTCCTTGACCTCGCTCCTTAATCTCTCCTTTTCATCGGCCACAGTACCCATATGTTGGAAACAGGCCTGTATTACCCCCATTATTAAAAAACCCAATCTAGACCCCACTAAGCAGGAGAACTACAGGCCCGTCTCCTTGCTCCCTTGGGTGTCTAAATTAGCAGAAGCCCATGCGAACACCGTACTCACTGACCATATGGCCAAAAATAACATCTTGGACCCCTCCCAACACGGGTTTAGGCCTGGACATAGTACGGAGTCCGCCCTTCTGTCCACCACTGAACACCTCCGAAGGATTATGGACACCGGTCAGAGTGCTGCGCTGATATTGCTCGATCTCAGCGCAGCCTTTGACACGGTCTCCCATAATATCCTACTGAGTCGCTTGGAAAGCATTGGGACCAGTGATCTGGCACTCGAGTGGTTCCGATCGTTCCTCACGAGCAGATCCTTTCGCGTGTCAGCCCCCCCATTTATCTCCCAATCACATGCGATCGGCCAAGGAGTCTCGCAGGGCTCTTCCCTCAGTCCATCCTTTTTTAATTTGTATATGCAGCCCCTTGCGGCAGTGGCCAAAGAATGGGATCTCACGCTGGTGTCGTACGCCGACGACACACAGCTGGTAATTACCCTTACTGATATGCCCTCGGTCTCCGCTACAAGATTTAGGGATGGGTTGGCTGCAATCGCCAAGTGGATGACTGCAAACTGCCTACAACTGAATGCAGGGAAAACCGAGGTGCTACTCCTGGGCAAGAGCACCAGTTGTTGGAATGATCACTGGTGGCCCCCCTTATTGGGCCCCATCCCCCCTCCCAAATCTCTGGTCAAAAACCTAGGAGTATGGCTAGACTCCTCGCTGAACTACCAAACTCACACTAAAAAAGTAGCAGCAACATGCATTGGGCTGCTGAGAAGCCTTAATCCCATTCTAGGCTTCTTTGACTCCAAAACACGGCAGCTTATTGTCCAATCCACCATCCTTGCCCGGTTGGACTATGCGAGCGTCCTATTATTAGGCGCTAACAAAGCCGAAACAACCAGGTTTCAGCGAATTCAGAATTCAGCAGCCAGAGCAATTGTATGCCTTCCCAGAAGGTGCTCTGCTAGAGCCATCTTACAAAGACTCAGCAGCCAGGGCAAATATAGGCCTTCCCAGAAGGTGCTCTGCTAGAGCCAGCTTACAGAGACTCAGCAGCCAGGGCAAATATAGGCCTTCCCAGAAGGTGCTCTGCTAGAGCCAGCTTACAAAGACTCAGCAGCCAGGGCAATTATAGGCCTTCCCAGAAGGTGCTCTGCTAGAGCCAGCTTACAGAGACTCAGCGGCCAGGGCAAATATAGGCCTTCCCAGAAGGTGCTCTGCTAGAGCCAGCTTACAAAGACTCAGCAGCCAGGGCAAATATAGGCCTTCCCAGAAGGTGCTCTGCTAGAGCCAGCTTACAGAGACTCAGGAGCCAGGGCAAATGTATGCCTTCCCAGAAGGTGCTCTGCTAGAGCCAGCTTACAGAGACTCAGCGGCCAGGGCAAATATAGGCCTTCCCAGAAGGTGCTCTGCTAGAGCCAGCATACAAAGACTCAGCAGCCAGGGCAATTATAGGCCTTCCCAGAAGGTGCTCTGCTAGAGCCAGCTTACAAAGACTCAGCAGCCAGGGCAATTATAGGCCTTCCCAGAAGGTGCTCTGCTAGAGCCATCTTACAAAGACTCCACTGGCTTCCGGTGGAAGCCCGTATTCAATTTAAGGCACTTACCATTGCTTTCAAAATCCTTAAAACTGATGGTCCCGTACTCCTCCGATCGCTGCTAACACCTTACACCCCCCAACGCAATCTTCGCTCCATGGGCCAACACTTAGTAGTGGTCCCCCGCACGAAGCTCTGCCGTATCGGGGGTCGCTCCTTCAGACTTTTGGGAGCAAAATTATGGAATTCCCTGCCCCTCCACATCCGCCGCCTTGACAATCTGTCCGCTTTTTGCAAAGCAATAAAAACTCACCTCTTCCCTCTCATGTAGTCTCTACTCTCCCTACCCTCCCCCCCCCCCCAGTAGGTTGTGCTATGGTTCTTAGCGCCGGGACGCCCCGTTGCTGGGGCAGCTGTCGCGCTCAACAAACCTATAACATAACATAACATAAATCGTGGTAATTTTGTCTATAAATTTCTCCAGATCCTTGCTGTTGTCTGGAATATACGTCCAACATTCCTGAACTTTCGAAAATTTACAGACTCCGCCCTCTTTTGCCAATAATACGTCTAAAGCAAGACGATTTTGCAAACCATCGTCCTTATCGATAACATCTCTCCATCCACCAACAGCAATGACCCCGCAGTATTCTTTGACAATTCATCAACCACAGTCGCCAACTTTCTTATCTTCCGTCATTCAAAACCACACCCAAACTCGGTATCATTGCTCCAAAGATATCCCCAATCACTGCTCCTGCACTTGCAGCTCTCCGTACTTTAGAATGATGTCATGTTTCCAAAAGATTCAAATCTTCTGTATGATAAATCTTTGGAAAAATGATAGCCAATTAACATGTACAATACCAATTCGCAGGCAACCTCACATAATCATTCCTTCCGCACACAAAATACACCGTTGGAATCACTTGTACCGGACCTTGCAAAAAGTTCTTAGCAGAGTCCTCCATAGTAAATGTATAATCACACGTACTCTGTCCCACCGAAACCTTCTCATAATAGGTTTGAGGACGTCTCACACACAACTTCCCCTTCTGCGTTTGATCTGACGCTATAGGTCCATAACTCACCTTAGATCTGTGCAATCTCTCCTCATCGGTCCAATCTACTGGACTCTCTCCTGTATTTCGTGTCTGGGTTAGTTTTCTATATCTATCTTCAATTTGACCAATAAACTTCTTTTCAGTCTCCGACAATAAACATGTCAAATTATGTTGGTGCGCATAAGCTGAATCCAAACTCATAGTCGGTATGAAATAAGTCCGAAGTCTATCCTCTGACTTATAATAATCATACTTATTAAAATGCTTATAGGCCGGAACTTCAGGAAGTACTGCATCATAATTAGAAAAGAAGAACTCAAACTGTCTCCTCTCATAAAAGATGCTAAGCAATAAGCTGCAAGAAATCCCATAGGTTAATGGAAGATGATGGTATCTAATACCCTCATCTACTGAAGAAGGTAACTGCATGCACACGTAGCAATCTTTCGCATCCATCGCATCCACGTACTCATACAACAGCTTCGCATAAGCATTGAGCTTAAAATCACTTCTAGACAGATCTATGTGAAATCTACGACTCTCTTCAAGTATCAAAGCTCTTTGATCTCCTATAGTTACCCCTTTTTGACTAGAAGTGGTAGGTGTAGGTGTCCCCTGTACCTCCTCCTCTTGCTCATATGACACTATATATGAGGCTACAACTATCGCAACTATAGCAGCTATCACTACCCCTAAAAGTGTACCTATCACTAATTTAGCCCTACGGTGAGTATTTCCAGCTTCTGCCATTCTCGTAAAGTTCTCAGAATTCAGTTCGATAGCAATAAGTAAAAGTCTCTTTCTCATCCAAATATTGCTTGTCAAATCAGTTCAATCAACACTTTGATGCTGGAAATCCCCTAGCAATTTTCAGTTCCTTATTTACACAGTCCATAAAAGACATCCCTTGCCCTCTTTCGTTTTCTGTAACGTAAAGTCCCTAAATGTATTCTTCTTCCACTCGGGTCTAGGTTATCTTCTTTCAGACTTATATACAACAAAAAGAGTTCATTATCAGTCCAGAACAACATTCGGTCCCAAAAGCTCTAAAACTCCTTGCAATATTTCGAGACGAAGTATCACCAACTCCTGAGGTGTTGGTATAACAGCAAAAGTCGGAAAAACCAATGTCTCCAAGATCAGCTCACAAACTTTACTCAGAAGCGGTGGATTCAGAATATTGAGGGTCAGTATTCCATCGATTTCCAATCCTGGAATTTTCAGTAACAGTTCTATTTTCAGGTTCGGAGAATTGCTGACCAATGTCAAGGATCTTAGCCTCCCCGTGCTCGGTATGCCTGGCATCAGTCACAGCGTATGTCCACTCTGGTGAGGCGTACCTTTGACATGGCACTCTTACTCTCCTCGATCTTCTCAGATTAACTCGAGCTTGCTCTTCGTCACTCTGCTCCGATTCAGACGTTTCAGAAACTGGGACAAGATCTCTTCCAGGTGCCAATCGCAAGTTTACCCGTCTCTGATCCACAGGCCAAACTCTTTCTGCTTCTGTGGCACTTCTGCTCTCCCTTCGAATACCCTGTGCACTACTTCCTTCTTCAGCAGAATTTGACTCTACTCCACCCACAGCAACACTTTCTTCATCTGAGTCAAATTCGGGACTTCGATTTACACATCCCCTTTCAGCTCGATCTAGTGCACAACCAACTGCATGAACAACCCTCACAGCTTGGCTTTCCCTCTCAGATGGCTCTGCCACCTCAGCTGGATTTTCATTCACGAGAGGGGCTGTATCTTCCAAGGGTGCTGGAATTCTGCGGGTATGGGAGGCATGCACCCAGTTCGGCAATCCCCCACACTTCACTGCCGTATTCGTAACCAGGATTACCTGGTATGGACCACGCCAGCGAGCATCCAGGCAACTCTTCCTCACGTGTTTACGCACAAGTACCCAATCCCATGGGCACAAGTCGTGGCACAGGTCACTTGTGGTTGGAACAGCTGCTGCTTGCACCTGCTGAGACACAGAACAGACTACGTCAGCTAGGCCCTTACAGTAGTCGAGAATCAAGTTATCAGTGATGTTAATCAAAGCAGTAGCAGGTATCGCTGGCAAACGCATCGCTCTTCCCATAAGTACTTCATGCGGTGACAACCCAGTCCTCCTATCAGGAACACTACGAAGGCTCATGAGAACTAAGGGTAATGCGTCTGGCCAGCTCAAAGACGTCGAAGAACACACTTTTGCCATCCGTGCTTTCAAAGTCCTATTAACTTGTTCCACAATCCCAGAAGCTTCTGGTCGATAACTGCAATGCAACCTTTGATCCACATTTAAGGCAGCACAAACCAATTTCATGATCTCACTATGGATGGGTGTCCCTCTATCTGACTCCAAAGAGGTTGGGAAACCGAACCTCGGAATAAGCTCTCTCAGTAATAGTTTAGCTACGGTGAGTGTGTCTCACCTACGGGTTGGGTAAGCCTCCACCCATCTAGAAATAACACATACTACAACTAATATGTACCTCAACCCATTGCACCTTGGCATCTCAATGAAATCCAACTGCATTCTATTGAAAGGCCCTCCTGACCACCCAATGTGGCTCAAAGTCACAGCAGTCCTCTTCCCTGCATTAATTTGCTGACACGTAACACACCTCTGACACACAGCTTCAGCTATTGCACGAAACTTTGGATTGTACCACGTCTGGCGGAGCACTCGCATCATCGCATCTCTACCAAGATGTACAGCACCATGTATCAATCTTGCCATTGGGTTCAACAGACATTCCGGCAACACAGCTCTTCCATCATTCGAAATCCATACATCCACATCTCCCTTCTCACATCCAGCTCGTACCCAACTATCCCGTTCTTGATCAGAGACTTCATCCTGCAACCGTTTTAGTTCCTCCCATGTATCAGCCATGGCTAACATCACGTTGAAATCGGTTCTTTCTTGGATTTTCTCAACGTGCCCTTCAGTAAATATGCATCCCTGTTCTGCACAAAATCGAGCAACTTCATCTGCATAGCTATTACCTAGTGACACAAAATCATTCCCCTTGCTATGCGCAGAACATTTAACAACTGCGATTTCCTCCGGACATTGCAATGCTTCTAACAATTGTCTCATATATTCCCTATTTCTGATGGGTGAACCAGAAGATGTCATGAACCCTCTCTGTGACCATAACTGTCCAAAGTCATGAACGACACCAAGCCCGTACTGACTATCGGTATAAATCGTTATCCGAATCTTGTCAGCAGCCAAACAGGCACGGGTCAAAGCAATAAGTTCAGCCACCTGTGCGGAGTACAGCGGCTTCAACCACTCCTGTGATGGTACATACAGCAAACGCTGCTCTTAATCGACCAGCACTGTCTCTTAAACATGAACTATCCACAAAGAAAATTTCATCTGAAACTGGAAGCGGCTCATCAACAATGTCAGGTCTTGGTTTGGTGCATAGTTCCATCACATCGAGACAATCATGGTCCTCACAATCTTCATCATCATCTACCTTTGGAATAGGCAACAATGTGGCAGGATTTAAAACAGAACACCTCTTCAACGTCACGTTATCTGCAGCAAGGATGACTTGCTCATAACGCGTCAACCTGTTATTCGTGAGGTGCTGTGTTTTAGTCCTTGTCATCAACAATTCAACAGAGTGTGGTACGTAAACTGTAAGCGAGTGACCCATTACAACGCTCTCACATCTTTCGATACTGACACCTGTTGCAGCAACGGATTTGAGACATCCGGGCAACGCAGAAGCTACTGGATCTAAAGTAGCTGAGAAATAGGCAACTGGTCTACGGACACTTCCATGATTCTGAGTCAAAACTGCCAATGCACAACCTTCCCTTTCACACCAAAATAAGGCAAATGCCTTGTTGTAATCAGGCATTCCCAAAGCTGGTGTGCAACACAAGGCTTCTCTCAGCTTCAAAAATGACCTTAAACAGTCTTTGTCCCATGGTAACGGATCACTCACATCCTTACGCGTCAGCCACTGTAAAGGCCTCGCTTCAAAGGAAAAGTTAGGGATCCATTGGCGACAATAACCAACCATTCCCAAGAACATTCAGACTTCTCTTTGAGTAGTGGGCACAGGCATTTTCATAATAGCCTCAATGCGATCTGGTGACACCTTTCTCTTGCCTTTCTCAATTCTGTGACCCAAATACTGTACCTCGCTCAAACAGTACTGCAGCTTGTTCGGAGACACTTTGTGTCCATTTTCCGCCAAATAATTCAACAAGGTAATGGTATCGATCCTGCAAGCGTCTTCAGTTTCTGACGTAACAAGCAGATCGTCGATTTACTGCACCAGAACAGAGTTCTGGGGCAACACAAGACCCTCAAGATTCTTTTTCAAGATCTGATTGAAAATAGACGGGCTCTCAGTATACCCCTGTGGGATACGACACCACGTTAACACACGATCTTCCAGCCGAAAATCAAAAAGAAATTGGCTCTCCTCATGCAGAGGAACCGAGAAGAAAGCTTGACACAAGTCAATCACTGTGGACCATTTGGCTTCACATGGGATCTGAAACAAGATCACAGACGGATTCGGTACCACTGGACAACATGGAACGACTATCTCATTAATTTTTTGCAGATCTTGTACGATCCTAAACTTCCCACTAGGTTTCTGTAGCCCCATGATAGGTGAATTGCATGGACTACCCATTATTTCCTTCAAAATTCCCTGCTTGATCATAGACTCAGTTACAGGCTTAATCCCTGCAATTGTTTCAGGTGACAACTTATACTGGGGCGTCCTCGGGAACTCTACAATTGGCTTAATCTGGATTTTCACTGGGTCTACACCTTTGACCAATCCGATCTCCTCTCCACTGAGGTCCCACACATCAATTGACACAGAATCCCTCAGATCAAGTGGAAGTTCCTCCACCGTCAATGCTGGGTACATTTCTACGCACACACGCTGATTCGCAACCTTAAAGGTTGCATCATCATACCTCGTCTGTACTTCCACTCCCTTTGGGGTACAATAGATAGTGCAGTTCAGCTTACACAACAGATCTCTACCTAACAAGCAAACTGGACTGGAATCGCACACCACAAACTGGTGCCGATCTCTAAAGTTCCCTATCCTCACTGGAATTGGCTCCGTCAATGGGCTAGTCAGTTTCTTATTTGCTACGCCAACAACTTGGATTGATTGTCCCGAAAGAGGTAAGTCAGGGACTACTGCAGATCGTGAGGTCGACCGAGTAGCATCCGTATCAACCAAAAAGGTTGTAGAGTGACCATCAATGTCGGCTTCCACAAATGGTCCCCTCTTATCCACCTCTAATACTGCTCCAAGTGCACAGTCTTCTTCCCCTCCCAAGCACAGTCGTGCCAACGAGTCTGGACCGTATTCCTCACTCCCTTCAAACATAGGCATCTGCAAGTATGTTCGAACTCCCTGTTGCATATTCTGTATCTTGGGTGGTTGAGGAACCTGCACCTGTGGAACACTCGTCCCCCCTTTGACCATCTTAGGTCGAGTCACTGTAGGGACCATGTCCCCCACAGGAACCTAAACTATCTCTCCTTCCTGCTGTAACTGATTCAATGGGTTCAAAGGACACTTGCGTTTCCAGTGTACGACCTGGTGACAAAGATGACATGCTGTAGTCTTTTTCAATGTTGCCACATCCATCCCTGTCTTAGGATCAATTGACTTTGGTCTTCCCTGACCCTAGGCATTTTGATTTCCTCCTTGATTGTTTCCCTGTTTCCTTCCCAACGTCCCCCCATTAGACTGTCCCTGAGCTGTTTGCATCTGAACAAGCATCAATTTATCCTTTAACTTCCTGTGCTTGGATTCTATCACATCACCACAGTATCTAGCATACCTTAAAATCTCATCCACAGGCTTGTTCTGCCAACAGATCAGATGCTGCTGTATCATGAGACTAACCGCTGGTCTCAATGCTAACACAAACTTCAAAACAAACTGTCCCATGTTGTTGGAGGGAGGACCACCGGGGAGTCGGGGGGACTACTCCGGGGCACCTTCCTACCGCAAAGTTATAGCCGAGCGCCGCTGAGAAGCCTCCTAGGAGAGGTCCTTCTCCTATGATCGTACTAGGCCCAGTAACACCACCACACAGGACTCCGTATCAGTTGCTTATCTTGGTTCTTTATATAAAAAGGAGCACGCTCAATATTTACAGTAGGATCGAGTGATCCAGTAAGAGTCTCAATGTCCTTGGAGGGAGAGGGTAGCGGGACAGTCTTAGTACCAGCCAGGTACGGGAAGGCTCTGCGCCAGACCTTGGGTGCTGGTCTCAGAGCGGCTCGGACGTGGAGAGCCGCGACGGCGTCAGCAGGGCTCGGGTGGTAGTTCCGCTTGGGTCGAGCCGCGACACAGTCAGCAGGGCTCCGGTGGTAGGTCCGCTTCGGTCAAGCCGCGACGAGGTCAGCTGGGCTCTGATGGTACGTTTCAACAAGGTCGGGCCGCGACAGCGTCAGCAGGGCCCCAAAGGTTCG